>NC_073744.1:195891068-196543568 GCF_029784135.1 Toxorhynchites rutilus septentrionalis
CTTTTATATTGCTAGGGCATAAATAGTATACACATTCTATACCAGTATTGAAGAGTAGTGCATTTTCTGTTATTTTTAGGCTCATTTAATGTAAAAATATCGGGATGCCAAAACATATGATAAAAATTAATTTTGGGTGTATTTGGAAAATAGCGGAGGGGAAATTCTGGTTCACTCGCCTTATAGACCTTTGAGTGGAATACGCTCTACTTCACAACAGGGTATCAGAAGATGGGCTGGACTCATAATTGGCTTCAAAAGATCCTTCGAGACGGAGTCCCTCAATTGCCAGGAAGATGGGTGAAAGTAGTCACATACAAATGTACAAATGAAACTCATATTTCAACCAAGCATGACAACTGAAAATTTTCGGAAAACTTTGAAAAAAAATAGGAAAATTCGGAAAATTAGATTCCCATATGTTCTACAATTACATTATGATAATCGTTATTAGTCAATTTGATGTTTGCACTAACGAAAATGATCTTTGTTCAAAAGTGGAATTGAATTTTCAGGTGGAAAAACGCACTCGTATATCACCTATACAATATATAATCAAAACAAGATCGCCAAATGTGTTGGTAAGCGCAGAACTCAAGAAAGGAATTGTCAAACATGTATCCCATATAACGGAGAAACATGTTATTTGCAAGTGACTGATTTTGGATCGAAGTACTTTATAGTAAAAGGAAATTGTAAAGGATCAAAGGGTAATCAATCAATAAAGAGTTCTGCGATTGAACCCTCGATCGTTCGCGAGAACGTGAACGTTTGAGAATATTGATATCAAGAATCAAACAATGAAGCAATGCAAATTAATGGTGTTAAACAACAAAAAAAGCTATATAATTAACAGTATTAATAGCACATCAACAAATGGATGGTTTGCGTCCGAACAGCCATCCAACATATGGTCCAAATATAGTAATTATATATCTCTACTGGCCAAAAACCACAAACGCTTCCCAAACAATTATGGCTCCTCTCAATGAAAAAATCCGAAACAAAAAAGCTTCGCACCTGTGAATTCTCTTCAAAATCCTAAATTGATAATTACTCCCCGCTGTTTTTCGTCCGCCGCGTGTGATAGAAAGAGGCGGCTTGTCGATTAACGATGCGCAATGATGATGGTGATGATGGGAATGCTCTTCCCCTACAAAATAGACCATTTTGTTCTTCCGTCGAACCACGAAAATGGAGTCCAACCGAACTCTCTAATGATCGATTGATCCGGATCGGGGAGTGGATTTGGAAGCCACCGCTTTGTACGATTTGCACTTTTCGCAACAAACTACTTTCCTCGGTGGGGCGATCCCGAGGTTCGCGAGGTTCCGTTGAGTCATCTCCCCCCGCGCTCGAAAGTGGTGAATCCAAAGCATCCCAACAGGTGCGATGATAGTGGAATCCGTTCTCGGTGAATAATAATTAAATTTGATGAGTTATTATGTAGACAACACTACTCACTGTCACTGTTGCTAATTGGAGGACGGAATGATTGCGAACCAATATTCCGAATATTTGGAAGTCAATAACCTTGATCTCATAGGTCACTTAAAGGTCCGAGTTTACCAACAGCAATGATCCTAGTTGACAGAATTTTCATCGCAGTAACCATAGCGCGCGTGATAAAAAAAACCCTCATTCAATGGGTAAGTTGTACGCACGCAACGCACCCTTCGATGTTTTGTGTTCATTCTTTTTTTAAATTGCGTCGCAATAAAAATGATCAGCAAAACACGGGCTACTTCGTTTGTCGAGCGGTAGTCGAGTTTGTGCGTAAATTACTCACGGAAATTTCCTTATCAACGCGTGGTTTCTCATTACCTAATGCGTGTCACTATTTGATGCTATTAAAAATCATAGTGTTCCACTATCTAGCTCACTCTTTCCCTCTTTTAATGAATAGAATAATCAATTGAATTTATTTACAAAGTGCTGTCGAAAGAGAGAGCATTGTGAGGAAAATCATACATTTTACCATCTCCCGAAGAAAACTCTTGGCCTCGACCTTTCCGGGGTTTTCCCGGTTGCAATTTTGGACAAGTTAGACCGAATAGTTGAATCAAGTGGCGTTATTGAACGGTCATAAAACTGCGTATGGGAATGATGATTTAAATTGACGCCTCTTTGATCCCACTCATGTCTGATAATATGTTCTGATTTCTAGCAAATCGGGATTTCCATGTCCAAACAAATGGAGAGTTTTTATGGGCCTGTGAAATGCTAAGTTTTTCAAGCGGAGAGTCCATTCTAATTTGAAATTAAAGCTGCGTGTCATTCCACGATGGTTTCTGTGACAGAAAAAAAAACAAATTTTAGATCAAAGGGCCTGGCCGGGTAAGGGAGTAAAAAGTGCCCCCAAACCAAATCACTAGCTGTATGGCAAATATTGTAAAGGATATTAAATAAGAAATTTTGGCGGTTTATTTGAACCCCTATGTGGTTTGACGTAGGATCTATAGTGAAAAACTTTTTCGTTTATTTCACGACACCCTCAAAAGATCCGAGATAAAAATTTAAAAAAAATACTGAATGTGCATCTTACCACGGTGTATCAAGAAAAATTATCAAAAAAAAATTCATCAAAAATTTGAATACTAAAAAAAATATTTAAATTCTAAAAAAATTTTTTTTGGGATTTAGAGATTCAGTACTATTCTAATTTATAAATGTGCTCTTACGGTTTTTCTAGATTAATAAATATCTTCAAACTGTTTTTTTTTCAAATATGTAATAATAAAAAAAATACACAGTACAAAAAAATGTTATAGATTTTCTGGCATTTTGAAATTTTGAAAAAAAAAGGGTGGGTTATATCTATGATATAACCGCAAAGTTGACGTGGGACTAGCTCAGCTTAGCAATCATTTGTTTGTATTGATTGTATTTTTGAAGGAAAAAACTATGGATGGGTTATACCTATGATATAACCGCAAGGTTGACGTAGGACTGCCCTTGGCTTATTAATTATTAGTGATTTTTCAATTAGCAATAATCGCATTTCGAATGTTCCTCATTGGGTACGATATCGCCGCTGCGCAGAGCTATCGATTAAATTATTGATTAAACTAGTGCATGAATGAAACAATTTACGAATTCAATTGCAAACAAATCTCAATTTAGGTCAATTCACGCATTATGGTAGTGGTTATCGCTGCAAATAGTTATCAACATTTTGCCTAATCATCAAACGGTATCCGTAGAAGTTCAGTGAGCTGGCGACATTAAGGGGCATGCAGTCTAGAATAACCGAGCCAAAGCGTTGCATTTGTACCCGCTTTTATAGACCGTGTTAGCAAAACGCATTCCGGAGTGTAAAAATGCGTGGGGGTATATACGGGGTACTGCCGAGATCTGGAATGCCGTTTTTCCCAACTTATTGATTTCGGAATCTTTGTTGGGAAAACACATTCCGGTTTGGAATGTGTGGGAAAAACGCAAACGAGTACAAAAGTACCCGCTGCTTGCATCTATTTTGCCATGTCGATTTCCCCAGGCTCCATGGTTTAAAAGTCTGTGTTAGGGAAACATTCCGATTTGCAAAAACGCAAACGAGTACAAAAGTACCAGCAGCTTGCATCTATTTTCCAATGCCGATTTCCCCAGGCTCCACGGTTTTGAAGTCTGTGTTAGGGAAACATTCCGATTTGCAAATACGCAAACGAGTACGAAAGTATTCGCTGCTTGCATTGGCTCCATGGTTTTGAAGTCTGTGTTAGGGCAACATTCCGATTTGCAGAAACACAAAACACAAAGTACAAAAGTACCCGCTGCTTGCATCTATTTTGCCATGTCGTTTTCCCCAGCTTCCACGGTTTGAAAGTCTGTGTTAGGGAAACATTCCGATTTGCAAAAACGCAAACGAGTACAAAAGTACCAGCTGCTTGCATCTATTTTCCAATGCTAGTTTCTCCTGGCTCCATGGTTTTGAAGTCTGTGTTAGGGAAACATTCCGATTTGCAGAAAAACAAACGAGTACAAAAGTATCCGCTGCTTGCATCTATTTTGCAATGCCAGTTTCCCCTGGCTCCATGGTTTTGAAGTCTGTGTTAGGAAAACATTCAAATTTGCAAAAGCGCAAACGAGTACAAAAGAACCAGCAGCTTGCATCTATTTTGCAATGCCAATTTTCCCTGGCTCCATGGTTCTGAAGTCTGTGTTAGGGAAACATCCATTCATTCCTGCGATGGTACCTCAATCGCTGTTCAATTATAACTGAGTGGATTTCCGAGCGGCGCTCGCTTATATACCGTTTGGTGATTTCAATAGCCTGTTTTGAAAGTAATTTTAAGGCTATTGAAACAAGTTTTTGGATAAAAAAGTAACAAGTATATAAGGCGTAGACATTTTATCTTTCGAATGAAGTGTTTATCATACCAATTCGTTCAGTTGTTTAGGAGCTATTAACGCTCAAAATCTCGGTCTCCGGCGTAACGCTTTCGTTTTCGAAATTTTGATTTTACACCCCGGTATAGAAATGAAAGACGTAGTCCTACGTCAAAAAGAACTTCCGAATTCAATCAAATTCAATATATTTGCTTTGTGAGTAAAGAGATACATTCCATGTAAGGTCAATTCATGCATTATGATAGATTATGTTCTTCGTTACAAGTCCTTTTACATTTGGTATGATGCCTAGGACAAAATATGCGAACGGAAGAATTATGAAACGAATATTTTATTTTACATTTTCCTCTGAAGTTTGCATCTCTAAAGTGTACGTACTTCTCGAACCGCGAATTTGTTTGATTTGATGAAATTCAGGTACTCAGTGCCAGAAATTCAGTGAGTAGAAGGTATGAAGGCATATCCTTCAATGCAATCTTGAATAACCGAGCCAAAGCGTTGTGTTCGTACCCGTTTTTGTAGTCCGTGTTAGGAAGACACTTTTCGGAGTGCAAAAAAAACATGCGGGTGCAGAAGTATCCCCGGCTTGCATGAATCCACAACTTCAACTTATACCGTGTTCAGGAAACATATTCTAGCATGCACAAATGCAAGCCGAGTACAAAAGTACTCGCAGTTTGCATTTATTTGCAAAACCGATTTCTCCAGACACTTTGGTTCTGCGTCTGTGTTGGGGAAAGTCGGAACAAAAGTGCCCCCGACTTGTTTGAATTTGCAATGCCAATTTCCCCACGCTCCATGGATTTGAAGTCTGTGTTGGGGAAACACATTTCAGTCGGAGCAAAAATACCCCCGACTTACATGTATTTGGAATGCCAATTTCCCCACGCTCCTTGGAATTAAAGTCTGTGTTAGGGAAACACATTTCAGTCGGAACAAAAATACCCCACACTTTCATGAATTTGCAATGCCGATTTCCCCAAGGCTGCTTGGTTACGATGGCTGTGTTGGGGAAACCGTACATCGGGCCAATCAAAACAAGGTAGTTTGGGCGCTTAGATAACGCTTAACATTTTACAGTTATTCAATTGTTTATCTAATGATAAACACCATTTTATTAATTCCGATAGATGCGTAGAAATATTCCCTATCAATTGATGCAAACATCTTTCCGACACAGTAAGAAATGTTCGAGTTATAAGCATTTGGAATCTTTCATTTTTTCCTGCATGTTCTGCGTTTAGATTTTCATTTTACCCCCCCCCATATACTCCGGTTAGACGTAGTCCCACGTCAAAAAATATAACTTTGAGACCCACTCCTGCTCAATTTTTTATTTAAATGCGTTCGTATGTGTCTTTTTTCTACATGTAGCGTAATTTTTCCTGAATTTTTAAGAGCATTGTGTGACACAAAAATAATTTTCTTCATCGCCTGCATTATTATTTTTATTTTTTTGAAATCGATTATTTTATTGCATTCGTGGTTTTCAACTGAAAAATTAAAATAAAACAAACAAATCGGATTTGTGGTCTGAAAGTTATTTTTTTTTTCAAAATTTCGAAATGCCAGAAAATCTATAACATTTTTTTATACTGTGTATAATTTTTTCATTATTTTATTTTTATTATTAGTTATTAAAAAAAAAGACAGCTTGAAGATATTTATCAATCTAGAAAACCCGTAAGAGCACATTTAAATATGAATTAGAGTAGTACTGAATCTCTAAATCCCAAAAAAAAAAATTTCAAAATTTAAATATTTTTTTTAAGTACTAAAATTTTTGATGAAATATTTTTTTGATAATTTTTCTTGATACACCGTGGTAAGATGCACATTCATTATTTTTTTTCAAATTTTTATCTCGGATCTATTGAGGATGGCGTGAAATAAACGAAAAAGTACGTTTCTCACTATAGATCCTACGTCAAACCACATAGGGGTTCAAATAAACCACCAAAATTTCTTATTTAATATCCTTTACAATATTTGCCATACAGCTATTGGTTTGGTTGCCTCCACACTTTTTACTCCCTTACCCGGCCAGGCCCTTTGGAAAAACAATGATTTACAAAAATTTATAATACAGAGATCCGAAAATGGAAGGTCCAAAAATTCAACGGTACAGAATTGTGGGAATCGAAATTTTTTTCTCTATTTTAGTGACATTCAGCACATTTTGGCTGGTTCGTCACTTTTACTTCCATTTTTGGAGGAATGCCGGGAGTGAGAATTGAACTCGTGACCTTTAGCGTGAGAGGTATGGATGTTACCACTACGCCAGATCACCTCCACGAGTGGGAATCGAATTCAACAGTTTCAGAAAACCAAATGCCAAAAATAAATTAAGGTGAAACCAGAATGTCGCGTTATACGTCGCGTCGCGACAATTGTTCTTTGACAGTTCATGTACTAAACGCTGACGTTTGTTCTAAACTGCTTGCATTGAATATGCCAATGTGTTGTTCCTAAAATCAATCAATCGATGTCGTGGACACAACGAGAACAACATTGTTCTACGTTCTCAGATTTGTTGAGAATCATGATGCCCTCGCAAAATACCTTTGCGAATCGATGGAGTAGATCTTCTTCTTCTTTGTTTTTAAGAGGCTTTAAACTTTGATGGAGTAGATGCCGATATCGACTGTTAAACCACTGGAGGCTGAGTTCTTGGACTGATGCCTCACCGATTTTTATCTGAATAAGACCGCCGACCTCAATGAATCCTCAAATGTTCAAAAGTGTTATCAATGTGAATGCGGGAATAAAATGAAAACGAAATTGATGATCTAATTGTTTTATTTTTAATTATCTTTTACATAAACCGTAAGCAGTAAATCAGGTAGTTGATACGAAGCCTTACTAGAATTGCTTTCTATTTGAATTTATGTAGCTGGCAAATTCATAAGAAATTTATGTCAGAGAATCAGTTCAATTCAATATTCGCCTCAACGAAGTTATTGATGGAAACTGGTTTTTGGGCATTACAGTTGAACGTGGCATGAAGATGGGTAACTATGGTGTTTTGTATCACTCTCCAAGCTCAAGTGACCAACGTTTTGTTGAAATTTTAGAAAATTGGCTAGAATTGTTCCTTGATTCCAGCATATTAAATATATTGGCTTACATCAGCAAGCCGTGGAATAAAGGTGACGTATAATTTTCATCATAACGAATATTGCAGATTTTCTTTGTGACTTTTTCTTGTAAGCCATTTCATTGTTTGAAAGACTATTTCCGGAAGAAGTTGTGAACTTCCCGCTGTATTGACCCTCGGAGCAGAATTTCTGAAGATACCCTATCTCTGGAAAATCAATATTCAAAACTTTTTTTGACGGAATTTCGAAAGTAGCCGGGAATATATACTGAAAAGAAAGGATTTTTCTTGAAGTCGGAATTATTTTTCAAGTGTTTTTTGGAGTGTGAAGCTTCCATTGGACCCGCTTCAAGGATTTTAGAAGTTTTCTGACATTCATCTAGATACATTTAAGATAAGTTTTCGTTTTATTTTTCTTTCACGCATACGTATACATATACATATACATACACATATTTCATTTTATTTTATTTATTTATTTATTTATTTTTAAATTTTATCATTTCATATTTGCGTGTTCTAAAAAATCTTCTCTCTCATTTTTACGACTTTTTTTTTTGAAAAATGGAGGGTAATGAACCCTCCGATGCTGAAATGAGGGTCTCAGACCCTCCTCCAGATGGTTTTACGGTTTCTCCAGGAAAAAAACAAAAACAATCGCAGTCAAACTCTTCGTCTGTACCAAATAGTGACTCTGTTCTCCGCTCTTCGACACAATCTCTGCCTGATTCTGCTCAACTTCCACGTATTAGACAATACCAGAACGCCCCGGCATCATCGAAAAACCGTTGGGTGGTATTTTTCCGTCCGAAAGGGAAACCTCTAAGAGTATCTCAAATTTGCAAAGACCTGCCGTCTAACTACTCAGGTGTCTTAGAAATGACGAAAGTCAATAAAGATAAACTTCGTGTTGTGCTCTCAAATTACAAAGATGCTAACGCGATAGTGAAAAACTCTTTGTTCACGAATGAATATAGAGTTTATATTCCGGCTCACATTGTTGAAATCGATGGTGTAGTTACGGAAAAATCTCTTCAACTTCAAGATTTTGTAAAAGCTAAGGGTATCTTCCACAATGCAAATATTCCACATGCTAAAGTTTTGGAGGTGAGATCTCTGAACTCTTTGAAATCTGAGGGTACAGAAAATAAGTATTATCCTTCTGGCTCTTTTAGAATTTCCTTCGAAGGCACAGCACTTCCAAATTATGTGCTTATCGACAAACTTCGTCTTCCAGTTCGGTTATATACCCCTAAAATAATGACTTGCTTAAATTGCAATCAGTTAGGTCACACTAAAACCTACTGTTGTATTAAAACGAAATGCTCAAAATGTGGTGACGACCATGACGAAGTCACTTGTAACAAAGATGTTGATAAATGTATTTTTTGTGGAGATGTTCCTCATACAATTAAGGATTGTCCGAAATACAAATTACGTTCGATGAAACTCAAGCAATCACTTAAGGATCGTTCTAATCGATGCTTCGCTGATATGCTCAAGGCAGCTTCACCTCAGGTACCCGAGGCTTCAGAAAATCCTTTCTCTGTTTTATCAGAGGATGATGATTCGGATTCTCAATTTGATCCAGTAATCACAGGAAGAGTCAGGAAGAGGAAAATTGCTTCTTCCTCTAAGCCATCTAAAAAAAGAGGATTGATCTCTAACAAGCCAGAATCTTCAAATTATTCTGCTCTACCCAAGAATAACCCTCCTGGTTGGAGATCTTCAAATTATGACGTTCATTTCCCTGAATTGTCAAGCCATTCTCAATTTACTTCTCAATCGGTTCCTGAATCCTCATCTTTTTCAGGAGGTATATCCTTTTCATCAATTGTTCAATGGATTCTTGATTTTTTCGGAATATCAGATTCAATGAAAGGTTTAATTTTTGCTTGGCTTCCTTCTATCAGCCAGATAGCTAAACAAATGACTTCAAAGTGGCCCCTCCTCTCGTTCATTAATTTCGATGTCTAATTTATTGGATGAGTCAGGAAAATCCTCTATTTTGCAGTGGAATTGTAGAAGTATTCTTCCTAAACTTGATTCTTTCAAGCAAATGCTCCATTTTTTGAATTGTGATGCATTTGCTCTTTCTGAGACATGGCTTCGTTCGGACAATGTGTTAAACATCCATAATTTCAATATTATCCGTTTAGACCGCGATGATTCCTATGGAGGAGTTCTCATAGGTATTAGAAATTGCTACCCATTTTACAGGATTCCCCTGCCTTTAGTCACAGGAATTGAAATTCTTGCGTGTCAGGCACGTATCAAGGGTAAAGATTTATGCATTGCTTCTATTTATATTCCTCCAAGAACTATGCTTAATTATAGAAATCTTGTGAATATAGTTGAACTTTTACCGCAACCTAATCTTATTTTGGGAGATTTCAACTCTCATGGAATTGGATGGGGTGAGTCTTTTGATGATCGAAGGGCCAATTTGATTTATGATCTTTGCGAGGACTTCAACATGGCAATTTTGAATACAGGTGATGTAACAAGAATCGCTCCATCTTCAGGCCGCGCTAGTTGCTTAGATTTGTCTCTGTGTTCTTCCTCTTTTTCTTTAGATTGTAATTGGAATGTCATCCAAGATCCACATGGAAGTGATCATTTGCCAATCACTATTTCCATTTCAAATAATTCAAAATCGTCTGAAACAACAAATATTCAGCATGATTTATCTAGAAACATTGATTGGAAGAGATTCTCTTCAATTATTTCAGAATCGGTGGCATTAGTTCATGAGTTACCCCCGCTGGAAGAATATAATTTTCTAACTGGTTTAATTCTTGACAGTGCTATTGATGCTCAGACGAAGCGCTTTCCTGGTAATTCGTTTCGTAGACGTCCTCCTAATCTATGGTGGGACCAAGAATGTACAAATCTCTATAAAGATAAATCGAATGCGTTCAAGGATTGGCGAAAATTAGGCACCCTTAAACGTTATGATAACTACATTTATCTGGAGCGTAAATTCAAAAGCTTCATTAAAGCTAAAAAGAGAGGCTATTGGCGTCATTTTGTAAATGGGCTTTCACGAGAAACTTCCTTGAGCACTCTTTGGAGAGTTGCCAGACAAATGAGAAATTCATCTCATTCAAATGAAGAAGTTGAATATTCAGAAAGGTGGATTTTTGACTTTGCCAAGAAGATATGTCCAGACTCTGCCCTCGCACCTTCTCCCTTCTTAGAGACATCTGATGATGTAGAGCCTCCGTTCAGTATGACTGAATTTTCTCTTGCCCTTCTTTCTTGCAACAACACGGCTCCAGGGTCAGATAGGATCAAATTTAATTTGTTGAAAAATCTACCTGATAATGCGAAGACACGTTTGTTGAAACTTTTCAATGCTTTCCTTGAGCAGAATATTGTTCCGCATGAGTGGCGACAAATTAAAATTATAGCTATTCTGAAACCTGGTAAACCTGCGTCTGATTATAATTCTTATAGACCAATTGCAATGCTATCTTGCATTCGCAAATTACTAGAAAAAATGATTCTCCATCGTTTAGACTGCTGGGTTGAATCTAATAATCTTCTCTCGCCTTCGCAGTTCGGGTTTCGTAGAGGCAAAGGAACCAATGATTGTCTTGCGCGTCTTTCATCAGAGGTTGACTTTGCCTTGTGTAGTAAGCAACAAATGGCATCAGTGTTCCTAGATATCAAAGGTGCGTTCGATTCTGTTTCCATTGAAGTTCTTTTTCAAAAACTTCGTCTAAATGGGTTTTCCCAGAAATTAAATAGTTTTCTGTTTAACCTTATGCGTGAAAAACATATGAGTTTTTCCCAAGGTTCTTCGTCAGTTTTACGCATTAGCTACATGGGTCTTCCTCAAGGCTCATGTCTTAGTCCAATTCTTTACAACTTCTATGTAAATGATATTGATGTTTGTTTATCGGGAAATTGTACTTTGAGACAGTTTGCAGATGATTGTGTTGTATCGGTAATAGGCAAAGACAACACCGATCTTCATAATCCTTTGCAAGATTCTCTTGACAATTTGGTTGATTGGGCCTGTAGATTGGGTATTGAATTTTCTACTGAGAAGACAGAGATGGTTGTATTCTCAAGAAAACATCATCCTGCACAAATACAGCTTAAACTTTTGGATAGACCTATTCGTCACTCGATGTCATTCAAGTATTTAGGTGTTGTGTTTGACTCCAAAGGAACATGGGGTAAACACATAGGCTACTTGAAACAAAAATGTCAGAAAAGAATAAATTTTCTTCGATCCAAAACAGGAACTTGGTGGGGAGCTCATCCTGAGGATTTGATTAGGTTGTATAAAACAACCATTTTATCTATTATGGAGTATGGTAGTTTTTGCTTCAGGTCCGCTGCCTGTTCCCATATTTTGCATCTGGAAAGGATTCAATATCGCTGTTTGCGTATTGCTCTAGGTTGTATGCAGTCAACACATACAATGAGCCTAGAAATTCTAGCTGGCATACTTCCTCTTTCCGTACGTTTTTTCGAGTTATCATTCCGTTTTTTAATACGGTGTGAAACACTTAATCCGAAGGTGATAGCAAACTTAGAAAAAATGTTGAACTCAGGCTTTCGATCTAGGCGAATGTCTCTATATCATGAATTTATGACTTTGGAAAGTCCATCTGCTTTATCTGGTTTCCAGATCATTCCTTCAATTTTGTTCAATTCCTCTATTACTATTGACCTGTCAATGAAGGATTATGTGCATAATATTTCAGATGATCTCCGCCATTTAGTTATACCTGCGATATTCCTGTCAAGGTATAAACATATTGACCCAACCAAAACTTTTTTTACTGATGGATCTAGTCTTAATGGATCCACAGGCTTTGGTATATTCAATATCAACTTCTTCACTTTCCGTAGGCTTAGTTTACCTTGTTCGGTGTTTGTTGCAGAATTGGCTGCAATATACATGGCCTTACTCCATATTCAAACCTTGACCCCAGATCACTTTTTCATTTTTTCTGATAGTCTCAGCTCTTTAGAGGCACTTTGTTCAGTGAGAACTAGATATGCGTCGTATTTCTTATCTGAAATCCATCAACTTTTAAGTGCTCTGATAACTAGTTCATTTAATATCACTTTTGTATGGATTCCGTCTCATTGTTCGATACCAGGAAATGAGAAAGCAGACTTTCTTGCTAAGAAGGGCGCTATGGAAGGAGACTTATTCTATAGGCCTCTTACTTTCGATGAATATCTTCATTTTCCTCGTGAACGGGCACTTGTATCTTGGCAGTCAAGTTGGAATAGTAGAGATAAAGGCCGATGGCTATATTCTATCATTCCTAGGGTTTCTCTCAAACCATGGTTTAAAGGGTATAATTTTTCTCGTGATTTTATACGGGTAGTGTGCAGACTCATGTCTAACCATTATTCTTCGAATGCACATCTTTTTCGAATTAACATCAGTGATAGTAACCTATGCGTGTGTGGTATAGGATATCAGGATATTGATCATATTGTGTGGTTTTGTTCTCAGTATCAAAATGACAGGTTATCTTTAATAGAACATTTTCGCAATAAGGGAATGCCACCTAATATTCCGATTCGCGACGTTCTGGCTACTCGTAATATCGATGCTATTTCTTTAATTTATGATTTTCTCAAATCCATACACTTTCAAATATGAATATATATGTTTAGTTTTCCTTCACTGTTTTGATTTTTTTATTAGCGGTTCCTTTTCTCTACTTCAACTTTTGACGTAGGACTACGTCTTTCATTTCTATACCGGGGTGTAAAATCAATGTTTCGAAAACGAAAGCGTTACGCCGGAGACCGAGATTTTGAGCGTTAATAGCTCCTAAACAACTGAACGAAATGGTATGATAAACACTTCATTCGAAAGATAAAATGTCTACGCGTTATATACTTGTTACTTTTTGATCCAAAAACTTGTTTCAATAGCCTTAAAATTGTTCTCAAAACAGGCTATTGAAATCACCAATCGGTATATAAGCGAGCGCCGCTCGGAAATCCGCTCAGTTATAATTGAACAGCGATTGGAGCATATTGTCGCTGTTGTGATGAAGCTTACTTCGTTTATCATGAAAGCGTTGATGGACGGTGTCACCAAGAGCCTGTTTGTGCACCTTAGGCCAGAAGGGAATCCATCAGGAGGAGAGTGATGCCACAAACGGTTCCCCGGGAAGACATCGCTACACACACATACACGCGCGGAATTCTTTCCGTTTGGATGCCATTCAGCATCGAGAAAGTTTCGGAAAGATCTAATCATTTCTGGAATATAATCTGCCAGTTCCTCTGGGAATTTAAAAATACATTCATGTGAAAGAGTTTATTTTAATGTTTCCAACCAAATAACACAGAGACCAAATACAATTGATTTTGTAATTTTTCAACCAAGTGTAATTAGCAGGAAAGCTTCTGAAGATTATTCTTCCCCATCAGTAGGATATTTCCGTATCCAATATTGTATGCGCACGCAATCGATTATTGCTCAGTCGCCGAAAGTTCCGAGCTCAGAGAGTTCATTCCCCTCTAGATTGCCTTCCAAATTGCCACACCTCTCGACTCAATCACACACAAAACATACTTAAACGATATTCTGGTGGTGAGACGCATTCATTTTTCGTGAGGACATCGACAAGACAACATCGTCGCCTAACGTGCTGGACGAGGTGGACGGCGAAGAATCGACACATACACGCGCGGAATTCTTTCCGTTTGGACGCCATTCAGCATCGAGAAAGTTCCGGAAAGATCTATTCATTGCTGGAAAATAATCTGCAAGTTCCTCTGGGAATTTAAAAATACATTCATGTGAAAGAGTTTATTTTAATGTTTTCTATCCATGTAACACTGTGATCAAATATTTTTCAATCAAGTGCTATTAACAGGTGGTTATCGAGTTAGTATTAACTACTGGTGGGCTTCCAGTATCGAGGAAAATGTGGAAATATCTAATCGTTGCTGGAAAATAATCTTGGAATTGAAAATTACATTCAAGCGAAAGAGTTTATTTTAATGTTTTCTATCCATAAAATATCCATATAATACATTTGGGTTTGTGATTTGTCAATCAAGTACAGTTAGTACGAAAGCTTCTGAAGATTATTCTTCAGAACAAGGTTTTTCGTATCCTATATTGGATGCATAAAACCTTGTGCCTCCAACGTAACGCTCTCGTTTTCGAAGTCCCCCAAATATTCATTTATTCATTCATTCAGAATGGATTTAGATTCAACTTCAAACAAATGATCTCTAAATCAACGATAGTCCTACGTCACCCTTGCGGTTATACCATAGATATAACCCACTTCCTGTTTTTTTTCTTCAGAATTCGAAAAGTGAGCAGATTTTCATCCCTTCCCTAGTCCCAAGGAGATAACTAGTGCAACAAGAAGCTTAAACAAGAAGCCTATAATATTATCTTATTGTGAATTTTGTCATGATGTTTGTCCATATTGTAACATTTTTCGAAAAGATAATAGGGTTTTTATGCCTTTTTGAGAAAGAACATTGGCATTGTTCTACTCAAAGAGGCTTTTCCCTATTCATAAACACGGCTCATTGTTACCTAATGTTGCTGAGCCATTTGAAAATAAATT
This sequence comes from Toxorhynchites rutilus septentrionalis, assembly GCF_029784135.1. Classification (NCBI taxonomy): domain Eukaryota; kingdom Metazoa; phylum Arthropoda; class Insecta; order Diptera; family Culicidae; genus Toxorhynchites; species Toxorhynchites rutilus. The sequence goes on from NC_073744.1 coordinate 195,906,093, forward strand.
TAGTACAAAAAAAATATATATATATATATATATTGGCTGGTGATTTCAATATCAATTGGCGAGATAACCATAATTCAAACCATTTGAAGCGTTTAGCAGACTTTTTTAATTGAAAACAAACAGTAAATGATTTTACGCGTATTTCCAGGCACAGTGAAACTTTAATTGATCATGTTTATTCCAATTTTGATACAGTTTGCTGATACAAATTTGAAAATAACCGATCATGAGACCTTAGTTATTAATGTAGTAGATAATTTCGTTAATAACGATGATTTTGTGAAATTAAAGTGCTGGAGGAAATATTCGAAACATGCCGTCTCGAATCTTGTGTTGAGAAGCTTGGATTTTCCATTCGGGACGAGTAATTTAGATGAATCAGCAGCTGTTCTAACTGATGTCTTGAAAACGTGTACCAATCGATTAGTTACGCAAAAGTTTGTATGTGTGAAAACACTCGAACAGCTGGTACAATTTGGATCTTTTGCGTCTCAAACGTAAGAGAGACAGGTGGTACAATAAATTTCGTAGAACTAATAATGAAAATCATTGGAATATGTACATGAACGCGCGCAATAGATATTCACAATCTGTTAAGAAAACTCGTTGTGAATATATTCAGAGGAAGATTGATCAGCATCAAAGCAACAGCAAATAGTTATGGAAAATTTTGAAATCCCTTTTGAAACCTAATAATAGCAAACCGCGATCCATAACTTTTAATGGCACACTTGAACAGTCTGAACAGATAATAGCTTCTAAATTTAACGATTATTTTGTCAATAGTGTTTCATTGATCAATCAATCTATTGAATTGGTCGATGAACCTGATGAAATAAAACAGCCGATTAATAGTAATTGTAGTTTTGAAAGTTTTCACCCAATTACATTAAATGAACTTAGAACTGTTTGCTTTTCTTTAGGAAAAACGGCTGGAGTAGATAGAGTTAATGCTAGAGTTATTCAAGATTGCTTTCATGTTATTGACTACATCTTGCTGGACCTGCTCAATAAATCTTTACTTTACTGGACATGTACCTCAGGTGTGGAAAGAATCCCTGATAGTCCCTATTCAAAAGGTTGCTGGAACGATTAAAGGCGGAGAGTTTCGTTCCATCAACATGTTGCACACATTAGAGAAAATATTGGAATTAGGAATATCGGAATATTTGAATCATAACACTTTGCTAATACCAGAACAATCGGGATATCGGGAAGGTCATTCCCGTGAAACCGCATTGAACTTGGTGTTAGCAAAATGGAAAGATAATTTAGAATGTAAAGAGACCATCATTGCTGTTTTCTCGGATCTAAAACGCGCTTTCGAGACAATTTCTAGGCCCTTGTTGTTGAACACGATTAAGCGCTTTGGAATTACGAGTACTGCATATAAAGGGTGTGTCACATCAAATTGCATCACGGAAAAAACGCTGTAGAAATTCGCCCAATAGACCGATCCTTTTGAAAATTTTAGACAGTAAAATAAAAACTATTAAACAACTTTTGGCATTTTCTTTTTATTCATACTTCGAGCCCAAGCCCGTATGCTCGCACCTTCCTCTTTACCCCGTCCATAAGGTTCTGTACAACGTCAGGTTGTAGTTTTTTTTGATCAGAAATCCATTTTCTCTTGAAGTCCGCCTCCGATTTGACAACTTTTGGGTTCTTCCGGAGGGCCTGCTTCATAATCGCCCAATATTTCTCTATTGGGCGAAGCTCCGGCGCGTTGGGCGGGTTCATTTCCTTTGGCACGAAGGTGACCCCGTTGGCTTCGTACCACTCCAACACGTCCTTTGAATAGTGGCACGAAGCGAGATCCGGCCAGAAGATGGTCGGGCCCTCGTGCTGCTTCAATGGTGGTAGTAAGCGCTTCTGTAGGCACTCCTTAAGGTAAACCTGCCCGTTTACCGTGCCGGTCATCACGAAGGGGGCGCTCCGCTTTCCGCAAGAGCAGATCGCTTGCCACACCATGTACTTTTTGGCAAACTTGGATAGTTTCTGCTTGCGAATCTCCTCCGGAACGCTGAATTTGTCCTCTGTGGAGAAGAACAACAGGCCCGACAGCTGACGAAAGTCCGCTTTGACGTAGGTTCCGTCGTCCATTACCAGGCAATGCGGCTTCGTCAGCATTTCGGTGTACAGCTTCCGGGCTCGCGTCTTCCCCACCATGTTTTGCCTTTCGTCGCGGTTAGGAGCCTTCTGAACTTTGTATGTACGCAGGCCCTCCCGCTGCTTGGTCCGCTGGACGAATGAACTTGACAAATTCAGCTTATTGGCGACATCCCGGGCCGAACTTCTCGGATCACGTCTAAACTGCTTAACTACGCGCTTGTGATCTTTTTCACTGACGGAGCATCCATTTTTGCCGTTCTTCACCTTCCGGTCGATGGTTAGGTTCTCGAAGTATCGTTTTAGTACTCTGCTGACCGTGGATTGGACGATTCCCAGCATCTTACCGATGTCCCGATGAGACAACTCCGGATTCTCGAAATGAGTGCACAGGATTAATTCACGACGCTCTTTTTCGTTCGACGACATTTTTCCAAATTTACGAAAAATTGACAGTGAAGCATGGCCAACGTGATCTATACACTCTTATCTGATTATAAGCGAAAGCTGAAGATATAATTCCTAAAAATTAAATTTCTACAGCGTTTTTTCCGTGATGCAATTTGATGTGACACACCCTTTACAACCTCTTAGACTCAACAAAAATGATTTTTTTTAGTGAAAAAATACGCTTTTAGTTGAAAAATCTATCAAATTTCAATTTTGAAGTGGAATGGAAAATTCCCAAACCACGCATGTTTATTAATCATTTTGCATTTCTTAATTTCAATGGGCGATATCGGTGGAAACAGATCAAAACAAAACAAACGATCGAACCGATCGTTCCAATTGGTAACAGCAAACATGGCATTCAAACGGAACGTTTCGGTTTCGAAGTTATACAGACGCAATCAACCCAAAATATCACCTAAATTTGGACACACGCATTTTTCTCTCGTACGTTTCGAAGATAATTAATTCATGAAGCATCTTTTTTTCTCGCTTCTCTCGTGCTCTCGCTTATCCTAGGACAATAATTTGCATGAAAAATCATTCGAACAGCTCGAACACTCTCACGACACACAGACGCAATCTTCTCGTATGGGTGATGTTGTGTTTTTTTTTATTTCTTGTTGGGGTTTATTGATGAACGAAGAGCAGCGCAGAAGAAGAAGGGTTTTGCATCAGAACCAGTTTCACTTGCGACTTCTCTAGGTTACTCGGCGTAAATTATTCACTGGACTGTCGGACCCAAATTTTTCGTGCACACACACAGAGCGCTCGCTAATTCACTATGCATAAAACATCGGCGGAAGGAATTGGCGGATAGTTGAGAGCGAGTGCGACTGAATGAGGGGACACGAGAATCCCGGTTTTGATTTTTGTCTTGTCTCGTATTCATATATCAGCGATTCCTTCCCTCTCTCCCATTCCCCACACGATTTCTTTCGTTCGATCTTCGCTGTGAATGAAGAGGCAATGAAAAAAATGTCGGTTTTGCTGAAGGAAACATATAATTAACGAATCTGCTCGCGCCAATTTCCCACGATATTGCGCGACGATGCGCGTCCCAGTTATGAATGATGAAGAGCGAATTCTTTTTTCATATTCTTTCGATTTCGGATCACACCGCGTTGGGAACCGCGGGAAGAGGTCGCAGAGCATCTTCCTTCCGTCGAAGGAAGATGACGACAACGAGAGAGATAGAGATGATTCACTCCGCAAAAAAAAATCGTCGTCGTAAAAAGCACAATCACACGTTCATTCAACCCTTTTTTTTTGCAGTGTTTTGTTTTAGCGTGTACGTGTGCAAAAATCGGTTTCGCCGAATCAATTCGGTTCAATTTCACGATTTGCGAATCTGCACATCAAATCCATTGGCTCTTGGCGGTTCGGCATAAAGTAAGTTCGGAATAGTTCGGATGTTTCCGCAAACATCTATTGTTCCTGTTCAACGGCCTACTTGAGTTTTTTTTATGGCTGCGATTCATAACAAAAGGTGTGACCTATCGCTATCCAACCAATCTGATTTATTTTATTCAGGTTTATTTCCTTAATGGTAAACTTATCTTTTTCCTGCTCTGCGCCATCCATTCTCGGGAAAATTTACTGTGATAGACGATCGGAATTAAAATACAGTTCTCTAAAATATTCGATCACTCGACCTCGCCTCCAGAGATAGATTCGTAGCAGGCTTTATGCTCTCCTCACACAGCAGCACCACTTTTGGGAGGCGCTCATCGGCCTTGGACATAATTTTCAAATAAAATTAGCATAACGCTCGTTTACCATTGCCGCTCCTCCTCTTCTCACGACTCGTTCCCCCACTCGCCGGCGAGGGAGAGTTTAGGGTAAATACCAACGAGAACGGCTTGACGTAACGCATTGTTGCCATACGCACACACACACACACACACACACACACACACACACACACACACACACATACACGCACATACCGGTTCTTGGCGAGGAGGAAACATGCCTTCTCTCCCTCCCCCCAGAAAACGGCGTCGTAATTGATTTCGGTAAATTTGCGCGACTTTTTCAGGGCATTGACTTTGGCTATAATATGTTAATTTATTGATTTTTGCCCCTCCGATCGGTTGTCCAATTTTTTTGCGCCCGCGATGATGACAGGAGTGTTGCTTTGATTATTTCGTTATGCGCGGTGTGTTAGCGATTAATTTTAGACCAACAGAGTAGGCTGAGGACTGGAGATCATTGGTTTTGGCGATGATGGAGAAAATGACGCTTCGAGCGCGCTTGAACGCCCAAACCGTTGACAGCGACCTGTCTGTTCTAGATGCCCCCCAAACTGCCAAACTGACACAATATTTTTTTTTTCGCTTCTTGGTCGCGCTTTTCCGCTCCACCATTAATCATTGTCGAATCGCGCCGATTGACGGGATTTTGCGACGTAATTTGGGGCGTCGTCGGCGTCGTCAGTATTGACCCAGTTTGGCCCGCAACAGGTGGTGGCGTGCGATTGTTTCGAGAGCACCGTGTTCGAGGAGACCATGAAATATGAAATGACAGGATTCCTACGGCGAAAGATCATTGCATTCAAAAATATCACACTGCATTACCAGCCCCTTGGTGGTGAGTAACAACTAACCCGAACCCGGCACGGTATCACGAACATTAGCCGTGATTTTAGCAATCCCACGCGCGAAAAAAAAAATCAGCAAATGCGGAGACGGCGGTCGGCCGCCGCTGGTCCAAACTTCAAAGGAAACGAAGAATTAGATCAGCTGCCGCCTTGTGGTGAGTGTAGAGTACCATGAACATGTTGCGGATTTGAACAAACCGAACAAAACATTTGTAAAGCAAATCAGGTTAGATTAAAACCTCGAGATTGATTGGATCCATTATTTTCGCAAATGTGCGAATTTCGCTCGATCCAACCAACCATTCCTTCCCATATAGCGTAGCGATACAAGAGCTCGGCTCGGTGAAACCGGTGCAACGACCCGCGGGCGATCTTTTTTTTTTTTTTGTACCATCTATTTATGGTCGAAAGAAACCCCAAAAATCGATGTTGCATTAATTCCGCCTATTTTTCCCGCTCGCCTACTGTGGCGAGCCATGATAGATGGGAAGGGGGAGAGTGTGTATAAAATGGGAGGCGGCAGTAATGCAAATTCTATTTTAAGCCGATTGCGCCGAGTGTTTCTTTCGCGTTTTCCATGGAGATGCTCTCCGTGGCCTACTCCTCTTTTTTCTTCCGTACGATGCGATGCTTTAATGTGGCTTTGATTACCGCGCCACGATAAATTACGGAACTTCTGCCCCCGACCCGCACAGCTGAACTAATTGTTGACCATTGTTTTGATGAGTTTGGTTGTTGGATTTTTTTGACGTAGGACTACGTCTTTCATTTCTGTAAAAAAATGTAAAATCAAAGTTTCGAAAACGAAAGCGTTACGCCAGAGACCGAGATTTTGAGCGTTAATAGCTCCTAAACAACTGAACGAAATGGTATGATAAACACTTCATTCGAAAGATAAAATGTCTACGCGTTATATACTTGTTACTTTTTCATCCAAAAACTTGTTTCAATAGCCTTAAAATTGCTTTCAAAACAGGCTATTGAAATCACCAATCGGTATATAAGCGAGCGCCGCTCGGAAACCCACTCAGTTATAATTGAACAGCAATTGGAGCATGTTGTCGCTGTTGTGGTGAAGCTAATTTCGTTCATCATGAAAGCGCTGATGAACGGTGTCACAAAGAGCCTGTTTGTGCACCTTAGGCCAGAAGGGAATCCATCAGGAGGAGAGTGATGCCACGGTTCCGCTTGAAACATCGGAGCAGCCGCCACACACACACATGCACGCGCGGAACCCTCGTTGCTGAAAAATAATCTACCAGTTCCCCTGGGAATTGAAAAACACATACATGCGAAAGAGTTTATTTTAATGTTTTCTATCCATACAACACTGCAATCAAATACATTTGGTTTTGTGATTTTTCAATCAAGTGTAATTAGCTGGAAAGCTTCTGAAGATTATTCTTCCCCATCAGTAGGATATTTTCGTATCCGATATTGTAAGCGCGTACAACGGAAAATGTTTCGTATCGCGAAAATTATATAATTTTCAATCGATTATTGCTCAGTCGCCGAAATTTTCATACTCAGAGTGTTCATTCCCCTCGAGTTTGCCTTCCAAATTGCCATCGTAAACCACACCTTCTCTCGCTTCAATCACGCACGAAAAGCATACTTAAGCGATATTCTGGTGGTGAAACCAATTCATTTTTCATGAGGACATCGACAAGACAACATCGTTACTGAACGAGCTGAACGGCGAGGGATCGAGGGATTCATTACCTGGCCTGATCTGACCTGAAATGCAATCAGTTTGTTTTGACTGTGAGGGAGCGCAGAAAAGCCGATCGATCAGAAGGAGAAGAGGAGGTGACCAAGAGAGTATCAGCATCGAAAAACGGTTCCCCGGGAAGACATCGAAACAGCCGCCACACACACACACACATACACGCGCGCAACTTTTTCGTTTGCTGGTTATCGAGAAGAAACCTGAAAAGAAGTGATCGTTGCTGAAAAATAATCTACCAGTTCCCCTTGGAATTGAAAATTACATTCAAGCTAGTTTATTTTAATGTTTTCTATCCATATAATACTGCGACCACATACATTTGGGTTTGTGATTTGTCAATCAAGTACAGTTAGCAGGTTAGCTTCTGAAGATTATTCTTCAGAACAAGGTTTTTCGTATCCTATATTGGATGCATAAAACCTTGTGCCTCCAAAGTAACGCTCTCGTTTTCGAAGTCTCTCAAATATTCATTTATTCATTCATTCAGAATGGATTTAGATTCAACTTAAAACAAATGATCTCTAAATCAACGATAGTCCTACGTCACCCTTGCGGTTATACCATAGATATAACCCACTTCCTGTTTTTTTTCTTTGAGGTTGCTTCCGATTGAATGCTACCGGAAGAATGGTTGGGAGTCATGCGGCACTATATAACTGTTTTAAAGCAGGACAATGTTTAACAGGAAGGTTAAACAATTATTACAGATTTTAAAAACATATATTTTCACCAAAATTATGTATTTGGAAAAGTTGTTGGAAATTATAAGCAAATTCATAAAATTTCATGAACATGACGGTATAACACGACAAACATATCAAAAGTGCCTATCTTTACAGTCATTCCATGCCAAATCGATATAGTGGTTCTTAGATTTTCGTGAAAATTTTTAGTTTTTGTTTTGTTCGGAAAATATTTGCATTTTTTTATTTTTTCATTAGGGTGACCATTTCCATTTTAGGGTTGTCCGAAAAATCAACTTATTCCTCTTTTTTCCAAAAATGCCTTTTTCATAACTTTTGAACTGCTAGACCGATTCAGATGATCGACATATCAAATTAAAGCCAATCACCTGGTCTTTTTTGAAAAAATACTATACCTGCAGAAGATTCGAATTCTGCTCTCGTTTTTAGTGATTGTATTCGTTTTTCACTGTTTTCATAGTCTCGGGACGCGCTATGTTTTTTTTATTTTTATTGTTTCTGGAAAGCTGAGGATTTTTCACATAACATATATTGAAACCAGAGAGGCGTTTTTTTTTTCGTTTTTAAGTTTTGATTTTTCAAAGTTAACCGATGGTTCGAAAAATATTTTTTTTTGCACTTTGTCCAACACAAAAATTCATAACTTTTGATCTACTATATCGATTCAGATGATCCACACAAAAAATCAAAGCCAATTAGAGAGTCTTTCTTGAAAATTATTAGACTTGCGAAAAAAATGGATTTTGATTTCGTAATTATTTATTGTATTAGTTTTTTATAGTTTACATGGTTTCGAGACAAAGGAAGCTATGTTTTCTATATATATATTTTTTTTTTGAAAAAGCTGAGGTTTTTTTTACATAACATACCCAAAAATCAGAGATGTTTTATTCTTCGTTTTTAAGTTATGATTTTTCAAAGTTAACATGTTTTCAGTCTTCGTTCAGTATTTCTATGCCACAAGACTGGATGTATACGACTAGAATTCAATTGATTGGCAAATATGTCATTTTTTCAACAAAAAAAGTCTAGCTAATTAGCTCCAATTTGATATATCGATCATCAAAATCGGTCCAGTAGTTCAAAAGTAACAAATTTTTGAACAAAGTGATTTTTTGGACCATCGATTAACTTTGAAAAATTATATCTCTGCATCTCTGATATCGAGATATGTTATGTAAAAAAATCTCAGCTTTCAAGGAAAAATATAAAAAATATAGCGCCCTCTAGTCCAAAGCCATGAAAACAATAAAACACGACTACAATCAACAATTACGGAAATAAAATCCATTTCTTTTGCGAGTTCAATATTTTTTGATAGAGGGGTTCAATTTAATACGTCGATGATCTAATTCGGTTCAGTGGTTCGAAAGTTATGATTTCCCGAACAGTCATTTTCGGGAAAAGTAAAAAAAAAAATTTTCGGACCACTCTAAAATGAAAATGAGCACCCTAATGAAAAAAAAATGGGTGGGTTATATCTATGATACAACCGCAAGGTTGACGTGGGACTACCTTAACATAGCAATCATTCGTTTGTATTGATTAAATTTTTGATTGAATGAAACAATTCCAGAATTCAATTGAATTCAATATATTTGCTTTGTGAGTAAAAATAATGTATGATTCTATATAAGGTCAATTCATGCATTGTGATAGATTATGTTCTTCGTTACAAATGACAGTCCCTTAACGTTTGGTATGATGCCTAGGACAAAATATGTGAACGGAAGAATTATCAACGATTATTTTATTTCACGTTTCCTTCTGAAGATTGCATCTCTCAAGTGTACGTATTCCTCGAACGGCGAAATTGCTTGATTTGATGAACTTCAGGCACTCAGTTTCGATTTTGACATGTACGTCGAACACATATTGCTTAATCAAAAGGCGTTATCGCAGCAAATGGTTAACAACATTTTGCCTAATCATCAAATGGTATGCGTAGAAATTCAGTGAGCAGAAGATATGAAGGCATATCCTTCAATGCAATCTGGAATAACCGAGCCAAAGCGTGGTGTTCGTACCCGCTTTTGTAATCCGTGTTTGGAAAACACTTTTCGGAGTGCAAAAAAAACATGCGAGTGCAGAAGTACCCTCGGAAGACCATTTTAAGGAAACATACTCTAGTTTGCACAAAGGCAAGCGAGTATAAAAGTACACGCAGTTTGCATTTATTTGCTGAGCTGATTTCCCCAGATATCTTGGTTTTGAGGTCTGTGTTAGGCAAACGCATTTCAGTCAGAACAAAAATGCACCCGACTTGCACGAATTTGCTCAGACACCTTGGTGCTAAAGTCTGTGTTGGGGAAACACATTTCGGTCGGAACAAAAATACCCCCGACTTTCATGTATTTGCAATGCCGATTTCCTCACGCTCCATGGATTTGAAGTCTGTGATAGGGAAACACATTTCAGTCGGAACAAAAATACCCCTGACTTTCATGTATTTGCATTGTCGATTTCCCCAAAGCTGCTCGGTTTTGATGGCTGTGTTAGGGAAACCGTAGATCGGGCCAATCAAAATGAGGCAGTTAGGGCGTTTAGCTAACGCTTAACATTTTACAGTTATTCAATTGTTTATCTAATGAAAAATAACATTTTATTAATTGCGATAGAAGCGTAGAAATATTCCCTATCAATTAATACAAACATCTTGTCGATCCAGTAAGAAATGTTTGAGTTATAAGCATTCGGAATCTTTCATTTTTTCCTGCTTGTTCTATGTTTAGGTTTTCATTTTACCCCCCATATACTCCGGTTAGACGTAGTCCCACGTCAAAATAGAAAAAACGGGTCTAATACGGGTCTAATGAACGATAAAGAACAAAATTACCACTTTTGACGAAAATCTGAGAACCACTATATCGGTTTGGCATGGAATGGCTGTATACATAAAAATGGATTTCTGTTTGTCTGTCTGATTTTTAGAGACTTGATATTTATGATTTTCAGGTAAAATACGCACTCCTATAGACGAATTTCATGTTAATTCGTCTTATGAGTAAGCAGCACCATCTCAGATAGTAGTGAAACGTTGTTGGTGTAAAGACATAAGTCATTTAAGCAACTTTGCATACTTGAAATATGTTCGATACTAGAAGGAGCCTACCTTCGAGTAAACAACCCGGAAAATTAACCATAAACAACGAGAAACGAGGACGAAGTGGAATGATGTGAATGTATATGTATTGTAGAAGTCTAAAATCCTTTCATGTTGTATAATTATTATGTATCCATCCACCAAAGGAAAAAAGTTGCCATTATTGTGAAATTCTATATTGTGTAGTAGAGGTCCCATCAATGTTATTGTAATTTGGATAATAAATATTGTAATGTAGTGTAGTGTTGTGAAAATATAGTGTTGTTCAATCAAACGAGTGTTTTCAATCAAACACCGAAATCCTTGGTTGTGGAGAAGAATGATTTAGAATACAGAACCGGTCCCCTAACAAAATATTCGAAAAATAATTAGACTACTCTTTGGAAAAAGCCAAAAATTGTTTTCTTAATTTTTTACAAACAAATTATAACTTGAAAACTTTGATACATACAAAATTCTTGTCAAAGGATTAAATGTAGGAAATTGTTTAAATTTTTACAAAAAAAAATACCAAAAAATTTTTGGAAAAAAATTTCGCTGACAAAAGTTATTTTAAAAATTAAATTTCATTTTTCTCAAAAACGTATTTTGTTAAAATTCCCAAAAATATATATATATGAATAACTCTTACAATTTCCAACAAGTCGTCCATACATCGGAAGATGGGTACTTTTACAGGGAAAAAGTTTTTCGAACAACAACTTTTTCATGTTTTCTTTGAAAAAAATACAACTTATCCTAATTTTGTTTTAAGTCAAGATAGCGATATAGTGTACTCGACAATGTTTTAGATTTTGTTGACATGTTTGATCTTCTTGACATGTTTCTAAATTTTTTTTCAAAGAAAACATGAAAAAGTTGATGTTTGAAAAACTTTTTCCCTGTAAAAGTGCCCATCTTCCGATGTATGGACGACTTGTTGGAACTTGTAAGGGCTATTCATATATACATTTTTGGGAATTTAAAAAAAATACGTTTTTGGAAAAAGAAATTAATTTTTAAAATAACTTTTTTGTCAGCAAAATTTTCCTCCAAAAAAATATTATTTTTATTTTTTATTATTTTATATATTTAAATTTTTTATTATTTTTGTTATTTTTTTATATATTTAAATAATTTCCTACATTTAAACCTTTGACAAGAATTTTGTAGGTATAATAGTTTCTCCAAGAAGTAGTCTAATTCTTTTTCGAATATTTCAAGTATCCAAAGTTGCTTAAATTGCCCATGTCTGTACACCCACAACGTTTCACTACTATCTGAGATGGTGCTGCCAACGACTAGTATAATTGGCATGAAATTCGTCTATATTTTCCATTTATATGAATAAGAATGAATCGCCAAATGTGTTGGTGAGCGCAAAACTCGAGGCAGGAATCCATTTGAGCTGTCTCTATTTTATTATATTTCCAGTATCAAACATGTATTTCACCTAATTTAGAAGATTAATCATAGAAGAGTTCCGCGAAGGGACCCACGAACGTTCGCTTAGTAAAAAAAAGTGAATGTTCGAAAGTATCCATTATACTATTTTACAAAAAACAGGAGGTGGGTTATATCTATGGTATAACCGCAAGGGTGACGTAGGACTATCGTTGATTCAGAGTTCATTTGTTTGAAGTTGAATCTGAATTCATTCTGAATGAATGAATATTTGGAGAACTTCGAAAACGAGAGCGTTACGTTGGAGGCACAAGGTTTTATGCATCCAATATTGGATACGGAAATATCCTACTGATGGGGAAGAATAATCTTCAGAAGCTATCCTGTTAATTGCGATTGATTGAAAAATCACAAAACCAAATGTATTTGGTCACGGTGTTACATGGAAAGAAAACATTAAAATAAACTCTAAAATGTAATTTCAAATTCCCAGAGGAACTGGCAGATTATTTTCAGTAACGATTAGATATTTCTACATTTTCCTCGATACTGGAAGCCCACCAGTGGTTAATGCTAACTCGATAACCATCTGTTAATAGCACTTGATTGAAACATATTTGGTCACAGTGTTACATGGATAGAAAACATTCAAATAAACTCTTTCACATGAATGTATTTTTAAATTCCTAGAGGAACTAGCAGATTATTTTCCGGATCTTTCTCGATGCTGAATGGCATCCAAACGGAAAGAATTCCATGCGTGTATGTGTGTGTAGCGGCTGCTTCCATGGTCACCTTCTCTTCTCCTGAAGGATCGGCTTCTCAGTGCTCCTCACAGTTTCAAACAAGCCATCCAGCACCCTCAGCAACGATGTTGTCTTGTCGATGTCCTCACGAAAAATGAATGCGTCTCACCACCAGAATATCGCTTAAGTATGCTTTTTGTGTGTGAGTGAATCGAGAGAAGGCGTGGTTTACGATGACAATTTGGAAGGCAAACTAGAGGGGAATGAACTCTCTGAGCTCGGAACTTTCGGCGACTGAGCAATAATCGATTGCGGGCGCATACAATATTGGATACGGAAATATCCTACTGACGGAGAAGAATAATCTTCAGAAGCTATCCTGTTAATTGCGATTGATTGAAAAATCACAAAACCAAATGTATTTGGTCACAGTGTTACACGGAAAGAAAACATTCAAATAATCTCTTTCACATGAATGTATTTTTAAATTCCCAGAGGAACTGGCAGATTATTTTCAGTAACGATTGGATATTTCCACATTTTCCTCGATACTGGAAGCCCACCAGTGGTTTATGCTAACTCGATAAACATCTGTTAATAGCACTTGATTGAAAAATATTTGGTCACAGTGTTACATGAATAGAAAACATTCAAATAAACTCTTTCACATGAATGTTTTTTTAAATTCCCAGAGGAACTGGCAGATTATTTTCCGGATCTTTCTCGATGCTGAATGGCATCCAAACGGAAAGAATTCCGCGCGTGTATGTGTGTGTGTGTAGCGGCTGCTTCGAGATCTTCCCGGGAAACCGTTTGTGGCATCACTCTTCTCCTGATGGATTCCCTAAGCCTAAGAGCCTAAGGTGCACAAACAGGCTCTTGGTGACACCGTTCATCCGCGCTTTCATGGAAAATGAAGAGCTTCACCACAACAGCGACAACATGCTCCAATCGCTGTTCAATTAGAACTGAGTGGATGTCCGAGCGGCGCTCGCTTATATACCGATTGGTGATTTCAATAGCCTGTTTTGAAAGCAAATTTAAGACTATTGAAACATGTTTTTGGATCAGAAAGTAACAAGTATAGAACGCGTATACATTTTATCATTCGAATGAAGTGTTTATCATACCATTTCGTTCAGTTGTTTAGGAGCTATTAACTCTCAAAATCTCGGTCTCCGGCGTAACGCTTAGGTTTTCGAAACTTTGATTTTACACCCCGTTATAGAAATGAAAGACGTAGTCCTACGTCAAAATCTATTTTGAACAGGGCCAAGTTCGCTGGGTCAGCTAATGAAACGATAAAAAACGACTTGATTTTTATGTTTTCCGCTAGGAGATTGCTATTGTTATGTGTTTTTGGACTTATTGATGACTTTTTCGGATCGACCATTGAATTTCCGCGAATTCGTGCGTTGTTTCCGGGTTAAAATTGACATCAAAGTGCAGCGCATTTCAAGCTGTGTTATTCGTTTGAAAACTGAAGGTGAAAATTAGTTCCGCCGGAAAATTACTTCACGCAGAAGCCACATTATCATTCGAAAAATTCGAACAAATGAACATATAACAACATATTCGAATTGTATATTGTTGAATTGTATAATTCACCGAGAGAAAAAAAATGAATCCCATTTCACATCTCTCCGGTTAATAACCGCACTGACAGCGACAGCGGCAATCTCTGCAATCTTCCACTCGCAAACAACTCCCGCAGTCGCGCAAGGGTTCACCACCATTGTTGGGAAGGGGAGGGGGGGCGAAATTCCAGGAATATATGCCCCATGCCCATCATCAATCGAGCACATGAATCAATCGTGTGTGCATTAGAAATAGTAAATACATTGGGCAGGGTTGTGAGTGTATTTTTTCCTCTCTTTAATTTTTTCTGAAAGTCATTAGACACCAGCAGCGGCAACGGAATTACTTGGCATTCCGGCCTAAGCAAAGTGCCCCCGCTCCCCTCCTCATCCATCTGGCGTCCCCCAGCGCCTCCTACGAGGAATGCGAGTCCAGCCAGTCTGCCGCCGCCGCCACCGCCGCTACTGCCGCAACCATCACCAACTATGATGATCACATGATTTGCATTTGTGGTTATGTTTTTTTTTTGTTGTTACTCTGTCTGTTTGCTTTGATTTGTATACTGCGGGAATGGACGCGAAAGGGATGAGGGGAAGAGATAAGTAATCTTGCTTTCCGCGCTTCGATGCGCCATCATTTCGAATGATTGAACAGTTTTGTGTAATCCACAGAACGCGATCGATTAATGATCACCGCCGAAAGTTTCGATGTTGTACACATCGATGGGTTCAACTTTGGTCAGTGGCGATGATTAGAGGGTTCTTCCTTGTTCTTCTTCCTCCTCCTCCTTGTCTACCCAGGGTCAGCGAGATGAGAAGAACTGAGAAAATGCGCGAAAATTAGTTCACATTGGAACCGTTTAGCACACGGATGGATACGCTTGCCTTAATGTGAAGTGCCGCGTTTGCGCTTTATTGGGTGGAACCAAAGGCCAAATAGGGGCTGTGATTCGAAACAAGTTTGTCTTGAATGATTAGTAGCCGCTGGGCTACGTGAAGGCCGGGAGGCTACTCTAATATTCCGTTTTTTTCTTTTTTGAATCATTGTAAATGTAAATGTAAAGTTCATCGACTTACCAAAATGCCAAGGTTTCTAACTGTAACTTATGGCGCGTCGCAACAGGTATCGAACAAAGGCAAACCATCCCAAACAGATTCGTCGCAATAGTCGATTCTCAATATGCTATAATGCTAATGTTTCCATAATTCTCCGCCCCACGACTCGAGAAAGGGTTCGTCCGTAGCAAAGAAGCAAACGCGGAAGAAGCGAGTCTTCGCGTTCTTCTTGAATAATTTCCATTTCAACAGCTCGACCGACTCCGTGTGATAGCAGCTCACTTTCCTTGAGTGCAATTCCAAATGAAATCGAACTAAAAATGCCGATTTTAAAAACTTGTATTTGTGATTCGAACGAAAGATTGTATTCCCTTTGGGTTGGAGGAAATATGAGTTTTCCACAGTATTTGGGAATTTGTTGACGCGAGTGTGACTTTTGAAAAGGGCGTTTCGATTTTAGTAAGAGAAATATTTGATAATTTATATCTCAAAAACTATGAGTCGAATCGAAATAGTGTCTTAGAA
This sequence comes from Toxorhynchites rutilus septentrionalis, assembly GCF_029784135.1. Taxonomy (NCBI): domain Eukaryota; kingdom Metazoa; phylum Arthropoda; class Insecta; order Diptera; family Culicidae; genus Toxorhynchites; species Toxorhynchites rutilus. Next base: position 195,922,077 of record NC_073744.1, read on the forward strand.
AAAGTTATAGAGTATTGATGTTAAAACTTGAAAAAAATATACACTGAAAGAAGAAATCATTACTCTTTTTTTTATTTACAAAAAAAAATTTGATTTGCAATATCTCAAAAAAACAGTTCGACTGAAACGTTTATAAGGAAACACAGTAAAACATTTTTGACGTGGGACTACGTCTAACCGGAACATATGGAGGGTAAAATGAAAACCTAAACACAGAACATGCAGGAAAAAATGAAAGATTTCGAATGCTTATAGCTCGAACATTTCGTACTGGATAGGAGAGATGTTTGCATCACTTGATAGGGAATATTTCTACGCATCTATCGCAACTAACAAAATGTTGTTTTTCATTAGATAAACAATTGAATAACTGTAAAATATTAGGCGTTATCTAAACGCCCTAACTACATCGTTTTGATTGGCCCGATTTACGGTTTCCCTAACACAGCCATCAAAACCAAGCAGCCTTGGGGAAATCGGCATTGCAAATACATGAAAGTAGGGGGACTTTTGTTCTCATCGAAAAATGTTCCCTAACACAGACTTTAAAGCCAAGCAGCGAAATCGGCATTGCAAACCCACGAAAGAGCCTAGAGGCGAGTGAACTGAAAAGTTTGAACCCTCTTAAAGCCAAGCTTTTGTTCCCACCGAAATGTGTTCCCTAATAGAGATTTCTAAACCAAGGTGCCTGGAGAAATCGGTATTTCAAATTCATGCAAGTCGGGGGTATTTTTGTTCCGACTGGAATGTGTTTCCCTAACACAGACTTCAAATCCATGAAGCGTGGGGAAATCGGCATTGCGAATTCATACAAATCGGGGGTATTTTTGTTCCGATTGAAATGTGTTTCCCTAACACAGACTTCAAAACCGAGGTTTCTGGGGAAATCGGCTCTGCAAATAAATGCAAACTGCGAGTACTTTTGTCCTCGCTTGCCTTTGTGCAGAGTGGAATATGTCTGTCCTAACATGATCTTCTAAACTTAGGAACCTGGGAAAATCGTGCAGCCACTAGAAGCGAATGAACTTCCCAGTTTCAAGCAAATTCGAGATTCGAGAAGTATGTACACTTTTGGGATGTAAACTTCAGAGGGAAATGTAAAATAAAATAATCGTTTGATAATTTTTTTTTTGTCTTTATTGGAAAGATTTTCAGCCTTAGGCTGGTTCATCAAACGTTTGATAATTCTTCCGTACATATATTTTGTTCTAGTCATCATACCAAACGTAAAAGGTCCGTCATTAAATTTACTTGTAACGAAGAACAATCAATCACAATAAATGAATTGACTTTACACGGCATTTGTTATTTTTTTTCACTCACAGAGCAAATATATTGAACTCAATTGAATTTGGAAACTGTTTCATTCAATCAAGAATTTAATCAATACAAACGAATGATTGCTAAGCTAAGGTAGTTCCACGTCAACCTTGCGGTTATATCATAGATATAACCCACTCATTTTTTTTTTGCAAAATTCAATTGTATTATAAATCATAATTGCCTTCGAGGGCGATACAGCGATTATAGCGATCTTGCAACTTTTCGATATCATTTTTATAGCACACTTTCGGTTCTTCCTCAAAATAGGCCTCAGTTTCGTTAATCATTTCATCATCGCGGTCTTAAATCTCTTGCCAGCGAGCATTCTCTTCAGGTCTGCGAACATAAAATAGTTGCTGGGGGTCAAATCTGGAGAATACGGTGGGTGCAGTTCGAAGCCCATTTATTGCAATTACACACGAGATTCGGATTTTTCCATTTTTTGACGTCGAACTACGTCTTTCAGGAAGGGTGCCAAATCAGAAAACAGGTCACGTTTTTATGAAATAAAGTTAACGTTAATAACTATTTTCACTGTGAACGAATTCGCATGATTTGCATACCAATCGAATCGGGAATTCTCTAAGATTTGTTTGATATGCTACACATTACGATTCGCTAACCTCTAAACGGTTTAAATTCATGAAAACTTGAAGAACTTACTTTTCCCCCATACATTTGTTCTGCCGACATGTGTGCTAACCCTACCCGTATCTCGAATGCTTATAACTCGAACATTTCTTAACAGATCGGAAAGATGTTTGCATCAATTGATAGGAAATATTTCTATGCATCTACCACAATTAATAAAATATTATTTTTCATGAGATGAACAATTGAATAACTGTAAAATGTCAAGCGTTATCTAAACGCCCTAACTGCCAAGTGTTGATTGGTCCGATTTACGGTTTCCCCAACACAGACTTCAAAATCGATGTACTTGTGGAAATCCGCTCTCCAAATATACATGCAAGTCGGGGGTATTTTTGTTCCCACCAAAATCAATATGCCTAGGGGAATCCGCTTTGTCAAAACATGCAAGTAGGGGGTGATTTTTCCCACTGAGCTGTGTTTCCCTAGCATGGACTTCAAAATTAATGTGCCTGGGGGAATCCGCTTTGCACATACATGCAAGTCGGAGGTAGTTTTTCCCACTGAGCTGTGTTTCCCTAACACGAACTTCAAAATTAACGTGCCACAATGCTCGGCCGCATGTCGCAAAGTAGGAGAAGGTCTGCCTTAGTTTTCGTTTGACCATTGTGTTCACAAGATACTATCCCTTCCCATTGTCACTTGTTCCGATAAAGGGCACATGACCTAAGGTTTGATTCAGTTAGAATCCCTGTTCATTTTCTATATTTTTTTTTGATTTTGTGATTCCAGATTCTAAATGAAGCTTTGGCATGAGTCGTTTTCGGATGTGTCGTATATTCCGAGGGTTTGGCGTTACTCCGTTATATAAATAAAACGTTGCCAAACGGGCGGGTAAAAATAAATTACGGACAAGTGGATTACATAATATAGTTGCGTAGTTCTACGTCGAAAATATGCGGTCGTGTCCTAGATACAACTCCTTCCATTTTTTTCACAATAACAAAAGTTGATTCGCTCTCAATGCTGTTACTCACAAACCAATCGACCGATTGCTGTCAAATTTTGACACGTCTCCATTGGAAGATGGTGTTTTGTGACGATTTTTTTATTGATTGTGATTTTTATTTTTTTTTAATTTTTCAAATAAAATAGAAGTCCTGTAGAAAATTTAAAAAATGAGTCCAAGATGGTAAAATTATTTTTGACAAGCTTTCTGGGATATCGAATTTTTATGAATTTCCGAAACCTCAAATTTTTGTATGTTAACAATCATTTTTAGCCACAAATTATGAATCCTGATGTGATTTAAAATAAAAAAGCTCGTTATCAATCTCCTTCTAAATGCAGCCATTCTTGAGATATTCGAAAAACATTTCTCATGTGGTGTCTTTTTGACGTAGGATTACGTCTTTCGGGAACATATTGGGGTACAAATTGAGAATCGAAAATCGAGCACATCGTGAAAATTGTCCAATTTCAAACGCTTATTACTCAGTCATTTCATGATGGATTGAAGAAATTTTTGCGTCAATCGATTTCGGCACTCCGTAACATTTTTTTATGTTGAAGAAAATAATGTATGTCATGATACTAACTATCGAACAATTGAAAAATCTCAACCCCTATCCTAACGAGAATACTCACTTCTGATTGGTCGAAATTGACGACACATGCGGCGGTTCCCTAACAGAGACATCAAAACCAAGTAGCCCGGGGGAAATCGACATTGCAAATACATGAGAGTAGGAGGAGCTTTTGTTCCCACCGAAAATGTTCTCTGCCAGAGACATCAAAACCAAGGTGCCCAGGTGAACTCGGCATGGCATATTAGTAAAAGTGATTTCCTGTATGTTCTACATTTAGTATTAGTTGTTGTTAGTCCAATCAAAATCCGCATTGGGTTGAATAAACACACAGAAAGTAAAAATTATAAAAGAAAATTACGTTTTCCATTTCAAATATGTTTTCTCTATATTAAAGTAACAAGTTTTTACTGATGAGAAAAATTGATAATTATGTACGGTATTGGTAATTATCTTATATACTCACCAATAGGTGAGTTTTTTTTTCTTTATTTCATCCATACATAACACAGGAGGCATCTCGTCTAGGACCACAGAGGGCGGTTTTCATCATATCTCGTTCCACTTCGGCAGCTTTTATCTGATACTCACCATCCAACGACTGTTTATCATTCTTCTATCATTATCACTCGGTGAACACTGTTGGTGTGAACAAACAATACCGAACAACCAAACAAAACGGCAATTTTCAGGGCCACCAAATAATTATCAAAGAGTTTACCGATGTAATTTTTCCAACATATCCAAAATCAACAGATAGCCTAACGGAATCCTACGTCAACTATGCGGTCGTGTCTCGGACACAACCCTCCTGTGACTTTTTTTAATTTAATTATATATTTTTTAAAATAATATATGGTTTTTTTTTCATATACAATAGAAGTCATGTAGAAAATTTGAAAAAAATGAGTCCAAGATGGTAAAACTATTTTTGACGAACCACAACAATTTTACCATCTTGGACAAATTTTTTTAAATTTTCTACATTACCTATATTTCATAGGAAAAATTTCAAAAGAGTAAAAAAATACATAAGTTTGAAAAAAAAATTCGAGGGGTTGTATCAGAGACACGACCGCTTTGGACGTAGGACTACGCAATCTATTTTTTTGTTTTGTTGGTTTATCATTTCGAATATCATTTGCGAATACGTCGAAAGTTCATAAATAACTCTTCGATAAAAAGTTCTGAAAGGGTGTAATGGCTTGCGTGGTTTTGAAGAATAATTTCGAGAATCAACGATTCTTTCTTGCCTTTGCGAGAACAATACACTAATTGTTCATATGTCGCAATTTGTTTCTTTATATCAATGCACGCATTGCACTGAATATTTTACGAGAGGCATCTTTCGTGCATCGCCATACTCCAAGCATCACATACGCGTCTAACAGATGCACACAGTTGCAGCGACAAACTTCAAGTGAATATTCGCTAGCGTTCACAGCTCGAGGGGAACATAAAACACAAAACGAGCAGAATACGCGTCCTTTTGTTCGGGCACAGAAAGATTCTGAGAATTTCCTTAGAGAAGATGCAATACTTATACGCTAGCGATAGCTTACTTACTTCGCAAGTATTCTCCCCCTTCGTTGTTTCTATTCTTCTTCTTCTTTTCCTTTGTTTACGGAGACTTTAAATCTAACGATTCATTGGTCTCCGACTGTTTCTATTCTAGCGGCTGCATAAGTTGCTCGTTATTGACAGCTATGTTTGGGAAAGCACACAAATGGACAGAAGAAATGTATGGGGAAATGGGCATGCTCCCAATTTTCATCAATTTAAACCATATACAGACTATGGGAATAAAATGTATAGAATATCAAACAAATCTTAGAAAAATTCCGATTCGATTGGTATGTAAATCGTTAAAATCCGTTAGCAGCAAAAATAGTTATTAACATTAACTTTATTTCATAAAAACGTGACCTGTTTTCTGATTTGGCCCCCTTAATGTAAGACTTAGTCCTACGTCAAAAAATAAAATTAAAAAAGGCAATAAATTAGAAATGTTTGTTTCAAATATCTCAAGAATGGTTGCATCTAGAAGGAGATTGATAATAACTTTTTTTTAAAATCACATCAGTATTCATAATTGGTGGCTAAAATGATTGTTAACATACAAAAACTCGAAGTTTCGAAAATTCATAAAAAATCGATGTTCCGAAATGTTCGTTTAAAATAGTTTTACCATCTTGCACTCATTTTTTAAATTTTCTATGTATCTCTATTTTATACGCAAAAATAAAAAAAAATATAGGAGGTTGTGTCCAGGATACGACCGCATTGTTGACGTAGAACTACGCTGTTATTCTATATAAGTCGTACCTTCGGATATTATTCTATAATGCTGTGAAATTTTAGAAACAACTGCTTAGTAGAATAATCTCTGAAATGGTTTTTTCATTGTAGAATTTATTGACGATAATTGATTGATGATTCATTCTTGCCCTCGCAAAACAATACACTAGCTGATCGTAAGTCGCAATTTATTTCATGTCAATGCAATGAAAATTTACCTCGAATGCTTTTCTTTTTCTTGGCCTTTTTCGCAATTGACATAGACTCGGCTAGACTCGATTATATACATGTTGCACCAGCACCGTTTTTCCACATCTCATAACTACATCAATATATCTTTGGCACCGCATGGGAACAACAACAATGACAACACTTGCAAGTATCAAATATCATCTATTATAGTGACTTTCAACTCATTTCGGCTGGTTCGTCACTTTTACTTCCATTTTTGGAAGAATGTCGGGAGTGAGAATTGAACTCGTGATCTCTGCGTGAGAGGTATGGATGTTACCACTACGCCAGATCGCCTCCCCAAATATCATGCTACATGTTATTTGTGTTGCCTTAAAGGAATCGCACCTATAGGCATCGTTCGTACAACGTAAACCAAGCGCCAAACAAGCGTTCGCCATAGCATGCATACAGAGCCATACATTGGTGGCTTGAAACTACTAGGAATATAAAACTCTTCTCATCATTTTGCGCTATTCTCAAAAGAAACGCTTCTGTTAATATTAATGGCCTCGAAAAAAGTTGTATTTCTTTCTCATGCTCGAGAGAAGCGCAGCTATCACCCTTAGTGGAGGAAGTTTTGCTACTGGCAAGCGAAACCACATAAAAAATTCCAGAACGACATTTACTTTCTCGGTGACTAAACAAGCGAAATAAACTCTTTTTGTTAATAACAACCTCGAAAACAGTAGCAATGCTTCATAGCGCTAATGCAATCCTAGCTGAAGGCACTTTTGCAACTGGCACGCGAACCCAAATAACTTATAACATTCCAGTAAGACATTCAAGATGCTTGGTATTCCCCAAATATTTTTTTGACGCACAACCTTATGATGACGGAAAACAAACAATGTTAACTGCTTGGAAAAAGACTGAATTATGCCACACAGCTTGTACTCTGCTGTAACACCCATCGATGCGAATTCGCTGATGAGTTTGTCAAGAGCGACCGCCTTCACCACCAGCGGGGGGAGCTTGATTTTGGTTGCTGCCTGGGTAACGGGGTTTACATTTTCGACCGACGCGCCGAAGTCGCCTATTTCGCTGTTGTGCGATGCGGTGTCACACTCGCGAAGGCTCGGTTCAGTGCGAGCGCTTTTCACTGCACCAATATCGCGTGCATCATTGGATGACGCTTACCTCGAAATATTATTGCCCCTGGCAATGCGTTCGTTTTTTGCAGGGCTCGAGCCTGCCTTCCTCTTCTTCTTGCTCATCATACACTACGCGAAGCGTCCAATTTATGACGCGAAAAGAAAAACACACGATACGAATAACGCGTAAAACGAACAAAAAAACCAAACGACGATATCCAAGTTGGATTACCACTGGTGGGGTCCAATCTTAGATTGAAGCGTAGCGAAAGCAAAGTGAACTGGATTGCTCAACAGTTCGATGCCGAATGAAAGTTTGCCTCAGCGAGATCCACTGTTTATACTCTAGGCAAGTATTCCCCTTCATTCTTCTACTTTTTCTTTGTTCATCTTCTTCTTCTTCTTCAATGGCACTAACGTTCCTAGAGGAACTTCGCCGTCTCAGCGTAGTATTACTTGCGTCATTTTTTATTAGTACTTAGTTGAGATTTCTATGCCAAATAACACGCCTTGAATGCATTCTGAATGGCAAGCTCTAGAATACGCGTGATCACAGTGCAAGTCGGAGGAAATCTCTTTGACGAAAAATTCCCCCGACCAGAACGGGAATCGAACCCGAACACCCGGCATGTTAGTTATGACGCTAACCACTCGGCCACGGGAGCACAATACATTTCTTTGTTCATGGGAACTTTGAATCATACGATTTCCCCTCCGTTGGTCGTCGATAAGTTGCTCGTTATTGACTGCTCTGTTCGGGAAAGCACACAAATGGACAGAACAAATGTATGGGAAAATGGAAACGCCTCAAGTTTTCATGAATTTTAACCATTTCGAAACCAGGGGATTCTAATGTATAGCATATTAAACAAATCTTACGGAATTTCCGATTCGTTTAGTATGTGAATCGCCAAAATTCGTTCGCGGCAAAAATAGTTATTAACGTTAACTTTATTTCATAAAAACGTGACCTGTTTTCTGATTTGGCACCCTTAATGAAAGACGTAGTTCTACGTAAAAAAATTAAAAAATACATAAATTAACAAAAATAAAATTAAAAAGGACAATAAATTAGAAATGTTTTTTTTTTAAATATCTCGAGAATGGTGGCATTTTGAAGGATATTGAAAATGAGCTTTTTTTTATTTTAAATCACATCAGGATTTAAAATTTGTGGCTAAAAATGATTGTTAACATACAAAAATTTGAGGTTTCGAAAATTCATAAAAATACGATATTCCACAATGTTCGCCAAAAATAGTTTCACCATCTTGGAATTATTTTTTAAATTTTCTAAGTGACTTCTATTCTATACGACAAAATTTAAAAAAATATGAAAAAATACATATATAAACTTTAAAAAAAATTGAAAAATACATTAAATTAGAAATGTTTTTTAAATATCTCGAGAATGGCTGTATTTAGAAGGAGATTGATGAAGAGCTTTTTTATTTTCAATCACATCAGGATTCATAATTTGTGGCTAAAAATGATTGTTAATATACAAAAATTCGAAGTTTCGAAAATTCATAAAAAATCGATGTTCCACAAAGCTCGTCAAAAATAGTTTTACTATCTTGGACTCATTTTTTAAATTGTTTACATGATCTCTATTTTATATGAAAACATAAAAAAAAATATTAAAAAATACATATATGAATTTAAAAAAAAATTGAAAAATACAATAAATTAGAAATGTTTTTTCAAATATCTCGAGAATGGCTGTATTTAGAAGGAGATTGGAGATTTTCAATCAGATCAGTGGCTAAATAATTCGTGGCTAAAAATGATTGATAATATACAAAAATTCGAAGTTTCGAAATTTCATAAAACTTCGATGTTCCACAAAGTTCGTCAAAAACAGTTTTACCATCTTGGACTCATTTTTTTAAATTTTCTACATGACCTCTATTTTATACGAAAAAAATAAAAAAAATTAAAATACATAAATTTAAAAAAGACAGTAAATTAGAAATGTTTTTTCAAATACCTCGAGAATGGTTGCATTTAGAAGGCGATAGGTAATGAGCTTTTTTATTTTAAATCACATCAGGATTCATAATTTGTGGCTAAAAATATACATACAAACAAAAATTCGAAGTTTCGAAAATTCATAAAAATTTGATGTTACACAAAGTTCGTTAGAAATAGTTTTACCATCTTGAACTATTTTTTAAAATTTTCTGCACAACCTCTATTTTATACGAAAAAAATGAAAAAAAAATTAAAAACACATAAATTAAAAAAAAAACTAAAAACACAATAACTCAGAAATGTTTTTTTAATATCTCAAGAATGGTTGCATTTAAAAGGAAATTGATGAAGAGCTTTTTTTATTTTCAATCACATTGTTAACAATATTTGTGGCTAAAAATGATTATAGACATTAAAAAAAAACCAAAAAAAAAATCGTAGTTTCGAAAATTCATAAAAGTTCGATGTTACACAAAGTTCGTCAAAAATAATTTTACCATCTTGAATTGATTTTTTTAAATTTTCTACTTATATGAAAAAAATTAAAAAATTTTTAAAAAACATGTATTTTAGATATTGCAAATTTAGGTTTTTTTTGGGAATAAAAAAGAGTACCATTTTTTTTTTCTCGGTGTATATTTTTTCACGTTTGCACATCAATACTCTATAACTCTTTCTAAGACACTATATCGGTAGGACTCATAGTCATTATCAAAGGCCCTTTTCAAAAGTTGTTACACTTGAATCAAAAAATTCCCAAATGTTGTGAAAAACTCATATTTTCTCCAACCCAAACGGAATTCAAACTTTCATTTGAATAAAAAATACTTATGTGTTGTCATTTGTCGATTTCATTTGGAATTGCTCTTGAGTCAAATTTCAATTTCATTTAACGAGATTCGTTCCGCACGGCTGGAGCGGGTTGCGTGCGAGGCCAACAGAACCATACACTCGACAACAGGTTCATATCCACCAGCAAATCGTAGCACTTACCGTCACCTGACCCTATTTTTGTGTGTGCGCTGCAGGTCAACGAATGCACTCTCTTTCCCTGTCGAACACACATATTGTACCGAAGCACGCGAGTCGCTCCATCCATGAGTGAAACTGCGGCTTCTTAAACCTCCCCCGTTTCCGAGCCCATCTTCAAAAGGATACAATCGGCAGAGCCATCTCCCGGAAGTGGATCACCGTGAAGGCCTGATCGGGTGTGGCAACGTCCAGCAGATGGTGCGGAGCCTGCGACTGTTCCTCTTTGGTCGCTTTCGCTGTCACAATGTCCAAACCACGGTATACCTGGATGAGGGATTAAAATAGAACAAGAAACAAGAGTTAGAAACCAACGCACGCATTAAAACCGAATCTGTTAAGCCGCGACAGGGGGCTGGGAAGAATTATACGTCTCAATAAAGAAAAGTCGAAACGTAACAGAACACACCATAGAAACGAAAAATCTCCCATAAAACAACGATCAACGCGCGTTTGGTCATGTTTTGTAATGCGAGACCGTCGAGACGACACACGGATCTCGATCTGGCGATCGAGGAATGCCACGGGAACCGTCGTCGTCGTCGTCCCAGTCCGGTCCTCTCCTGTCAACGGCGTTTGTCTACGGTCATCTCATCAATCGCCCGGTCGCAATGTCGATTACTGTCGTTGCCTTTGTTTTCATTCGATTCCGTCGTCGAAAGAGAGAGAGAGAGAGATAGCGCGCGTTCGGTTGTGGAATTTCGTTCTATTTTAAATTCATAGCTCGAAACTGGGAATGGGTTTGACGGCACTTTGTCTTGAGTTAGGAGAACGAACGAACGAATCAACGGCTACACGGTGGGAAAATCGTACGATAAATTCAATGGATGTTCCCTCCATCCGAATTATTAATTTAATCGAGCTTTTTGGCATTCGATCAAGTTTTGCATGACGTAACACCTGTCAAAAAAAAAACAGTGACACTAACGTTCCCTTTCCATTGGAGTGTAGGGAAAAACAACTTTAAATGCATTTTGTAAATTAAAGAAGAAAATCAAAAATGAAATGCCAAATGAGAAGACATTTTATTTTATGAAAACATTTCGAAGTATACGAAAACTTTTGTATTTTATTCGTAAAATACCAAATATTGACTGAAAATATCGAGAATAAAGTTAGTCGTTCCAGACATACTTCATGTAGGCATTTAATTACATTTTTAATAATGTCGCCTGTTCGCTTTTTTATTTTCTCAATGAGTGGTTCATTCCAACATTCCTTGCATTCATGTGCTTATTGCTTATGTCCCAAACAACTGCACCATACAACAATGTCATATAATGTCATATATATATATATAAATTTACGTGCCTGAAATGCAAGTCAGTTGGTCACACAGCAGCTTACTGCGCCAACAAGGAGCGCTGTGCCACTTGCGGAGAGCAACATGTGGACAAATCCTGCAGTGCGATTGAGCAAAAGTGTCCATATTGCGGAGGAACTCCGGAACACGTATATATATATATATATTTTTTTTTTGTCGCATGTATTGCAATTTCGAAATCTAAGAAGCATAATTTAATAATAAATAATTATCGATTTAAATAAAATAAAAAATCTAAAAACATTCACAAATCTAATATTTTACAACTACTAGAAAACGACTGCGTGTTGTCGTAGCTGATCGGAAAGACGCAAACGGTATTGTCGTCGACCAGAGGTTTACCCTGGAATATCGTGTCTACGTGCCTTCCCATGACGTAGAATTCTCGGGGGTGATAACCGAAACGGGTCTGACGTGCAAATCAATTATGGAAGGAGATGGCAGATTTAAAAAGCTGCCTTTGATTAAGGTTAAAATCTTAGAATGCCGACACCTCGGCAAAGTCTCCCAGGAAGGGAAAGAATCGAAATTTACGCCGTCCGACTCGTTTAGAGTCACTTTTGCTGGCTCCGCCCTCCCTGACTACGTTATGGTGGACAAATTGAGGCTACCGCTGCGACTCTTCGTGCCAAAGTCCATGACTTGCCTGAAATGCAAGTCAGTTGAACACACAGCAGCTTACTGCGCCAACAAGGAGCGCTGTGCCACTTGCGGAGAGCAACATGTGGACAAATCCTGCAGTGCGATTGAGCAAAAGTGTCCATATTGCGGAGGAACTCCGCACGTACTCTCGGCTTGTGAAACTTACAAGAGTCGCTGGGAGAAGCAGAAGCGCACTTTTGCGGAAATTTTAAAGGGCGCTTCTCCATTGGCCCAACAGCAACAATCTTTAACCGCAAACAATGTCTTCGCTTCGCTGCCAGTTGACGAAATGGAAGCGGATACAGCTAACGAGGGCATACCGTACATCTTCCAAGGGAATCCCCGGCGCAAAAATGTGACCACTCCCAAAGTTCAAGGACAAGCCCCTCCGGTGATACCCCCAGTTAGCTTGCCTAAAAAATCGAGTGCAGCGGACAAGCAAAATCAGGTTCCTCCTGGTTTCCGTGGGAATAATTCACCTTCGAATGGCCCAGCACTCGAGGGGACATCAAAAACCCCAACTGTCCCTGTTTTTCCGTCCAGTTCAACTTCCCAATCGGGATTTATAAAGTTGTCTGACCTTTTGGACCAAATCTTCACATTCTTTAATGTTTCCGACTCCATCAGAACCATTGTCATATCAATGCTTCCAGTATTAAAGACAATTTTGCAACAATTGATGCAAACATGCCCCCTCCTTGCAATGATTATCTCTCTTGGTGTCTAATTCAAATAGAGAGGTCGGAGATATCACTGTTTTACAGTGGAATTGTCGTAGTCTTATCCCTAAATTGGATACATTCAAATTTTTAATTCATAAGTTCAATTGTGATGTTTTTGCTCTGTCCGAAACTTGGCTTTCTTCGCGAGATGATCTCTCTTTCCACGATTTTAATATTATACGCTTGGACCGTGATGACAGATACGGAGGGGTGCTATTGGGGATCAATAAGTGCCACTCATTTTTTCGAATTGACCTTCCACCTATTGGAGGGATCGAAGCTGTTGCTTGTCATGCAAACATCAGAGGCAAAGACCTCTGTATTGTCAGCTTGTATTGGCCTCCGAGAGCTGCGGTTAGCCGCAAACAACTTGATGACATGTGCTCACTCCTTCCTGAGCCACGATTGATCTTGGGAGACTTCAACTCTCACGGAACTGCCTGGGGGGAACAGTACGACGACAATCGTTCATTGTTGATATATGACCTTTGTAACAACTTCAATATGACCGTTTTGAACACTGGGGAAACAACACGTGTACCTAAACCTCCTGCTAACCCAAGTGCTCTTGACCTCTCGCTTTGCTCGAATTCACTATCGTTAGATTGCAAGTGGAATGTAATACAGGATCCCAACGGTAGTGATCACTTGCCAATCAAAATTTCCATCACCATTGGGTCGAAATCTTCTGAATCTATAAACATGGCATACGACCTCACAAGACACATTGACTGGAAAAAATATGCGGACGCGATTACTCTAGCCATCAATTCCAGAGATGGTTTACCTCCATTGGAGGAGTATAACTTCCTTTCTCGTTTGATCCATGACAGCGCGGTTCGCGCTCAAACGAAACCCATCCCAGGTTCCACCATTCACCGAAGGCCTCCCAATCCATGGTGGGATAGCCAATGTTCCAAGCTTTATCAGGATAAATCGAACGCATTTAAAGCGTTTCGAAAACGTGGAACCATTGAGAATTTTCAAACGTATTTGGACCTTGAAAATCAATTTAAAAACTTGATCAAAGGGAAAAAACGTGCTTATTGGCGAACTTTCGTGGGAGGTTTGTCACGAGAAACGTCAATGAAAAAATTATGGAAAGTGGCTCGAAACATGAGAAATCGCTCTTCAACGAATGAAAGCGAAGAATATTCACATCGATGGATTTTTAAATTTGCACGGAAAGTTTGTCCCGATTCCGTTCCTGTGCAAAAAATTGTTCGAGATATACCACAAGATAGGTGCGATCTTGATTTCGAGTTTTCGATGGTAGAATTCTCTCTTGCTCTACTTTCATGTAACAATTCTGCTCCGGGATCGGATAGAATTAAGTTCAACTTGCTGAAAAATCTCCCTGATGTGGCGAAACATCGCTTGTTGAATTTATTCAATCGGTTTCTGGAGCATAATATTGTTCCAGATGATTGGAGACAAGTATGAGTTATAGCTATTCAAAAACCTGGAAAGCCCGCGTCCGACTTCAATTCGTACCGCCCAATAGCAATGCTGTCTTGTATACGGAAATTGTTGGAGAAAATGATCTTGTTTCGCCTTGATCGATGGGTTGAAACGAATGGCCTACTCTCAGATACACAATATGGGTTCCGCAGGGGCAAGGGGACGAATGATTGTCTTGCGTTGCTTTCTTCAGAAATTCAAATGGCTAACGCCGGAAAAAAACAAATGGCTTCAGTATTCTTAGACATAAAGGGGGCCTTTGATTCTGTTTCAATAGAGGTTTTGTCAGACAAATTACACTCTCGGGGTCTGCCGCCTCTGTTGAATAATATGTTATATAACTTGCTTTGTGAGAAACAGTTGAACTTTTCTCACGGAGATTCGGCAGTAAGTCGGGTCTCTTACATGGGCCTCCCCCAGGGCTCATGTTTAAGCCCCCTTTTGTACAACTTCTATGTAAGCGACATCGACAATTGCCTTACACAAAATTGCAGCCTAAGACAACTTGCAGATGATGGAGTGGTGTCTGTCGTAGGATCAAACGAATCCGACCTACAAGAACCCTTACAAGATACTTTGAACAATTTTTCAACCTGGGCCATTGGGCTAGGGATCGAATTCTCCACGGAGAAAACAGAGATGGTGGTTTTTTTTAGGAAGCATAGACCAGCAAAACCAAAGCTTCAACTTTTGGGTAAACCGATCACTCATGCTATGTCATTCAAGTATCTTGGGGTATGGTTCGACTCCAAATGTACTTGGGGGGCCCATATTAGGTATCTGAGTAAAAAATGTCAACAAAAATATAAAAGATTTAAAAAACCGAAAAGAAAGTAAAAAAAAAACTTGGAAATATAAAAAACAAGAAAATAAAATAAATCGGAAACAACTCACAGTCGGAAACAACTCACATAAATCGGAACCAACTCACGGAAACAGCTCACATTCAAGCCTAAGCCTAAAAAATCACGAAAATCTAACAAATTTTTGAAATCTAAAACCAGCGAAACAATGCAATGCAAAAAATCGAAAAACGAAAAAAGGTAAAAAAAAAGAATAAAAAAGTAGCAAAAATCATAAAAATGAAAACCTATTAATGATAAGTAACAATAAAAATTATAAAATATTCAAAGAACAAAAAAACATAAGAAAGTATTTACAAATCTGAAAAAAATAAGCGAGAAATCTAAGATCTAAGAAAAATCTTACAATTCTTAAGCAACATATGTAAAAAAATCACCATATCTCAAAAATTCCAAAGATTAGTAAGGCTAAAAATCTAGAAAATTGAACAAACTTCAAAAATAAAAAACAACTAAAACATTTTAAAAACCTAAATAATTTTAACGAAAAGTCAATCTAAAAAATCAAACAAATTTTGAAAGACTAATATCATGGACAAAAACCTAAAAAGGAAAAAAAGAATGAAAAAATGTGAAAAATTATAAAAACAATTCTTCAAATAAAAAAAAACTAAAAAGATTTACTTATCTTGAAAGCATGAAACATACCACATTGAAACCATCGAAACAAAAACTGGAAATCTATAAAAAAAAATCCTTAGAGATCTAAGAAGTTTGAAACTTTGAACAAAAATAGAACACTAGAAAATGTTAACAAATAGAAGATCTAAAATCTGATTCGGAATTGTAAAAAATCGTTAGAAAATCTAACAAATATAAAAAACTAGAAAATCTTAGAAATATGGAAAGTTTAAAAAAAGAATTATGAAACAAATTAGAAAAGGATTCAACAAATCTTTTTTAAATCTTCAGAAAAACAAATAAAAATCTAACAAATCAGAACCTAACAAATATTGAAAATCTGAAAAATGTGAAAGCTTTATAAGAATCAATTTTCAAAAATATCTGAAAATTCTTAGAAATTTAAAAAATCTTGAGAACCTAGCAGATTTAAAAACTAAGAAAATGAAGAAAAATAAAAAACACTTAAATTTTTACACAACATTCTAAGGAATCTAAAACATCTTAAAAAACTAAATCAATCTAAAAACATAAAATAGTTCAAAAATTCCTAAAAATCGAAAACCTAAACAAATCATCTATCTATCTATATATATAAAAATGGAGTGATGTCTGTCTGTCTGTCTGATTCTTATAGACTCGGAAACTTCTGAACCGATCGACATGAAAATTGGTATGTAGGGGTTTTTGGGGCCGGGGAAGGTTTTCGTGATATTTTGAGACCCCTCCCCCCTCTCTAAGGGGGGGCTGCCATACAAATGAAACACAAATTTCTGCATTACTCGAGAATTAATCAAGCAAATGAAACCAAATTTGGCATGTGGAGGTTTTAGGATGCAATAAATGTTTCTATGGTGATAAGATACTCCTTCCCCCTCTCTTAGAGGGGGCTGCCGTACAAATGAAACACAAATTTTTGCATTACCCGAGAATTAATCAAGCAAATTAAACCAAATTAGGCATATGGAAACCTAAGGGTGCAATGAATGTTTCTATGGTGGTTAGATACCCCTCCCCCCTCTCTTAGGGGTGGCTGCCATACAAATAAAACACAAATTTCTGCATTACTCGAGAATTAATCAAGTAAATGGGCGGGACGAAGTTTGCCGGGTTAGCTAGTGAAATATAAAAATGAAAATGTCTTCTTCTCCTTCTTCTTGAATGGCGTTAATGTTCCCTGTGGAACTTTTACCGTCCCAACGTATGCATTGAATAGCGTCATTTATTAATACTTAGTTGAGATTTCTTAAGGGGGTATTCTAGTCTAGAAATCTGAAAAAATCGAAATTTTTTTTTTACCATATTTCTGTAGTTTAGGCATTCAAGAATATACTCTAGAAAGGACTTATCGAAAATCCTATTATTTACCTAGTTAGAGCCATCTTAGTGATGTGGTATCTAACCTGTTACGGCCATCACAATGAACTTCAAACGCGTTTCTCTCGGAACTAGTTTTTTTCTAACTGGCGTACACGATATCTCAAGTTCTACTGAACCGATTTATGTCAAATTTATATGAAAATAATCTGCATACATCTCTCTATCGCATGAACCAATAAAAAAATTATAACTTTTTAATTTTACTATTTTTAAAAAATCGGTAAGCGCAAAAAAAAACGTTTTAAACAGCATTTTTGTTTTCAAACGGCCGCCATTTTGTTAAAACCCATGTTTTTGACTTGTCCGAGGTTCATGCCATAGCGACATCTTTACTGATTCAGAATCTGTTCGATTTTTTTGTTTCAGATAACCAGAAGGACTGGAATCGTGTACGCCATGGCACAACTTTTTTTTGAACACCCTCACTTCACCAGCATGTAACTATTCTAATTATGAATATTTTTTTTCCGTCCTTTTTTTGTTTTATTGTTGAAAGATAGATAAACGAATAATGATATAATGGATAGTAAAAATATTCTTTGTTTTATTTTTACGGAGTTCGAAAAAACGTCCGAAATTCGTGTCTCTACACTAGAATACCCCCTTAAGTCAAATAACACGCCTTGAATGTATTCCGAGAGGCAAGCTCTAGAATACGCGTGATCACAGTGCAAGTCGAAGGAAATTTCTCTGACGAAAAATCCCCCGGCCAGAACGGTAATCAAACCCGAATACCCGGCATGATAATGTGAGACGCTAACCACTCGGCCACGGGTGCACTTGAAATGAGAATGTCTCAAACCTAAAAAAAACTAACAAATATAAATTATTTACAAATCTAAATTCAAAGAAAGCCATATCTAAAATCTGAAAAAGTCTAGAGAGTCTAACAAAGCTAAAACGATTCACAAATCTAAAATATTAAATAAATAAAAAGTTAAAACCTCGAAAAGTCTGAAAAGTAAAACAACAAATATAAAAAATCTTAAAACTGTAAGAAATTAAAACAACAACAAAAAAAAGAATCAAGACAGTTTTTTTGAAAAAAACATTAAAAAAAATTCCAATTCAAATCAGAATCCTATAGATATAAAATGATTTTTAAGTCTAAAAATCTGGAAAGTCTAAGTCTTATAGATCTAGGCTAATCTAAAAACAAATTGAGCTAATTAGAAATGTAAAAAAATCTAGGTTTCAAAAAAAAATTATAAAATTATTAATAAAAACATCAAAACAGTCTGAAAAATGTCAAGTTTCAAACATCGAAAAAAGAAAAAAAAATCAGGAAAATCTGAAAAAAAAATTAAGATACTATACCCTAGAAAATATTAAAAATTGGACAAATATAAAACTGAAAAAAGTAGAAAAACCAAAAACGCATAAAATCTTAAACGACATTTTAGAATCTAGAAAATCTAAAAAAAATAGAAAATTGAAAACCATGTAGATCTGGAAAATTTAAAACAATATGTTGAAGCATGAAGATAAAATGTTACAAGTCGTTATCACAAATCAAAATCTGCAAAAAATTTAAAAGACTTCATAAAACACACTCAAAAAACAATATTGAAGACCAGAAAATATAACAAAAAAAAAAAAATTGGAAATTTGAAAGATTGAAAAAATTTAAATAACAAAAAATTTAAAAACAAATTCTTAAAAAAAATCTTGGTAACTTTCAGAATCGAAAGTTCGAAAAAAAAATTGAAAATAATTGCGCAATACCAAAAGAAATAAAAATCTGGAAATTCAAAAAATCTAAATGATAAAAAATAAAAAAAACTACAAAATGTGAAAAACTGAATGGAATCAGAAAATCTAAAAAAAATAGGAAATGCAAAACAAAATATTTTTTATACTTAAATCTAAAAAATCTAAACATTCCAATTTAATAAATATCTGAAAATTTCAAAATTTTGAAAGATTCAATAAAAAGGAAAAAATCAAAACGTTCGAAAAATCTAAAATATTTCAAGAAGTTAGAAGTATTCTGAAACGCCTAACAAAATCTAGATAATCTGAAAAATAACAATTCATAGAAATAATTAATTGAAAATATGAAGGAATTGAAATAAAACTCACAGATCTGAAAAAGCTAAGAAAAACTAAAATAATCCAATTGTCTATTCAAATCTAGAAAAAAAAATTTAAAAAACTATAGAAATATGCAAATTCTGGAAAACCTCAACATAACCATTTTAAAAAATTTCAAAACGTCTGCAACATGTAAAAAATCAAAATTTTGCATTCTAGATAAAATCTAAAATATATAGTTCTGAAAAACTAAGACACAAAAAAAAACAAAATTATTTAAAAAAAATGAAAATAATCTAAAAAGATAATAAAAATAGAAGATTTCAAAACAATAAAATAAAAAAAAACAGATTTAAAGAATCTACACTTACTAAAGTTTAAAAAAATTAAAATAATCAAGAAAGAGAAAATAAAAAAAATAAAAAAACAATCATTTTAAAAATTAAAACAAAAAAGGATAACAAATTATAAAAAGATAAAAAATTTTAAAATTGCAAATTACATTAATATAAATACAAATAAAGGGTGTGTCACATCAAATTGCATCACGGAAAAAACGCTGTAGAAATTCGCCCAGTAGACCGATCCTTTTGAAAATTTTAGACAGTAAAATAAAAATTATTAAACAATTTTTGGCATTTTCTTTTTACTCATACTTCGAGCCCAAGCCCGTATGCTCGCACCTTCCTCTTTACCCCGTCCATAAGGTTCTGTAAAACGTCAGGTTGTAGTTTTTTGACGTAGGACTACGTCTTTCATTTCTATACCGGGGTGTAAAATCAAAGTTTCGAAAACGAAAGCGTTACGCCGGAGACCGAGATTTTGAGCGTTAATAGCTCTTAAACAACTGAACGAAATGGTATGATAAACACTTCATTCGAAAGATAAAATGTCTACGCGTTATATACTTGTTACTTTTCCATCCAAAAACTTGTTTCAATAGCCTTAAAATTGATTTCAAAACAGGCTATTGAAATCACCAATCGGTATATAAGCGAGCGCCGCTCGTAAACCACCTCAGTTATAATTGAACAGCGATTGGAGCATGTTGTCGCTGTTGTGGTGAAGCTCTTCGTTTATCATGAAAGCGCGAATGAACGGTGTCACCAAGAGCCTGTTTGTGCACCTTAAGCCAGAAGGGAATCCATCAGGAGGAGAGTGATGCCACGGTTCCGCTTGAAACATCGGAGCAGCTGCCACACACACATACACGCGTTGCTATCATCGTTGCTGGAAAATAATCTACCAGTTCCCCTGGGAATTGAAAAATACATTCATGCGAAAGAGTTTATTTTAATGTTTTCTATCCATACAACACTGCAACCAAATACATTTCGTTTTGGATTTTTCAATCAAGTGCGATCAACGCAAGACCACGTCTTTCGGCAATTTATTAGAGGTACAATGAATCTTTAGGAATTCCCGCTCTACGCGCACTGGCAAACGATGTTTACTCAACAATTTCTCAAACGAGAAATGGGTGTTGTGAGAAAGGATTAGCGAACGCAAAAACGACAAACGGGAGGAAGATATGTTTGGAGGTTGAAGGAAATTGGCAGAAAACATCTTCATTTTATCTTTCGAATAATGTGATTCATACCACTTCGTCTTGCCAGAAAGAGATTATCAATGCTCAAAGGAAGAATTGAGTCCTCCGAGGAAATTACCCAGCGCAAATTAGAGTCGACTATCTACTGCGGCATTCGTACACAAAAAATATCATAATGCAGTTTCATCAAAGTGATGTCTTCGATATGGGGAAATATTCACCACATCATGTCATGTATTTCATATTCTTCACTATCAAATCCATATCCATGGCACCTATCGGTATCGCATTATCATCGACACCACGATTTTCGCTAAATGCTCCTTTCAGTTCGGCCTACAAAAAACTTTTCTGAACTCTAATCCATCAAATTTGGAGCCCTGAAAAGGGCCGTTGATTATATGCTAAGCTAATAGCACGTTCTCTTCGGATACGATGGGCCAGCTGGATGTCCTTGGGCATGATGTGACGCGCTTTGCGTGGATAGCAAACAAATTGGTATCTTTGAATAGGCCTCCTGCAGCGTCATAAACGCGGAACTTTGGAAGTGCAAGTCGGTTTTGAAGTCCTGGGCAATTTCACGAACCAAATGCTGCAAAGGTAGCTTGCGGATCAGCAATTCGGTCGACTTCTGATAGCGACGAATTTCACGCAAAGTTCCCGGTCGATAGCGATGTGGCTTCTTCACACTTCCTGCGGCTGGTGCGTTTATCCGAGCTGCTTTCGTGGTGCCTTACCACCGAAAGACTAACGAGCTGTCTGCTTAGTCCCGATGAAACGAGTCCTCACGGTGCGAGAGTAGAGTAAGAAATGAACGAAAGCAAAGGAAGCGTCATATTATGAACCATAAAAGTATAGAATTACTTACTTACGATGTTATTCGTTTCTCTCTCAGGGTAAGCAACGAATATAATAAGGGTGGGGTTTACATTCTACACTTTTATGGTTTATAAAATGACGCTTCCTTTGCTTTCGTTCATTTCTTACTCTACTCTCGCACCGTGAGGACTCGTTTGTTTGGGACCAAGCAGACAGTTCGTTAGTTTTTCGGTGGTGAGGTACCACGAAAGCAGCTCGGATAAGCGCACCAGCCGCAGGAAGTGTGAAGAGGTCACATCGCTATCGACCGGGAACTTTGCGTGAAATCCGTCGCTATCAGCACTCGACCGAATTGCTGATCCGCAAGCTACCTTTGCAGTATTTGGTTCGTGGAATTGCCCAGGACTTCAAAACCGACTTGCACTTCCAAAGTTCCGCGTTTATGACGCTGCAGGAAGCCTATTCGAAGATACCAATTTGTGTGCTATCCACGCAAAACGCGTCACATCATGCCCAAGGACATTCAGCTGGCCCGTCGAATCCAAGGAGAGCGTGCTATATTAGCTTAGCATATAATCAACGGCCCTTTTCAGGGCTCCAAATTTAATGGATTAGTGTTCAGAAAAGTTTTTTGCAGGCCAAACTGAAAGGATTATTTTCGTTTGGATGCCATTCAGCATCGAGAAAATTCCGGAAAGATCCAATCGTTGCTGAAAAATAATCTGCCAGTTCCCTGGGAATTGAAAAATACATTCATGCGAAAGAGTTTATTTTAATGTTTTCTAACCATATAACACAGCGACCAAATACATTTGATTTTGTAATTTTTCATTCAAGTGTAATTAGCAGGAAAGCTTCTGATAATTATTCTTCCCCATCAGTAGGATATTTTCGTATCCAATATTGTATGCGCGTGCAACGGAAAATGTTTCGCCAAAATTATATAATTTTCAATCGATTATTGCTCAGTCGCCGAAAGTTTCAAACTCAGAGAGTTCATTCTCCTCTAGTTTGCCTTCCAAATTGCCATCGTAAATCACACCTTCTCTCGATTCAATCACGCACGAAAAGCATACTTAAGCGAAATTCTGGTGGTGAAACCCATTCATTTTTCGTGAGGACATCGACAAGACAACATCGTTACTGAACGAGCTGGACGGCGAGGGATCGAGGGATTTATTACCTGGCCTGACCTGAACTGAAATGCAATCAGGTTGTTTTAACAGTGAGGGAGCGCAGAAAAGCCAATCGATCAGAAGGAGAAGAGAAGGTGACCAAGAGAGTATCAGCATCGAAAAACGGTTCCCCGGGAAGACATAGAAGCAGCCGCCACACACACTCACATACACGCGCGCAACTCTTTTCGTTTGCTGGTTATCGAGAAGAAACCTGGAAAGAAGTGATCGTTGCTGAAAAAAAATCGCCCAGTTCCCCTTGGAATTGAAAATTACATTCAAGCGAGTTTATTTTAATGTTTTCTATCCATATAATACTGCGACAACATACATTTGGTTTTGTGATTTGTCAATCAAGTGCAGTTAGCAGGAAAGCTTCTGAAGATTATTCTTCAGAACAAGGTTTTTTGTATCCAATATTGGATGCATAAAACCTTGAGCCTCCGACGTAACGCTCTCGTTTTCGAAGTCCCCCAAATATTCATTTATTCATTCATTCAGAATGTATTTAGATTCAACTTCAAACTAATGATCTCTAAATCAGCGATAGTCCTACGTCACCCTTGCGGTTATACCATAGATATAACCCACTTACTGTTTTTTTTGAACAGAAATCCATTTTCTCTTGAAGTCCGCCTCCGATTTGACAACTTTTGGGTTCTTCCGGAGGGCCTGCTTCATAATCGCCCAATATTTCTCTATTGGGCAAAGCTCCGGCGCGTTGGGCAGGTTCATTTCCTTTGGCACGAAGGTGACCCCGTTGGCTTCGTACCACTCCAACACGTCCTTCGAATAGTGGCACAAAGCGAGATCCGGCCAGAAGATGGTCAGGTCCTCGTGCTGCTTCAATAGTGGTAGTAAGCGCTTCTGTAGGCACTCCTTAAGGTAAACCTGCCCGTTTACCGTGCCGGTCATCACGAAGGGGGCGCTCCGCTTTCCGCAAGAGCAGATCGCTTGCCACACCATGTACTTTTTGGCAAACTTGGATAGTTTCTGCTTGCGAATCTCCTCCGGAACGCTGAATTTGTCCTCTGCGGAGAAGAACAACAGGCCCGGCAGCTGACGAAAGTCCGCTTTGACGTAGGTTTTGTCGTCCATTACCAGGCAATGCGGCTTCGTCAGCACTTCGGTGTACAGCTTCCGGGCTCGCGTCTTCCCCACCATGTTTTGCCTTTCGTCGCGGTTAGGAGCCTTCTGAACCTTGTATGTACGCAGGCCCTCCCGCTGCTTGGTCCGCTGGACGAATGAACTTGACAAATTCAGCTTATTGGCGACATCCCGGACCGAACTTCTCGGATCACGTCTAAACTGCTTAACTACGCGCTTGTGATCTTTTTCACTGACGGAGCATCCATTTTTGCCGTTCTTCACCTTCCGGTCGATGGTTAGGTTCTCGAAGTATCGTTTTAGTACTCTGCTGACCGTGGATTGAACGATTCCCAGCATCTTACCGATGTCCCGATGAGACAACTCCGGATTCTCGAAATGAGTGCGCAGGATCAATTCACGACGCTCTTTTTCGTTCGACGACATTTTTCCAAATTTACGAAAAATTGACAGTGAAGCATGGCCAACGTGATCTATACACTCTTATCTGATTATAAGCGAAAGCTGAAGATATAATTCCTAAAAATTAAATTTCTACAGCGTTTTTCCGTGATGCAATTTGATGTGACACACCCTTGATTATATTAGTGTATATATAACTAATACAAATAAAAATATTCAGAACACTGAAAACTGAAAGTTTTTCAAAATTTAAAACTAAATCTAAAAAATCAAAACGTCTAATAAAAACTGGAACCAAATATTACAATCCAAAAAAAAATTATAAATTCAACCAAAAAACTTGAAAATATAGAAAAACAAAACCAAAAAAAAAAACAAAAAATTTTGAAAGTCAATAGAAACTTACAAATTAAACATAAAAAGACAAAGTCTGAAAAATATAAATACATTATTAAAGACCTAACACCATCGACTCTTCTCAGGGCTACTTAAAAGTTAATTTTGAAAAATTCATTTCACTTCAGACGATTATCCATGGTGGAGAATGAGCCAATCTCTCTACTCGGAATTCTTATTGTGATTAAGATTTTACATTTTCATGTCAAAAACGTTCAAAACTGTCGAGTTTTTCCCACAGTGCCAGTTAGCTATAGCAGCCACTACCCGGCAGGCGAGTACGGAATCGAGTAGCAAAGACAAAACGACACCAAGGTGCGATAAATGATTAATAGTCCACCGCTAATCTATTTTCGATCCGTTTGCCACTCTCCAAATGTGGCATTTCTTGCTCACAGTTTGATTAGTTTCTGATGACGAAAGTGCGTTGTACTTTCGACTGACGTTGGAAATCACACACAATCCCTTCTCCCAAATGGCCGCATATTTCTCTCTCTCGCAATAAACAAAACTCTGAAGGGCATAAATCGCATAAATAGTCAAAGCTTCCCCCCACTGGTGGGCATGAGTTTTGAAATCGATTCTAATTTGAGGACCAGAGCCGCAGAGCGGTAAATAATCACGGACTCTCGGATTCAGTCGCAGAGTGGCAGGAAAGGGAGGGGGGAGGTGAGAATGAGTCGAAGATTACAATTTTCGCCTAATTTATGGACGAATTAATTTAGATAAATGAAGGAAATTAGATACGTTTCCCAGTCGGTTAGACTCATTTGTTTCCGATGGACGCCACGGATCGGGTCGGTATGTGTGGGATTACGTGGCGAGGGAGAAGCACAAAACGAGAACAAGTTATCAACTCGGATTTCGGCAGGGATTTGATTGATAACAATAGTCTAGCTAAGCATTCTGATCGCGTACAGCCCGAGACGCTACTAGGGGTTCATCAGCCGCCAGCAGAAGTGGATAATGGAAGAATGACCGATTCCGAACGAATCGACAGGTGCATAACACTTTCGACATGCCGAAACCAAAAAAAAATGCATGCGTCATCTCGACCGATCGTTTTCCCGCTCTTCGCGCGCGGGAAAGGTGCGGTTCGAGTGATGCCGAACTGCTCACCAGCAGCCAGAAAAATTCCGAATCGTATCGTTGTTGGTGGCCGCGCACCATCGCATCCATAGAACGGTGTGGTGTGCGATATTGGCTGTGTTTCGGTTGGGAAAAGATGTTTTTTTTCCACCATCTTCTCCCTCATCATGATCCGGTTCCGGAATCAGAGAACCACCGGGCAGCGTAAGCATATACGCACCGGCCACAGCAGGAAACCGCCGCAGCGGAGGCTAAATTGCGCTAAATACGTTCGGGTCGAACTTGATTGGGTGATTCGTTACGGCTTTGGTGGGGGCTAGGAAGAGAAAAAAAAAGGAACAACCTGTGAGAAGAATTCCTTTTGCTCTGCAGATCGAACTCAAGCGTTTTGGGTTGGGTTTGATTTGATTTGCACTTGATTGGGAGATTCGTTTCAGTTAATTCTCTCGTAAGCGGACAGACGAACAAAATAAAGGTGCTTCGGGATGTTTAGAGTTGGGAACTGATTTGGCCACTCTTGCACTGGGAAACTGGTTCATAACACTTTTTTTTCTGGGGGTTGCATTCGTTCAGTGGATCATATTTTAAAATGTTGTTCAATTAGTATCCGTACGGAAGATTTAATTTATATATAGGAGAATGACAATCAAAACAAAGATATTTTATTGCACTTTCAGACAAAAATATGATTAAAATGATTTCTCCTTATTCCATTCCTTGCGACGTAGCAAATTTGGCATGTTTGGCCAAAAATCTGGTCATATGTGCAGTGTCCCGAGCCGTTTTATCGGTCTCTTTAAGCATTTACTTCGTCATTAGCAAATATTTTTCGTTTGGGCAGAATTGAAGACATTTAGATTCTTGTCGATGACCACCCCAGTGCAGTGTCACAATAGCACTTAACAACTTCCCGGTCGTAGTAGCAATTCGCCAAATCAGGCCACATCGTCAATGATTTTCAAAGATTTACTACGACACTTTTTCTGAGCCGCTTACTAACTTACTTACTCACTCACTCGCTCACTCTCTCACATTACCAGATTTCATTACCACTTTTCCGTAATGTGTAGCCGACCCATCGCCACTTACGCTCCTGGTTCTCTGTTAATATTGGTGTCTGCTGGAAAGGACGATCGAGCTTATCTTTCTTGATCCAGTTGCTTGGCTACCAGGTCCGAATTATATACCTCATTCATCGGTTCAGGAAGACCTGATCTGGTTTGACCTCCATTCTTCCTTTAACTCGCAAAAGTCAGCCGGGCTCACCGTTTTGATCCGGTCGCGTATACCGATGTTTGTTCCGCCATCTGACGCAATCTGGCTGCCATGCTAAGAAAAATTCTCGGCCCTAATGTGGCAGGTATTAACATCCAAAGTTTTCGTCTTGCTAACATTGATTCTCAGGCCAACCATGGAAGAACATACTACCAGGTAGTCAGGCTTACTCAGCATATCAGAGCACCAAATCGAAAAAATTGCTTTGTGAGAAGCATTTGAACTTTTCTCACGGAGATTCGGCAGTAAGTCGGGTCTCTTACATGGGCCTCCCCCAGGGCTCATGTTTAAGCCCCCTTTTGTACAACTTCTATGTAAGCGACATCGACAATTGCCTTACACAAAATTGCAGCCTAAGACAACTTGCAGATGACGGAGTGGTGTCTGTCGTAGGATCAACAGAATCCGACCTACAAGAACCCTTACAAGATACTTTGAACAATTTTTCAACCTGGGCCATTGGGCTAGGGATCGAATTCTCCACGGAGAAAACAGAGATGGTGGTTTTTTCTAGGAAGCATAGACCAGCAAAACCAAAGCTTCAACTTTTGGGTAAACCGATCACTCATGCTATGTCATTCAAGTATCTTGGGGTCTGGTTCGACTCCAAATGTACTTGGGGGGCCCATATTAGGTATCTGAGTAAAAAATGCCAACAAAGAATAAACTTTCTCCGTACAATTACCGGCACCTGGTGGGGAGCCCATCCCGAAGATCTTATAATGTTGTATCGAACAACTATTCTCTCAGTGATGGAGTATGGCAGTTTCTGTTTTCAATCAGCTGCCAAAACACACTTAATTAAACTCGAGCGAATTCAGTATCTCTGTCTCCGTATTGCGTTGGGATGTATGCCCTCAACGCATACCATGAGCCTCGAGGTTTTGGCAGGCGTACTCCCACTAAAAGATCGCTTCAATTTATTATCTCTTCGGTTCCTCATCCGGTGTAAGGTTATGAACCCATTGGTGATCGGAAATGTTGAGCAGCTGATCGAGCTAAATTCTCACTCTGGATTCATGAGCCCATATCATGAATTCATCTCCATGCAGGTTGATCCTTCTTCGTATATTCCCAACCGTGTTTGTTTTCCTGACTACATCAATTCCTCTGTACATTTTGATCTGTCCATGAAGCAAGATATCCATGAATATTCAGATTATCAACGATCGAGGATCGCTCCAACGATCTTCGATGCAAAGTATGGGCGTGTCAATTGTGATAATATGTACTTTACTGATGGGTCCACTATAAACGAGTCCACAGGATTTGGAGTGTTCAACGAATTTTTTAGCACCTCACACAGTCTTCAGAATCCTTGCTCAGTGTATATTGCTGAATTGGCAGCGATACACTGGGCGCTGGACAGCGTCGCCTCACGACCTGTTGAACACTATTACATTGTAATGGATAGTCTTAGCTCCGTCGAAGCTATCCATTCAGTGAGGCCGGAAAAGCACTCGCCGTACTTCCTTGAGAGAATACGAGAAAATTGGAGTGCTTTATCTAGACGCTGTTATGTCATTACCTTTGTGTGGGTCCCTTCTCATTGCTCAATTCCGGGTAATGAGAGGGCTGACTCATTAGCAAAGGTAGGTGCGATTGAAGGCGATATTTATCAGCGTCAAATCGCCTTCAATGATTTTTACTCTTTAGTCCGTAAAAATACCATCGCTAACTGGCAACGCAAATGGAACGAAGGTGAATTGGGCCGGTGGCTCCACTCGATTATCCCTAAGGTTAGCCTCAAACCATGGTTCAAAAGTCTGGACTTGAGTCGGGACTTTATTCGCACCTTCTCCCGACTCATGACTCCCTTCGGGCTAGAGGAAGGCAGCCGAATGTGCCGGTGAGAGATGTGTTGACTCGGTTAGACCTTGATTACATGTCCCAAATATATGTTTTCCTTAAATCTATCGATGTTCGTGTGTGATTATCCTTATATCCTTATACCCTCCATTTCATCCTTTATGAGTAATTGGTCCGCTTGCTATAAACAGGAGAATGAAATGTAAATTCACAATAGATGTACGAATAGATTTAAGAATTGAGTGTGTGTGATTATCAACATTGTAATAATTTCCTTATACCCCATCCTTTTCCTGAGAAAAATATGTCACCCTTCTAATCTCGAGTCCACCGCGAGTAATCGGTTTCCCACATTACTAACCATAGATTTAAGAAAATTGTTCATATATATATATAGTTTTAAAAATATATTTAAGATTTCGGCTCCTTTAAACTTATGTAACTGAGCCTGTAAAAATAAACGAATTTATAAAAAAAAAAAAAAAAATCGAAAAAGACTAAAGTTGTTGAAGTGCTTCATCCTAATAGGCTCCCGAAGAAGCCCACGGTTCGGTTCACGGTCGATAGTGCCCTCCATGATCTCGTCGATGACGATGGGAAACAATAGTGCTGAATGTAAACAGCCAAGCCTAACACCAGCCGCGACCAAGCCAAGGGTCGGAGAAGACCCTGTTGTGCAAGACTCTGCGCCCAAAGGCCTCGTACTGCAGTGACACCAGGTAGAATTGCGGTTTCCCAGATACTTACGAATAAATGATGCAAGATTTCTGCGGATAGCGTGGGGTCAGTTTTGAGCATCTCGGCCGATATGCGATCGACCCCCCGGAGCTATATTGGATTTCATACTTCCGATTGCTGCCATCTATTCTCGAATGCAAAGATTGATAAGAATAATCTTACCATTTTCTAATCGAGGTATCGACGTAGTGAACGAGGAACTCTGACCAGTTTTCAGGAAATATTCAGAAAATGTTTCAATGTTTGCAAACCGTCGAAACGGTTTGAATTTGTAAACAGCTCAACGTGATATTTGACGTTTTACTTGCAATATGAAACGTATCCTTTTAGGACCGTTTCTTTTTACGTCCTGGACTCTTTTTCTGGCCATATTTTGCATCATATTTATGTTTCTTTTACAATTTTCATTTAAGTTGCACTTTTTTTCCGTGGTGTAAACCAGTTTTCTCACTTTTCTTCCGACACTGCTCATAAGCCTCTACACAGAGCTTCTCCTAAGATTTTCACCGCTTTAGGCCAATGTTTGTTGTTTTTTTCCACGATTTCAGCAGGTTCGAGCATTTCTTCTTCAAAGCCTTGCACGTTTCGATATGACAAATCTCTGGGCTATTCAGTAGATACATTACAATGCTATTTGATCAAGGATAACAATTTTTTGCAGACATTTTTCACGTAGAATTTGCCAGTCATTGCGTATGTCGTAATGGGTGGACGAGACATGATTACACATTTGCGTTGTAAATGCCTCATTAGCTTCCTTCGACATCAGTTCGTCCCTCCGATTCTGGATTCTGTCCGTCTGCTCCTCGAGTCTCTCTCTCTCTCTCTCTCTCTCTCTTTCTCTCTGACATCACAGCTGTCATCTGTCTTCCTCCTTAACCATCAGGTATATTAATTCCAAAGGTACAATTTGTTAGCTATAGAGCTCTACACCACCACCCTGCTTTAGATTAACAAATGATCACCCAACACTACGCTCAACCTTAATACGTAATCAAGTCCTCAAGGCGACTTGGCTCAATTATCGTTCCCTTCGATCTCCCTCCCTGTTACATCACTATGTTCACTCCAATTTGTCCCCGACTCTTCCACGTTCACCTATATTAAACGTTAATCGTTCGAAGGGTTGGCGGACCCCAGACCAACATGTACCTTCCAGCGGTTCAGAGACTCAGTGGTTCAGGAGACTCCAGCGACTGCTTCGGGCAATGGACGGGACGATGATGTTTTTTGATGAAGGAGGCGATTTCCGGCAGGCACTTTGTGCTGTGAGTCTCCCCGTTCTCCGCAAGTCTCGAACGGAAGAAGAGCGACTTTGTCATTTTCTTTTCACTGATGGTTAGCCACAGAAGCATCTTCTTTGAGAAATTGGTCTCCGAGATGTACTTCACGACGGAACTTACCTCCTTGGTGGGGGACGTAAAGTGGCTAGTTCCCTGCCAGTCGTTGCCTTCCAGCGTTTAATACATCGCTTCGTCCATAACAATCGTGAAGTTTCGAAAAATTTCATCCTCCATTACATTCAGTCTTTGTTTCTGGGTCACAGCTTGCTGTTCCGCTACGGACGGCCTTGACTTACATTTCCGCATGAGGATGTCACTCTTCGCTAGGTATCTTTGCACTGTCTGCCCCCTTGCTCCGACTTCCCGGCACAAAGCTCGAAACTCTATAGCCTCCTTTCCCTATATCTTCTTATTTAGCTTCAGCTGCAGATAACGATCGCGTAGCACTGTTGGACAACCGGAACCAGACTTCCATTGAATGCTTTCATTTCTCTCCAGAAGTGCAAGAATATTATAGATATCGGAACGGGAGCGTCCGGCGCGCTGATAGTATTTGACGATATCCACTTTCTTCGCAACGGGATGGAGCTTCCAGTACGCAAAAACCATGGGGCGCAGTTGCTGATCTGTTTCCGCCATAACTTTCACAGTTCAACTGATAGCGGTGTCAAATTTTGTTTGAAAATTCATGGGTTACTATGATTGACGATGCACAAAGGGTCTCACCACCTGGTGTTAAGACAAACGCTTGGAAAACTGGTAAAATTTGTCCATTGTTTAATGCAAACGTTAAAATAAGTTTAATTGAATTTTCTTATCATAAATCCTCTTCGTCGTGTGTGAATATCTATATACAGGGAAACTTCGATATAACGTCACTCGATATAACGTACATTTTACCTCGATATAACGTACACATTTCCAAAGGGGCTGTCAATATACCACGTGGACAGAAAAAGCACGATTTTAAACTCCCCCCTCCCCCACCGTGGACAAGCGTGGACATTTTTATACCCCTCCCCCTGTTGTCCACGTGGACATTTTTCTTGATTTTATTAGAATAATTCGGGAAATAACTGAATTGCGCATGAATTAAATTTTAATTCCATTTAAGTTTATTTTGTTTCAAATTTTACTTGCTGAACCCTGCCACGTTTGCCGTGGCTCATTGGTGTTTTATGACAGAAAAATGAGTAGTAAACCAAAGCAAATATTCCATATGAGTTTAATTTTGAAATACTTGTATGTTCTTTGTTTTTTGTTTTTAAAAGGATTTAAACTTTGCAGTTCATTCGCCTCTAATTAAAATACTTGTAATACTATGTTTTTCTATTATCTTAAAGGCTATCTGCTATCTGGTTTGTCAACACGGAAACGCACAATATCCAGTTGAACAATCCGCATCCGAAAATAAATTACAAAATTCCAAGGATTGATCTTGAGCAAAGCCAATCGAATAAAATTAAATAGATTCAAAATCACTATCAGAATACATATTCAATACTAGAAAGTTAATTTACTTTCACAGATTTATTTCAGAAGTGTGCTCATTTCATCTGGAAAGCTTGAAGCTTCTTGAGGCGTTGGCAGTAGCAACAACAATTTTTGAAGTGGCTCGTATGTTGTGTTATAATATTTCGGAACGCCTGAATCTTCGATATAAATGATGACATTAAGATAAAAAATACAGCATTTTCAAGCTACAAATTTCTAGTGTGTGATGTGTATATGTGTTGTAGATAAAATACTTTGCAAGAACAGATGAAGCGTTTATAGTTTGTTCTCAAAGTTTCTCTAGATTTTGAGAATATATGCTTACAAGCAATCCAATAAACATGATTATTTCGCGTCCATTTGATTCATAGAGAGTTTCAGTAGAACTATTTACTACAGAGGTATTCTCTATCGAATGAAAAATTATCCTTTGATTCCGAATTAAGAATATTTCATGAAATAATGAACGCACAGCAAATCGATGGTCAAATCTACTCATCGCAATCTTGGAAATATTTAATACATGGTCCAGTTGATGCTTTGACGAATGCATTATTTTATAACAGAGTTAGAGCGTTTCAACGATCACTCAAAACATTTTCGACATTTCGCCACACGAAATGTCTGTTCATTCACACGATCAATTCACATTTAGTTATCAGCGCAATAGAAACCTTTCCGCAATAGTTTCAAAGGGTACTAATACCTTATTAAAAATATTTTCAATATCTATATATATTTTTTTATTTTTCAACTGCTTATTGACCATCCTGCATTGAGTGTCTAGATAGCTTCCAAAATGCTCGTTGGGAAAAAACATCAGAAAACTCACGACTCAATAATTTTTTACTAATTATGCACGATAAGTTATTTGTATTGCTCTTTAGTTTTCCTCCACCTAAAACCTTATTAAAACGTCACAGTTTACCAGAGAGCAATTCAACGCCAAATTAATCCTCCGCTGACCCGATCCTCCCCATTTTATTGAAATTTTGTTAATTTTTTCCAAAAATGACCCTGAAGCCCGATTGAAACATTTTTTTTTGAGAAATTCATGACCCTTCTATTATTTTTTTTAAATAAATGTTCAAACTATTGAGAAAACTTTCTCATAAATTGAATAAAATATCGAAAACTATTATATCTGTTTAAAATAATATTATTATATATAGGTTATTAGGTAGCTGATCCGAAAAATTTGAAAAGATAGGGGATCATAAAAAATCTTCCACGCTGATGATCAAATCTTAACTACGAAAGAATTATTGAACTTTTCCTTGAGACCGGTTTTTGCATTAAAATGACTGAACTGAAAATTCAAAAAGTGCGCACGTTGCTTTCATTTGAGGAAAATTTGTTGTGAACACATTTAAATTAGTGGAAGATAACAAGAAGGATAATAGTGTGGTGTTTCGTCGTCCATTACCAGGCAATGCGGCTTCGTCAGCATTTCGGTGTACAGCTTCCGGGCTCGCATCTTCCCCACCATGTTTTGCCTTTCGTCGCGGTTAGGAGCCTTCTGAACCTTGTATGTACGCAGGCCCTCCCGCTGCTTGGTCCGCTGGACGAATGAACTTGACAAATTCAGCTTATTGGCGACATCCCGGACCGAACTTCTCGGATCACGTCTAAACTGCTTAACTACGCGCTTGTGATCTTTTTCACTGACGGAGCATCCATTTTTGCCGTTCTTCACCTTCCGGTCGAAGGTTAGGTTCTCGAAGTATCGTTTTAGTACTCTGCTGACCGTGGATTGGACGATTCCCAGCATCTTACCGATGTCCCGATGTGACAACTCCGGATTCTCGAAATGAGTGCACAGGATTAATTCACGACGCTCTTTTTCGTTCGACGACATTTTTCCAAATTTACGAAAAATTGACAGTGAAGCATGGCCAACGTGATCTATACACTCTTATCTGATTATAAAACCAAAGCTGAATCTGAATCTGAATGATAGAGGTGATCCTCTATCACCTCCTGAAACATTCTATAATTTATCAGAACACTGGCTCAATTGTTTTGAGTTGACGACTAGTGATGCATAGACAATCTCCTGCAAATGTAAATATTTATTCCTAGAAATTAATGGAATGAAAATACTTTGGAAAAATGATTTTACACGCAATTCTGTATGAAAAACTATACAGTTATTATCATATATTGTTCTCGAGATATAACAAAACGTATAGAAAATTATATTTGATAAAAATCATTTACGCATATCATGGAATCTCAACCATTATGGAATCGTTTAATTTTTATAGTTTTGGCAATGAGGGCTATGCATACCCCGTAACTATAAAAGTTCGATCATAGGAAATAGTTGGTCATTCACAATTTACGTGAGATATTTTTATAATACAGATTTAACTGAAGAAGATCCATGATATGAGAGAAAATATATGTGAACGTTTGACTGGGCAGCACTCTCAGGCTTCTCAATCCGTTTATTGATAAATACGCAGAGAGAATTCTTCCTGTCCACGTGGACTCAGTCTATACCCCCTCTCCCTCTCCGTGGACAAGAGTGGACATTATATCCGTTCGCCCGCCCGGATCTGGATTTTTTCCGTCTGTTCCTCGAATTCGCATCTCTGGTACTTTCTGAAAATTACTCTACTCTCTCTCTGAAACTTACTCTACTCTACTCTACTCTCTCTCTCTCTCTCTCTCTCTCTCTCCCCCTCTCTCTCTCTCCCCCTCTCTCTCTCTCTCTCTGACATCCCAGCTATCATCTGTCTTCCTACTAAATCAAGGTTCTTTTAACCATCAAATATATTCATTTCAAAGGTCAAAGTTGTTGATTTACAACCCTACAAGGTTGTATAGGACCCTACTCCCCGCACAATCCGTTTTCGTTGCTCGTAAACATTTGTACCCCCAATATGGCCCCTAAAGACATAATCCTACGTCAGAACTGAATGTATATAAAGGGTGTGTCACATCAAATTGCATCACGGAAAAAACGCTGTAGAAATTTAATTTTTAGGAATTATACCTTCAGCTTTCGCTTATAATCAGATAAGAGTGTATAGATCACGTTGGCCATGCTTCACTGTCAATTTTTCGTAAACTTGGAAAAATGTCGTCGAACGAAAAAGTGCGTCGTGAATTAATCCTGTGCACTCATTTCGAGAATCCGGAGTTATCACATCGGGACATCGGTTAGATGCTGGGAATCGTCCAATCCACGGTCAGCAGAGTACTAAAACGATACTTCGAGAACCTAACCATCGACCGGAAGGTGAAGAACGGCAAAAATGGATGCTCCGTCAGTGAAAAAGATCACAAGCGCGTAGTTAAGCGGTTTAGACGTGATCCGAGAAGTTCGGTCCGGGATGTCGCCAATAAGCTGAATTTGTCAAGTTCATTCGTCCAGCTCACCAAGCAGCGGGAGGGCCTGCGTACATACAAGGTTCAGAAGGCTCCTAACCGCGATGAAAGGCAAAACATGGTGGGGAAGACGCGAGCCCGGAAGCTGTACACCGAAATGCTGACGAAGCCGCATTGCCTGGTAATGGACGAAGAATTCTACGTCAAAGCGGACTTTCGTCAGCTGCCGGGCCTGTTGTTCTTCTCCGCAGAGGACAAATTCAGCGTTCCGGAGGAGATTCGCAAGCAGAAACTATCCAAGTTTGCCAAAAAGTACATGGTGTGGCAAGCGATCTGCTCTTGCGGAAAGCGGAGCGCCCCCTTCGTGATGACCGGCACGGTAAACGGGCAGGTTTACCTTAAGGAGTGCCTACAGGAGCGCTTACTACCACCATTGAAGCAGCACGAGGGCCCGACCATCTTCTGGCCGGATCTCGTTTCGTGCCACTATTCAAAGGACGTGTTGGAGTGGTACGAAGCCAACGGGGTCACCTTCGTGCCAAAGGAAATGAACCCGCCCAACGCGCCGGAGCTTCGCTCAATAGAGAAATATTGGGCGATTATGAAGCAGGCCCTCCGGAAGAACCCAAAAGTTGTCAAATCGGAGGCGGACTTCAAGAGAAAATGGATTTCTGTTCAAAAAAAACTACAACCTGAAGTTGTACAGAACCTTATGGACGGGGTAAAGAGGAAGGTGCGATCATACGGGCTTGGGCTCGAATTATGAATAAAAAGAAAATGCCAAAAGTTGTTTAATAGTTTTTATTTTACTGTCTAAAATTTTCAAAAGGATCGGTCTACTGGGCGAATTTTTAACAGCGTTTTTTCCGTGATGCAATTTGATGTGACACACCCTTTAGTCCCCAAAAAGTTTTCCATCATAGAGGCGAGGCGCATAAAAATAGTCACGACATTGAAACTTCGTGTTTAATCGCGAAACCAGTTTAAAACAATAAACTGTTTGATAACACAATCGCCTCTCGGCAGGCGGTCAAAAGAGCATAAAAACCGTGAGAACCAAAACCCCGAACATCACAATCGGACTGTCGCGCCTTCGGTCCCTCTCCCGAGCGCACTTGCGTAGCTACATAGCTTTCTAGGGTGACAATAACGATACGATTAATACGATGTTAATTTTTAATTTCCTTCATTTCCACACGGGAAAGCCATTAAGAAGCAGTGACGGTGGCGGAGGGGAAGCCCGGCGATGTGTGTGATACCTGTGCAGAGGCAGAACTCGTCCTATCGAATGAGTGTAAACACCGGGCAGCACCTGCGCCCATGATGACGACGACTTTTGCGTGCGGGTCGCGAGTTGCGGTTGGCTTATCGTTGAATACACCGATGCAATGTGCCGTTTGTGGGTTATTATTTACCCACTTGCACTTGTGGCGCCTCGGTTCTTCAATTGTGGCAATGAGCATCACGAACGGGGGTTAATTCGGCAGTAATTGTGAGGTACGCCGGGCATTACGTTAAACGTTCGAATTAAGGTTACATTCGGATGGATAATCGTTACATTGGAGTGGATATCAAGGGCGTGTGCTTCGTCCGATATCAATGTGAGAAATTCTCAGAAACAGCCTATCGTGGATCTGTTCATGAAGCCATCATCAATCATTCGCTGCGAGTGAGGGAGAGAAGGAGCAGAGGAAGCAAATCCCAGATTCCGATTGATACTCTACAGCGGACACTGGGTAGGGTATCGGAATGGTGTCCAAACATCACCCCGAAGCAGACGCAAGGTTATAATCATTCAATCTACACAGCCGCTATGATTGATAGGTCTTTCGTTACGGGCGCCCATTAGCCACCGCTTCTTCGGACTGACCGGGATATAGGCGAGAGAGAATTTCAATTATTTCAGAACACCGCCCCTACTTGATTAGCATACCGGTGCTGATAGACTGGTCTACCAGTTGGAGGAAAGTTTGGCCAAACCTCCTCTCACATAAGTCCCGGATTCGATTCAACTCGAGCGCGAAACGCAGAATCCGTGAACGTGACTTTCATCAAATCAAACGGATTTATTTTTCGCTGACAAGGTTTTAAATCACCTGAATTCCTTTGATGTCAAAACAGGTTCTAATACTGTTTTTTTATCAAAATGTCAATCAGATTTCCGCGATGACAGCTGTAGAGTGTCGACATCTGGTGGCGACTTTCAAGTTTGGGACCATAATTTGGGACCCAAACTCGAAAGTGTAATCTCTATCAGATTAGGAGACACAAAGCCAGGTTTAAAATGTTAAAATTTCAATGAAAATATTTAAATCATGTTATTTAATTACTTAAAACACGTATTCCTGACTCTTATTTAACCATTTGTCTATACATTTCCGATATTTTTGCTGGAACTCTTCATTATAATATAAAATTATCTTAATTTCCATTCATAATATTCATTTTGAAAGCGCCATCTCGCCTGAAAATCAATTTTCTTTGACGTTTCCCAAACTCGCAAAACGAAGCTCAATGCCGTCAACTCGAATTTAAAATATGGAAAATCAATCAAGGGTGATAATTAATGAACGTTGCATAACTTCACATTGGCCCATTAAAATTGTCTACTTTACAGCCCCCCCGGTAGGCTCCAGGCGAAACCAAAATAAAGCCCACACACACACATACACAACCCTACTCACTTGCATCGAATCGGCACTGATAACTTCCCCTCCGTAGCGGCTTGCCAGCTCGAGCGAGAGTTTCGTTTTGCCCGTTCCGGTCGAACCGAGAATCACTACCAGTGGCATCACTCGCGACTCCGCAGCCACGGCCATGGCCATACTTTTCCGGCGGAAACCGACCCGGCAGACACTCGCGAACGCGGAAAATCGCACCGAACCACGAGGACCGAACCAAAACGTGAACCGTCGCAATGAAAACATTTGCTGCTGCTGCTGTCAGTGCGCAATGTCACCAATACAACAACAACACGTGTGTTCGCAGCCGGCAGCCGGCTGCCAGACACAGCTGATGTGACTGTGAGTGCTATGGGGTGGTGTGGCGTGTAGGATATTCGTGCTATGTGTTGAGTCCGGCTTACAAACTACACCTCGCATAGCGAACGAAGGTCTTGCGAAACGGAGAGGAATCAAAACAAATGCGAAAATTCGCGAGTGGTTTGTTATTGCAGTGTTCGAGGGTGGGGTGGGGTAGGCAACGGTGGGTAGTTTGACGAAAATATTGAATGTTTATCTGATAAGATAAACTAACAGATAAGATAAATTCACTGGCTAAAAATAAAATTTATGGTAAGTTTTTTTTTATTTTGATTAATATTTACCGAAAACTGAAATATTAGGTTGGAGAAAAAGTTATCCATTATTTTTGGGTGAAATTCAAAACTATTTTAATATGATTTGGAGTGTCATTGGGTCGCAAATATCCACCGTTTTGTTGCAACATTTGTTGTCTTTCTAATGGTCGCTTCATAATGTCATAATGTATCATAGAAGTCTTGGTCTTTATTGGCGAAAAGCTATACCAATTATTTTTTACTTTCTTCTCTTGATCCTAATTTCTTATCGCTCAGGAAATTTTGTAATGCGAGGAAAAAGTTGGTAATCGCTTGGTGCCAGGTCAATTTAATTTATTTAATTCATTAACAACAAGCTGTTCGAAAAATCGATCAACAACTTTCATAATTTTCCATATCTTTGGGAAACAACCATATGGTGATGTTTTCACAACAAATGGTAACTCAATTCATTTGCTACCACTTACCATCAATTTCATTTGACACGTTGAGTGCCACGTTTTTATAGCGACTCTATGGAAATTTTTAAACGTATTAGGGCCATCGTTTCTTATCATAGTGGAAGTTATTTTTGTTCGAAAAAGAATGCTTATAAGCTTATATGCTTATATTAGTTACCTTTATTATCATATGTTATACTGTCATTCATCGGTGACTGACCCAAGTTATGTGCAATAAAGGTGTGTCCGTGTCGTCAATAAGTGCGCGAGGAGAAACGGTATAAATATACAGAGGACTGTGGAAAGGGATTTGACTGCAAATAGAGATGTCTAAATTTTTCGTTTATTCAATTGTCGATTAATCGTGGGGTCATTTTTAAATATTCGATTCATTCGAATAATTGTTTTTCAGTATTCGATTAACCGAGCGAATATTAATTTCTTGTAATCAAAAAGAACAGACATATTTGTAATAAAAAAGTATGATGTCATAATTTTAAAAGTTACACTAAATATAATTTTGAAATAAACATGGTGCAGAATAATTGTTTTTGAATGAAATGGTATTTTAGTATATTGGTAAATTTACCATTTCATGATTTTTTGAGGACGATTGAAAAAAACTATGGATGGGTTATACCTATGATATAACCGCAAGGTTGACGTAGGACTTCCGTTGGTGATCATTTGTGTTTTTTCAATTAGCAATAATCGCACTCCGAATGTTCCTCATTGGATAAACTATTGATTAAACTAGTGAATGAATGAAACAATTTACTAATTGAATTGCAAACAAATCCCTATTTAGGTCAATTCATGCATTATAGTAGTGGTTATCGCCGCAAATAGTTATTAACATTTTGCCTTATCATCTAACGGTATGCGTAAAAGTTCAGTGAGCTGGCGACATGAAGAGCCATGCAGTTCTGAATAACCGAGCCAAAGCGTTGCATTGCTACCCGCTTTTGTAGACCGTGTTGGCAAAACGCATTCCGGAGTGTAAAAATGCATGGGGGTATAAAAAGTACTGCCGAGATCTAGAATGCCGATTTTCCCAACTTATTGGTCTCGGAATCTGTGTTGGAAAAACTGTGTTTATGTACTCGCAGCTTGCATCTCATTTGCAATGCCAATTTCCCCAGGCTTCATGGTTCTGAAGTCTGTGTTAGGAGGGAAACATTCCGATTTGCAAAAACGCAAACGAGTACAAAAGTACCCGATGCTTGTATCTATTTTGAAATGCCGATTTCCCTTGGCTCCATGGTTTTGAAGTCTGTGTTAGGGAAACATTCTGATTTGCAAAAGCGCAAACGAGTACAAAAGTACCCGCTGCTTGTATCCATTTTGCAATGCCGATTTCCCCAGGCTTCATGGCTTTGAAGTATGTGTTAGGGAAACATTCCGATTTGCAAAAACGCAAACGAATACAAAAGTACCCGCTGCTTGCATCTATTTTGCCATGCCGGTTTCCCTTGGCTCCATGGTTTTGAAGTCTATATTAGGGAAACATTCCGATTTGTAAAAGCGCAAACGAATACAAAAGTACTCGCTGCTTACATCTATTTTGCAATGGCAGTTTCTCCAGACTCCATAGTTTTGAAGTCTGTGTTAGGGAAATATTCCGATTTGCAAAAGCGCAAACGAATACAAAAGTACCCGCTGCTAATATCCATTTTGCAATGCCGATTTCCCCAGGCTCCATGGTTTTGAAGTCTGTGTTAGGGAAACACCCATTCATTCCTGCGATGGTACCTCAATCGCTGTTTAATTATAACTGAGTGGATTTCCGAACGGCGCTCGCTTATATACCGATTGGTGAGTTCAATAGCCTGTTTTGAAAGCAATTTTAAGGCTATTGAAACAAGTTTTTGGATCAAAAAGTAACAAGTATATAACGCGTAGACATTTTATCTTTCTAATGAAGTGTTTATCATACCATTTCGTTCAGTTGTTTAGGAGCCATTAACGCTCAAAATCTCGGTCTCCGGCGTAACGCTTTCGTTTTCGAAACTTCGATTTTACACCCCGGTATAGAAATGAAAGACGTAGTCCTACGTCAAAAAAGTACACAATGAGAATGATGCACAGTATTATTATTGTACCAACATAATTTTTTTTCTGTTCAAAATTACCTGTTCTTTGAATGTTGAATGAAATAGCTGATTTGTTTGAATATTTCTGCTTGGTTCTTATAGCTACTAGTTCAAAAGAGGTACATTTATAGAATCATTGACCACTAGTATGGTATATTTTCCTCGGCACGCTGAATTTGAATAATACTATTTTAGAACGGGAGCTGAGACCACCTTCTTTAAGTCCGCATTTTACTCCTGCAGACCCTGAATTCTTCTTCCCAGTCTCTTCCACCAACAGGGAATCATTTTTATGGTTCAACCGTAAATGATTTAGCATATCCGAAGAATTTCGACGAAACACCTGATAAGTGAATTGATCTATTTACGTGTGCTTTGCTCTTCTCTCACAAACACTATTACCCCATTTTTACACGAGGGTTTACCTATACTACTACAATGGCTAGCTTCCACCTTCACCTTAATTCATATAATCGAATATCTGCATCAGTAATTTTATATCGAATAATGAAAAATCAAGGTATGAATACATCGAATAATTATCAAAGTAATCACGATTAATGAAAAAGGGAACCATTTTTTTCAGAAAACACAGTGCAAAATTTGTTTAACCATCATGGTGTTTCGCCGAAATTCATCGAATATGCTAAATCATTTACGGTTGAAGCATGAAAATGATTCCTTGGTGGTGAAGGAGACTGGGAAGAAGAATTCAGGGTCTGCAGGAGTGAAATGCGGACTAGAAGTAGGTGGCAGCTCCCGTTCTAAAATAGTAGTATTCAAATTCAGAGTGCCAAGGAAAATATACTATACTAGTGGTCAATGATTCTATAAATATACTTCTTTTGAACTAGTAGCTATAGGGACCAAGCAGAAATATTCAAACAAATCAGCTATTTCAACAACATTCGAAAAACAGATAATTCTGAACAGCAAAAATTTTATGTTGGTGCAATAAAAATGCAGGTCGGACTCGATTATATACAGACTCGAAGGAAGGAAGGAAGGAAGGTATTGTATTATAGAGACTTTAAACTTTTGCAGTTCATTCGTCTCTAGCCTTGAGAAAGGCCCTTTGAAAACTCTACTCTATTCTACTCCAGCGCTACCACCTCCGCCCTCTTTCCTTGAGAAAGGCACTCGATCCCTCGCCGTCCAGCCCGTCCAGCAACGATGTTGTCTAGTCGGTGTCCACACAAAGAATGACAGACTCGATAATATGTGATTCGATTATATACAGTTTGTAAAAAAAATATTTTTTCTATATTTTAAGTATGACTTATTTCAAGAAGAAAGGTAACCTTTTTATCGATAAGGTGAAATTTAAGTGGCTATTACATGTACAGTGAGGTAAAAATCGTCATTTTTGAAGATTTTGCTTTAGTTTTCACCAGTTATATCGTTATATCGTTATTGCAGCCGAATTAAAAAGGTAGAAGTTGGGTGTCAAAGAACCAATTTTAGAGCGGTTAGAGAACTTTAATTTAATTGATAGAAATGATCTAGTTCAATATAAATTTACAGGTTAAATTAATAATAACACATTAAAAATTATTAACTTTTAAGTTATCCACTTCCAAAATTTTATTAAAATCCACTAATTTAGATGTTCCACTACTATATCCTGTACAAAATTTTCTCATCTTTCAAATGAAAGCAACAGAGTCGTCTTCCGTAGCGTAGTTTTTAAAGTAGAGCCAGTTTGAGGTAACAAAGTCCGGAACAAAAAAAGTTCTATAACTATTTCATTGTTGACATTCGAACATATGCGTAGAATGATTTTTTTTTTTCATCAAATATGATCGTCTATTACCTCCTGAGAGAATCTGGATAAATTTATTTTTTTCATGCGAGAAAGGTGTTTTCTGACTTTAAGGGAATGAATCAAAAACAAAATCCTCTTTTATATTAAAAAAAAAACTTTTTTTCTGGTTCGATTATATACAGTGAAAAGAAATCAGAAACTGTATATAATCGAGTCCGCCCTGTATAGTGCATCATTTTCACGGTGTGTTCTTTTTTCAATCGTCCTCAAAAAATCATGAAATGGTAAATTTATCAATATACTGAAATACAATTTTTTTTCAAAAACCATTATGTTGCACCATGTTTATTTCCAAATTATATTTAATGTAACTTTCAAAATTATGACATCATATTTTTTATCATAAATGTCTGTTCGTTTTGATTACAAGAAATAAATATTCGCTAGATTAATCGAATACTGAAAGACAATTATTCGAATGAATCGAATATATAAAAATGATTAA
Organism: Toxorhynchites rutilus septentrionalis; assembly: GCF_029784135.1. Classification (NCBI taxonomy): domain Eukaryota; kingdom Metazoa; phylum Arthropoda; class Insecta; order Diptera; family Culicidae; genus Toxorhynchites; species Toxorhynchites rutilus. Next base: position 195,965,823 of record NC_073744.1, read on the forward strand.
ATCGATTGTCGATAAACGAAGAATTTAGACATCTCTATTTGCAGTCAAATCCCTTCCCAAAATCCTCTGTATATTTATACCGTTTCCCCTCGCGCACTTATTGACGACACGGTCACACCTTTTGTCCACACATCTTGAACTGACCCAGCCTGAGCGAAAACTCGGTGTCAGTAACATAACCTCACATAACCTTACAAATAACAATATCAATTAAATACAAAAAATAAACTTTTCTATAGGATTTCTTTGAAAGAAGAACACACATTGTTATAAAAGGGAAAAAAAACCACTGGATTGAACAAAAATGCAGATTTTGGCCAATGTGTTAGTGTGACGATTTTTAAATTTTTCGTCTTTCCCCGGAAAATGGATCATCGAAAAAAGAAAATGATTTTACAAAGTGTTTATCTTCGAATGAAGTAACAGATGGACAGTACTGAAATTATTGACAAAATGCAGAATTTCAGACGATTATGCAGCCATTCCATGCTGAACCGATGACGTGGTACTCAGATTTTTATTTAAAATTGTGGTTTTCTTCCATTTGGGAAATGGTTTATTCCTTCATTTGGGTGCTCATTTCCATTTCAGGCTGGTTCCTCTTTTTCACAAAAATGGCTTTTTTTCAAAAAAATCATTAATTCTAACCTACTGGACCGATTCAGATCATCGACATATCAAATTAAAGCTACATTTTCAAAAAGTAGAAGGGTTTTGGCCTGGATGCACGGACGGAAACTTGAAGTAGGACTTTGAGCACAATTGCTTTTGAATTGAGTTTTTGTAGCTGTTCAGAAATCCATAAATTTAATCCATTCAATACTCGAAATGATGACCCTAGGAAAAACATTTGTTTTTTTTTTGGTACTGATCTGAACTTCAAACGTGTTGAATGGTGGTAATAGTAGAGAGAATCCGGAACCATCACTAATTAATACTTTCTATTTTTAATAGTACACTTTTCCAGAAGATAGACATGAACCCGAAAAGCTCGGCATTCCCTGGTTCATAAATGTACATAAAAATCCATATCAATATGACCGTTCCTTCAGAAATATTAATCGATCGGTCGTCTTTTCTGTTTTGTTTCCCATCCTATAATAAAATCTCTATCAACCCTGTTTAACCCTGCAAACCAGTCTCTGGTCGAAACTTTAGGATTAATTGAGTGTCGCCATTTTCCAAGTCATCTCCTTTCCTCTGATTCTGGTAAGTGTTTGCCATCGGCAAATGTAGAATGCATCGACTCACCTTGTCCGCCACGAAAATACATGTAAGAACGCATAAGGAAACCAGACCATGGAGTTTGGATGGGTAAAGGAGTGCACTGTGATGAACGGCTCAGTCGCTAATCAGTCACCTAAGTGAACCGGCTATTTTGAATCGTTCTTTTGAACATTAGCACATCAACAAACATTGGCAGCTTCAAAACTATTATTGTTCTGGCATTGATATCGTTAGAATAGATAGGACATTTTCTCATTTGTATGTATTTCTTTTTAAATTAATGGGAAAAATGAATGTGCTTCTTCTTTAAAAGTCGCAAATTCAATGTCAAAATATGTTTCTCACTCGACAATGCTGCATGTAATAATTTGATTCGCGGAATTTTTCATATTTTATGTTGATATTCAACCTACATTTCAACATGTTGCATAGCAGTTCAGTCAGAGAAAACATACCGCTACGACATTTTTCAATTTCAACAAACAATTTGGCAATGGTTATCACGGTAACACGTACTTTCAATAGGCCAAAAAATGTATTGAAAGCAAACAAAACATGTTTTTTTCGAATTGCTTCCCCCTTCCCTTTAGGTCACCAAATTATTGAATAATTCAATTGCAATGATGAAACCAATCCTAAATTTAAATTCAAAATTGAGCATACATTCACAAAATATGCATTTTTGCATTTTGTTTCTGAATAATAATATCGTTGGAGAAATCTGATGAAAATTCTCCAAGCGTTCTCGTTATATTCGGTTGTTTTGCCCAGCGCCATCTGCAAAAAACATACCTACTTTCGATCAATTGTTTCCTCGTTTTACTATCCTCACTGTTTAGGCTGACCAAATAGTTCAGGAATAAAAAAGGAAAACGTAAACCCACAAAAAGTTATATTTATTGTTCAATATATTTTGAAGAATTTCACTGCGTGAATAAAACCGAGAATAAATCCAATCAATCAAACATTCCCAGATGTACCCGCTTAGCTCCCTATAACGAAGTAATATTTAGATACCGAGAAGATTTGGGAACAAGATTGTGATTTTTGCTTTCATCATAAAATTTGACGAATTTCAGATCAAAGTTCTGATGGACAATTATCATAGCATTTATACCATGACTGTTCTGTTCTCCAAATATTGATCATCGTAAACAAATCCTTTCGACTGGTGCAATACCAGATAAACACAATAAATAAACAGTAGGGTCCACGAATTTCTACAAATTTGTTTTTCTTTTCTGCAAATATTTGCCCACAATTATCTTCAACTGGTACAGATGATTTGCTCCACCGTTTTATCTAACTTACTTAATTCCTGCAATCTATATAAACTGGATTATTTGATTTGGGACTACGTCTAATCGGAATATATGGAGGGTAAAATGAAAACCTAAACACAGAACATGCAGGGAAAAATGGATGATTTCGAATGCTTATAACTCGAACATTTCTCAATAGATCGGAAAGGTGTTTCTGTATCAATTGATAGGAAATATTTCTACGCATCTATCACAATGAATAAAACATTATGTTTCATGAGATAAACAATTGAAATAAACTGTGGAACGTTAAGTGTTATCCAAACACTCTACCTGCCTGTTTTGATTGGTTCGATTCACGGTTTCCCCAAAACAGACTTCAAAATCAATGTACCTGGGGGAATCCGCTTTGTAGATACATGCAAACTGGAGGAATTTTTTACTGTTATGTTTTCCCTAGCCATATATTTTCTAATGTATCCCAACGCAGTATCATGAAGAATAAGCAGAGTTTTAAGAAATTTAGCCTCCTGTATTCATCTGAATCAACTAGTCCTACGTCAAGATGAGGTCCCTCAGAAAGGGTGCCAGATAAAAAAAAACATGTAAAATGTTTATGGAATAGTTTTAACGTTAATAACTATTTTTGTTGCCAACGGATGTTGACCGATGAATGAACAACGATTTACATACAAATAGAATTGGAAATTCTCTGATATTTGTTTGATATGTTATGTTTTACGGTTTCCTATAAACTTAACTATAAACTGCGTGTGAGCGTAAAGCGCTCGCTCGAACTGCAAATGCAATGCAGCGTTCGTTCATACGGACACTGTGAAGAGAGGAGATATAGCGAATCAATTTCGCCCGTTTATAACTTATTGTGTATGAATAAGCCATTCGCGATTGATTACACTCATCCTCGCTCCAACTAGCAAGCAGTCGGCAGTTTCTCTGGTGTCACACATATCGGTTTTGCTCGATACAAAATTCAAGAGCAAAATCATTTCGGAGGACCAAAAAAATCGGAAACAATAGGTTAGTGATTGTGACAAAACAGCCTTTTGCCGTTCTCTCTTTTGACGTGGGACTACGTCTAACCGGAATATATGGAGGGTAAAATGAAAACCTAAACACAGAACATGCAGGAAAAAATGAAAGATTTCGAATGCTTATAGCTCGAACATTTCGTACTGGATAGGAGAGATGTTTGCATCACTTGATAGGGAATAGTTCTACGCATCTATCGCAACTAACAAAATGTTGTTTTTCATTAGATAAACAATTGAATAACTGTAAAATATTAGGCGTTATCTAAACGCCCTAACTGCATCGTTTTGATTGGCCCGATTTACGGTTTCCCTAACACAGCCATCAAAACCAAGCAGCCTTGGGGAAATCGGCATTGCAAATACATGAAAGTAGGGGGACTTTTGTTCTCATCGAAAAATGTTCCCTAACACAGACTTTAAAACCAAGCAGCGAAATCGGCATTGCAAGCACACGAAAGAGCCTAGAGGCGAGTGAACTGAAAAGTTTAAACCCTCTTAAAGCCAAAAAGAAGAAAAAGAACACACGAAAGTAGGGGGAGCTTTTGTTCCCACCGAAATGTGTTCCCTAATAGAGATTTCTAAACCAAGGTGCCTGGAGAAATCGGTATTTCAAATTCATGCAAGTCGGGGGTATTTTTGTTCCGACTGGAATGTGTTTCCCTAACACAGACTTCAAATCCATGAAGCGTGGGGAAATCGGCATTGCGAATTCATACAAATCGGGGGTATTTTTGTTCCGATTGAAATGTGTTTCCCTAACACAGACTTCAAAACCGTGGTTTCTGGGGAAATCGGCTCTGCAAATAAATGCAAACTGCGAGTACTTTTGTCCTCGCTTGCCTTTGTGCAGAGTGGAATATGTCTGTCCTAACATAATCTTCTAAACTTAGGAACCTGGGAAAATCGTGCAGCCACTAGAAGCGAATGAACTTCCCAGTTTCAAGCAAATTCGAGATTCGAGAAGTATGTACACTTTTGGGATGTAAACTTCAGAGGGAAATGTAAAATAAAATAATCGTTTTGTCTTTATTGGAAAGATTTTCAGCCTTAGGCTGGTTCATCAAACGTTTGATAATTCTTCCGTACATATATTTTGTTCTAGTCATCATACCAAACGTAAAAGGTCCGTCATTAAATTTACTTGTAACGAAGAACAATCAATCACAATAAATGAATTGACTTTACACGGCATTTGTTCTTTTTTTTCACTCACAGAGCAAATATATTGAACTCAATTGAATTTGGAAACTGTTTCATTCAATCAAGAATTTAATCAATACAAATGAATGATTGCTCAGCTAAGGTAGTTCCACGTGAACCTTGCGGTTATATCATAGATATAACCCACTAATTTTTTTAGCAACTCTTGTAAGTGATATGCATTATATGATCTTTCTCTTTGTTTCTTGCTTTGCACTTTAGTTTTTATTTATGAGAAACAATGACCTAACATTTAACATTTTAAGAAAAAACGATGGTCAATATTTAGTTTGCTTTCCGTCCTTGCGAATAGTTTTGAAAATTTTGTTCGGCAAGGAATTAACGAGATTTTCAGGCGCAGCAGCAGCGATGGACCTCCGGGATTGTCTCATGGCAGCTTATAGTTCCCGAAGTGTTCCGCATTGCCATCCACCGCTGTGCACACCAAGAATTCCCCAAAGATTCCCAACAGGATTAGGGCCAATTACGTGCTGGCAAATTCAAGACCTTGATGTCTCACTCCGAAAGCCATTGCGTACTTCTCTTACTGACATGGATGGCTGCATTGTCTTGCTGAAAAGTGAAGCCTTCGGGCATAGAATCCTCGGTAAATGGTACCAGAACGTCTTCCAGTTATTACACGTACTTTTATGAGTTCATCCTGGTTGGAATTGACCTTCCTCAAATCATGCCAATAGTATGCATAACAATCAGCTTCCCCTTAGTTTTCTTCTTAACGCCATAGTTTTCACCTTTCTTCAGCACATTTCGAATCGATGTTTCGGATCTGTTTACACTCCTTCCTATTTCCCGGTTATTCATACCAGTTTTCTTCAGTTCACTACTCTTTGTTCTGATTCACTTAAATATCTTTTTTTCTGCATTTTTCACTCCAGATTAATTGTCAGTTCTAACCAATATTTCGCGTACCAACACAACAACAAAACAGAAATGACAGACTGCCAAGGTTTTGGTGTCAAAGGGGCTACAGTTGCTTATATTCAATTGTGTGCGTTTAAACGAATGTCCCTCTTTAAAATGAAATTTTGCCATCAACAGTGGTAGACATTCGTTTAGCCGCACCCTATTTTTCCTCAATATTTTTAAAAGTAAGTCAATTCTTTGTACAGTTTTGTTCATAAGAGAATGTTCGAATTCATTCTAAAAAAAAAAGGAATAATTTCACTTTTTGTTTTCTAAGTAATTCAAATATGTGGAATCAGGTTGGATATCGTTTAGCCGCATTTTAAAATTTCATTAAAAGAAAATTTGTGCGGCAAATTTCGAGTCCAATCGGTAGCTAATATTGAGTATGTCCACCTTCATTTCGGATCCCTTTGAAAACTCGATTTGGCATCGAGTCAGACAGCTTTTAAAGTGTTGCCATTTTGATAATAGCCCAACATTCCTGAATTAAAGGGTGTGTCACATCAAATTGCATCACGGAAAAAACGCTGTAGAAATTTAATTTTTAGGAATTATATCTTCAGTTTTTGCTTATAATCAGATAAGAGTGTATAGATCACGTTGGCCATGCTTCACTGTCAATTTTTCGTAAACTTGGAAAAATGTCGTTGAACGAAAAAGAGCGTCGTGAATTAATCCTGTGCACTCATTTCGAGAATCCGGAGTTGTCACATCGGGACATCGGTAAGATGCTGGGAATCGTCCAATCCACGGTCAGCAGAGTACTAAAACGATACTTCGAGAACCTAACCATCGACCGGAAGGTGAAGAACGGCAAAAATGGATGCTCCGTCAGTGAAAAAGATCACAAGCGCGTAGTTAAGCAGTTTAGACGTGATCCGAGAAGTTCGGTCCGGGATGTCGCCAATAAGCTGAATTTGTCAAGTTCATTCGTCCAGCGGACCAAGCAGCGGGAGGGCCTGCGTACATACAAGGTTCAGAAGGCTCCTAACCGCGATGAAAGGCAAAACATGGTGGGGAAGACGCGAGCCCGGAAGCTGTACACCGAAATGCTGACGAAGCCGCATTGTCTGGTAATGGACGACGAAACCTACGTCAAAGCGGACTTTCGTCAGCTGCCGGGCCTGTTGTTCTCCTCCGCTGAGGACAAATTCAGCGTTCCGGAGAAGATTCGCAAGCAGAAACTATCCAAGTTTGCCAAAAAGTACATGGTGTGGCAAGCGATCTGCTCTTGCGGAAAGCGGAGCGCCCCCTTCGTGATGACCGGCACGGTAAACGGGCAGGTTTACCTTAAGGAGTGCCTACAGAAGCGCTTACTACCACTATTGAAGCAGCACGAGGGCCCGACCATCTTCTGGCCGGATCTCGCTTCGTGTCACTATTCAAAGGACGTGTTGGAGTGGTACGAAGCCAACGGGGTCACCTTCGTGCCAAAGGAAATGAACCTGCCCAACGCGCCGGAGCTTCGCCCAATAGAGAAATATTGGGCGATTATGAAACAGGCCCTCCGGAAGAACCCAAAAGTTGTCAAATCGGAGGCGGAATCAAGAGAAAATGGATTTCTGTTCAAAAAAAAAACTACAACCTGACGTTGTACAGAACCTTATGGACGGGTTAAAGAGGAAGGTGCGAGCATACGGGCTTGGGCTCGAAGTATGAATAAAAAGAAAATGCCAAAAGTTGTTTAATAGTTTTTATTTTACTGTCTAAAATTTTCAAAAAGATCGGTCTACTGAGCGAATTTCTAAAGCGTTTTTTCCGTGATGCAATTTGATGTGACACACCCTTTACTGGGACTTGAGACTGGAAATGTTGTCAAATTGTCATCCGTTTGCATAGACCATCTCGGCCAAGATTCTCCATAGGTTCTCTATGGGATTGCAATCGACTGCCAGCAGGTCATTCAAGAAGCGGAATGTCCTTCTCGGCAAACCATGCCTTCGATTGCTTGGAAACGTGGATCTATGCATAATCTTGCTGAAAAAACGACATCCTCGGTAGCGTTTGAATGTTTATATCCACCGATGCCGCCTTGTGTGTGTGTGTGTGTGACGCACGTCCTTTCAATAAAATTGACTTAAATATACTACCACTACAGCAAATCAGTATCTTGATAAAAAGAACATTCCTGGTTGTTTTGTAAGTGTTTCAAGTTTTTTTTCAAGTGCGGCTAAACGAATGTCTATCACTGTATTAAAAATATATGCAGTTTTCAAGTTAAATGATTGTAGACCTAAACTGTATCCCCGACGATCAATCGAATATAGTTGCGAAGACGGATTTATGATCACCTATTTGTTGACTTCGAACAAAAATTAGCTTGCGTTAAGACGAATTTTCCTCTCTGTAGATTAATTAAGGCTCGAAAGGGAATGAATGTTAAAGTTAAAGTTCGCTTTGCTTCTGTTAGTTTTTTGGTTCGCCATGGCATCAAGGAAGGTATTAACAAATTCAAGAACGATCTCTATAGCATGATCAAAATCTTTTAAATCGATTAATCAAAATGGTGGTCTGTTGTACCTTTAGGCTACCACCTTAGGGATTATTTTAATTTTGAAGGAGAAAATAAAAAGCAAGTGCATTAACCCCCTTTACTGTGTGGCGGCACAAATGCATTATCATAATTAACGATACGATCACTGGTACTGAAATTTTATGACAGCTGTCAAAAGATACACTCATAACAAATCCAACCCGAAAATTGTTTCACACCAACCGCATTGCCCCTCCCGGTCACGTCCTGGCAATATCATTTAAGTACCACTGGCCAATTGAAACGGATTTAAATTGAAGTTGAGTGAACATTAGTTAGTTACACGACTGTAAATGGCAGGATTTGTCTCCCGTATCACGTACGGAACCCATTCGGGGAAGGTGCTCTCGTTTGGCCCCGAAGCCGCCAACCAAAACAAACACCAACAATAACAGGTAATCATAAAAGTAAACCCATTTCCCATGCGCTTGCAGTGGAACTGAACCCCACGAACCGAGAGCCCGAACAATGGCACCTTAGTAACGATTACGCGCGATTGTTTGTTCAGAGTCCTGTTGTGTTCACCATTATACCCCAGCTGCTGACGAAACCGACACCGGGTAATTACACGCATGTCATCGGATTGTCACTCGGTATCTTCGACAGACAGAGGAAAAGCATTACCTTGATAACGATCTCCTCTCCAAACTTCCAGAAAACGGCAACGAAAAGAGAAGTGAAATAAAAAAAAAACGAGCTGACAATAACCATAAAGAGGGATTTTATTACCTTCATTCAAGTACACCGTTTTTTGTTCTTTAACACCTGTGCGCGAGAAATGATCCCGAGACTTTTCCCACTTCAACACCGCCATCGACGAATGAATCACCCGAATAAATAACAAAAACTCATTCAGTAAACGATTTGCCACCCCTCGAGACGATTCACAGAATGACACAGTGGCATTCGATACCATCACTTACTTACGCGCGCTCAATGGATTTCTCCTTTCTCCTCTATTGCTCTGTTGATCGATGAAATGAGCGATCGTTATCCTTTCCCAGAGATTGATACATTTCCGGTGAGGGAGCGGTTTGTTATTCATTCGGCGTTGCCCTGCGTTCCTTTTGAGGCACTCACCACCTTTCCCTAACATTAATTGAAATAATATGATAAGCCAGACCAAGATGTAAAACGAAGGATCATGTCGCACTATAAGCTAGATTTACGTGGTTTATGTTACGTTTATGCTGATTTAGATGGCATAACAATGATTGTAAAAACCTCACGTTATCAACGATTTCTCTCAAGAATCGTTGGAACGTGTTGAACTACTGCAATTAGGCTCTAGAAATTATATTTGACCAAACTTCTTGAAACCGTTGGTAAAACATTTTTCAGTATTTCACGCTTGCATACATTCTTCTCTGCTCTTATGGGCGCCGAAAAATCCACCCCCATTTGAAATCAAAGTATTTCAATATTGTTTTTTTTGACGTAGGACTACGTCTTTCGTTTCTGTACTGGGGTGTAAGTTCAAAGTTTCGAAAACGAAAGCGTTACGCTCGGAAACGAGATTTTGAGTGTTAATAGCTCCTAAACAACTGAACGAAATGGTATGATATACACTTCATTCGAAAGATAAAATGTGTACGTGTTATATGCTTGTTTCTTTTTGATCCAAAAACCTTTTTTCAATAACCCTAAAATTGCTTTCAAAACAGGCTATTGAAATCAAACCAATCGGTATATAAGCGAGTGCCGCTCGGAAATCCACTCAGTTACGATTGCGCAACGATTGAGGTACGATCGCTGGAATGGATGGATGTTTCCCTAACACAGATTTCAAAACCATGGAGCCTGTGGAAATCGGCATAACAAATTAGATGCAAGCTGCGGGTGCTCTTGTACTCGCTTGCGTTTCTGCAAATTGGAATGTTTCCCTTACACAGACTTCAAAATCCTGAAGCCAGGGGAAATCGGCATTGCAAAATTGATGCAAGCTGCGGGCAAGGTTGCCAATAATATTTTTCAAAAAACTGGAAGATTGCTCTCAAAAAAACTGAAAGAAAACTGAATCCTGAAGAACCGTTTTATTTTAAGAAGATTGGCTATGAATTATATAAAATTATTTTTTTACCCATTCCAATGCTAAAGAAATAAAATAATCTTTGAAGCTTCGTGTAGTAATTATATGGAGTTCATAAAACTGTAACTGTAATTACTGTGAAACGATATTTGAGGGACGGTTTTATTTGAGCTAAACTTGAAGAGTCTATCATTTATCGTTTCATATCCATAGAATCGCTGATAGAAGATCGTCGCAAAACTGCGAACAGTTCGAAACCCAAAAAGGTACGGATTAGCATAAGATACGAGGTAAAATACCAAAGAAAAATGCCATAAACAAATTCCCATAATTTTATTTCAATACTCAAATTAGCACATTCAATGCCAAAACAACACTGCTCAAGTATTACTTTGATATTGAAATTATCAAGTTTTGGTATTGAGAAGCTATTTCTCTCATTTTTTTTGACGTAGAACTACGTCTTTCATTAAGGGTGTCAAATCAGAAAACAGGTCACGTTTTTAGGAAATAAAGTTAACGTTAATAACTATTTTTGCCGCTAACGGATTTTGACGATTTACATACTAAAGGAATCGGAAATTCCGTAAGATTCGTTTAATATGCCATACATTAGAATCCCCTCGTTAGTAAATGGTTAAAATTCATGAAAACTTTAAGTGTTTCTATTTTCCCATACATTTGTTCTGTCCATTTGAGTGCTTTCCCGAACAGAGCTATCAATAACGAGCAACTTATCGACGACCAACGGAGGGGAAGTCATAGGATTTAAAGTCTCTGTGAACAAAGGAAAAGAAGAAGAATGAAGGGGAATACTTGCCTAGAGTATAAACAGTGGATCTCGCTGAGGCAAACTTTCATTTGGCATCGGAGGACTGTTGAGTAATCCAGTTCACTTTGCTTTCGCTGCGCTTCAATCTAAGATTGGACCCCACCAGTGGTAATCCAACTTGGAAATCGTCGTTTGATTTTTCGGTTCGTTTTTCGCGTTATTCGTATCGTGTGTTCTTCTTTCCGCGTCATAAATTGGACGCTTCGCGTAGTGCGCGATGAGCAAGAAGAAGAGGAAGGCAGGCTCGAGCCCTGCAAAAAAGTTTATTTCTCTTGTTTAGTCATCAATAAAGTAAATGTTCTGGAATTTTGTATGTGATTAGGTTTTGCGCTTCTCTCGAGCATGAGAAAGTAATGCAACTCTTTTCGAGGCCAGTGGTGAGAAATGTTTATGTTGTGAGAAATGTTTATATTGCTAGTAGTTTCAAGCTACCAATGTATGGCTCTGTATGCATGCTATGGTGAACGCTTGTTTGGCGCTTGGTTTACGCTTAGTTTGTACGAACGATATCTAGAGGTGTGATTCCTTTGAGGCAATACTAAATAACATGTAGCATGATCATTGTTGTTGTTTACATGCGGTGCCAAAGATATATTGATGTAGTTATGAGATATGGAATAATGGTGCTGGTGCAACATGTATATAATCGACTGTAGCCGAGTCTATTTTTTTTTTAATTCGTTTATTTTTACAGGCTCAGTTACTTAAGTTTAAAGGAGCCGAATTCTTAAATATAATTTTAAAACTATATATATAAACAATTTTCTTACATCTATGGTTAGTAAGGTGGAAAACCGATTACTCGCGGTGTACGCGGAGTTTAGGAGGGTGACATATTTTTAGGAGAAGGATGGGATATAAGGAAATTGTAACAATGTTGATGAACACTCAATTTATAAATCTATTCGTATATCTATAGTGTATTTACATTTCAACTTATTCTACTATTTATAGCAAGGGGACGAATTACCCGCAAAGGAAGGAAAGGAGGGTATAAGGATGTAGGGGCAATCACACACGAAGATCTATAGCTTTAAGGAAAACATATATATGGGACATGTAATCAAGGTCTAACCGAGCCAACACATCTCTCACCGGCACATTGGGCTGTCTTCCTCGGGCCCGAAGGGAGTTTTTTAAATTCGATCTGGCGACCAGATACACCTCGCACGACCAAACAATGTGCTCGATGTCGTGATAACCTTGGCCACAAACGCAGAGATTGCTGCTGGCAAGATTGAAACGGAAGAGTATAGCATCTAACGAACAGTGATTGGACATGAGTCGGGAGAAGGTGCGAATAAAGTCCCGACTCAAGTCCAGACTTTTAAACCACGGATTGAGGCTAACCTTAGGGATAATCGAGTGAAACCACCGGCCCAATTCATCTTCATTCCACTTGCGTTGCCAGTTAGCGATGGTATTTTTGCGGACTAAAGAATAAAATTCATTGAAGGCGATTTGACGCTGATAAATATCGCCTTCAATTGCACCTACCTTTGCTAATGAGTCAGCCCTCTCATTACCCGGAATGGAGCAATGTGAAGGGACCCAGATAAAGGTAATGACATAACAGCGTCTGGATAAAGCACTCAAAATTTCTCGTATTCTCTCAAGGAAGTACGGTGAGTGCTTTTCCGGCCTCACTGAACGGATAGCTTCGACAGAGCTAAGACTATCCGTTACAATGTAATAGTGTTCAACAGGTCGTGAGGCGACGCTGTCCAGCGCCCAATGAATTGCTGCCAATTCAGCAATATACACTGAGCAAGGATTCTGAAGACTGTGTGAGGTGCTAAAAAATTCGTTGAACACTCCAAATCCTGTGGACTCGTTTATAGTGGACCCATCAGTAAAGTACATATTATCGCAATTGATACCCCCATACTTTTCATCGAAGATCGTTGGAGCGATCCTCGATCGTTGGTAATCTGAATATCCATGGATATCTTGCTTCATGGACAGATCAAAATGCACAGAGGAATTGATGTAGTCAGGGAAACAAACACGGTTGGGAATATACGAAGAAGGATCAACCTGCATGGAGATGAATTCATGATATGAACTCATGAATCCGGAGTGAAAATTTAGCTCGATCAGCTGCTCAAAATTTCCGATCACCAATGGGTTCATGACCTTACACCGGATGAAGAACCGAAGAGATAATAAATTGAAGCGATCTTTTAGTGGGAGTAGGCCTGCCAAAATCTCAAGACTCATGGTATGCGTTGAGGGCATACATCCCAACGCAATACGGAGACAAAGATACTGAATTCGCTCGAGTTTAATGAGGTGTGTTTTGGCAGCTGATTGAAAACAGAAACTGCCATACTCCATCACTGAGAGAATAGTTGTTCGATATAACATTATAAGATCTTCGGGATGGGCTCCCCACCATGTGCCGGTAATTGTACGGAGAAAGTTTATTCTTTGTTGGCATTTTTTACTCAGATACCTAATATGGGCCCCCCAAGTACATTTGGAGTCGAACCAGACCCCAAGATACTTGAATGACATAGCATGAGTGATCGGTTTACCCAAAAGTTGAAGCTTTGGTTTTGCTGGTCTATGCTTCCTAAAAAAAACCACCATCTCTGTTTTCTCCGTGGAGAATTCGATCCCTAGCCCAATGGCCCAGGTTGAAAAATTGTTCAAAGTATCTTGTAAGGGTTCTTGTAGGTCGGATTCGTTTGGTCCTACGACAGACACCACTCCATCATCTGCAAGTTGTCTTAGGCTGCAATTTTGTGTAAGGCAATTGTCGATGTCGCTTACATAGAAGTTGTACAAAAGGGGGCTTAAACATGAGCCCTGGGGGAGGCCCATGTAAGAGACCCGACTTACTGCCGAATCTCCGTGAGAAAAGTTCAAATGTTTCTCACAAAGCAAGTTATATAACATATTATTCAACAGAGGCGGCAGACCCCGAGAGTGTAATTTGTCTGACAGAACCTCAATTGAAACTGAATCAAACGCCCCCTTTATGTCCAAGAATACTGAAGCCATTTGTTTTTTTCCGGCGTAAGCCATTTGAATTTCTGAAGAAAGCAACGCAAGACAATCATTCGTCCCCTTGCCCCTGCGGAACCCATATTGTGTATCTGAGAGTAGGCCATTCGTTTCAACCCATCGATCAAGGCGAAACAAGATAATTTTCTCCAACAATTTCCGTATACAAGACAGCATTCCTATTGGGCGGTACGAATTGAAGTCGGACGCGGGTTTTCCGGGTTTTTGAATAGCTATAACTCGTACTTGTCTCCAATCATCTGGAACAATATTATGCTCCAGAAACCGATTGAATAAATTCAACAAGCGATGTTTCGCCACATCAGGGAGGTTTTTCAGCAAGTTGAACTTAATTCTATCCGATCCCGGAGCAGAATTGTTACATGAGAGCAGAGCAAGAGAGAATTCTACCATCGAAAACTCGGAATCAAGATCGCACCTACCTTGTGGTATATCTCGAACAATGTTTTGCACAGGAGCGGAATCAGGACAAACCTTCCGTGCAAAATTAAAAATCCATCGATGTGAATATTCTTCGCTTTCATTCGTTGAAGAGCGATTTCTCATGTTTCGAGCCACTTTCCATATTTTTTTCATTGACGTTTCTCGTGACAAACCTCCCACGAAATTTCGCCAATAAGCACGTTTTTTCCCGTTGATTAAGTTTTTAAATTGATCTTCAAGGGCTAAATACGTTTGAAAATTTTCAGGGGTTCCACGTTTCCGAAAAGCTTTAAATGCATTCGATTTTTCTACATAAAGCTTGGAACATATGCTATCCCACCATAGATTGGGAGGCCTTCGACGAATAGTGGAACCTGGGATGGGTTTCGTTTGAGCGCGAACCGCGCTGTCATAGATCAAACGAGAAAGGAAGTTATACTCCTCCAATGGAGGTAAACCATCTTTGGAATTGATGGCTAGAGCAATCGCGTCCGCATATTTTTTCCAGTCAATGTGTCTTGTGAGGTCATATGCCATGTTTATAGATTCAGAAGAATTCGACCCAATGGTGATGGAAATTTTGATTGGCAAGTGATCACTACCGTTGGGGTCCTGGATTACATTCCACTTGCAATCTAACGATAGTGAATTCGAGCAAAGCGAGAGGTCAAGAGCACTTGGGTTAGCAGGAGGTTTAGGTACACGTGTTGTTTCCCCAGTGTTCAAAACGGTCATATTGAAGTTGTTACAAAGGTCATATATCAACAATGAACGATTGTCGTCGTACTGTTCCCCCCAGGCAGTTCCGTGAGAGTTGAAGTCTCCCAAGATCAATCGTGGCTCAGGAAGGAGTGAGCACATGTCATCAAGTTGTTTGCGGCTAACCGCAGCTCTCGGAGGCCAATACAAGCTGACAATACAGAAGTCTTTGCCTCTGATGTTTGCATGACAAGCAACAGCTTCGATCCCTCCAATAGGTGGAAGGTCAATTCTAAAAAATGAGTGGCATTTATTGATCCCCAAAAGCACCCCTCCGTATCTATCATCACGGTCCAAGCGTATAATATTAAAATCGTGGAAAGAGATATCATCTCGCGAAGAAAGCCAAGTTTCGGACAGAGCAAAAACATCACAATTGTAGTTATGAATTAAAAATTTGAATGTATCCAATTTAGGGATAAGACTACGACAATTCCACTGTAAAACAGTGATATCTCCGACCTCTCTATTTGAATTAGACATCAAGAGAGATAATCATTGCAAGGAGGGGCCATGTATGCATCAATTGTTGCAAAATTGTCTTTAATACTGGAAGCATTGAGATGACAAGGGTTCTGATGGAGTCAGAAACATTAAAACACTTGAAGATTTGGTCCAAAAGGTCAGACAACTTTATAAATCCCGATTGGGAAGTTGAACTGGACGGAATAACAGGGACAGTTGGGGTTTTTGATGTCCCCTCGAGTGGTGGGCCATTCGAAGGTGAATTATTCCCACGGAAACCAGGAGGAACCTGATTTTGCTTGTCCGCTGCACTCGATTTTTTAGGCATGCTAACAGGGGGTATCGCCGGAGGGGCTTGTCCTTGAACTTTGGGAGTGGTCACATTTTTGCGCCGGGGATTCCCTTGGAAAATGAACGGTGTGCCCCCGTTAACTGTGTCCGCTTCTATTTCGTCAACGGGCAACGTGGCGAAGACATTTTGTGTGTTGATTGGTTGTTGTTGTTGTTGGGCCAGTGGAGAAGCGCCCTTTAAAATATCCGCAAAAGTGCGTTTCGAGCGTTACTTCAAAGAGCGCTTCTGTTTCTCCCAGCGACTCTTGTAATTTTCACAAACTGAGAGCTCGTGTGGGGATCCTCCGCAATATGGACATTTATGCTCAGTCGCACTGCAGGATTTCCCCTCATGTTGCTCTCCGCAAGTGGCACAGCGCTCCTTGTTGGCACAATAATCTGAAGTGTGACCAACTGACTTGCATTTGTTGCAAGTCATGGGCTTTGGCACGAAGAGTCGCACAGGTAGTCTCAACTTGTCCACCATAACGTAGTCAGGGAGGGCGGCACCAGCAAAGGTGACTCGAAACGAGTCGGACGGCGTAAATTTAGTTTGGTCCCCATCATGGGAAAGTTTCCCGAGTTGGCGACAGTCCAAGATTTTCACTTCCATTGAGGGGAGCTTCTTGAACTTGCCTTTTCCTTCTGCTTTTATTTGTTCGCTCGTCAGACCCGTTTCAGTTATCACCCCCTCAATTTCTACGTTATGGGAGGGTATATATGTTCGATATTCGAGAGTGAAATGTTGATCAGCAACAATCTCGTTTGCGTGTTTCCGTTCATTCACGACAACTCGCAATTTGTTCGGTCTAACCCTGCGAATTTCAGATACAGAAGTGTATCTGGCCAGATCTTTCATGATCTGAATCACGTTAAGGTTTTTTCCTTTCGGTTTTGGCCGGAGGAAAACAACCCAAGGGCCAGTTCCAGGTGCATCTTCTGGATAAACTCTGACACGTGGAGCGGTGACAACAGAGGGGGAAGACGAGGACGAGGACGAGGACGAGGATGGGGATTGGGTTGGATCGGAAGCATCAGAAGGGGGAAGCGAAATCGATGATGGGAGAGGGGGAGTGGAAGTAACAGTGGGTTGAGAAGGGAGGCTTGCAATTTTCTTAGAGGGGGGCTTGGTAGGATGAGCGGATTCGTCCCCAGAAGAATTATCTTCCTTATGAGGGACTCGTTTATGTTTTTTCCCAGATCTTATATGAGATTCATTATCGGAGATCTCCATCTCTGGAGATCCTCCACTATTCTCCATTTTACAAAAATTTCTGTCTTATTTCTAAATTATTATTGATTTTAACAATAATCTTAAAAAAAAATAGCAAAAAAAAAATTATGATAATAATATCAAACAATGAACAAATGAATTGAATAATAATATGAATAATAAATATGTGTACCTTAATATATAAGTTGTTCCAATAATGCGCTCTACTGCGCACGTGATGATGAATCCCGTTTGCGACAGTCACGCGATGGCGATCCCGTTATGCCGAATCAGTTCAACAGCCGCAATCCGGCTCGCTGCAAGAGCGCTGCTTCCTTTGTTCCTTTCGTCCACTTCACAAAAGGTCAGGTCGAAAGCGGACAGCAATGACCTTCACTCGTACCAATAGCACAATAGCAAAAGTGGCAACGCACAATACCGACACTGAACTTTACTCGTCAAGAGTTGGATAGCGAATGGGGAATAATCTTGGAGTACCTCAGGGAAGTGTATTAGGGCCCCTTTTATTTATTATGTATATCAATGACATGGGAAGAGTTTTACGATTTTGTGATATCAATCTTTTTGCAGATGATACTGTATTATTCATTGCAGCTAATGATTTAGATCAGGTCGTTTTACATTTGAATGGAGATTTACATTCTTTAAGTAGATGGTTGAAGTATAAGCAATTGAAATTGAACATAAGTAAAACTAAATATATGGTAATCTCGCGAAATCGTTTAAATGAAAACGTCTCCATCGTTATTGATAATGAGACTATTGATCGAGTTCGGGACATTAAATATCTTGGCGTGATTATTGATGACAAACTCAAGTTCAACACTCACATTGACAATGTCATCAAGAAAATTGCCAAGAAGTATGGAATCTTATGTCGATTGAAAAACGATTTAACTATTTGCAGCAAAATACAGCTATACAAATCAATCATCTCTCCTCATTTAGACTTTTGCTCTTCCATTTTATTTTTAGCCAATGACACACAAATATCGAGATTACAGCGCTTGCAAAACAAAATAATGCGGCTGATACTAAAATGTAACAGATTCACTTCCTCATCTTTAATGTTGGACGCTCTGCAATGGATATCCGTGAAGCAAAGGATTGTTTATTTAACTATGGTGTTCATTTTAAAAGTAGTTAAAGGTTTGCTGCCTCGATATTTGTGTGATCGAGTTGAAAGAGGAATTGACTTTCATAGTTATAACACTAGAAACGCGAATGAAATAAGAACACCTAATTTCTTGTCATGTGCTTCACAAAATTCGTTATACTTCAAAGGAATAAATGTGTTCAACTCGATGCCAAGACATATTAAATGCGCAACAACACTTACAGAATTTAAGAGGCACTGTATTTCACATGTAAAAGCTGTGTTCTCTTAACAGCTGAACGAGTTTTTGTTTATTTTTATGACGAAGTTTTATACGAACGGATAATTTAATGTGGACAATTTTTTTGCAGTTTGTTTTCAATATTTTCAATGAATCTGACGAAGTTTTTGAACGGATTATATTATGTAGATTATTTAATTTTTTTTAAATCATCTTTTTTAAATTTGTATTGATCTCTATTATGTCTGTCATGATCTTGGTGATGATGGACTATTTTTATTTTTATTTTGTCGTTCTTATAGTTGTATTAGTTTAAAAAAAATAAAAATAAAAGTAGTCTACAAAAGTTTGAGCGTCGCGCGCGAGACACAGATATAAAGGATATTAAATTGAAAGTTTTTTTAAGTGCCGGTCTAGGAATTTTTCGTAAAGGAAATTTTCTCGATTTCTCTGAATGAGGGTATTCAAAGTCAATCTAAAACAAGGCTGGCGGTTGGACTTGTGCTCTGGTGGACCACTTGGCTGCAAGGGCCTCGTCGGGACCGTATCGGCTCTGTGGCGGACATGACTGAGTATTGGCTTTTTTGGACATTGCAATTTTTTGAACTTACATCTGTAAATAAAATCAGTTCGTTTTTCATGTTTGCTAAACTGATTTCAATGTTGAAAAAAAAAATTATCTTTTAGATAACTCGTCTTGCTCAAACCTCTGTAGGGGAAGGAGGCGGGACCATCATCATCATCATCATCATCATCATCTCCTCTGAGGAAACATTTTCAATCTCTTTCTATAATCAAAATAGCGAACCTCCCTTATGCTGCTCGTTTTGTGTCATCTTCATTTCACTTCGAGCTGTGTATGCATCTGGCATTGCAATCGACACATCGAACCGAGCCATGACAAGGCAAGCGTAATCATAATGTTTTTCACCACATTATGCAGGGGGGAAAACAAGCTGGGCCATCGTCGCCGGCTCACAAGGAAAATTATGCTTTTGCTGGGATGCTATGTGTGATTTAGTTTCGCGTTTCAGTCGCAAAACTGTCTCCACCACGGATAGCATCTCACTAACGCAAGACCATATTTTGAGTAGAGTGCAAAATGATTATAGGTGTGTGCATACTAAGTCGCTTCAAGCCACCGGTGTTTTTGTGTGTATTGCTTGTTTTAGTTGCGCGAATTTGTTCATATCCGGTCCGTATGAATAGCGCTCCTTCGCTACTTTTAGTTGTCATTTATTTTGTCCGAGAATTCAAAAAACGTTTTCTCATAAACGGTCATTCACGCGATGTTTCATTTTTATCGATTTATCTGTTTATCACCGTATGCGTTCTCGGTGGGACGCTTGTTTGGTGCTGGCTGAATGGCGATGCTCGGAAGATGTCTGATTGAATTCGTGACCTTTGGTGTGAGAGGTATGGATGTTATCACTACGTCAGATCACCTCCCAGTTCGTGTATTGTTCTCGCAAAGGCAAGAAAGAATCGCTGCTTCTAGAACTGTTTGTACAGAGCCTCTAAGTCATTAACGCTTTTCAGGCTTACCAAAGGCTTTCTACTGAAGAGTAATTTATGAAGTTCCGTGACATTCATAAATAATTTCCAAAATTCAAACAAATTTAATTTTTTTTATTTCCGTTCCACGAACTTTTCATTACTCCGAGGACCAATCGACGCGAACAACATCTTCCAAATCGAACTCAAATAAGTTGCATTGTGAGTCTGTCGCACTAATCATACAACCACCAACGTGGAGACATGCATTGTTTCCATGATATATT
The DNA here is from genome assembly GCF_029784135.1 of Toxorhynchites rutilus septentrionalis. NCBI lineage: Eukaryota > Metazoa > Arthropoda > Insecta > Diptera > Culicidae > Toxorhynchites > Toxorhynchites rutilus. Next base: position 195,986,244 of record NC_073744.1, read on the forward strand.
GCTGTTCGATGTTAAAATCAAACCGTAAAAAAAAACAGCTGCCACACACGTTAATTTCCATATTCCATATATGCTCCCATTTTTTGTGTTTGGTTGCGTAAACGTAAATCCCATTTGTGTTTCGCACTTTGCCCTCTTTGTTCTCATTTTTGCGTAGACTATTCGAGCTTCAGAGCTTCTCCTCAGGGACGTGTCCTTCTTGTCTTTCCCCAGACCTGGTGTCCTGAAAAAAGGCAGGAAGTGGAACGTATGTTTGCCTAAGTGAATTTTAATTCTCTCGCACAGGTCGTTCCGATTGCGACAGATCGAATACCACACGGGAGACCGAACCCGAATTCGGCTATTGTGCAGATTTTTTTTTCCTTCCAGACAAGACAGCCCTTCTTCTCGAAAAAAAAGTAAGGATAAAAAACCTGGGGATGCGGAACTAAGATTTTGAATAATAAGGAAAACGAAATCGAGGCTATTCAAATTTAAATTATATGTTTTGTTTTGTGCGTTCTCAGTCTCCTCGCATTTCGATTCGATTCATTCAAAAATTACCCCTCAGCAGGATTGAGAGCAAAATCGCGCTGAACCTTTGTTGTTCGAGAGTTTGGGTTTTTTTGTTTAGGATTTCTTTGCGAGAAGGATTAGTGTCAGTGCTGTGAAATATGGCCGCCACACGGGTCGATTTGGGCTCGGTGTGAGATAAGCTGTGCGCGATTGTGATCTCGATGGTGTTGTGTGGGATTTAACGTAATCAATTAGCACCAATTGACAGATCCTAGTGCACTCTCGCTCTCGAAGTGTGGGCGCTAACGAATGTCGTAAATGTGAAATTGTAACAGTGATTACGATAACGTCTGCATGGCTACAACATTGGATAATAGTATAGTGCTCGTCGTCGAGCACTGGAAGGTATATTCCACAGTCAAAAAAAGCCATTGTTGACCACACAACCGGAGACAGACTCGACTCTATCCAAGCCACTCCAGCGATTCTTCCGCGCCGAGCGGGTATTGAAGAGCTCTTCTGTTATTCTTCCTAATAATCGTTATGATAATAAGTAAACAAAATATGGCCCGAGGAAAGGAGTCAGAAAGCCGCCGAACCGAACCGAACCTGGGCCTGGGTCTGGGGGAAAAGTTGAATGGAATATATAGATCTTCGACCATAGGTAAACATGGAAGCGCTATAAACATGCACCCATATTATATTATGTAAGCCATTAATGATACTCGTCGGTCTCGGGGTTTATTTTATTCTTTCCCCGTTCCATACCGCGCCTGGATAGGTCCATGTCGGGGAACACGACTTGTGTCAAGAACGTAAAAGAAATCGGAAGTTGCCACCGCTCTAGAGAGAGAGAGAGAGAGAGAGAGCTACCACCCACCACCGCGCCGTCAACGTCAGCGTCGAGTGAATGATGGTAAACAATCGAAGTTTTGTTGGAAGTTTGGCCGCTTTTTTTTCGGGAATGATGTGCGATTGTTTATTACTGCTACACACTGAAAAAAAAAAAGGTAATCTCTTCGGCTTCGAGTGGAGATGGATATCCCACTTAGGGCCAGCATTCGAAATAGTTCGTTCGAAGAAATCTATTGCCATGGGCCGATGACAGCCGTAACGATTATAATGGGTGTTTTTCTATGTTAATTTTACGACAGCGCCCAGTCGAACTCTATACTTCTTCTGTTGGGTGGAGGATTAGCACCATTGTTTCTTTTTTTTTTCTCCGCTCTCGGAGTGCTCAATGGACCTTTTCGGGAGTTAATGGAGTGTTTGATTGGTTTTAAACAATCATACAGTGCTTAATGGCTCCCGAACAGCTTCCGAACATTTGGGAAGGGAGATGAGCTGTTTTTTTATTTGTTTGTCTCTCCGAATACTAGACATGACATTACAAACAGTCTTAATCCATCCCTCACTCCTCTTCAATGCTTGGAGTCACTACCCTTAGAAAAATCCTCGGTCGAAAACTACTAAATACATTTGGTTATGCAAAATTAGCAGAATGTACAAATTTGTTTGTACATATTGTCAACAAACCCGCATCCCTACCAGAGATTAGTATATTTTACTCGATAACATTAGTAAGCTTGTATATTGTCATATCTGAAAATTGGTGAGAAAAGCGCGTATTAGCCATTTTCATTATTCCCATAAGGCAATATGGAGGTATAATAAGGATATAATTCTGATACGTGCATTTTCGGCGAGAAAATGTAGCCGATATTGGGCTTCCGAATCATGGTTCTGCTTGACATATGTGTTCATTAGTACGGTCGAAAATGACTATAGATTGGTAGTATTTACCAAAAAATTCGTTATATTTACTAATTATTTCTCTCAGTGTATTGAATTGATTTAAAGGTGATCAAATTTCTGTAGACAAAAAAAAATTAGTGGGTTACATCTATGATATAACCGCAAGGTTCACGTGGAACTACCTTAGCTTAGCAATCATTCGTTTGTATTGATTAAATTCTTGATTGAATGAAACAGTTTCCAAATTCAATTGAGTTCAATATATTTGCTCTGTGAGTGAAAAAAATGAACAAATGCCGTGTAAAGTCAATTCATTTATTGTGATTGATTGTTCTTCGTTACAAGTAAATTTAATAACGGACCTTTTACGTTTGGTATGATGACTAGAACAAAATATATGTACGGAAGAATTATCAAACGTTTGATGAACCAGCCTAAGGCTGAAAATCTTTCCAATAAAGACAAAAAAAAATTATCAAACGATTATTTTATTTTACATTTCCCTCTGATGTTTACATCCCAAAAGTGTACATACTTCTCGAATCTCGAATTTGCTTGAAACTGGGAAGTTCATTCGCTTCTAGTGGCTGCACGATTTTCCCAGGTTCCTAAGTTTAGAAGATCATGTTAGGACAGACATATTCCACTCTGCACAAAGGCAAGCGAGGACAAAAGTACTCGCAGTTTGCATTTATTTGCAGAGCCGATTTCCCCAGAAACCTCGGTTTTGAGATCTGTGTTAGGGAAACATAATTCAATCGGAACAAAAATACCCCCGATTTGTATGAATTCGCAATGCCGATTTCCCCACGCTCCATGGATTTGAAGTCTGTGTTAGGGAAACACATTCCAGTCGGAACAAAAATACCCCCGACTTGCATGAATTTGAAATACCGATTTCTCCAGGCACCTTGGTTTAGAAATCTCTATTAGGGAACACATTTCGGTGGGAACAAAAGCTCCCCCTACTTTCGTGTGTTCTTTTTCTTCTTTTTGGCTTTAAGAGGGTTTAAACTTTTCAGTTCACTCGCCTCTAGGCTCTTTCGTGTGTTTGCAATGCCGATTTCGCTGCTTGGTTTTAAAGTCTGTGTTAGGGAACATTTTTCGATGAGAACAAAAGTCCCCCTACTTTCATGTATTTGCAATGCCGATTTCCCCAAGGCTGCTTGGTTTTGATGGCTGTGTTAGGGAAACCGTAAATCGGGCCAATCAAAACGATGCAGTTAGGGCGTTTAGATAACGCCTAATATTTTACAGTTATTCAATTGTTTATCTAATGAAAAACAACATTTTGTTAGTTGCGATAGATGCGTAGAAATATTCCCTATCAAGTGATGCAAACATCTCTCCTATCCAGTACGAAATGTTCGAGCTATAAGCATTCGAAATCTTTCATTTTTCCTGCATGTTCTGTGTTTAGGTTTTCATTTTACCCTCCATATATTCCGGTTAGACGTAGTCCCACGTCAAAAACTCCAAAACGCTGTTTATAATTTTCGAGACATGACAATCGAATGTCGCGAATTACAGTGTGTCTTACAATAGGCACTTTCATTTTGCATTCCGGTTTGTTTTTGTTGAAGGGATAATTCCTACAGAAAAATGATTGTTGTCAGTTTTGAGTGCAACCTTTTGACAGTTATTCCAGAAGTTAAATTTAGCTTCGGAAGACTTTATAAAAATTTCCCCGCATTTCCCCGCATAACTTTTCTAATGAAAGTGTTCCTCAAAGTGTCTTTTATCACTCAGCACTTGAGTTTTTCACCCGAAATCCCCCCCTTTTGGATTTTTTCTCAATATTAACCCGAAATCAGCCATTCCATGCCAAACCGATATAGAGGTTCTCAGGTTTTTGTGAAAAGTGGTAGTTTTGTTCTTTATCGCAAAACATTAGACCCGTATTGACATAGGACTATGTCTTTGATTTCTATATAGGAGGGTCACTCGACGAAAAATGTAACGATTTCTTAGGCGTTTTCAAACGCATATTACTCAAAAAGGTTATTGCGACATACGTTGTGTTACATATCATTGGACAGGAAATTTATCCACAATTTTTTCTTTGCTTGAAACATGAAATGTGAAACAACTGCTTAGTAGAATCTCTGAAATGACTTTTTCATTGTAGAAACAGTTGACGATAATTGATTGATGATTCATTCTTGCTCTCGCAAAATAATCGTATGTCGCAATTTATTTCATGTCAATGCATTGAAAATTCACCTCGAAGGCTATTCCGGTGGCCTTTCTCGAAATTGACATAGACTCGGCTACAGTCGATTATATACATGTTGCACCATTATTCCATATCTCATAACTACATCAATATATCTTTGGCACCGCATGTAAACAACAACAATGACAACACTTGCAAGTATCAAATATCATGCTACATGTTATTTAGTATTGCCTCAAAGGAATCGCACCTCTAGATATCGTTCGTACAAACTAAGCGTAAACCAAGCGCCAAACAAGCGTTCACCATAGCATGCATACAGAGCCATACATTGGTGGCTTGAAACTACTAGCCATATAAACATTTCTCATCATTTTGCGCTATTCTCAAAAGAAACGCTTCTGTTAATATTACTGGCCTCGAAAAGAGTTGCATTACTTTCTCATGCTCGAGAGAAGCGCAGCTGTCACCCTTAGTGGAGGAAGTTTTGCTACTGGCAAGCAAAACCTAATCACATACAAAATTCCAGAACATTTACTTTCTTGATGACTAAACAAGAGAAATAAACTGTTTTTGTTAATCTTCTTCTTCTTCAATGGCACTAACGTTCCTAGAGGAACTTCACCGTCTCAACGTAGTATTACTTGCGTCATTTTTATTAGTACTTAGTTGAGATTTCTATGCCAAATAACACGCCTTGAATGCATTCTGAGTGGCAAGCTCTAGAATACGCGTGATCACAGTGCAAGTCGGAGGAAATTTCTTTGACGAAAAATTCCCCCGACCAGAACGGGAATCGAACCCGAACACCCGGCATGTTAGTTATGACGCTAACCACTCGGCCACGGGAGCACTCTTTTTGTTAATAACAACCTCGAAAACAGTAGCAATGCTTCATTATGATCAATATTAGCGCAAATGCAATCCTAGTTGAAGGCAGTTTTGCGACTGGCACGCGAACCCAAATAACTTATAACATTCCAGTAAGACATTCAAGATGCTTGGTATTCCTAAATATGTTTTTGGTGCACAACCTTAACGTCTGCTTCGCCATAACGTCAGTTTAATGCATTGACGCATTCTCAAAGGCACCAAAGGCACAATAAACAATGTTAACTGCTTGGAAAAAGACTGAATTATGCCACACAGCTTGTACTCTGCTGTAACACCCATCGATGCGAATTCGCTGATGAGTTTGTCAAGAGCGACCGCCTTCACCACCAGCGGGGGGGAGCTTGATTTTGGTTGCTGCCTGGGCGTTTACATTTTCGACCGACGCGCCGAAATCGCCAACTTCGCTGTTGTTCGGTGCGGTGTCACATTCGAGAAGGCTCGGTTCAGTGCGAGCGCTTTTCACTGCACCAATATCGCGTGCATCATTGGATGACGCTTACCTCGTAATTTTATTGCCCCTGGCAATGCGTTCGTTTTTTGCAGGGCTCGAGCCTGCCTTCCTCTTCTTCTTGCTCATCGCACACTACGCGAAGCGTCCAATTTATGACGCGGAAAGAAGAACACACGAAACGAATAACTCGAAAAACGAACAGAAAAATCAAGCGACGATTTCCAAGTTGGATTACCACTGGTGGGGTCCAATCTTAGATCGAAGCGCAGCGAAAGCAAAGTGAACTGGATTACTCACTTGTTCCCTTATCGGGGATTGTCTACTTGTTCCCAACGAGATGCCAACTTCATAATACCCCTGTTATAGAAGCTCGCTTCCTTATTGGCAAAAAACTCGGATAGCCAATTTTCACAGGCCTCTTTTGTGGCTAACTTCTGACTACCTAGCTCGTTCGCCATGGACAAAAACAGGTGGTAGTCACTTGGTGCAAGGTCCGGACTATACGGCGGATGCAAAAGAACCTCCCATCCGAGTTCCCGGAGCTTCTGGCGCGTCACCAAAGAAGTGTGTGGCCTGGCGTTGTCCTGATGGAAGACAAGGCGGCCTCTGTTTATCAAAGATGGCCTCTTCTTCATGAGTGCTACCTTCAAGCGGTCCAGTTGTTGGCAGTACAGGTCCGAATTGAGCGTTTGGCCATAGGGAAGCAGCTCATAATAGATTATTCCTTGACAATCCCACCAAACACACAGCAGAACCTTCCTGGCCGTTAATGAGGGCTTGGCCACCGTCTGAGCCGCTTCAGCGGGCTTCGACCACGACCGTTTGCGCTTCACGTTGTCGTAAGTGACCCACTTTTCATCGCCAGTCACCATCCGCTTCAGAAACGGGTCGATTTTGTTGCAATTCAGGAGCGATTCACATGCGTCGATACGGTCAAAGATGTTTTTTTGCGTCAACGTGTGTGGCACCCATACATCGAGCTTCTTTGTGAATCCAAGCTTCGTCAAATGGTTAATAACGGTTTGATGACTTATCCCCAGCTCTTGGCCGATGCTACGGCTGCTACTATGCCGGTCTTTCTCGGCTAATTCAGCGATTTTGTCGCAATTTTCGACGACAGGCCTTCCGGAGCGTGGCGCATCTTCGACGACCTCTACACCAGAACGAAAACGTTGAAACCATCGTTGTGCGGTGGAATTGGAAACTGTATCGGGTCCATAAACTGCACAAATTTTATTGGCAGCTTGAGATGCATTTTTGCCTTTGTCATAGTAGTACTGTAAAATATGTCGGATTTTCTCTTTATTTTGCTCCATATTTGCGACACTATAACTCACGAACGACTCAACCAAACAAAACACTGTCAAGGACTATATTATAGCGCGCCTTTCCAACAAGCTATAGTATGACTCGATACAATGAATACAACTAGAACTACGCGCTTACAACGACACCTCGCGGATATACCGCAGGACTTTTTTGACAGCCTAATATGTCTTGAAATTAACTATCGAACAATTGAAAAATCACAACCACTATCCTAATAGAAATACCAACTTCTGATTGGTCGAAATTGACGACACAATTTTGGGTCCCTAACAGAGACATCAAAACTAAGCTGCCTGGGGGAAAACGGCATGGCAGATATATGCAAGTCGGGGGCATTTTTGTATTGTGAGTAAGGTGAGAGATACGATTTATTCTAGCAAATAAAATTTAAATTTAGAACTTTAATGTTGGTTGCTTCGTGAAATTTCATGTCAACGATCGATCGTGTATTGTGAAATAATTAGCACAAGTGTATGTGTAAAATTGTATATGGTAGCAGTTGTGTTAAAAATGACTTGATATATGAAACGATTTATTTCAATTTTCATAAATAAAAACCAAAGTGTGTTCCCACTCGAGAACAGGTCGTTTGGTTTAAGTTGTCTGTTTTATTGTGTTCATTTTCACCCAAGGAAAATTTATACGTGAAAAATTGGAAAAGTGAAGAAATATTTTAAAAAGTGATTTCCCATATTGTTTACATATAGTATTAGGTGCTGTTAATCCACTTAAAATTCGCATTGGGTTGAATAAACGCTCATAAAGTAAAAATTATGAATGAAAATTACCTTTTCCATTTCAAATATGTAACATATTTTCACTGATGAGAAAAATTGATAATTGTGTTCGGTATTGGTAATTATCTTATATTAGTTTGGTGAGTTTTTTTTCTCTTCATTTCATTCATACATATCACAGGAGACATCTCGTCTAGGATCTTAGAGTGCGGTTTTCATCATATCTCGTTTCACTTCGGTATCTTTTATCTGATACGCACCATCCAACGGCTGTTTACCATCCTTCTGTCATCATCACTCGGTAAACACTGGTGGAGTTAACATACAACAACCAAACAAAACGGTCCTTTTCAGGGCCACCAAATCATTATCATAGAGTTTAACGATGTAATTCTTCAAACATATCCAAAACCAACAGATAGCCTAACGGAATTCTACGTCAACTATGCGGTCGTGTCTCAGACACAATCCTCCTGTGACTTTTTCATGATTTACAGTAATTTTAAAGGATATTTTCATGGAAACGGATTATTTAGGTTTATAAAGTCCACCTTTTAATCAAACGCTAGATGATCATTTGATACGTTATCAGACCTTTTCTGGATTATAACATTTAAAAATACTGTGAAAATAATGCTTTCATACCATTTGTATCAGATTTATATATCTGAATCATGTAATTATTGCATCCCGATTACCTCAATTCTGATCATCAGCAATGAGAAACGCAACTACTTCGAAATTCGAATTAATTTATTCAAAAATAGTGATTTCTAAAACCGGACAAACCATTTTCCGGCAAACCACGAGCAGAGGTGGCTGGAAGGGTCTGCGGTATCACTTCATTCTGGAAAAGGGGTCTTTTGCCCAAAACAGTTTGAGAATTCCTGGTCTAAATCATTCTCTACAAAACCTGCCTAATGGTGAAGAGTCGCCATAAACTTCCACAAGCAGCCGTGCCATTCTTCCGATGGATATCGTACAACGCAGTAAATATTGAACTTGTCGTGCAGTACTGAAAGACTTGTAAACAATATTCGGTTGACAGAGTTAAGTTGCACATCCAATATGGAAAGACATTAATTGTTCTCACAGTTTCACGGATTGTTTCATCGTAATACGCTGAATAATTCGTAGAAATGGCACCGGGTTAGCTTTTTCCAAAATCTATCTATCTATATATATATATATATATATAAATGGAGTGATGTTTGTCTGTCTGTCTGATTCTTATAGACTCGGAAACTACTGAACCGATCGACATGAAAATTGGTATGTAGGGGTTTTTGGGGCCGGGGAAGGTTTTCGTGATATTTTGAGACCCCTCCCCCCTCTCTAAGGGGGGGCTGCCATACAAATGTAACACAAATTTCTGCATTACTCGAGAATTAATCAAGCAAATGAAACCAAATTTGGCATGTGGAGGTTTTAGGATGCAATAAATGTTTCTATGGTGTTAAGATACTCCTTCCCCCTCTCTTAGAGGGGGCTGCCGTACAAATGAAACACAAATTTTTGCATTACCCGAGAATTTAATCAATCAAACGAAACCAAAGTTGGCATGTGAAAGTTTTAGGGTGCAATAAATGTTTCTATGATGGTTAGACAGTCCTTCCCCCACTCAAAGGGGGGGCTGCCATACAAATGAAACACAAATTTCTGCATTACTCGAGAATTAATCAAGTAAATGGGCGGGACGAAGTTTGTCGGGTTAGCTAGTACTGAATAAAAACTCCACTTCAGTATGATACGACGATATATAATTAAACTGCCACATGGAGAGAGTACTTCCAAATGAAGCGCCCTATAGTTGTGAATTGAATTGAGGTAAACCTGTTTCTAGAAAGAACGGTCCAACACACATTCTCTTCCAATACTGAAATCAATTTTTATTCCTCCTCTAGCCGAACAAACATTCTATTTTGATTGATACCATTCTTTCGTTCTGGCCTACCAATATTTTCACCGATCGCGCGACACATTTTTTGAGGTTCCCAATTAAGTCGTTCTTTGTAAGCATCGTTTCTCCCACAACCTTCAATCGCGATCGTGTCAGTCTGTCTGCCGGTTTGGAACGAGTGTCCGTTGATGATAGGCCCCACTTCTCTTCGGGATTGTGGCTCATTAGGGTAATACCTCAAATACAACCACTTTAGAGGAGATCTAGCGCTCGAATCGAAATGGGACACTCGCCTTCCAATACGATCGGGGGTTCAATCTAGGTACTGTACGAATTTGATGGGAAAGGTGAAAACCAAGTGCCATAAAATCTCCAACAAGAACATTGAACTCCTCGTCGCACCTCTGGTGCACGCTAAGCTGACCAACCGTCCAGAATTCTCCACGCTCCTTTTACCCCCTGTTAAGTGTGTCTGTATGCGCTTTGGAAACCCGCGCAGTGGGTTACACACCGGTTCCTATGGTATCCACTGGGGCGATAAATTTCCTGGGATCATAAAATTCAATTAAATTGTTGATTTTAGATTGGTTTATATCACACGCCTTGTAGATGCTGCCTCTCCGGGTTCAATGAGAGTTCGATGGAAACCTTTTTGGCGGGCAGCGAGCGAGAAGGATACCATAAATCAATCACTGATTCCAGTCACGCTTTTCTGGCGTTCTGAGCGTCGATGTTCGGGATCACGCACGTTCAACTTTCAACCACCAACCACCGAAGCGTTGTGATGGTGTCACGGAAGGATGGGTTTTGCACTTGTTGCCCTCGCCTCCGAAGTCCACCGTCTCCGACGAAAGGATAGAGTGGGCACGTCTGCACGTCGTTCAACTTGCTGACTAAATTCTTCACGAAAGCTGTGGCGGTTCTGACGACGGCATAATACCCCCCGCCAATTGACCACCTGATCCGGATGAGTGAAACGCAACGCTTGTCTTCGGTCTTCAGATTGTTATCAGAATCTTCCTTTCAATCATTCTCCCTTCGGCTTACTAATTGGGTTTGCTGGCCGAAGATGCTAGCCAGAGCCATGAAATCGTCCGTCCCTTGGATGCGTCAGAAAATTGTTTGACATTCTCGTGTGGCGTCCGGTAAACGATCGATTGAGGCGATCATCACCGACATCTTTTGTTGGTCTACCGTTTAATCGTTCATAAATGATTTTTTCGAATGTTCTTCGGATGCGTGGGATGCGTCTGACACGTTATGTTATGATGACCTTTGGTTTTCCGCATCCGCATTCCTTTTCCTTCGCAAACGGTGAAAGAGTGTTGACGTGAAACGGTACTTTGGTCAATCAAAAAATGACCTGACCAGCTTTCGCGCGCGGTATTGTCTTTTCGTCGGCAGACAAGGACCTTATCATCGGATTCAGAATGCAATAAAACAGATTTATGTTAGCTGCAATTCTCGCCCTGACCCGGGTCACTGCTCCTTGCGAAAGGCTTTTCGACTCTCAGAGTTATCGGCGGCAAATGGCTCAGTCGCTGTTGCTAAGCGAGACTTTTATTGCGGCCTCGCGCGCGCTCTTTCTCCTTCAGTTTCCGCGTCGTTGGCAACCGTTTCGAAATGGCGGACAAAATCGGCCTAAAAATGCAATCCGGTTTTCAGTGAATGCAGCGCAACACATACACAAACGCATGGCAGCATTCCGAAAGTACTTCCAAAAAAAAAGAGTCCGTCGGTCAGCGAGCGGAACTGTTCCCGTTTGTGCTTCATTTGTCGTGTGAAACCGTAAACCAATCATTCCATCGCAGGTAGGCTTAATCCTTCTCGAAATAAATCACTTTCCCGCGTATTGAAGCCGACCGCAAAAAATCATGATTCGTTTGCAAGTTTCAGGGAGCTCGTAAAACAATGCGCGACGTTCCAATTTTTTTTGCGGTTCTCATTCTGGACTCACAACCTTGGAACAGTTCGTGCACCTCAACATCGGAGGACCCTTCGCGTGCCCCATCCTCCCCGCGATCCAGGTCTTGGCGAATTTCCGCGACCAGAAGCGAAACGGCATTCCTCAATTTCTGCAACGCGAGATGGGACTATTTTTTTTTGTGCACCGCTCTGAAGATGCGAATTTGGTGGAATGTTACCTGGTTGGAGTGACTTATATTTGTCGAGCCGACCAAGGTATCCGTTCCCTCAGCGTAAGCCGACACCGTCGAGTGCCAATTTGCCAATAAGCATTTGTATTTACGCTACAAGTGTGACCCGAGGGAACTGAGCGCTGGGTGCAGTGCACTACTTTGCAAAGCTTGCAGTAGCAACTCCTAGTAGGCGTATCGAATGTGTACCGAATCGCAGTTGGTCCTTGAACTTGCCGTTAGCCCTTACCCACGAAAGAACACACCCAACGGCCACTCGACGCCGCTGCCACCTTTCGGTCATTCGCTTCATGCGCATAAGACACGCGGTGTAAGAAGGCGCTGGCGCTGATGACAGGAGTAGCAGCAGCAGCAGTAGCAGTAGGCTGGGTGAACACATTCCTCAATCGCCCACCTAAGAAGCCTACTAAGTTTTTGCTTTTTGTTGCTAAGCGGTGAGTGTTTATGCAACGTTGTGTACACCTCTGGTCGAATACAACTGACAATTGGAGCAAAAGTATGACATGGGAATTAGTTGGAATATGTGTATTGCCTGCTCCTACCTAGTTGGTTCGTTGTGCATTGCATTGTTGATGATGATTTATGAAAAAAAAAAAACTATGGATGGGTTATACCTTACGATATAACCGCAAGGTTGACGTAGGACTGCCGTTGGCTTAGTAATCATTTGTGTTTTGACGTAGGACTACGTCTAACCGGAAGATATAGGGGGTGAAATGGAAATCTAGGCACTGAACAAGTAGGAAAAAATGCAAGATTTGGAACGCTTATAACTCGAGCATTTCTCAATAGATCGCAAAGGTTTTTGCATCAATTGATAGGAAATATATCTACGCATCTATCATAACGAATAACATTTCATTTTTCTTGAGATAAATAATTGAATAATTGTGAAATATCAAGCATTGTCAAAATGCACTATGTGCCCATTTTTGATTGGTCCATTTTGTGCTCCTGAAATCGTACCGACCAAAACGGGCAACCAGAGCAGCAGCGAAATAGAATGAAGCACGATTGGAAAGGAAAAAGAAAAAAATGAATACGAAACATTGGTCGCAGTCTCACACATGCGTAATTCTCGAGCCAGCCAGTCAGCTTAAAAAGTAAAGTAGAGTAGGGTTTTCAAAGGGCCTTTCTCAAGGCTAGAGACGAATGAACTGCAAAAGTTTAAAGTCTCTATAATACAATACCTTCCTTCCTTCCGTAACGATCATTCTCATTCAAACCGTACACCACATCGGTTCGCATCACAACACATCAACAAACCAACCCAAGCAGTCATGTCTGGACATGATAAAGGAGGAAAAGTGAAGGGAAAGGCAAAATCCCGCTCGAACCGTGTTGATCTGGAGTTCCCCGCAAGGGTAGCTAGGCCGAGTGCGTTAGTACCAGGGCACCAGTCCACCTAGAAAAACCGCATTCAGAACAGAACACATTCAGTTCGGTGGACATCAAGACAACAGGCAGTTGCAGCGAGTGGCGAATGGCAAACGCAATCGCAAAACGGCAGCAGGTAGCAGAAGAACAAAGTTTGTTCTTTATACAAACTGCTTTGGTGGCAAATCCAGAACAAGGCGGCATCGAGGGCGTTCGAAATGGGTTTTTTTCAAAATCACGAGTACAAAGTTTTCTAAATGGGAACCATTCCATAAAACAAGGCGCTTTTCAGGGCCATTAAACCTTCCAAAAAAGAGTTTAGGAAATACAGTTCAATGGTTTCTAAAACATTATCCAAAATAATAATAAAACATAAATTGATTTTTTCATAATTTGTTTGCCAGGATCTGATGAGTATGTGAATTTGGCATTTGTTCTGAGCTTATTGATAGTTGGGGACTTTCCTGATTATTCAATTTTCACCAATTCTTAAATTGTTTCCAGATTGAAAGTACAGTAATTTACTATTAGTTCGACAATTAGCTAATTGGACGGACATGTAATGCGACTTATTTAGTTGGACATTTTTGTAAACATAGAGTTCGGGGTCCAAATTATGACCCCACATTGAAAGTCGACACTGTACCACTGTCATCGCAAATGTTCAATTACAGGTTAAAATTACCTCCAATCCGATACTGAGTGGTGGTAATGCGACGTGCCATTGAATGTAATTTACTGTAAAATATGTCACAAGCTGGATGGGAAGAAATTTTCCAACTGTGAAAGCTGTGGCGAGTGGCAAATGCAATTGCTAAACAGAAAGGTTTAGCCGAACAAGATGGGGATATCGAGTGATAACAAAACAATAAACTCTTTAGATTGAAGATAATTTTGTGATCCTGAAAAGGACCCTTTTTAGCCTGCATGTGAATCCAACGAGCGAATAAATCGTAATGAATGTATTTTTTTGCCATCGCTCCCTTTTAACGCTCATTCGTTCGTCTCGTTGGACTCGCCCCTCTGGCTGAGTCTGCCGATTTGTCTCTATCCTGTGAGTGTGTACCGCTAGAGTATAAAACACGCGGACCCCAAAAAAATATCGTATTTTCTTTCAAACCGTAAACCAGTGTGGTTGTACGGCATCGTTTAACATCGCATCGCATCACATCATAAAAAGAAAACAAGCAGCAACGTGGACGTGTGGACGTAACAAAGGAGGACAAGTTAAGGGAAAGACAAAGTCTCATTCGAACCGTGCAGGTCTCCAGTTCCCTGTTGGTCGCATTCACTGATTGCTCCGCAAGGGTAACTAGGCCGAACGGATTGGTGCCGGAGCAGCAGTATACCTAACAGCGATTATAGAGTTTCGGCCGTCGGAGTGCTCGAGTTGGCTTGCAAAGCTGCTCACGACAATCAGAAAACCCGCATCAAGAACAGAGCAGCTTCGGTTCGGCGCTCATCAAGGCAACAATTAGTTTCAGTGAGTGGCAAAGTGTTTCTCCGGCACGTCGCATTAAATGTAATTTACTGAACAATATGTCACAAGCTGGATGGGAAGAAATTTTCCAACTGTGAAAGCTGTGGCGAGTGGCAAACGCAATAGCTAAACAGGAAGGTTTAACCGAACAAGATGGGAATATCGAGTGATAACAAAAACACAACACCAAAGGTTCTTTTCAGAACCATCAACATATTCATGAAGAGTAAACAGTAAACTAATCCATTTTTAAGGTAGATAGGTAGGTATTCACGTAGGAGAAGAAAATAAAACAATATATTTAAAATATATATTTAACAAAAGCTGTCCCCTTTGTATAGTCATACGTCACTCCGGTTATGTCCCCGACATTACCCACCCGTCTTTTTTTCAATTAGCAATAATTGCACTTCGAATGTTCCTCATTGGATACGATATCGCCGCAGCGCAAAGCTGTTGATTAAATTATTGATTAAACTAGTGAATGAATGAAACAATTCACGAATTCAATTGCAAACAAATTCAAATTTAGGTCAATTCATGCATTATAGTAGTGGTTATCGCAGCAAATAGTTATCAACATTTTGCCTAATCATCAAACGGTATGCGTAGAAGTTCAGTGGCGACATAAAGGGGCATGCAGTCTTGAATGACTGAGCCAAAGCGTTGCATTTGTACCCGCTTTTGTAGACCGTGTTACGCATTCCGGAGTGTAAAAATGCATGGGGTATAAAAACCACTGCCGAGATCTGGAATGCCGATTTTCTCAACTTATTGGTTTCGGAATCTGTGTTGGGAAAACACATTCCGATTTGGAAAAACGCAAGCGAGTACAAAAGTACTCGCAGCTTGCATCTTATTTGCAATGCCAATTTCCCCAGGCTCTATGGTTTTGAAGTCTGTGTTAGGGAAACATTCCGATTTGCAGAAGCGCAAACGAGTAAAAAAGTACCCGCTGTTTGTATCTATTTTGCAATGCCGATTTCCCCTGGCTCCATGGTTTTGAAGTCTGTGTTAGGGAAATATTCCGACTTGCAGAAGCGCAAACGAGTACAAAAGTACCCGCTGCTTGTATCCATTTTGTAATGCCGATTTGCCCAGGCTCCATGGTTTTGAAGTATGTGTTCCATTCATTCTTGCGATGGTACCTCAATTGCTGTTCAATTATAACTGAGTGGATTTCCGAGCGGCGCTCGCTTATATACCGATTGGTGATTCCAAGAGCCCAGTGGAGGCGATCTGGCGTAGTGGTAACATCCATGCCTCTCACGCTAAAGGTCACGAGTTCAATTCTCACTCCCGACATTCTTCCAAAAATGGAAGTAAAAAGTGACGAACCAGCCAAATGAGTTGAAAATCACTATAATACAGATAAAAAAAAAAAAAAAAATTCCAAGAGCCTGTTTTGAAAGCAATTTTAAGACTATTGAAACAAATTTTTAGATCAAAAAGTAACAACTATATTACGCGTAGACATTTTATATTTCAAATGAAGTGTTTATCATACCATTTCGTTCAGTTGTTTAGGAGCTATTAACGCTCAAAATTTCGGTCTCCGGCGTAACGCTTTCGTTTTCGAAACTTTGATTTTACACCCCGGTATAGAAATGAAAGACGTAGTCCTACGTCAAAACCTTGACAAAAAAACATAGAGCATTGATGTTTTGTAGGCCATGCAAAAAAGTGTCGTTAAATGCAAGAGTACATGGTTTTTACATAATTTCGGTATGTTGAACACGAATCTGGCATCCAATTTTTATTTGAGGCCGTCCATGTAGCACGTGATGCAATTATTAGGGATTTTTTTATCTTTTACATCCCTTTGACGATCGATCGTGAGTTCGAAACTCAGGGCCCTCATTGACCATCTTTGTGTTGTTACAGAATAACTACGTCCACGCAACAATCATCAGCGATGGAGATCGATCCACGGTCGAAATATGATCGATTCATCCATACAACTGCTCTGCTCTGCAAGACACATCGGGCTGCTGTTCTATAAATAACTCAACAATGATCAATCAACTGTCTCCGCTGTCCGGTCTAACTGGATAATGGAAGAACAGATAGAAAACTCTTACGCCTAAATGGCTGCTACTGTGTAAATGTATACCATATGGAATGGTATAGAAGGGGAATACTCTAACGCCGAAAAATGGCAACTGTGTAATGTGCTAATTATAAATATGATAAATATGTGACATGTACACGATTAAAATTCGGCTCTGTTACAACTAAAATGCCAATGAGCCTAAAATAACTAAAAGGGACAAAAAAAAATCCCTTTGACGTAAGCCTACGTTTCTGAGTTCTATATTCTCTACGAAAAATGTAACGAAAAATTAAGAGATCTCAAATGCATATTACGCAAAATCGTTATTGCGATATACACTCGACAAAAAATTAGAGGAACAGAGTGCGATGTCAGAAATTTTGTGTGATTTTTGACATGCTGTATCTTCGTGAAAAATCAACGCATATCGATGGGAGGCGCATAATTTTGAAGCTTCAACTTTCAGGTATTAGAATATTTTGGGTACATATTTTTATCTTGGTATGTGTAGGGGCAGTGGGCAACAATATCGGGAAGAAATGAAAAATCGATTTTTCTTTCTTTTTTCAAGAATATTCTGGACTGACACAACTTTTTGCCAACCAACTCAACTGCAAATCCAATTAACCTCAATAATCATTTTTATTTTGGTTCCAAGAACGTTCCTGTAGAACCTACCCACACAGAGATATTTCAGTTTGAATGAAAAATTACCGCTTCGTCTTTGATGATGAATAATCCACTAAACAACCGCAAATCGAAAGGCAGTTTAGAAAACTCCAATAAATTCTGCACAAGGATATTTTATTACTTTGACGAAAAAAAAAATTATTTAAATTTTTTGCATCGATTTCAAAAATTGACTCTTTTGACATGATTTTCATAGTGCTTTACAAAATCCACTGTAGTTCTGCAAATATCGCAGTAAGTTCTAATGTTTGCAGGTAAATTTTTAGCCTAGACCATTCCCTCAACATCTGTGAACGTTTCATATTGATACGTTTAGCCGTTTTTTCTAGCCGATTTTTCAAAGTTTGGAGTAAATTAGAGGAGCATTTAATCGCAATCGTATCAGAAGTACAAAATCCTGCCCGACTCTCATAACGAACGATTTGTAACTTTCGTTTTCATGCGTTTATAAAGGGTGTGTCACATCAAATTGCATCACGGAAAAAACGCTGTAGAAATTCGCCCAGTAGACCGATCCTATTGAAAATTTTAGACAGTAAAATAAAAACTATTAAACAATTTTTGGCATTTTCTTTTTATTCATACTTCGAGCCCAAGCCCGTATGCTCACACCTTCCTCTTTACCCCGTCCATAAGGTTCTGTACAACGTCAGGTTTTGTTTTTTTTTGAACAGAAATCCATTTTCTCTTGAAGTCCGCCTCCGATTTGACAACTTTTGGGTTCTTCCGGAGGGCCTGCTTCATAATCGTCCAATATTTCTCTATTGGGCGAAGCTCCGGCGCGCTGGGCGGGTTCATTTCCTTTGGCACGAAGGTGACCCCGTTGGCTTCGTACCACTCCAACACGTCCTTCGAATAGTGGCACAAAGCGAGATCCAGCCAGAAGATGGTCGGGTCCTCGTGCTGCTTCAATAGTGGTAGTAAGCGCTTCTGTAGGCACTCCTTAAGGTAAACCTGCCCGTTTACCGTGCCGGTCATCACGAAGGGGGCGCTCCGCTTTCCGCAAGAGCAGATCGCTTGCCATACCATGTACTTTTTGGCAAACTTGGATAGTTTCTGCTTGCGAATCTCCTCCGGAACGCTGAATTTGTCCTCTGCGGAGAAGAACAACAGGCCCGGCAGCTGACGAAAGTCCGCTTTGACGTAGGTTTCGTCGTCCATTACCAGGCAATGCGGCTTCGTCAGCATTTCGGTGTACAGCTTCCGGGCTCGCGTCTTCCCCACCATGTTTTGCCTTTCGTCGCGGTTAGGAGCCTTCTGAACCTTGTATGTACGCAGGCCCTCCCGCTGCTTGGTCCGCTGGACGAATGAACTTGACAAATTCAGCTTATTGGCGACATCCCGGACCGAACTTCTCGGATCACGTCTAAACTGCTTAACTACGCGCTTGTGCTCTTTTCCACTGACGGAGCATCCATTTTTGCCGTTCTTCACCTTCCGGTCGATGGTTAGGTTCTCGAAGTATCGTTTTAGTACTCTGCTGACCGTGGATTGGACGATTCCCAGCATCTTACCGATGTCCCGATGTGACAACTCCGGATTCTCGAAATGAGTGCACAGGATTAATTCACGACGCTCTTTTTCGTTCGACGACATTTTTCCAAATTTACGAAAAATTGACAGTGAAGCATGGCCAACGTGATCTATACACTCTTATCTGATTATAAGCGAAAGCTGAAGATATAATTCCTAAAAATTAAATTTCTACAGCGTTTTTTCCGTGATGCAATTTGATGTGACACACCCTTTATAAGAGAAAAATGAAACACCATCCGCTCAAAGTGGTAATACAAACGTTGAGGAAGTTATTCAAGTGAACAAGAGCCTTCCGGGAGACAAAATTCGCAGTCAACGCTCGGAAAAGGGAAAGTCGTTAAAATGTCGCTCAATCCATTTTAAAGAGTTGCAAAAACAAATAGAGCAATACGACGACCACAACCGGTTCGAATTGCCCCGCAGTAAATTATACACATACCGATAACCCCAATTGTCTCCACGGTCTCCAAAATTAAGCCCTAAAACCGGTAACGACATGTCACTGGTAAAAATCCACCGCCACCAATTTGCCACGGTGATTGATATCCTTTCGACAATTAACTGCAAAATCCTCCTCTGGACTTTCTCCGCACATATTTTTCTTAACCTGAGGTCTGCAATTTAGCCAATCGATCAGTGTCGGTCGAAATTCGAAATGCTGCCAGAAATTGCTCGGTGTCGCGATCATGCGACCATCCGAACCGGATACCCCACACTGCTGTAAGGGCTTCGATAACTGTAAGATGCATTGCGCGAGCGATCGATTTTTCGACCGCTGCAAAGCAACAGGTGTAATTATTCGCGTGTGCGCGCCGCGATCGTGGACTGCGGAAAAAGAGCCCCGAAAAAGCCCATTCGAAAAGCATGTCAATTTTGGGAGAGAGGAAAAAAAAGTGGGCAAATTACAATAACCCATTTCACACGCACGACGTCTACTCGAATGGACTCGTGAAAGGCAGGAGTTGTGTTCCCCTCGCGCTAGATCGCGATCGCGATCGCGAAAAAAAAAATCATTCGCTCTCACATGCCATGGTGGTGGCATGGAATGGGAGTCGCGGTGGTGATTTTTTGCGTCCTGTCTTTCGCTGGCTGCATACTTCCACCGCCGCCACATCCCGGTCACCAGACCAACAGGGCCTAGATACAAGGGACCGCAAGCGGAGTTACATGTTCAACATTATTTGCATATTTCTCATTCTCTTCACTCATAAGACGATTACAGCTTTTTATGAGCTTCGGGCGAAACACCGTGGGTCAACGCTGGAATGTTGGGTTGTTGGCAGGGAAACCTAGGCCCGGGATCCCTCGAACTGGGCCCACTGTGTCGGACATCTCACAAACTGTGCCGCCACCAGCCAAGGTGAAGGGAACTTTTTCATTCCAGCGCGCGATCGAATCGCTGTCGTGTTTCATGCGCCTTCTTTCTTTTTTTTCCACCGCTCTACGATCGGACGATCTCTATTTAGTCGGCGGCGTTTTATTTGGACTCATTGTTCGCTTTTGAGGGCGATTGGAAAACGATCGGAATTAATCTCGCCAAGCGCCAGGACCAATAAATTCATAATCGTTACTGTTGGGGAAGACATAATTACGGCGGGAGAGTGAGGGCTGTTCTATCGCCACACAAAAGCTATGCCATCATCCCTGGTTGGAGTCTGTTGAGATTTATTATACACCTATGTTGGAACGGAAAAAACTGGGCTAAGCATTGGGTCACAGAAAAACGTCCAAAAATGGATTCTCTTTCTCTGTATTCTGTCTCGCTTCTTCCGTTTTGCCAAGTCTCTAATTTTCAAACCGGATCGAACCCGTTCTCGCCTCGTAACGACCAATTTTCGTCTCCGTTTACAAAACCCACCTCCCACCAAAAGGAGACCTCGCGCGGTTGCGCCGGTTTTGGCTTCTTTCTTCAGCAATGCATTGCCATGAATTTTGCAGACGAGACGCGATACCGCGATGTCCACAATTTCGTAACAGGGCAAGGCCTGCTGCGAGTGGTAAAGTTTTTCCCAGCCTGTCTCCATCTTGGCATCGGACAAGTGGGCTGAACGTACAGCAACAGGTACACTTTGGCACCGTTTGAATATTCGTGATTCTCACATACGACGCTAGAATTTCGATTAATTCAAGTCATCTTTGGTTGAAAAATTGCAACCGCTCTAGTGACCATTTATTTGCAGTCATTTTCATCGACCGATGGCTATCGCTTCAATTCCCATGCCCCTGTCTGTGCTCAGCAAGACCAAGGCTCGGATGGCTTCTTAGTGGATTGATGGATAGCGTGTGTAATTAAGACAACTCTATCGGCCAATTAAGACACAAAAAAGGCTCGCATTAATTAGGTGATACGAATCTTTGGAAGGGGAGAGTGTTCGATGAGCGAACGAGAGCGGAGGATGGGGAAGGCGCGAATGGCTGCAGAATTTTGCCAGGAAAGCTCTCTGAAAGTGAAACCGAAACGGTAGGTGAGAATCAAGAAGAACATGCAAAGGCTACCTAACACAATGCTTAAAAAGGCATTTATTAGCAAAACTGGGCAGAGACTGTGATCTACGTACTTTTTTGTAGAAATAAAATTTCGTACGCCATTTCGGTTTCAAGCTTCACGAGTGCAAAAATATTCTCTCAATGTTATCCTCTTTCTAATTTTCTGATCCACATTACAAATTCGGCAAGAATGAATAAAGCCTGTCCACGTGAAATTTCGGACATCAAGATGATGCCAGTAAAACAAAAAATCACGTAATACAACAAAACCGATTGTTTTTTTCAGTAAAATAGACTTATATCTAAAACCAGGAAAGCTTACTTCAATGTTAGTTACGTTTTCTGTAAAATTCACGAACTTTCTTGGGAACATCTGCCATTAGGTTCCGTACAGTATCCTCAGATATGCTGGCGGCGGCGCTTTTCCATCTCCTCTTGAAATCATTAATGCCATTCGCTTTCATCTTAGTTTCGAATAGTTTTCGCTTAATCAGAGCCCAGTACTTTTCCACTGGGCGAAGTTCTGGACAGTTCGGTGGATTTGCTGTTTTTGGCACATATTTGACCTCATGTGCATTATACCATTCCAGGATGGATTTTGCATAGTGAAAAGAGGCCAGATCTGGCCAAAACAACGCTGGAGAGTCGTGGCTTCTTAAGAATGGTAGCAACCGCTCCTGGAGACATTCCTTCTCGTAGACATCTTTGTTGATAGTGCCGGTAGAGACGAAACATTTTGATTTTCGGCAACAACTGCATATGGCCTGCCAAACCATGTAGTTTTTGGGAATTTAGACTGCTTCTTGGTCCGGAAAAACTCGGCTACGGAATTCCTTCGCATTGCAGTATAAGAAGCGAAACCCGGAAGCTGTTTGAAGTCTTCGAGAACATCAAGTTTCATCGTCCATTATGGTGCATGAACATTTTTGCAAGAACTGGGGGTAGAGCACCTTAGCACGGCTTTTTGCAGTGAAATTTTGCTTATCATCACGAGTCCAGCCCCTGCTTCACTTTTTGAGCATATGATTTTGATTTTCCAACCTTTCGAGCCACATTTCTAACTGAAAGGTTGGGATGTTTCTCAATAATGGCAACCACCTTTCGGTCCATCTGTCGGGAGCATACCTCTCGATTTGTACCGCTTCCAACCTTCCGATCCACAGCTAAGCGCTGGTCAAACGATTTGCACACACTAAACACAGTACTCTTCGGCAGTTTTAGCTTCTTGGCGAGATCGCGTACCGACAGTGTTGGATTTTGCTGCCGTTCGCGCAAAATGCGTTTGCGTACTTCCACTTGATTCGATGCCATTTTTACCAAACTGAAGAAGAGTGTAAACATGTTGGACATCGAAATAAAGAGGAGGGATTCGGCTGTCATGTAAGTGAAATATTTCATTGATTAGTGAAATATTACATTGACTACACTGAAAGGAAAGTGTCCGAAATTTAACGTGGACAGGCTTCACATAAAGTATGGCGATTATTCACAGATCTGCAAACTGTCCCCATGAAGTCACCTGGCAAATGACCACATTCAAATCAAGCTTAGGTGTTGAAAGAATTAACCCTAAAAATTTTTGCAAATCAAGTCTATCTCAATTCAATCAATCAATTACGTATAGAGCATCGAAGACTGCGACATACCAATTATGAGAACACTTGTAATACTAACCTCGAGTCAACCGCGAGTAATCGGTTACATATTACTAACATAGTCTAAGCAAACATTGTCAAAATATTGAACTGCCGGCCCCGTTAGGCTGACGCCATATGAGCCTTAATAAAATATATATTTTGGATAAAAAAAAAGTCTATCTCGACTGCTAAAGGCTTTCCATGAAGATTACTCTACGCATAATTTCTTGGTCTTTTTTCTGTAAATATTTTTCCGTAAACATTGAAGCACTTATTTTAAAAAATTATTACAAAACTGACTAACCCGGCGAACTTCATCCCACCCAAAATTATTTCTTGGATATGAATTCTTTCGAACATTCACTTTTTCTTACTAGGCGGACGTTCGTGGATTCAATCGCAATACCATTGATTGATCTTCTAATTGACCCTTTACATTTTTCCTTTTAGTATAATTTCCTTATAGTAGAAGTACCAAAACTCTTCATTATAATATTTTTTTTACATCATCATATTTTATTATAAATTCAGACACAATTTTCGCTCAAGATTCTTGACTCATTTGCTTATAACATGTTTCTCCGTTACATGGAACACATGTTTGATACAGGAAACTAAATTTTCATTCATAGTTTTTGACGTAGGACTACGTCTTTCATTTCTATACCGGGGTGTAAAATCAAAGTTTCGAAAACGAAAGCGTTACGCCGGAGACCGAGATTTTGAGCGTTAATAGCTCCTAAACAACTGAACGAAATGGTATGATAAACACTTCATTCGAAGGATAAAATGACTACGCGTTATATACTTGTTACTTTTTGATCCAAAAACTTGTTTCAATAGTCTTAAAATTGCTTTCAAAACAGGCTATTGAAATCACCAATCGGTATATAAGCGAGCGGCGCTCGGAAATCCACTCAGTTCTAATTGAACAGCGATTGGAGCATGTTGTCGCTGTTGCGGTGAAGCTCTTTATTTATCATGAAAGCGCGGATGAACGGTGTCACCAAGAGGCTGTTTGTGCACCCTATGCCAGAAGGGAATCTATCAGGAGGAGAGTGATGCCACAAACGGTTCCCTGGGAAGACATCGCTACACACACATACACGCGCGGCTATTAACAGGTGGTTATCGAGTTGGCATTAACCACTGGTGGGCTTCCAGTATCGAGGAAAATGTGGAAATATCTAATCGTTACTGAGAATAATCTGCCAGTTCCTCTGGGAATTTTCAAAATATATTCATGTTAAAGAGTTTATTTGAATGTTTTCTTTCCATGTAACACTGTGATCAAATACATTTGGGTTTGTGATTTGTCAATCAAGTACAGTTAGCATGTTAGCTTCTGAAGATTATTCTTCAGAACAAGGTTTTTCGTATCCTATATTGGATGCATAAAACCTTGTGCCTCCAACGTAACGCTCTCGTTTTCGAAGTCTCCCAAATATTCATTCATTCATTCATTCAGAATGGATTTAGATTCAACTTCACATAATGATCTCTAAATCAACGATAGTCCTACGTCACCCTTGCGATTATACCATAGATATAACCCACTTCCTGTTTTTTATATATCGAAGCGCATGTTTCCACCAGACAATCAATTACCGTTTTCGTTTACCTTACAGTCACCAGGGGAAGGGAATGAATGTTAGTATGATAACCGCCGCCCGAAGGCCAGAAGAGTAGAGGCGTGGTTCCCTAGCGTTTATCATGGGAGGGATAGTTGTTAGTAGGGAGAGGTATGAATCGGGATTCACTGAGGTAAGTGATGTGATTATGCGAACGCAAATTATCGACCACTCGAACGAAAATCTCATGTGTCAAAACTCGCGGCAGAGAATTTCTTCAGGTAACCTGAGAAGGAAAACCTGTAACATTGACTGGATCGACTATATATTCCTTCATCCATCAAACGTACTTGCTATCGAAAACCAATCGAACAGGTAAGTGTGGGAAACCTAAGAAGGTAACCGAGAAAACTCCTCTGAAACTAATCGTCCAAGCAATATGTTACGTTATTCATCATGTGTATGCTTTATAGGACTCCAATCACGATGGCGGAATTATATTTGGGAAACCTGATAAGGTATCCGAGAGAACTGCTTTTAAACCAATCGACTTTTTCGACCCTTCACAATTTTTCAAAGTTGATTTAATTTATAAAATTTTGGTACCATCAAAAAAATCCAGCGCACCTGTGGCTAATTCCTAAACACTTTGGTTTACTGCTGGCAGCTGTTACATTTCCTCTCACTCTCACATCTTGCTCACACTTACTCACATGTGCACTCGACATTTCCGCGTATAATATTAAATACACTTACTGGTCACAGGCTGATAAAAAAAACACTACGCACTATTCGGTAAAATTCGTACAACTTCTTCTTCTTGAATGGCGTTAACGTTCCCTGTGGAACTTTTGCCGTCTCAACGTATGCATAAACTAGCGTCATTTATTAATACTTAGTTGAGATTTTCTAAGCCAAATAACACGCCTTGAATGTATTCCGAGGGGCAAGCTCTAGAATACGCGTGATCACAGTGCAAGTCGAAGGAAATTTCTTTGACGAAAAAATCCCCCGGCCAGAACGGGAATCGAACCCGAACACCCGGCATGATAATGTGAGACGCTAACCACTCGGCCACGGGTGCACAAAATTCGTACAATCATGCCTCAAATAACCCTGTTAATATTTCATCACTTCAGATTCGAAAAGTATCGGAGCTTTTTCCCTTTCCCACACATAAACTCACTACCGTAGAATGCAGATTGAGTGAACTTCACGTTCACCACTTTTGGTGTGAGCTTTTCCCTACAATCAAACACTACCAATCAGTGAGTAATCGTATCAATTTGAAGAAAAAAAAGTTATATCCCTCAACCTCCGTTGGGGAGGTATAGTGATATAACCACTGCAAAAATCCAATTACAAATCCTACTATGCCTTTCAACATTTCTTGCTGCTGAAATAAATTACGCGAGAAAACCGAGACGAATACAGCAAAATAAAGACAGCTCAAACCGGACCATTGCTTCCTCGGGGTTTGCGCTTACCTACACATTTGGCCTTCCATTTTTATTGACTACATGGACTGAAAAGCCCCGGGATTTTTCAACAGATGGCGCCACTAAAAATGAACAGGATTCATTTCGAGAGGTTCGTCTGTCACTAACTTATGTGTGAAGCTTCATTACATTTCGTTTGTTTGTTTACAAACTACAGTTATTTAAGTGTCACTACCTGAGCATTCGTATAGAAAATGAGAACAAAAGGAATTTCGTATTTTGATCAAACATTGTTTTCTGATGAGGAATGAGCCGTACAAACACCGCAGATGCACTTCGCTCTGGAAGGCGAAAAGAGGCCACGAATCCAGAAATCATAAAACAAATGCATCGACTCGTTTGGAACGATCGTAAAGTGAAGTTACACGAGCTAGCTGAGGCCGTAGGAATTTCAAAAGAACGAGTGGGATACATTTTGCACGACATTCTGGACATCAAAAAGCTATCCACGCGATGGGTACCGCGTTTGCTGACTGTCGACCAGAAACAGCGGCGCGTTGATGATTAAACAGCCGGTTTGGCGTTGTTGAAGCGTAATCGAGTGAACTTCTTTCGACGTTTTGTGACAATGGATAAAACGTGGATCCATTACCACACTCCTGAGTCCAAAAGGCAATCTGCAGAGTGGCACTGAGGCATATTTTGAACACTTAGACATTTCGTACTACATAAAGGGAATCGGAATGTTGGAAACTCTCTATACCAAGTGTATTGTCCTCGAAGGAAACTATGTTGATTGTTTTCATTCTAAATTCCCGGACATTCAAGCCCAAGTAGCATATAGACAGAAGATAAAATAGTGCGTTATTTCGCCTGAAAATCCATTTCTACTTTCGAATAATGATCATCTTGGTTAGCGCAAACATCGAATGGACTAACAACGCTTGTCATGATGTAATTGTAGAACATATGGGAATTCAATTTGCCGAATTTGCCGAATTTTCCTAATATTTTTCTCTCCGCTGTATTGGTCTATGGGAAGGGACGATCACAAAACAAAACGGCAACAAGACGGCTCAAATAGGACCATTCCTTCCTCGGGTTTTGCGCTTACCAACACATTTGGACTTCCATTTTTATTTATCACTAGCAAGAATCAATTTTACTCACGTTCGTAAGTCGCAAACAAAATTGACTTCCGCGTGCCAAACAGTAGGACCACCGACGGCAGTTTCCATTTGTGAAACAATTTCATGTAGACCGCGAAGTGTCCGCTAGCAACACCAATACAGTGAGAAGCAGAACCTTTCTCTTTTTAGTATTTCTTGATTGATCGGTCGCCCCTAATGATGACCGAATGATGACATAAAGGGTGTGCCAAATCAAATTGCATCACGGAAAAAAAGCTGTAGAAATTTAATTTTTAGGAATTATATCTTCAGCATTCGCTTATAATCAGATAAGAGTGTATAGATCACGTTGGCCATGCTTCACTGTCACTTTTTCGGAAATTTGGAAAAATGTCGTCGAACGAAAAAGAGCGTCGTGAATTAATCCTGTGCACTGATTTCGAGAATTCGGAGATGTCACATCGGGACATCGGTAAGATGCTGGGAATCGTCCAATCCACGGTCAGCAGAGTACTAAAACGATACTTCGAGAACCTAACCATCGACCGGAAGGTGAAGAACGGCAAAAATGGATGCTCCGTCATTAAAAAATATCACGAGCGCGTAGTTAAGCAGTTTAGACGTGATCCGAGAAGTTCGGTCCGGGATGTCGCCAATAAGCTGAATTTGTCAAGTTCATTCGTCCAGCGGACCAAGCAGCGGGAGGGTCTGCGTACATACAAGGTTCAGAAGGCTCCTAACCGCGACGAAAGGCAAAACATGGTGGGGAAGACGCGAGCCCGGAAGCTGTACACCGAAATGCTGACGAAGCCGCATTGCCTGGTAATGGACGACGAAACCTACGTCAAAGCGGACTTTCGTCAGCTGCCGGGCCTGTTGTTCTTCTCCGCAGAGGACAAATTCAGCGTTCCGGAGGAGATTCGCAAGCAGAAACTATCCAAGTTTGCCAAAAAGTACATGGTGTGGCAAGCGATCTGCTCTTGCGGAAAGCGGAGCGCCCCCTTCGTGATGACCGGTAAACGGGCAGGTTTACCTCAAGGAGTGCCTACAGAAGCACTTACTACCACTATTGAAGCAGCACGAGGGCCCGACCATCTTCTGGCCGGATCTCGCTTCGTGCCACTATTCAAAGGACGTGTTGGAGTGGTACGAAGCCAAGGGGTCACCTTCGTGCCAAAGGAAATGAACCCGCCCAACGCGCCGGAGCTTCGCCCAATAGAGAAATATTGGGCGATTATGAAGCAGGCCCTCCGGAAGAACCCAAAAGTTGTCAAATCGGAGGCGGACTTCAAGAGAAAATGGATTTCTGTTCAAAAAAAACTACAACCTGACGTTGTACAGAACCTTATGGACGGGGTAAAGAGGTAGGTGCGAGCATACGGGCTTGGGCTCGAAGTATGAATAAAAAGAAAATGCCAAAAATTGTTTAATAGTTTTTATTTTACTGTCTAAAATTTTCAAAAGGATCGGTCTACTGGGCGAATTTCTACAGCGTTTTTTCTGTGATGCAATTTGATGTGACACACCTTTATTAATTTCATTCATTCATTCATTCATTTTCATTCATTCAATTCATTCATGAATTCATCTCCCTGCACATGTCTGTGCAGTAGAGTGCCAATGAAAATGGCCATCTCGAATTTTCAAAGACAAAGGATTAAAAATGTTGATTCCCACGAAAAACTACCCTATGCAAAATATCCCCTCAATCGGACTTCATTTACTAGTGTCGCACAGCGGTCAAAGTTTGAAACTTTGACCGCTGTGCGTTTTTTTGAAACCCGAGAAATCACCCAAGGGGGGAGGAAATCGGGGTTTTTGAAAAAATTTGTTGATGCCAAATGTCTTCAAATTGCAGTTTGCTTTGAAAATTCGAGGGTCACTTTTTCCCATACATCCATTGGCACTCTACTGTGCAGCGATTATTCACAATAGTTAGAATGAAATTATGTACGTAGTTTAAACCTTTATGCGGCCATGGAACGTGATGTCTGTTGTTAGGTTGGTGCAACAAAAGAATAAGATTCCGGCCTTTGAGATCGGCTCAATGGTTGGAAAGTTATGATTTTTTTTTGGAAGAAATCATGAATTTTATGTTTTTTTTAATTCTTAACTTTCAAACCATTGAGTTTATTTCAAGGATCGACATATCAAATGGAATGTTATCTTTCTATGAATCCGCAAACATGTCTAGTAGTAACTTAAAAAAACCTAATTCATAAACGACAAAAAGAGTCTTCGATTGTAGAATGGGTAATAGTAGAAAAAGATTATATGATAAAATTTAATTATATGTAAAAAATATTACACTTTTCACACATTTAATTCTTTTTTTGTATTTTTCCGTTAGAATGACCATTTCCATTTTAGGGTGGTTCGAAAAATCATTTTTTTCACTTTTTCCCAAAAATGTCTTTTTTCAAAAACTCATAACTTTTGAATAATTCGGCCGATTTCTACGTTCATCATGTCGAATCAAAGTTAGTTGAAAATGCTTCTCAAGACTTACTTACTTGCTTACTATTGAAAACTATTGAAAAAAAGTTGTTCTTTTACGATTTATTAAAGATTAAAGATGGAGAAAGCTCTATGTTTGTATTATTTTTTACTAGAAAGCCTAGGCTGTTTTACAAGTTTTACATTTTTTAGAAAAGTCAGATAATTTTCATGTTTTTTTTTGAAAAAATCATAATTTTGAACCACTGAACCAATTTCAAGGATCGACATATCAAATAAAAGCGTATTTTCTTTCGAATTTAAAGAGTTATTTTGGATTCTGATTGCATTAGAGTATTAAGCGAAACTCCAAAATATGATAAATAAAAAAAAAGTCATAACTTAAAAACAAAACGGCACATGGCTAATTTTTTGATATGTTATTTACATACAAAAATTTAAAGTTAGAAAATTTGAGGGATTTCATGAAGGTTTTCTATGGTTTTTTCTACAAAAAAGAATCTATTATCATTTATATTTTTCTATTTAATCATACCAGATTGATATCTCTACTAGTTTTTCCGCGATTTCCCATCATTTTGGCTAACAAAATAACATATTTTGAGGAAAATATGTGAATTGCGATAAAACTAGAGGAGAGTGCAATTTGGCGTTTAAATGAATTGTGGTAAAAGTCGAGTTTAGCAAATTAATCAAATAAAAAATATAAATGATTTTTTTTGGAAAATTTAGAAAACTTCGATTTATTCCGATGAAAATGCTTTAACATATTTTTTTCCTAATTGATGCTCTTAACACGTTTTGATTTTTTTTATTCAATGTCCAGTTTCTATGGCGAAGCTCCATTCGTAAATAACGACATATATACCACCATCAATGTTGTTATGAATAGCACAGCAAGTTAAGATTATGATACATATGTGTTTATTTTGATAATGCAAATATTAACGACATCATACATAAACCGATAAAAATTTGTTATAAAATTTGTCCACAGCTCTTTCAGCATCTATATACAGCCAATCCATGCCAAACCGATATAGTGGTTCTCAGATTGTTGTGCAAAGTGGTAGTATTGTTCCTTTTCACGAAATATTAGCCCCGTATTTTTTTATTTTTTCAATAGGGTGCCCATTTTTATTTTATGGTGGATCGAAATACCGACTCAAAAATGGCATCCAGCTCCAATCCCTATTTTTTAATCGTGATTGAAATATTTTCATGAACAACAAGCTAACCCGGCAAACTTCGTCTCGCCCAAAATTTATTTTTCGTTATCACATCTACGTTTTCTTACTAAGCGCGAGATCTGTTTCAATGTAATCGACCCCATTGTCACGGTACCACTGAAGCACCTCTTGACTGTGTTGGCAGCTTGCCAAATCCGGCCAAAATTTCACCGGACCTTTGTGTACCTGAATAATTCGAAAGTAGACGTTTCTACATACATACATTCTTCCACAAACATTTTCAAGTCCATTGCCTTGCGTATGACGAGAACCTTGGTTTTCTGTTCACAGTTTCAAGTCCCTTGCCAAATCAAGAACTTCCTGGCAAATGTACCAGCGAAAACGAACTCAAAGGGCCTGGTCGGGTAAGGGAGTAAAAAGTGCCCCCAAACCAAATCACTAGCTGTATGGCAAATGTTGTAAAGGATATTAAATAAGAAATTTCGGTAGTTTATTTGAACCCCTATGTGGTTTGACGTAGGATCTATAGTGAAAAACGTACTTTTTCGTTTATTTCACGCCATCCTCAATAGATCCGAGATAAAAATTTAAAAAAAATACTGAATGTGCATCTTACTACAGTGTATCAAAAAAAATATATAAAAAAAAATTTCATCAAAAATTTTAGTAATAAAAAAAATATTGAAATCTTGAAAATTTTGTTTTTTTTGGGATTTAGAGATTCAGTACTACTCTAATTCATATTTTAATGTGTTTCTACGGCTTTTCTAGATATGTGTGATTTTTTTGGGATTTTTTTCAGTGTTGCGCAGTATCAAAAAATTTTTTTTTATATTTCCAAAGAATGGTTAGGTAAGGGAGTAAAAAGTGCCCCCAAACCAAATCACTAGCTGTATGGCAAATATTGTAAAGGATATTAAATAAGAAATTTCGGTAGTTTATTTGAACCCCTATGTGGTTTGACGTAGGATCTATAGTGAAAAACGTACTTTTTCGTTTATTTCACGCCATCCTCAATAGATCCGAGATAAAAATTTAAAAAAAATACTGAATGTGCATCTTACCACGGTGTATCAAGAAAAATTATCAAAAAAATATTTCATCAAAAATTTTAGTACTAAAAAAATATTTAAATTTTGAATATTTTTTTTTTGGGATTTAGAGATTCAGTACTGCTCTAATTCATATTTAAATGTGCTCTTACGGCTTTTCTAGATTGATAAATATCTTCAAGCTGTTTTTTTTTCAAATATCTAATAATAAAAATAAAATAATAGAAAAAAATAATACACAGTACAAAAAAATGTTATAGATTTTCTGGCATTTCGAAATTTTGAAAAAAAAAAATATCCAGTAAGTATCCAGTGAATAGAGAACAGACACTCTGTTCAAGTTAGAGGCCAATTACTTGTTCGATACTGGTACAAGTAACTTGAACAGAGTGTCTGTTCTCTGTTCACTGGATACTTCAACTAGAGCGCTGACTGGCATCGTCTAAATCAGTCTTAAGAGGTCTCATAGAATTTCAGGCCTGGGAGCTATCTAGAATCCATCTCCACGTACATTTCGTCATCCATCAGCATGCATCCTTCGTACTTCGTCAAGACCTTATTGCACAACTGTCGAGCGCGTCTTTTGGCCACCAGATTTTGCTTCAGCGTCTTGTTTGGTTCCTTGCAGGCACGGAAATTTTTATTACCTTTTCGCATACGGATACTCCGGATAGTACTTTGGTTGGAGTTGCGTCTTTTGGCGATGTCGTAGTCCGGGAGTTTCGGATTTGCCTCAACCTCAGCTTTCGATCGTAAGTTCCACTACGACGCGTTCTACGATTCATCCGAACAACAGTTGTACGTTCACGGATGTGTGTCAGCTCATCATACACGGTCGAGTTAGCCACTTTCAGCGATTTCGTGATTTTAGTACCTTACCGGCGGATTTTTAATTTGAGTGGCCAAAATCAAATTACTTCTCTCGCCTCCCATCCTGCGCAACTTTTTCAAAACAAAACTGAACAACATTGTCCCAACAAAATCCCAGATACGCCTACCACGAACTATAAAGTGAACAGTGATTCCGGATTCTAACTGAATCAAACCTTAGATACATATATTGTCATATCTGATCGATGTATTTCATCAATTTTAAACTAGCTATTAATTTGTATTAATTTGAAGTTTCATTTTCGTAATACGCGTTGCGCACCGTCAGAACTTTTATTTTCCCTAGAGATTACTTCTTCCATGTCTAGCACGAATTTCCATAGTCCTTTTATTTATGGTTCCAAAAATGCATTCCCAAATCCCACCACTCGCTGCGCTAAGGCAAACCGCCCATAAACACAGCACTTGTTCTCTCGCCGCCAATAAACCCAAACATAAAAAACGATAATACTCAAAACGTGTCAAGTGTGTAACATTTTCCCTCCGTCAATTCCACCGGACCGGGCCGGTGAGTTCGTAATCGAACACGACGGAGCTGGATCGGATTTCAAGGGCACTCACCACTCGGAGAGGAGTTTGGAGGGTGCATTACGGAACAATAAAACGAAAGAAGCATAACTGCACCACTTCTCGCTTCTCGCTCGTCTGTTGTTTACATCCCGCGTCGTGGGCGTGTGAACGCGATGCGACAACATGCAGCAGCGAATCGGCGAAGCCCGGGGTTCCTGTGGCCCGCGGGAATCCGAACCCTTGGAAAAAAAAATTATCGTTTCCTTGTATTTTCATGGCTTATCCCGCGCTACCGACGTGTGTTTGTGTGGGAAAATGCAACAAGTTTCGTTATCACAGGCGCGCCTTCCCCTCCCGGCTGCCTGTCTGGGTCGATATGTGTCGGGATTTTCCTGGAAGTCAATCTAATCTAATCTTATTGGACAGTTGAAGAGTGCTGAACATAGCTTGACCTCAAGTTTCCGTTTCTTGGTTCTCCGGCTTTTGATTAGCTCCGAACAAAGATCCCATCCGGTTTGGCATTGGAAAACAACGCAAAAGAAATCAAAACAAATCGGCCGATGGAAAGCTTCGACCCCGGAAGTAGAGCGCAACACTACACCGGAGATTTATATGACCCGCAGCGGAACAAAAAATGGAAACAGTATCACAAAGAAATGTAGATATCGAGGTGACCCTATTTGGGTCGTCATTTATAAATGAAGAATGAAAAAAAAAGGTGCGCCTTTTCGACATATTTTCCCATCGCGTAAAAAGAAAATACTTACACACTCGAGAGACAAAAAAAAAGGATGAAACGATAAAAAAACAGAATTGCACACGAAAAAGCAGGACTGACAAAATAAGAATGACGGAACCCAATCCTACTGGAGAGAATGAAAAGTTCTTGTTCCCTTCTTCTTCTGTCATTCATCCCAACAGCAGCAGTTCATGGCCAACTATGATTAAGGAGATGCGACACGGCTCACATGTGCGTGCGTTCAAACCAAAGGAGCCTTATGCGAAGTTGATGGGAAAAGGATCCCCGAGCGCTCAGCTCATCGTTTTGGGCACAGATTTGGATTTGAGACAAAGTTGTTCCCGATGCGGAATGCCGTTCGAAAGACGTTCCAACTGTGTGTGTGTGTGTCTCTCTGCTTCTCACTCGATTCCAATCAGCATTTCGCAGACAGTTTTCTTCTTCGGCGCAGTATTCGTAGCCACAAATCTTCACAGAACACAACGACGAAGATGACGACAGAGCGTTCCTTCGAGCGTTTGTGTGCTGCTGCCGATGATGGGAAAATGATGAAAGGAATCTATTTTTTTCTTTTCATTTGTCTCCGAGCAGTTTCAGACCTTTCGGTTCATCTTCACACCACTTCCAGGAATTGTGTGTGACGCGCTGCCGCTACTAGGATCAACGAGGGAATGGAGAGAGAAAGCAAGCAGGACAAACAGAAAGAAAAAAACGCAGCACAAACAGGAATTTCTCGGATGAATGGAAACGGAAAAATGGAGGGAACTGAACAAACAAAAAACAACAACAAAAAATAAACACAATTTTGCATGCTGAGACTTGTTCATTCATGAGTGCAAATTCTTATCCCATGAAAAAGACGATTCGAAATGTACAATTTTTTTGGCACAAAGTTTGTATTAATTTTCAACGTCTGCTACCACTATCGGCATTGGACTTTTTTCTTTTCGCATAAACAAATATTCAGAACATTCGTTGTGTTAGTACGATACGATATGTGAACTATTGTTTCACAGCGTATAAAATAATTCAATTTTACCCACCTATTTTACAAATGGTCCGTTGCTTTGATCCCACTGCTCCGGTGGCCAAAAATTGTAGGTTTTTATTGGATCTCCGCGTTGCACACCCGGTTAGAGGTTACACAGTCGTTAAAATGCAAACAACGACCAACTGTGTGCGACTATTAAAAATGACTCTAATTCATGTAACCCAGGGCCAACTGTGATCGAATGCGTTAGAACGCGTATGTACGTAATGTTACGCAGTTTGAATTTTGGAGAACGAGGCAAAATTCGGGGATCTTCCTTGTGCTTTGGACGACAAAAAAATTAGAGAAACAGAGTGCGAAGTCGGAATTTTTTAAGTGACTTTTTATGTGCTGTAACTTAGTTAAAAATCAACGCGTATCGATGGGATGCGCATCATTTTGAAACTACAACTTTCAGGTATTAGAATATTTTACGTGTATATTTTTATCTTAGTGTGTGTAGGTGTAGTGGGCAACAATATCGGGAATGAATGAAAAATCTATCTATATATTCGCGTCATCGAAGGTACGTTGTTGCTACCTAAGATAAGATCAGACAATAGGGGGTCTTTTACGGACCAAATTTCTGTCAGATACGGACCAAATTTCTGTCAGTCGTTCTGATTTCTGATTGGTCGATTTCGATAAATTTTGTAAACAAAGTCGATTTTTCCAGTGTTGCCAATAAAAATAAATTACGTTGGGTTTGTATTGAATTTAGAAAAAAAATGAATTTAATTGATATTACGATACTTAGTTTAGAGGAAATGTGAAGGAATTGTATACACGTTTTACCTAATTATTTTGTTACTATATTTTGATTGAATTGAAAAATTTATATATATATATATATATATATATATATATATATATATATATATATATATATATATATATATATATATATATATATATATATATATATATATATATATATATATACATCCATTTCATGTCAAACCGATATAGTGCTCCTCAGATTTCCATGAAAAGTGGTAGTTTCTTTCTTTATTGCAAAATATTAGACCCGTATTTTTTATTTTTTCGTTAGGGTGACTTATATAAACATAAATATTTTATGTTTTTTCTTGAAAGCTGAGGATTTATTACATAACATATCTCGATATCAGATAGGCTTTTTTGTGTTTTTGAGTGACTTTTCAAAGTTAACCGGTCGTCCGTAAAATCATTTTTCCACTCTTATCCAAAAATAATTTTTTGCAAAAATTTATTACATTTGAACTACTGAACTGATTGAGATGATCGACATATTAAATTGAAGCCAATAAGCCAATCTTTTTTGAAAAAAAATCACACTTACCGGAAAGATAGGATTCTAGTCGCATAGGTCTAGTCTAGTCACATAAGAATATTGAACGAAGACTTAAAACATGTTAAATTTACAAAATAATGACTCTAAAACGAAAAAAACACCTCTCTAGAACCCTCTTTCCAAGTTCAATACTTTTTTCAATATTTTTTCTATTAAAAATCTACCTCATTGGCTTCAATTAGATTTATTGATCATCTGAATCGGTTCAGAGGTTCAAAAGTTATGATTTTTTGAAAAAGTCATTTTTGGGAAAAAGTGGAAAAAATGAGTTTTCGGACAACACTAAAATGGAAATGGACATAAGTTTAGTTTAATAATAATCTATTTGGTTTCTGATACTAATATATTTTATTTCTACCATGCCATGCTCCTGCTATCAAATTTTCGTTTCCTTGTTTTTTTGTTTTCTCCGCTTTTTAAACGAAAAGATATAAATTTTTTTATAATGTCATTCCTTGTTTTTTCACAATGGAATAAAGTGGATGGCAAAACATACATTTCTTCTGCCATTTTCTTCGGCAAATCAGCTTCGTTAGGTTCCAAATGCGATTTCATATTTCGGAATAGAATTTCCATTGCTAAGAAGAAATTAAAAGTCTCATCATTCACTATGCAGATGGGAGAGTTAGAAGCTGTAGCTCGCAAATATGAAAAAAGAGACGGTTGATACAATCTAGGTTGTGTTTTGCTGACTACCAATCTCTTGTTACACTGCTGACATGTTCTTTCCCGCTGAATAATTTTTTTGATGATGAAACCAGCTATATAGAACAACGAATTTTGTTCTGTTCTGTCGAGAAAAGTTTTCGCTTCATCGACGGTGTACTCATAGTCGAATTCAATATTCATGTGATCCACATTATCACTAGAATTAGATGAAGCTGAAATTCGATATGATGTCGATGCTGCTTCATTGTCCATCAATTTCTGGGCTGAACATTCTTCACGCCGCTTTGATAGCAAATCTATCAATCCAATAAGATGTTGTTGTGTATCGGCTGTATACGAAGCATTCGGTACTACGGTCATGTATTGCGAAAGAGTCACAATTTTCAAGTTATTGCTGAATTGCAATGGAGTTGGGCGTCTTTGCTTTGCACGAATCAATGAGAAAAGACTCTCCAGACAATCTTGGACGAACCGCGATGTAAATATTTGTGGGTGTCCTTCATGCAAAAGCCGATCTGTCAACCTCACAATTGCATTCGTGCAAACGATTACACTTGTTTGCCATGGTTTCCAATGTCCGTGTCCTACTTGGAGATCATACATTAACCGCACCATGGTCTTCAGATGAGCGATATCCTCGTCATATTTCATAGGATCATTCAAACAAAATACTTTTTCTTCTGCCCTATTATTGATAAGCTCGAACCATCGAGCAAAGTCTTCTATGAAGCATGCGGTAGTAAGAAGCTCCGGTAATTCTCGTATTTCCGCATGAAACTTCAATGCTGCAGCCACCGTCCTGTTGCAATATTTTGTTGCGTTGCATACTTTCATTTTATCTATTGAAGATGTTCTGTTGTCAAAGCACACATCCGAGGCCGTTAGTCTGTGACAAAGCCGCAACGTGTTGTTTATTTCGGAGTTCACGATTGTGGTTAAATGGTCTCGATGAACAATATTGGATGTTAGCTTTTTTTCACGAACATACCAATCCGGAACTTTCAGGTAGACATTGTTCAACCTGCCATGTACTGTATTTTTAAATACGTGTACGGGATCGGGTATGATCTCTAGCATTCTGTTCTCAGCGTTTGGATGAGGTATCGCAGCATTTAATGTCTCATTTTTGCGACGAATATCGATCCCCAAATCCTTCCACATGCGCTGGTTTTCGGACCCGGAATCTGTTGTTATAAAATGGACACGCAAACTGATTCCCTCTGCTCTTGAAACTGCAGACAATACAGCATTCTTCAAAAACTCTTTTTGTATAGAGTTGCCGGTGTACTCGAAAGCAACCACCTGTTTCCAGCGCGCTGCGATTCCAACTAGCATGAATACCAAAGCTTTACAGGCTAAAGTTTGGGACATAGGAAGCGTTGTTGTTCCAACAAACTGCTTCGTATTTTGGCAAAACTCATTTGCCTCGTCTATGCTCATTTCGTCTAGAACCAATCCGCAGTCCTTTTCTTCAACCGACATTGTGGAGACTTTATGTTGTAGCAGCTCGAATATATCTTCAAGAATACCTACAAAATATCATTTCATATATTAACATGCGATGAGACATATGATTATAATTACATACCAGGACTGAAACGAACTCCTTCAATTTGGCGTAGTAGAGTCCTCGTGGATGGGAACGGGAAGCCTTTTTGAATAAGCTTGTCGTATCCACCTTGACATGCAAACCGAATTTGTAAATTTTCCGTAATCGTTTCATTGGACCAACGTTTCACTTTTTTAACCTCTCCTGTTAATAGCTTAATTTGATCTTCTCTGAAAAGCTTCTTCAAGGGTTGTTTTCCACGAATTCTCGAGGTCAGATATCCGCATTTTTTCTTCCATTGTTTTACAATTCTATTAACGGTTACATCAATATAAAATATTAGAAAATAACATATTTTTTGACACACTACCTTTTCAGCTTGGAAATTTGATGTTTCAAACGAAATATTTCTTCCTGTAGTTGTTTATCTCCTTCATATACGTCAACCAAATCATAATTGTTCTCAATACTTTGTATCTCTTCCCATTCCTCATTCGCGGATGCAGCTAAGGTCGGAATTTTCGTAACTCCATTTTCATTGTATTTCCCATCAACAAAATGAGCCTGTATATATACTAGTATTAGGATATGTTTTAGAATTAGTTTTTAATACTTACGCTACATATTCTTGTGCTTGATTTGATTTCAAAGAATGGAACTTCTAATTCACTGTTCACGCAAAATCGAATCCATTCTTTCCGAATATTTTTGTCTTGAGGGAACCGATAAAATTTATACTCAGGATGAGTATCCGTCCTTCGCTCACAATTTAAGGCTTTACACTTCATTTTTATTTTTGAATTACGTTTTGTATGAATAAAATGGCTTCCTAACGTTGTTTTGGTTGTATTCCTGCTCATATAATAAGATAGAATGTTTTGGTTCAGACAATGAGAATCTGCATAACGCTGTAACGGTTGTCAGATTAGATTTATTTGCTAAAAAAAAATCCCAAATTTGTTTTGGAAACGATTATATTATAGATATGGGTATTTAAAAGACTTATTTTATCCTTTTAAAGCATATTTTTGAGATTGTCTATTTGAAAATATGCAATAATCATTGAATTCGCACCAACCAAATGTTACGATTCATTAAAATAGAAATTTGAAAAATCCGATATTTTATAATATTTGGCAGCTCTGGCATCTTCATGTCATGGCTTCGTTTTTGGACGACGAAGAAGAGTAAGAAGCCAGTTGTCTGGTCTTGTCTTAGGTTGCTACCTATGAATGTTTCGCGTGTGAGTGAAAAATATGTAAACAAACCGCTGCATATTTTCTCTGTAATTAATATACTGATTTCTCGAAAACTTGTACCGTGTTTATCTTACAATTAGTAGAAATGGTTGAGAAATAGTTTTTCTTAGCTGTTTCGATGCTCCGAACTAAAATTTATTGTCATTTAGTAGTGAAAAAAAGCCGTTGAAGTACACCCTCTGTCAATCTACCTGCGAGAGAAGTAAACCGAATTAATGAAATTTGATATAAAAATATCCGCTTAGTGTTCATAAAATACCTAAAATACAAAGATCTGGCTTCTAGTCAATCAGTGCTCTAATATTTTTCAAAATATTTTCCTTAGAACGTGTGAAATATGGACGTCAAAAGCTGCGCAAATTGCCCGGAGAACATGCAAGTCGGACGAAATTTGCTTGAAGCTGACTCCGACCAATCTGCAAAATTCAAAAGCCGTATCGTTTGTGTCGTCCCCGGATGTAAGCAGAGATATCGCCTCAGAATTTCTTTTCATGCCTTCCCTCCGAAAACGGACAAATCGCGGTATCTAGACTGGATCCAACTACTACGGCTAAAGATAGAACCTACAAAAATCTCCCATATTTGTAGCCTCCATTTCACCGTGTCGAACTTCTACTCTTCAAGTATGAAGTGTAATACACGCCTTGAAGCAATAATATTATATTTTTTTTTATTATTATTTTACTTTTTATACCAACAAGCCGTGCCACTGATCGCTTAATTCTTAGGCCATCAGCAGTTCCCGACTTGAATTTGCCACAACCTCCCATCAGCGAAGCCAGGAAAAGACTTATTGAGGGCCGTGCTGAACGTGCTGCAAACCGTGCCAAAGTTGGGGCAGCGATGGACCAGAGACATGATACACCAAACCTTTCAGATCTTGTCATCGATGCTGAATGTGCAGATCATCCCGAAGTCTGTGTTCCTACAGTAGAGAAAGCAGTTCAGGTAGACACTACGGATTTGGATGAACTTAAAGTCAAGCGTATCTCAGCGATCTCCTTTGGAAGCGATGACGATCTTGTATCATGGACTGGACTTAAATCAAGAGAAATGCTCGAATCTATTGTCAAAGCAGTGACTCTCGTGAAGCAGTATCGTCAAAAGCCTAAATCTACAGTGAAGCTAGAAGAGGAAATACCGGATTCCTGCACAATAGACATGTTAAGAATATATTTTTTTAAATAAATAGGCCTTTTTTATTAAACAAGTCGTTTATTAGTAGCCTCTTGATGAGTTCAAAGTAATTCCTTATGCACAGAGGCGAATTAATTACTTATGATTCAAAACACGTTATTGCGCATTTTGCACCAAGTTGGACTGTTTCGGCCTTTTCCATAAGTGCGAAAATGCGAATAAAAGTGCGCTCTAACATCGAATCATGTTGGTGTCTTCAGCGCACTTATTCTTCGATTGATAACGAATAAGTGCGCTGAAGACAGCAAATCGATTTGATGCAAGGTCGCACTTTTATTCACATTTTCGCACTTTTGCAAAAGTGTGAAACAGTCCAACTTGGTGCAAAATGTGCAATAATAAAGAAATAAAATAAAACATACTTAAGCAAATGATACAGAACAACCATTTGGAGAAGGAGATTTTCGTACGAATTTTTATTGTATG
Source organism: Toxorhynchites rutilus septentrionalis (assembly GCF_029784135.1). Taxonomy (NCBI): domain Eukaryota; kingdom Metazoa; phylum Arthropoda; class Insecta; order Diptera; family Culicidae; genus Toxorhynchites; species Toxorhynchites rutilus. The sequence goes on from NC_073744.1 coordinate 196,027,839, forward strand.
GGGTTCCGAGCTTGGAGATCATGACTGGAGGCAGGACGAGAAAATACTGAAGCCTTCATCGTGAACTTCTTCAACACCAACTATTAAAAGATGTTCAGCTTTGAATACTCTTTCGCCTTCGACGACTAAACGGCTTCCACCCGCAGCGTAATCGAACACATCCGCAAACTCCACAGCCACGTAGCAGGTTTCATTTTGTCCGACTGATGGCTCCTGATAATGCATGACACAAGGTCACAGAAAAACACTTATAAGTTAAATTCAGCTTAAGCTACGGCAAAGTTTTTTTCACTGCATAAGGAAAACTCATTTTCCAACCGTTTGGAAGATAAATTTTGCACACAATTATTAATTTTTATTGAAATTTAGTATCCTGAAAGTTTGTTTACTTTTTCACAAGTAAAGACAGTGTCCTTTGGATGCGGTAAGAAAACGTTTTCCCCTGCAGTAAATTTATGTGATTTAACTAAATTAGCATCCTAGAGGATAGTTCTTTCGATACATACTCACCATTACGAAAATTTCTGCAAAAAACGTTAAAAACGGTGCGTTTAAAAATCACATTCTTTTTGCAATTCTTTGTTGACATTCGCTTCACGCACACAAGCTGTCAAATTCAGCTTCGTAGTCGCGAATTGGGTTTGGGAAAAAGAAATGTCGTATATTGTCAATATATGGCAACACTTAAACATATCTTGTGTTGTACTTATCGCATCGGGTCATACTAGAAAAAAATCGGGCCGAGATTGAAAATGAAAGGTGGGAAGATTTTTAAATCTGTGACGTCACAGATTTTGTTTATGTATGTTACTTTTCTTATAATAGTCCACTACATAGGAAAAGTGTTGTTATTAAAAGTAAAAATAAGCAGATGAAATGAACAAATTAGTATTTTTTCTTAAATCAATGCTAGCGTTCAAATTCATAGGGGCCCAACTGAAATTTTAGCAGAAACTGAAATTTCAGTATTGTTGAGGTGTTCTAAACTTTATTTCAATCTTATTTTACTTCTCGTTACATCGACCAAAAACGTTAATGAACAAAGTCAGAGTTACAAAATCGTTTTTTCCTTTGGTGGAAAACATTTTACAGCGCATGAGAAAAAAGTAGCAAGTTTTTTTCCGCGTAAAATGCACTTAAAAAATAAATTGAATAGACTCCATATGACCTAAATTGTGACGACAAGTTTTCTGCTTCCGTCCTAGTTTTAGACGAATGAAGTGTTCAGCATCCTAATTGTGGAAAAAGGAATTACAATTGCTAACAAGAGATAAACTACCATGAAGATGCTCTAAAATCCAAACATAGTAAAAATTAGAATACTAATTCTGATATAAGAAGAAATAACAAAAATGAAACATTTTAGTTCGTGACATGTTCTGTTTATTTTTCAAATGATGAATGTAACGCGAAAAACATTTTTTGGAAATATGTAATTATTTTCTGTATATTCTCTTTCAACGTTATTCGTTGACACATTCAATTTTGTACCATTTGAGTAACTGACTGTTATGCCTGATATGTGAACTTCTTATCTTCCTGGCTACTAATACAATCAAAGTTTAACATAAGCAAAACCCGTGAATCTTCCCACCTTCTATTTTTCATCTCGATACTATACGGCTATTTAAAGACGACAATCTGTGCTACAAGTGTCGTTTTGACAGTGTTGTGATTGTCCTTTTCAGTCTCATGTTATAGCGCGTCAAAGATGGAGTCCACCAAGCAAGAAATTCGCCATATTTTACGTTTTTACTACCTGCGAGGTAAAACTACAACGAAGACGGCCGAAAAAAATCGTGTAGTTTTCGATTCGAACAGCACATCGTTGGTTTGATCGATTTCGTTCTGGTGTAGTGGCTGTCGAAGATACACCCCGTACTGGTAGACCAATCGTCGTGGAAACCGATAAAATCGTTGAAATCGTCCAAGTAGACCAGCATGTGAGCACTCGCTCGATTGGCCAGGAACTGGGTATAGACCATAAAACCGTTTGGAACCATTTACAGGAGATTGGATTCCAAAAAAGCTGGATGAATGGGTGCCACACGAGTTGACGCAAAAAAATCTTTTAGACCGAATCAACGCCAGCGATGCAATGCTGAAACGGAACGAACTCGACCCATTTTTGAAGAAGATTGTGACTGGTGATGAAAAGTGGATCACGTACGACAACCTAAAGCGAAAAAAGTCGTGGTCGAAAAGCGGTGAGCCGGCCCAAGCCATCGCCAAGCCCGGATTGACGGCCAGGAAGGTTTTGCTGTGTGTTTGGTGGGATTGAAAGGGAATCATCCACTATGAGCTGCTCAACTATGGCCAGACCCTCAACTCGGCTCTCTACTGTGAGCACCTTGACCATTTGAAGCAGGCGATTGACCAGAAGCGGCCAGAAATGATCAATAGGAATGGTGTTGTTTTCCACCAGGACAACGCTCGGCCTCACACATCTTTGATGACCCTACGGGAGCTCGGATGGAATGTCCTATTACACCCACCGTATAGTCCGGACCTGGCTCCAAGTGATTATCATCTTTTCCGGTCCATGCAAAACGCTCTTGGTGATACTAAATTGACCTCAAAATAGGCTTGCGAAAACTGGCTGTCTGAGTTTTTGACGTAGAACTACGTCTTTCATTAAGGGTGCCAAATCAGAAAACAGGTCACGTTTTTAGGAAATAAAGTTAACGTTAATAACTATTTTTGCTGCGAACGGATTTTAACGACTTGCATACCAATCCAATCGGAAATTTTCTAAGATTTGTTTGATATGCTATACGTTACAATCCCCATAGTCTGTATATGGTTTAAATTGATGAAAATTGGAAGCAATCTCATTTCCCCATACATTTGTTCTGTCCATATGTGTGCTTTCCCGAACAGAGCTGTCAATATCGAGCAACTTATCGACGAACAACGATGGGAAATTGTAAGATTTCAAGTCTCCGTGAACAAGTGAAAAGAAGAATAACGAAGGGGAATATTTGCCTAGAGTATAAACAGTGGATCTCGCTGAGGCAAACGTTCATTCTTCGTGAGGACACCGACTGGACAACACCGTTGCTGAGCGAGCTGGACCGCGAGGGATCGAGTGCCTTTCTCAAGGCGATTGGGGTGGAGGAGTTATATGATGAAAGAGTGGAGTTTTCGAAGGACATTTTTGAAGGCTACAGACGAATGAACTGAAGAAGTTCAAAGTCTCTTTAATTCAACAAGGAAAGGAAAGGAAAAGAAGCAATGAACATCGCTTGTTCTTTCTTCTTTTGCGCCATCACATGTCTTCGTTTCGGACTCAGCTGTGGACGCGACCAAGATACTCGCTGATGCTTCTGGCATGATTGCAATCATTGCATCAAACTAACGACATTACATTAATGTTTTGAGCTACACAATTGTGTGGGGAATCATCAAGCTGGGTTTTCGTCGGCTAACCGAGAAAAAAAATGTTCTGGAATTTTGTCTGTGATTTGCTTTAGCGTGCCAGTAGCGCAACATTCTCCACCAATGATGACAGCTACGCTAATCGAGACCGGCAATAGGAGTTCTGTTGAGATGAGCGTAAAACTGAGATAAGTGTGTGTATATTTAGTTGCTTCAAGCCATCGATATATAGATATTAGTGTGCGTATGTGCTTGATTCATAACTCGTATCTTCTCCCGTGCGCATTGGTGGTACAAATTATGCCGCAGTTAACATTGTTTGTTTTCCGTCATCATAAGGGCTTCGTTGGTGCCTTTGACATTGTATCAATGCATCGAACTGACGCTGTGGCGAAGCAGGCGTTAAGGTTGTGGAACTACCAAGGATCTTGAATGTCGTGCTGGAATGTTATAAGTTATTTGGGTTCGCGTGCCAGTCGCAAAACTGTCTTCAACTAGGATTGCATTTGCGCTAATCTTGATTATAATGAAGCAATGTTACTCTTTTCGAGGTTGTTGAGATTAACAGAAAGAGATTATTTCGTTTGTTTAGTCACTATGAAAGTAAATATTGTTCTGGAATTTTGTATGTGATTTGGTTTCGCTCGCCTACAGCAAAATTTTCTCCACTAGCGAAATATAGAAAATAACAGCGTAGTTCTACGTCAACAATGCGGTCGTGTCTTGGACACAACCTCCTATAATTTTTTTTCCTGGTACTCATATTTGAGATTTTATAATTTTAGTATATTTTCTGTATCAAATATGTATTCTATGTAAGAAAGATACATGTTATTTGCAAGTGATTGAAAAATATTGTACGAGAATTGTGTCTGAAAATAATTCTATATTACAATGACGAGTTTTGGTAGAAGTACTAGGAAATTTATATTGAAAGGAAATTGTAAAGGGTCAATTAGAATATTAATCAAGCAAAAGTCACCCGTTTTTATTTTTAATTTTTTTTGTAGATTGGCACATCTGTCAGTGACTTCCTATAAAATTTGTGGTGTGATAGTTTTACATTTCTTGAAGTACATCTGCTATTGGACGTGCGTCGAAAATTTGCAAAATTTGCAAAATCAATCGAATTCACCTGATTTGGCTCCCTGCGACTTTTTCCTATTCGAACGACTCAAGAAACCACGTTTTAGCACCCAAGATGAGATAATCGATGGAGAGTACTCTGTGCGGGGCAATATCGATATTGATGAATAATCTTGTATTTTTCATTTCCTGAATTAATAACGGGAACTTTTTGGGCAAAGTGGTATGTACGAGTTTTAAGCGCTTTAGAATTATATTCCAGATAACCGTGCGAGATAGCTGTTGCTTATCATCCAAACAATGGAAGTTCAAATCCCATCAGAACAAATTTTCCTATCCTCTAACCTATCATTTTGAATATTTAAACCCCTCCATATGATATGGCCATAAAAAATCGTGCTTTTAAACTGAGAAGCCTTGGAAAATCGTCATTATGTTCATTCACTAGAGGTGAATGAACTTTCGCGGTTCGAGAACTACGTAACAATGATAAGTGCAATAATTTCAGATGGAAATGTAAAATACAATGATCGTTTGACAATTCTTCCGTTCAAATATTTTGGTAGTCCTAGGCATCCTATCAAACGTAAAAGGACGTTCATCAAATTTACTTGTAACGAAGAACATAATCTATTACAAAAAATTCGATGCATTCTAAAATAATAATCGAAGTGATAAACAAGTGAATTGCATAATATAATTGCGTGGTTCTACGTAGAAAATATGCGGTCCTAGATACAACCCCTTGCAATTTTTTGACGTAGAACTACGTCTTTCATTAAGGATGCCAAATCAGAAAACAGGTCACGTTTTTATGAAATAAAGTTAACGTTAATAACTATTTTTGTCGCGAACGGATTCTGGCGATTTACATACTAAACAAATCGGAAATTCCGTAGGATTTGTTTAATATGCTAATCCCTGGTTTGTAAATGGTTAAAATTCATGAAAACTTTAAGCGTTCCCCATACATTTGTTCTGTCCATTTGTGTGCTTTCCCGAACAGCGCTGTCAATAACGAGCAACTTATCGACGACCAACGGAGGGGAAATCGTAGGATTGAAAGTCTCCGTGAACAAAGCAAAAGTAGAAGAATGAAGGGAAATACTTGCCTAGAGTATAAACAGTGAATCTCGCTGAAACAAACTTTCATTCGGCATCGGACTGTTGAGCAATCCAGTTCACTTTGCTTTCGCTGCGCTTCGATCTAAGATTGGACCCCACCAGTGGTAATCCAACTTGGATATCGTCGTTTGGTTTTTCTGTTCGTTTTTCGCATTATTCGTATTGTGTTTTTCTTTCCGCATCATAAGTTGGACGCTTCGCGTAGTGTGTGATGAGCACGAAGAAGAGGAAGGCAGGCTCGAGCCCTGCAAAAAACGAACGCATTGCCAGGGGCAATAAAATTTCGAGGCAAGCGTCATCTAATGATGCACGCGATGTTGGTGCAGTGAAAAGCGCTCGCATCGAAGCGAGCCTTCGCGAGTGTGACACCGCATCAAACAACAGCGAAGTACGCGATTTCGGCGCGTCAGTCAGAAAATGTAAACGTCGTTACCCAGGCAGCAACCAAGAAGCTCCCCCCGCTGGTGGTGAAGGCGGTCGCTCTTGACAAACTTATCAGCGAATTCGCATCGATGGGTGTTACGGCAGAGTACAAGCTGTGTGGCATAATTTAGTCTTTTTCCAAGCAGTTAACATTGTTTGTTTTCCGTCTTCATAAAGGCTTCGTTGGTGCCTTTGAGAATGCATCAATGCATTAAACTGACGTTATGGCGAAGCAGACGTTAAGGTTGTGCACCAAAAAAATATTTAGGAATACCAAGCATCTTGAATGTCTTACTGGAATGTTATAAGTTATTTGGGTTCGCGTGCCAGTCGCAAAACTGCCTTCAACTAGGACTGCATTTGCGCTAATATTGATCATAATGAAGCAATGCTACTGTTTTCGAGGTTGTTATTAACAAAAAGAGTTTATTTCGCTTGTTTAGTCACCATGAAAGTAAATGTCGTTCTGGGATTTTGTATGTAATTAGGTTTCGCTTGCCAGTAGCTCTTCCACTGAGGGTGACAGCTGCGCTTCTCTCGAGCATGAGAAAGTAATGCAACTTTTTTTGAGGCCAGTAATATTAACAGAAGCAATTTTTTTTTGAATAGCGCAAAATGATGAGAAGTGTTTATATTACTAGTAGTTTCAAGCCACCAATGTGTGGCGACTTATATAAAATAACAGCGTAGTTCTACGTCAACAATGCAAACTTCCTATAACTTTTTCAAACTTGTGTATAAGATAGCTCAAGTTCCACTGAGCCGATTTATGTCAAATTAATATGAATCCAATCTGTGTGCATCTCTCTATCGCATGAACCAATAAATAATCATTATCATCATATTAAACGGATCAAAAATTGAAACCATCTCACATTTGCACATATTTTTGTCGCTTTTTCTTATTTTTAGCCGATATGGACGGCTCCTTTCATGAGTTCATGCAGTGTTTGTGGGTTAATTTTAATGTTGACGTGTCTGACCATCAACTAGTTTGAGAACACTCACCTTAGGTTTGGCTTGAATTATGCGTACAGTTGTGCAATGGTGACGATTTGTGAGCTTTGATTTGGGGCCTCTTCCGGGAGTAGTTTCCGATGAAATTTTTCTGTGGAAATTCAGAAAACACAATACGCACCCTTCCATTTGACAGACTTACACACATTTGTTTTTAAAAGGTCGCATGGATATAAGTAATTGATGACTTAATTTTTTCGACATGTTCAAGTACAAGGTTCGATTCATCTTTTTTTTTTTCCAATGTTATCATAAAATTAGGTTCAACCATGAGTACCGTCGCACATTGGATCCTGATTCGGTAGACTTTCCAAATGAGAGGCTATACATATATGGAAGCCACAGAAAAAAAACAGGAAGTGGGTTATATCTATGGTATAACCGCAAGGGTGACGTAGGACTATCGTTGATTTAGAGATCATTTGTTTGAAGTTGAATCTGAATTCATTCTGAATGAATGAATATTTGGGGGGCTTCGAAAACGAGAGTGTTACGTTTGATGCACAAGGTTTCATGCATCCAATATTGGATACGGAAATATTGTACTGATGGGGAAGAATAATCTTCAGAAGCTATTCTGTTAATTGCGATTGATTGAAAAATCACAAAACCAAATGTATTTGGTCAGTGTTACATGGATAGAAAACATTAAAATAAACTCTTTCACATGAATGTAATTTTAAATTCCCAGAGGAACTGGCAGATTATTTTCAGTAACGATTAGATATTTCCACATTTTCCTCGATACTGGAAGCCCACCAGTGGTTAATGCTAACTCGATAACCATCTGTTAATTGAAACATATTTGGTCACAGTGTTACATGGATAGAAAACATTCAAATAAACTTTTTCACATGAATGTATTTTAAATTCCCAGAGGAACTGGCAGATTATTTTCCGGATCTTTCTCGATGCTGAATGGCATCCAAACGGAAAGAATTCCGCGCGTGTATGTGTGTGTGTAGCGGCTGCTTCGAGATCTTCCCGGGGAACAGTTTGTGGCATCACTCTCCTCCTGATGGATTCCCTTCTGGCCTAAGGTGCACAAACAGGCTCTTGGTGACACCGTTCATTCGCGCTTTCATGATAAACGAAGACCTTAACCACAACAGCGACAACATGCTCCAATCGCTGTTCAATTAGAACTGAGTGGATTTCCGAGCGACGCTCGCTTATATACCGATTGGTGATTTCAATAGCCTGTTTTGAAAGCAATTTTAAGACTATTGAAACAAGTTTTTGGATCAGAAAGTAACAAGTATAGAACGCGTAGACATTTTATCTATCGAATGAAGTGTATATCATACCATTTCGTTCAGTTGTTTAAGAGCTATTAACGCTCAAAATCTCGGTCTCCGGCGTAACGCTTTCGTTTTCGAAACTTTGATTTTACACCCCGGTATAGAAATGAAAGACGTAGTCCTACGTCAAAACTATCTTCGAACAGCTACCATTATGATGCCCCCCATATAGGACCGACAACCCATTTAATGTTATTTCCCAATAATTCACCTTTATTTTCGTGGATATTACTTTAAACCGGGCCGCCTTCAAGGAGGTAAATAAATCGCCCATACACCCATTTGCTCCCTGAAAATAAAATAAGAAACCCATCCAGACGCCTAAATCGAGAAATTATTCAAAATGTTTTGGCACAATCGACACATTCGGTGTTCAAGATGCGTTGCATAGCAAGGTGCATTACTGCTTTCAAGCATAACGATGACGACGATGACGCTGCCATCGACGCTACCGCCGACAATTAAGATTAAACTGTCGTAAAGATAATAGCGTGGAAATAAAATAAACGAATTTGTTTTAACGGTCAGCAGTGTTTTCAGGTGCCCTCTCCCGGGCACCTGATGGCCGGAGTTCAAGTGGCAAAACGACGAAAAAGGTGATAGGTGTTGGGTAACTTTCCCTCCGCATGCTCTCGCAGATACCATTTTACTTTCACCCTCTCTTATCAGACACACAATTAATATTGGCGAAACCTTTTCTCGTTTGTCCTGGTGCAAAGAATGTCACCGTTTCGAACTGAATGCCTTGCCCAGGAGGTGGATTAATAATGTATTCACCACATTATCCCTTATCACTTCAACACGTTGTCGGCATGCAGTTCATTTCTCATCTCGGTAGGCTCCGCCAACCACATTAATGTTCACATGAACCCAACGGTCCAATGCATTTGAAAATTAAAAAAAAAATGGCGATCTGAAGCTCGCCAGTTTGAGACCCGAGACGTTTGCTTGGTTTTTCGCATGGCTAGCTATGATTGAGCCGTTGATAGCATTCGGCGCGCAGTTGCAGCACGCGATCACTGCAAGCGGAGCATTTGTCCGAGGCCTAACCCCGGTAACTATGTTCGCGCGATCGCACGTGAAAAACCTGGCATCCTGGAGTAGACGAAGAAGCGGAGGTACAAAACAAAAAAAAGCAGAGTGCAATTAATTTGCGCGCTCCTAAGTTGAAACGATTCCATCAATATGGATGGATTCCGCGCCGTGCCGGGACAAGTGTCCGAGAGTGCGCCCCGGCACGTGTGGGCACCTTCGGGGCCGGTTGAGTAATGAGAAGCGCGTTTTTGTTGTCGTTGCGCTGCGGGCCTATCATCAGGGGATAGTAACTTCAAGCAAAAAAGTGGGACCGATTCGAGATTGCTTTTATGTAAACAGTGAACTTTTTTTACACTCTAAAAATCAGACCGACTTGCACTGACAACTGAATGATATTGTCAATTTGTGCGAGGTGCCTCAAAACAGCTGGGAATAAATATTGTTTATATACAGTAAGTTACATTCAATGCGACGTTTATATTATTGGACACTAAGTGGTGCGGACTCAATCCACTTCATTTTCAAGCAAATTCATGCATGTTTTCAAGCGATTACTTGCAATAAATTCTTAGACCACCAGAGATGCCAGATTTACAAATATGTTTATAAATTTACAGACATGTCTGTAAAACACTTTTTGTTTTTGTTGTAGACTTTTTGGATATAACAATATTTCACAGGTTTTTGAAAAATAAAAGGGCTCTATTCATCACATCAAAAATATTCGACTCACCATATGACATTTTCCACAGTTTTAATACAGAAAAGTTATTATATTTAGTTTATATCAATACACATGACGTTAGACCAGCGATTCTCAACCTGCAGCCCGGCAGTCTTTCTGGTTGGCCCATCTGGTGTGTATGAAGTTTGGAACCCGTACTTTTGCCCTGACATCATTGCAGACGAAAGAGAGGATACGGTTATTCACAATTAATGAAAAATGGCATTCTCTGCAGGTAACGAAAAATCTTGAACGAAAATTGTCTCTGATAATTATTTTTTGTTCTAGATAAGATTGTTTTGCTGAAATGCAAGGAGATTTATTGAAAAATAGTAAGGCTAGGGTCAGGACTATGTCTTCTTAGTATTAAAACAAAATCGAATAGAAATTTTCATTCTATTCTCAACAATTTACATTCGCTTTCGGGCCTGCTTATGACGAAATATGGGTTACTGTTCGATATTGTTACCACAGACATAGTTCATGGCTAAGTGGGGATCTAAAACTTGTATAGCCTTGCATGGCGGATGGAAAATATACACTGTATTTTCTTATAAGTTTCATCAACGACAAGACCGCAAACCTTGGTGGATGTCCAATATATCAACGAAGAAATACCGATTTTTATAAAAATTAACAACGCGTATGTATGTGTATGTATGTATGTGTAGATCGTTGAAACATTTAAACACACTTACAACACATAAGTTATTAAGTGGTCCGAAAAATCAATTTTTTCCACTTTTTCCCAAAAATGACAAATTAAAATTAAAAACTTTTGAATCACTGAATCGATTTAAATGATCGACATATAAAATTGAAACTAATGACTTAGCCTTTTATTAAAAAATATTTAACTTGCGAAAAAAATAATTATATTTTAGTAATTATTGATCGTAGTCGTTTTTTATTTTTTTTTTGTGACTTTGGACTAGAGGGCGCTATATTTTTATATTTTTCCTTGAAAACTGAGGATTTTTTACATAACATATCTCGATATCAGAGATGCTATTTTTTTGTTTTTTTAGATATGATGTTTCAAAGTAATCCGGTGGTTCGAAAAATCATTTTTTCCCCTTTGTCCAAAAATAACTTTCTGCAAAAAATCATAACATTTGAACTACTGAACCGGTTTTGGTGATCGATGTATTAAATGGAAGCCAATAAGCAAAATTTGAAAAAATATCACACTTGCGGGACGGATATTAGTAGCATAGTTCTAGTTTAGTCACATATGAATATTGATCGAAGACTTAAAACATGTTAAATTTACAAATTTATAACTTAAAAACGATAATTATAACATCTCCGATATCGAGATATGTTAGGTAAATAATCCTCAGCTTTCCATAAAAAATATAAAAAAAATATAGCGCTCCTATCTTTAAACGAGAAAACTATGAAAAAATAAATCAATCAATAATTACAAAAACAAGAATTCAATTTTTTCGCAAAAGTAACATTTTCCCAAAGAAAAATAACTCGTAAGCTTCAATTTGATCATGTCGGTCCAATAGTTCAAGAGTTATGTTTTTGTAGTGGGAAAAATAGGTAAAATTTGTTTTTCAAACCATCGATTAGTTTTGAAAAATCATATTTCAAAAACGAAAAAAATAGCATCTCTGATATCGAGATATTTTATGTAAAAAATTCTCACGTTTCAAGAAAAAATATAAAAAAATATAGCGCCCCCTAGTCCAAAGCCATGAAAACATTAAAAAACGACTACAATCAATAATTACGAAAATAGGATCCATATTATCTGCAAGTTCAATATTTCTCAATTAAGGCTCATTGGCTTCAATTTGATATGTCGATCATCTAAATCGGTTAAGTGGTTCGAAAGTTATAAATTTTAGAAAAAAGTCATTTTGGGAAAAAGTGGAAAAAAAAAGATTTTTTGGATCACCCTAAAATAGAAATGAGCACCCCAATGAAAAAATAAAAAAATACGAGTCTAATGTTTTGCGATAAAGAACAATATTACCACTTTTGACGAAGATCTGAGAACCACTATATTGGTTTGGCATGGATTGGATGTATATATATATATACAAAATACAATCTTACGTGCATCACGATGTACAAAGTATTCATGAATATGTGAAAATTAACGTTAAAAGACATTTCTATAGATCTGCATACTTTTACAGACTTTTCCACATTTTTAACAGACATTCACATGTTTTTACAGACTTTTTTTAAAAATCATCTGGCATCTCTTCCTTCCACTTTTTATGGAATATTTTCAAATCGCAGGAGTAAACATTTACGTGACTCTGACTTCGTTTGTTTTTATTTCGTTCGGAAAAACGTTATGTCAAAGAGAGGGGACATTAAAAAGGCGTAGCTCAGTGAAAGGCTGAGATGCTCTTTCAGAGATGCAATGGTTAATTAAACAATTTACGGAAAAATGTAGTTCGTTCATTTTATTGTTTGAATTATTTTTGCCCCTGACAACAATACCTCTTTTATAGTGTTGATTATCATAAGAAAAATAACACTCCTGATCGTTGGATCTCTTTTGACATTTCAATTGGATCTTTTTTGACAGCCGTTTTGATTCAGTCCGCACTACCTAGATTGGACAGACCTGTAATGTGACACGTTTAATTGGACATTTTTGTAAACATCGAGTTCGGGGCCCAAATTATGGCGCCACATTAAAGTTGCCACCAGACGTAGACACTGTACCACTCACATCGCCAATGTTCAATTACAGACCAAAATCGCCTCCAAAGCGACACTGAGTGGTGCCTCGGCATGTCGTATTAAATTTAAATTACTGTATTATATTGTTATTTATGTTCGCATCATAGGCAACGCACACATTTATTTTCCACTTGCAACAGTTCTCACGATGATTGGATGGATGAATATACGACTTATACATGCATCTAGTACGACTAATGTCATGCGTATATACAATTTACTACAGACAATCAAAAAACGAATGGCGGAAAACGTTCTTGATAATTATAATAATTGTTACAGATTTTTGTAAATACATGTATATTTGGAATATTATTTAAAAATTATTTTTAAGTCCGAATATTTCCGGTTTCAAGAAAAGTGAAAGTTAAAGTTGCTTTTTTATTTTTAACTTTTAAGAACGAAAGATTATCTGTTTGCCGGTCTTTTGCGTTCTGATAAACATAGTGACAAAAATAAATTAGTTCCACTTCGTCATTCAATTGCACTTAACTCAAAACTGTAAACATGAGATTATGAACTTGAAAAACCAAGTTGCCAAGTATGCCAACCCAGCAAACATTAAATCGTATATAGAGCATCGAATATCTGATATTTTGGGTGGTATATGATGCGCCCAAAGAGCATGTACAGTAAGTTACATCTAATCCTCGACATTCCGAGGCACTACTCAGTGTCGCATTAGAGGTGATTGGCCTGTAATCGGACATTCACGATGATAGTGGTACAATGTCGACATCTGGTGGCAACTTTCAATCTGGGGCCATACTTTGGGTACCAAACTCGATGTTTACAAAATATCCAATTAGAGATGAAAATGTCCAATTATTTGTGTCCCACTACTGTACATGCAAGGTTATTAGGCAATACCTAATAACATAATAAGTCTGTTGTCATACGAATATACGATTCATCACTGCCATAAAAAAATGGCGGAAAATATTAAAGTAAAATGTTCGGCCTGGGGAATCACCATTTTTGTATGTATATAGAACCTTTATAAACATTTATGTTTGTACAAAAAGGAATTAATCAATTGACTTTTAGGGATATAAATGTTTGATATGAGTGGTGTCGATGGTTGTAAAAATGCTCCGATGGGATTTGAACTCCGGTTGTTTGGATTATCAAGCCGCAGCTATCTCGTATGGCTATCTGAAATATGATTTTAGGGCAATTAAAGATCTTACATATGATACGAAAGAGTTGCAATCGGATACGTTCAAGTTGTCTATAATTCAAAAGAAAAAGAAAAAGTGCATCGTCATTCAAAAAGCATCAAACACGCGTCTAACATATGCACACAGTTGCAGTGCTAAAAACGAAACATCGCGAGAATGACCGTTTATGAAAAATCGTTTCTCGACTCTCGGTCAAAACCGTCAACAAAGTTTCTCTAAGTTTCTATGTTCCGCGCAACGAAAACGAGCAACACACAAAAAACCATACATCGATGTTTAGAAGCTACCTATAATCATTTGCACTCTTCTCTTCTTTCGCCTTCTTTGCCATGACTTGGATGGTTGTGTTAATTGCAATGCCAGATGCACTTCAGTGAAATATTCGCTAGCGTTCACAGCTTGAGGGGAAACATTAAACACAAAACGAGCAGAATAAGCGACCTTTGTTGTTTCGGGCACAGAAAGATTCTGAGAGTTTTCGTCAGAGGAGATGCAATACTTATACGCTAGCGACAGCTTACTTATTATGCAATGGTGGAGTTTACTTCGCAAATTTTCTCTTTCCGCTATCCCCATTCGTTGTTTCTGTTCTAGCGGCTGCATAAGATACCCGATATTGACAGCTCTGTTCGGGAAAGCACACAAACGGACAGAACAAATGTATGGGAAAACGGGAATGCTTCCAATTTTCATCAATTTAAACCATATACAGACTATGGGAATGTGATGTATAGCATATCAAACAAAAAATCAAAGAAAATTTCCAATTTGATTGGTATGTAAATCGTTTAAATCCGTTCGTAGAAAAAAAATAGTTATTAACGTTAACTTTATTTCAAAAAAACGTGACCTGTTTTCTGATTTGGCACCCTTATTGTAAGACGTAGTCCTATGTCAAAAATCTAAAATTGGAGGCGATATACAAGACACATTACTTGTATTCGTTTATTGTCTATTCATCAACAGGCTGTGAAGGCCCCAATGATGTTACTTATATCTAAACATGAATGTTACACTACATAAGTTCGTCACATAATAAAACTAACATCGAAACTAAAAACCTATGGTAAATTGAACTAGTTCAGAAAAAAAAAGAGCTAAACCTCCGGCGAAGAAGCGTTTGGGATAAATGGAAGTCGTACAACATGGTCACTCTGTTGAATAATCTTTGCAAACCACTAAATCCACCAAACATGCTGTAGTTCGTACGTTGTACGGGCAATCTTAGCATCGCATTATTCCGGAGAGCTCGAGGTCGGACGTTGATATTGATGTTCTCCAAGAGAACGGCGGAGTGCATATCTCACGAACCTTCGTTGAACAGACTCAACTCTTTCGACGCCATTGTTGTAGTGAGGAGTCCAAACTGCAGAACCATACTCTAAAACAGAGCGAGATAGAGAGCAGTAGAGAAATTTGAGGCAGTAGATGTCAGTGAAATTTTTGGCAATTCTGAAGATGAATCCTAGAGTTCTGGTCGCTTTATTCCAAGGGGTGTCTAATATTACCCCTAGGTCTTTGACTTCACTAACGCGCTCGATTTCTGAGTCACGCAAGACATACGTATACAATATGTTCTTTCTCGTGCGCGAGAACGAGATGACGGAGCATTTAGCGGGGTTTACATCCATGCGGTTGAGCATACACCAATCGGCGAAAGCATCCAACTGTCTCTGAAGGAAGTGACAATCTTCAATTGAGCAGACCCGAAGGTAAATTTTCAGATCATCTGCGTATGACAGTCGTGGTCCTTCAATCACCAAATTTACGTCGTTAAAATAGATCAAAAAATCAGCGGACCCAGATGACTACCTTGTGGTATGCCAGAAGTAGCAGCAAATAGAGAGGATTGACAGTCGCCAATAACGACGGCTAGTCGGCGGCCAGTGAGGTATGATTGGAACCATTGCAGAAGGTTGCCGTTAATCCCAAGCCTGTCGAGTTTGGCAACAGCTATACGGTGGTTCAATTTATCAAAGGCCGCAGTCAAATCTGTATAAATGGCGTCCGTTTGAGCGTATTGTAACATAGAATTAGTAATGTAGGAGGTGAGACACAGTAAATTTGTGGTGGTGGAGCGACCCGTCGTGAATCCGTGCTGGCCAGTGCTAATGTACGGCTTGCTGAGAGCGTTGAGCGGTTCCATAATAACGAGTTCAAACAATTTAGCCAAAGCGCAAAGCGAAGTAATGCCACGATAATTATTGACGTCCCGTCTATTTCCTTTCTTATGGACTGGGAACATATGCGATAGTTTCCAACAGGTCGGAAAAACGCCAGTAGACACGGAAAGCTGGAATATTTGGAGCAGCGGGGTCAACAAGTCATTCATGTGCGTTTTGAGAAAAGCTGATGGGATTCCGTCAGGTCCCGGATTGAACGACGCTTTGAGTTTCGAGAACGACCTAGAAATCATCTCCAAACTGATCTCAACTCTACTCAGGGTTTGGTTGGAGAGAGGGACGTAGCCAGCAGCATGCCTGATATGTTCGTCGCTCAAACTCTCATCGGTGAAAACGCTGGCAAATTTATCTGAGAAAAGGTTGCAGATATCCCGTTGCGTAGAGGCCACGATTCCATTGAATGCCATAGACGATGGCAAACCGGCTGAATGGCGCTGCTCGTTGACAAATTTCCAAAACTGTTTGGGATGTGATATGAGTTTTCTCTGTACACGACGCTGATAATGTAGGAAAGATTGCTTCGCAACACGTTTATATTCGTGGTTGATTCGCGCATATTGATATTGAAGAATTTGTGCGCGGTGTGTGGTGAAATTTCTCAAGGCGTCGAAGCACACAGGTCTGCCATGGTTTGCGGGATGCATGGTGGCATTTCTTTTTCGGCACATATCTATCGATAACATATGCCAGAACGTTGGAGAATGTTAAAGCTGCAGATTCGACGTTAACGGTGTCTAGTATATCGTCCCAATTGAAGCTAGAGAGTAAGAGTCATAAGAAATTGCTACAGGTGAGATATCGAAATCCTGTGACAACTTAGTACCAACGGTAACCAGCAGAGGTGGATGATGAGGAGTGTGCTTAACAAGAGGAGCAGGAGCTCTGCATAGGAATGGGGCTGTGTCCTGCGCACTCACAAAGCAGAGATCCAGACTACGGTCATTCTGATTGGTAACGTAATTGATTTGCGAGAGAGTGGCTAAGCTGTAATTGTCAAGCAAGAAAGAAGCATTGGGAGGGATGGTCGAATGAGCCAAATCCGGATAAAGGAAGCCGTTGCAGGATTTCTTCCACGAAATTCTTGGAAGATTAAAGTCGCCCATTAAGATGACTTCATTTGTATGATGTGTATAACTGGCATATGCATATGAAATTGGAAGCCATATACATGTATATGGGTTATATGATGTAATATAAACGATAATTATACGATTTAAGTTTTTCTAGGATGTATGCATATCGCCTCCACGTTTGCATGTATGGGTTGGCAGGCGCATCATATACATGCAATTTATATTAATCATACTTGCATGTTTGTGAATATAATCTTCAAAATGAAATCATTACACTAAACCTTCGTTTCAAACAACTTATGCAGTAACCAAATCACGCAATAAACATCAATAATTGCTGGGAATCTCTTATCAATATTTGTTCAAATTCAAAAAGGTGCTTAACCCCAGTTTTGTTGACATTTTTTATGCATTCAATTAAATCGTACGATAAATCATATATAAACATAAACATTCCCACCTTTCATCCTTCATTAAACACCTCGTAGTAGAAATCTGTCAGTATGCATACACTCTCCTTATAAAATGATGATGATGATGGTCCCACCTCATACCCCTACAATGGTTTGAGCAGGACGATTTATCATTAAGATAATTTTTAAAGTTTAACAAAGCACATCTGGAACCAGTATGCAAAATAAAACGAACTGGTTCTGTTGCAGACATAAATTGATATCATAAGAACATTAAACAAAAGACGGAAACCGAAAAGTAAAGATATAATCCCAAGGCATGTCGAGCAAATTTCCAACCCGGGAAGATCCTTGACTGATCGGGAATCGAACCCGATATCCTCAAGTTTCCACTAGATACTTACACTGAGATCTGCCGCGGTACAGAAAAAAACTCGATATAACCATCTGCTAATACGATAGTTTACAAGTATTCCGTCTGGGCTATCCCTGGTTCGAATCCGGTTTCCACTGAAGACCCTAGAACATTTCATTGTATAACGATTTTCGCCAGTGTTCAATCAATCAAGTTATCTATGTCTACCGAAACGCGCGCGTGGCTCAAGCTTTTGTAGACTACTCATTTATTTTGACGTAGGACTACGTCTTTCATTTCTATACCGGGGTGTAAAATCAAAGTTTCGAAACCGAAAGCTTTACGCCGGAGACCGAGATTTTGAGCGTTAATAGCTCCTAAACAACTGAACTAAATTGTATGATAAACACTTCATTCGAAAGATAAAATGTCTACGTGTTATATACTTGTTACTTTTTGATCCAAAAACTTGTTTCAATAGCCTTAAAATTGTTCTCAAAACAGGCTATTGAAATCACCAATCGGTATATAAGCGAGCGCCGCTCGGAAATCCACCCAGTTCTAATTGAACAGCGATTGGAGCATGTTGTCGCTGTTGTGGTGAAGCTCTTCGTTTATCATGAAAGCGCGGATGAACGGTGTCACCAAGAGCCTGTTTGTGCACCCTAGGCCAGAAGGGAATCCATCAGGAGGAGAGTGATGCCACAAACGGATCCCCGGGAAGACATCGCTACACACACATACACGCGCGGAATTCTTTCCGTTTGGATGCCATTCAGCATCGAGGAAGTTCCGGAAAGATTTCATCATTTCTGGAAAATAATCTGCCAGTTTCTCTGGGAATTTAAAAATACATTCATGTGAAAGAGTTTATTTTAATGTTTTCTAACCTTATAACACAGCGATCAAATACATTTGATTTTGTAATTTTTCAACCAAGTGTAATTAGCAGGAAAGCTTCTGAAGATTATTCTTCCCCATCAGTAGGATATGTAGGATATGCGCACGCAATCGATTATTGCTCAGTCGCCGAAAGTTCCGAGCTCAGAGAGTTCATTCCCCTCTAGATTGCCTTCCAAATTGCCATCGTAAACCACACCTCTCGACTCAATCACACACACAAAACATACTTAAGCGATATTCTGGTGGTGAGACGCATTCATTGTTCGTGAGGACTTCGACAAGACAACATCGTTGCCTAACGTGCTGGACGAGGTGGACGGCGAAGGATCGACACATACACGCGCGGAATTCTTTCCGTTTGGATGTCATTCAGCATCGAGAAAGTTCCGGAAAGATCTAATCATTGCTGGAAAATAATCTGCAAGTTCCTCTGGAAATTTAAAAATACATTCATGTGAAAGAGTTTATTTTAATGTTTTCTATCCATGTAACACTGAGACCAAATATTTTTCAATCAAGTGCTATTAACAGCTGGTTATCGAGTTAGTATTAACTACTGGTGGGCTTCCAGTATCGAGGAAAATGTGGAAATATCTAATCGTTGCTGGAAAATAATCTGCCAGTTCCCCTTGGAATTGAAAATTACATTCAAGCGAAAGAGTTTATTTTAATGTTTTCTATCCATAAAATATCCATATAATACATTTGGGTTTGTGATTTGTCAATCAAGTACAGTTAGCAGGAAAGCTTCTGAAGATTATTCTTCAGAACAAGGTTTTTCGTATCCTATATTGGATGCATAAAACCTTGTGCCTCCAACGTAACGCTCTCGTTTTCGAAGTCCCCCAAATATTCATTTATTCATTCATTCAGAATGGATTTAGATTCAACTTCAAACAAATGATCTCTAAATCAACGATAGTCCTACGTCACCCTTGCGGTTATACCATAGATATAACCCACTTCCTGTTTTTTTTTCAAATCTAACTTACAACAACAATAATGTAACAAAAATCCATCATCATCAATACGAACATGATAGCTTATGCAAACATAGAAACATTGAAACATTTTTACAAGTTCATAACACAGATTTCACATGTGACAGACACAATTCTTTGAACTCAGCTATTGTTGCCGCTCGTTTGATATTTCTGGGCATCGAATTGAAGAATTTTAATCCTTTATACAATAGTGAATTTTGGGACCTGCTAAATAAAAAGTTAGGTGTTCTTGCATCAATCGCGTTTCTTGTATTATATCTATGCAAATCACTTCCTCGTTCAATTCGATCACACAAGTATCGAGGCAGCATATCATTCAAAATTTTAAAGATGAACACCATTGTCAAGTAATAAATCCTTTGCTTCACAGATAACCACTGTAGCGCGTCCAACATTATGACAGAGGAAGTGTACCTATGACATCTTAAAATTAATCGCATGATTTTATTTTGTAACCGCTGCAATCGCAATAGTTGTGTATTATTTGCAAGAAACAGGATGGATGAGCAGAAATCTATGTGTGGTGAGACGAGTGATTTATATAGTTTGACTTTACTAATTGCGTTTAACTCATTCTTCAAACGACAAATGACGCCGTACTTTTTAGCAACCTTTTTGATGACATTATCAATGTGAGACTTAAAAGTTAGTCTGTCATCAATAACTACTCCCAGATATTTTATTTCTTTAACCCGTTCAATAGTCTCACCATCGATTTCAAAATTACCGTTATATCTGGAGTTTGCTGAAGAAATGAGCATGTATTTTGTTTTATTAACATTCAACTTTAATTGTTTGAATTTCAACCACCGAGCGAGAGAATGAAGATCTTCGTTCAAGTGCTCCGCGATTACATTCAACTCCTTAGCTGCGATGAACAGAACAGTGTCATCCGCGAACAAGTTGATATCACAAAAACGTAAAACCCGCCGCATATCATTAATATATAAAATGAATAAAATGGGCCCTAACACACTTCCCTGTGGTACACCAAGTGTGTTATCGATGGGAGTAGAAATAAAATCGTTGAAACGAGTCTTTTGAGTTCTATCACACAAGTAGCTTTCAAACCATTTGTATGATGTCCCTACAATTCCAAAGCGCTTCAATGTTTGCAACAATAAGGCCCTAGAAATTGTTTCAAAAGCGCGTTTCAAATCCAAGAACACCGCAAAAATAGTTTCTTTAGCCTCGATATTCTCTTTCCATTTTGCCAACACCAGATTTAGTGCGGTATCCCGATATCCCGACTGTTCCGGTATCAGCAAACTGTTATTGTCAATAAATTTCATCAGCTGGCCTTTCACAACAAGTTCTAAAATTTTTTCTAATGTGTGCAACATGTTAATGGGGCGGAACTCTTCGGCTTTATCCGTCCCATTAACTTTGGGGATGGGAACCACAAGAGATTCCTTCCAAACTTCAGGCACGTGCCCAGTTTGCAATGATTCATTTATCAGGCCTAGCAATTCGTGTCCAATAACATGAAAGCAATCTTGTATCACTTTTGCGTTGACATTGTCGATACCAGCCGATTTATGCAAAGAAAAACAAATATCTCTCAACTCTGCAAATGTGATGGGTAGAAAACATTCTAATCTGAAATTGCTGCTTATCGGCTGTATTATTTCGTATGGCTCACTGACCAATTCAATACTTTGATTGATCAATTGAACACTATTCACGAAATAACTGTTGAATTTTTCCGCAATGATTTGTTCCGAATGTTCTTCTGAACCTTCAAAAGTTATGGACCGCGATAAACTATTTTTAGTGTTAAGTAAACTTTTTAGTATTTTCCATAACTCCTTGCTGTTATTCTGATGTTGATCGATTTTCCTCTGTATATATTCACATCTTGTCTTTTTCAAGGCTTGTGAATATATATTCCGCGCGCAGGTGTACCTTTTCCAATCGTTTTCTATATTACTTCTACAAAATTTTGAGTACATTTTATCTCGTTTACGTTTGAGACGCAAGAGTGATAAAGTGTACCAGCTGTTCGAATTCTTCAAATTGATTTGTTTCTCAAAAACTAGGCTATTGGTACACACTTTCAAGATATTAGTGAGAACAGCTGCTTTCAAATCCAGATTGTCCGTTATTGCAGTAAAATCCAGGTTTCTAGCAACAAGATGAGACAGTGCTTCCTTTGAATACTTGTTCCAGCACTTGATTTTAACTCTATTTTCTTCACGTTCACTCTGTTCGTTCTCAATTTAAATAAAAATTGTCTCATGATCCGTTATTTTCAATTTGGCCTCTATCAAAGAATGAACTGTATTAAAATTAGAGAAAACGTGGTCTATCAAAGATCTACTGTTTTTCGAAATTCTTGTAACTTCTGTTACAGTCTGTTTCAAGTTGTAAAAATCAGATAGTTGCTTCAATTGCTTCGAATTCTGCACGTTGAGCCAGTCAATATTGAAGTCACCAGCAATTACATTCAATTTACTGGAGTCAATGAAACTCTCCCACCAGTTTTCTAAAATTTCTAAAAATCGCTGATCACTAGAACTGGGGGAATGATACAAAATTCCAAAATTTCCCATCTGCATACCTCTTTCAACTGAAATTGCCAAGAACCAATTATTTTCAACAGATTCGTTTAACCGAACGTTGAATTTAATCGATTCTTTTGCGTAAATAGCAACTCCTCCAGTGTGTCTGGAATGTGAAAGGCAAAAAGCAACTTTGTAACCCGGGATGCCATATTGATCAAATGAATTCTCATCAACAATATGAGTTTCAGAAAGAAAGACTAATCGTGGACGGAAATTTTCTACAAGTTGGCGCATTGCCACATAATTTGTAGAAAGCCCAGCTATATTGAAGTACAACATTTCAAACTTCCTACGAAACATAGTGGAAAAAAATATATTCGTCGATGTAAACAAGCGGTGAAAAAGGAGACACTTTTCGACGAGTGATTTGTATGAAGTTCCACTGCCGTGCTATCATGTCAGGTTCCATTCTGATTTTTCTTGGAAAAATTACGTTACTCTGACACGAGGCGTTTTTTACTGCTGCCGATTTTTCTATAAGGAAATAATTGGATATCAATATCAGCAGTTGGGACAGTAAAACGGCTAGACGGCGTAACGGTTTTTATAGAAACGGGAAGTAATATCCGCAATGAATATTCGATTGATCGCGCTGAACACAATTGCTCCTTAGTTTTATTGGGTCACAAAGTTGATCGTTTTGATTTCTTTGTAGTTTTTTTTTCACTCAGTTTATTGGTTAAATAGGTTATGCTTGGCAACCATATGTAGGGAATCCATCTCTCATCCGCGCTCACCATTTCTTAGAAGCTCCAAAAGCGAAAGCATGCCAACATTCCTCTACACACTTCCTTCGAGACAGTATAAATAATCAACTGCCTTGTTCGATACTAGAAGGTAGTATTATTAATTAAAAATATAATAAAATAAAAATAAGGGAAACCAGTCCCCAAACATGCCTGGTTAACTCATTTGAAACAGAATTGATACTACGAACGACTGCTGCAACTTTGGGCTCTGATAGAAGAAATGCATGTTTGTGGAGCTTCCTTCCTAGAAGGGCATTGGACAATATAACCAAGATCATCGCTGTAGAAAATCTATCACGTACTCGATGGTATTAATATTTATTTACCAAGCTGTTACCACAGTCGAGAGGCACCTCAGAGCAAACTATCTATATAAATAAAAATGTAAGGCAAAATATTTTGGTAAGCCGAAAACCCGAAGAAGGGAAGGTCCGATTTTAGCCTCCTGTATTTTGTTGTATTCGTCTCTTCCCGTAGATCGATATAGTGGAGAGAAAAATCGGAAAATTTTCGGAAAATCCTGAAGGAAGGTCGGAAAATTCGGAAAATTGAATTCCCACATGTTCGAAAATTACATAATAATAAGCGTTGTTAGTCCATTCGATATTTGCACTATCGAAATTGATCTTTGTTCGTATGTGGAAATGGGTTTTCGGGCGAAATAACGCATTTCCATATCTTATATCTTCTATATAAATAAAAATGTAAGGCAAAATCTGTTGGTAAGCGGAAAACCCGAAGAAGGGAAGGTCCGATTTAAGCCTCCTGTATTTTGTTGTATTCGTCTCTTCCCGTAGATCGATATAGTGGAGAGAAAAATCGGAAAATTTTCGGAAAATCCTGAAGGAAGGTCGAAAAATTCGGAAAATTGAATTCCCACATGTTCGAAAATTACATAATAATAAGCGTTGTTAGTCCATTCGATATTTGCACTATCGAAATTGATCTTTGTTCGTATGTGGAAATGGGTTTTCGGGCGAAATAACGCATTTCCATATCTTATATCTTCTATATAAATAAAAATGTAAGGCAAAATCTGTTGGTAAGCGGAAAACCCGAAGAAGGGAAGGTCCGATTTAAGCCTCCTGTATTTTGTTGTATTCGTCTCTTCCCGTAGATCGATATAGTGGAGAGAAAAATCGGAAAATTTTCGGAAAATCCTGAAGGAAGGTCGGAAAATTCGGAAAATTGAATTCCCACATGTTCGAAAATTACATAATAATAAGCGTTGTTAGTCCATTCGATATTTGCACTATCGAAATTGATCTTTGTTCGTATGTGGAAATGGGTTTTCGGGCGAAATAACGCATTTCCATATCTTATATCTTCTATATAAATAAAAATGTAAGGCAAAATCTGTTGGTAAGCGGAAAACCCGAAGAAGGGAAGGTCCGATTTAAGCCTCCTGTATTTTGTTGTATTCGTCTCTTCCCGTAGATCGATATAGTGGAGAGAAAAATCGGAAAATTTTCGGAAAATCCTGAAGGAAGGTCGAAAAATTCGGAAAATTGAATTCCCACATGTTCGAAAATTACATAATAATAAGCGTTGTTAGTCCATTCGATATTTGCACTATCGAAATTGATCTTTGTTCGTATGTGGAAATGGGTTTTCGGGCGAAATAACGCATTTCCATATCTTATATCTTCTATATAAATAAAAATGTAAGGCAAAATCTGTTGGTAAGCGGAAAACCCGAAGAAGGGAAGGTCCGATTTAAGCCTCCTGTATTTTGTTGTATTCGTCTCTTCCCGTAGATCGATATAGTGGAGAGAAAAATCGGAAAATTTTCGGAAAAAAAAAATTTGAAAAATTGAAAATTGAATTCCCACATGTTCGAAAATTACATCATAATAAGCGTTGTTAGTCCATTCGATATTTGCGCTGTCGAAATTGATCTTTGTTCGTAAGTGGAAATGGATTTTCAGGCGAAATAACGCATTTCCATATCTTATATCTATATAAATAAAAATGTAAGGCCAAATGTGTTGGTAAGCGCAAAACCCGAGAAAGGAATGGTTTAATTTGAGTCATCTATATTTCGTTGCGTTCGTCTCTTCCCGTAGATCAATATAGCGGAGAGAAAAATCGGAAAATTCGGAAAATGGAATTCCCATATGTTCTACAATTAGCTAAGCGATGTTAGTCCATTTGATGTTGGCGCTATCGAAATTGATTTTTGTTCGAAAGTGGGAAAGAATTTTCAGACGGAATAACGCATTCCTATATCTTCTATCTATATAAACACAAATGGAAGGCCAAATGTGTTGGTGTGCCCTAAACCCGAGAAAGGAATGGTTCGATTTGAGCTGTCTTTATTTTGTAATATTCTCTGTATCAAACATGTATTCCATGCAACGGAGAAACATGTTATTTCCAAATGCCTGAAGAATCTTGAACGAGAATTGTGTCTGAAAATAATTTTTTATTATAAGGACGAATTTTTGTAGAAGTACTAGACAATTTATAGTAAAAGGAAATTGTAATGGGTCAAAGGGTAATCAGTCAATGAAGAGTTCAGTGATTGGACTCACTAACGTTCACTTAGTAAGAAAACGTGGATGCTTGAAAGTATTCAAATCAAAAAATCTATTTTGGGTGGGAAGAAGTTCGTCGGGTCAGCTAGTTATATATAAAAAATACTACACTTGCGATGGTGATATCAGTACACATTCGCTTATTGGAATTTTTTTATAGTTGGAGTGTTTTTTAATTGGCGGTTTGCTAGTTTGAGTGGAGCACGCGCCAATCAAATGATTTCCCGGACCACCACTTAACTTTGGAAAATCATATCTCAAAAACGAAAAAAGCTTTTCTGATATCTAGACATGTGAGGTAAAAAATCCTCAACTATATAAAAAAATATATAAAAAAAACAGGAAGTGGGTTATATCTATGGTATAACCGCAAGGATGACGTAGGACTCTCGTTGATATAGAGATCATTTGTATGAAGTTGAATCTGAATTCATTCTGAATGAATGAATATTTGGAGAACTTCGAAAACGAGAGCGTTACGTTGGAGGCACAAGGTTTTATGCATCCAATATTGGATACGGAAATATCCTACTGATGGGGAAGAATAATCTTCAGAAGCTATCCTGTTGATTGCGTTTGATTGAAAAACCACAAAACCAAATGTATTTGGTCACAGTGTTACATGGATAGGAAATATTCAATTAAACTCTTTCACATGAATATATTTTGAAAATTCCCAGAGATTGGCAGATTATTTTCAGTAACGATTAGTTATTTCCACATTTTCCTCGATACTGGAAGCCCACCAGTGGTTAATACCAACTCGATAACCACCTGTTAATAGCACTTGATTGAAACATATTTGGTCACACTGTAACATGGATAGAAAACATTCAATTAAACTCTTTCACATGAATATATTTTGAAAATTCCCAGAGGAACTGGCAGATTATTTTCAGTAACGATTAGATATTTCCACATTTTCCTCGATACTGGAAGCCCACCAGTGGTTAATGCCAACTCGATAACCACCTGTTAATAGCACTTGATTGAAACATATTTGGTCACAGTGTTACATGGATAGAAAACATTCAATTAAACTCTTTCACATGAATATATTTTGAAAATTCCCAGAGGAACTGGCAGATTATTTTCAGTAACGATTAGATATTTCCACATTTTCCTCGATACTGGAAGCCCACCAGTGGTTAATGCCAACTCGATAACCACCTGTTAATAGCACTTGGTTGAAACATATTTGGTCACAGTGTAACATGGATAGAAAACATTCAATTAAACTCTTTCACATGAATATATTTCGAAAATTCCCAAAGGAACTGGCAGATTATTTTCCAGCAATGATTAGATCTTTCCGGAACTTTCTCGATGCTGAATGGCATCCTAACGGAAAGAGTTCTGCGCGTGTATGTGTCGATCCTTCGCCGTCCACCTCCTCCAGCACGTTAGGCAACGATGTTGTCTTGTCGATGTCCTCACGAAAAATTAATGTGTCTCACCACCAGAATATCGCTTAAGTATGCTTTTTGTGTGTGATTGAATCGAGAGAAGGTGTGGTTTACGATGGCAATTTGGAAGGCAAACTAGAGGGGAATGAACTCTCTGAGCTCGGAACTTTCGGCGACTGAGCAATAATCGATTGCGGGCGCATACAATATTGGATACGGAAATATCCTACTGATGGGGAAGAATAATCTTCTGAAGCTATCCTGTTAATTGCGATTGATTGAAAAACCACAAAACCAAATGTATTTGGTCACAGTGTTACATGGATAGAAAACATTCAATTAAACTCTTTCACATGAATATATTTTGAAAATTCCCAGAGGAACTGGCAGATTATTCTCAGTAACGATTAGATATTTCCACATTTTCCTCGATACTGGAAGCCCACCAGTGGTTAATGCCAACTCGATAACCACCTGTTAATAGCCGCGCGTGTATGTGTGTGTAGCGATGTCTTCCCAGGGAACCGTTTGTGGCATCACTCTCCTCCTGATAGATTCCCTTCTGGCCTAGGGTGCACAAACAGGCTCTTGGTGACACCGTTCATCCGCGCTTTCATGATAAATAAAGAGCTTCACCGCAACAGCGACAACATGCTCCAATCGCTGTTCAATTAGAACTGAGTGGATTTCCGAGCGGCGCTCGCTTATATACCGATTGGTGATTTCAATAGCCTGTTTTGAAAGCAATTTTAAGACTATTGAAACAAGTTTTTGGATCAGAAGGTAACAAGTATAGAACGCGTAGACATTTTATCTATCGAATGAAGTGTTTATCATACCATTTCGTTCAGTTGTTTAGGAGCTATTAACGATCAAAATCTCGGTCTCCGGCGTAACGCTTTCGTTTTCGAAACTTTGATTTTACACCCCGGTATAGAAACGAAAGACGTAGTCCTACGTCAAAAAAATAGCGCCCTCCAGTCAAAGCCATGAAAACAATGAAGAACGACTACAATCAATAATTACGAAAATGAAATCCATCTTTCTGCACGTTCAATATTTTTGACGTAGGACTACGTCTTTCATTTCTATACCGGGGTGTAAAATCAAAGTTTCGAAACCGAAAGCGTTACGCCGGAGACCG
The DNA here is from genome assembly GCF_029784135.1 of Toxorhynchites rutilus septentrionalis. NCBI lineage: Eukaryota > Metazoa > Arthropoda > Insecta > Diptera > Culicidae > Toxorhynchites > Toxorhynchites rutilus. The sequence continues at coordinate 196,056,152 of NC_073744.1, forward strand.
AGATTTTGAGCGTTAAAAGCTCCTAAACAACTGAACGAAATGGTATGATAAACACTTCATTCGAAAGATAAAATGTCTACGCGTTATATACTTGTTACTTTTTGATCCAAAAACTTGTTTCAATAGCCTTAAAATTGTTCTCAAAACAGGCTATTGAAATCACCAATCGGTATATAAGCGAGCGCCGCTCGGAAAATCCACTCAGTTCTAATTGAACAGCGATTGGAGCATGTTGTCGCTGTTGCGGTGAAGCTCTTTATTTATCATGAAAGCGCGGATGAACGGTGTCACCAAGAGCCTGTTTGTGCACCTTAGGCCAGAAGGGAATCCATCAGGAGGAGAGTGATGCCACAAACGGTTCCCCGGGAGACATCGCTACACACACACATACACGCGCGGAATTTTTTCCGTTTGGATGCCATTCAGCATCGAGAAAGTTCCGGAAAGATCTAATCATTTCTGGAAAATATTCTGCCAGTTCCTCTGGGAATTTAAAAATACATTCATGTGAAAGAGTTTAGTTTAATTTTTTCTAACCATATAACACAGCGACCAAATATTTTTCAATCAAGTGCTATTAACAGGTGGTTATCGAGTTAGTATTAACTACTGGTGGGCTTCCAGTATCGAGGAAAATGTGGAAATATCTAATCGTTGCTGGAAAATAATCTGCCAGTTCCCCTTGGAATTGAAAATTACATTCAAGCGAAAGAGTTTATTTGAATGTTTTCTATCCATAAAATATCCATATAATACATTTGGGTTTGTGATTTGTCAATCAAGTACAGTTAGCAGGAAAGCTTTTGAAGACTATTCTTCAGAACAAGGTTTTTCGTATCCTATATTGGATGCATAAAACCTTGTGCCTCCAACGTAACGCTCTCGTTTTCGAAGTCCCCCAAATATTCATTTATTCATTCATTCAGAATGGATTTAGATTCAACTTCAAACAAATGATCTCTAAATCAACGATAGTTCTACGTCACCCTTGCGATTATGCCATAGATATAACCCACTTCCTGTTTTGACGTAGGACTACGTCTTTCATTTCTATACCGGGGTGTAAAATCAAAGTTTCGAAAACGAAAACGTTACGCCGGAGACCGAGATTTTGAGCGTTCATAGATCCTAAACAACTGAACGAAAGGATATGATAAACACTTCATTCGAAAAATAAAATGTCTACGCGTTATATACTTGTTACTTTTTGATCCAAAAACTTGTTTCAATAGCCTTCAAATTGCTTTCAAAACAGGCTATTGAAATCACACCAATCGGTATATAAGAGAGCGCCACTCGGAAATCCACTCAGTTATAATTGAACAGCGATTGAGGTACCATCGCAGGAATGAATGGATGTTTCCCTAACACAGACTTCAAAACCATAGAGCCAGGGGAAATCGGCATAGCAAAATAGATACGAGCAGCGGGTACTTTTGTACTCTTTTGCGTTTCTGCAAATCGGAATGTTTTCCTAGCACAGACCATGGAGCCAGGGGAAACTGGCATTGCAAAGTAGATGCAAGCAGCGGATACTTTTGTACTCGTTTACGCTTTTGCAAATCGGAATGTTTCCCTAACACAGACTTCAAAACCATGGAGCCAATGGAAATCGGCATTGCAAAATAGATACAAGCAGCGGGTACTTTTGTACTCGTTCGCGAAATCAATAAGTTGGGAAAATCGGCATTCCAGATCTCGGCAGTACTTTTTATATCCCCATGCATTTTTACACTCGGGAATGCGTTTTGTTAACACGGTCTATAAAAGCGGATACAAATGCAACGCTTTGGCTCGGTTATTCAAGATTGCATGCCCCTTCATGTCGCCAGCCCACTGAACTTCTACGCATACCGTTTGATGATTAGGCAAAATGTTTATAACTATTTGCTGCGATAACCACTACCATAATGCATGAATTGACCTTAATTGGGATTTGTTTGCAATTGAATCGTAAATTGTTTCATTCATTCACTAATTTGATCAATAATTTAATCGATAGCTCTGCGCAGCGGCGATATCGTACCCAATGAGGAACATTCTAAGTGCGATTATTGCAAATTGAAAAAACACAAATGATTACTAAGCCAACGGCAGTCCTACGTCAACCTTGCGGTTATATCATAGGTATAATCCATCCATAGTTTTTTAATGAAAGACTAGACTTCACTGGCTTCAATTTGATGTGTCGTTTATCTTAATCGGTTCAGTGGTTCAGAAGTTATGAATTTGTAAAAAAAAGTAATTTTTGGGAAAATGTGGAAAATATGATTTTTCAGATAACCCGAAGATAGAAATGGGCACGCTAATAAAAAAAAATCAAAAAATACGAATCTAATATTTTGCGATAAAGAACAAAATTACCACTTTTGACGAAAACTTGAAAGCTACCGATACCGATATACGGTTTGGTAAGGAATGACTGATTACGTATATAAATTATCAGATATAACTACTTTTCGGATAAATTAAAATTTTATGATATGGTGGAATACGTTTTGATATTGCGCGTTTATTGAGTATGCTTCTAAACTCGACACTGGTACGACAAAGACTGAGATTCTGAACTCTTCGGATCCCTGAACTTCTTCGGCTCTGCACTCGTACTCCTGCTGCAGCTGCCGAAATTATTCCTCTCTCTTCTGAGAATTTGTGAGTGCCTGGTACTTGTATAATTATTACAGACATTCAAGTTTGAGCTCCCTGGATTTTTACTGTTTTATTATCAACTGCTATTTATTAATTTTAAGATATTAACTTATATACTTATATTATTCTCAATTTTTTCTAAACTCCTTATTCTACAGAATTCAAGCCACTGAGAACAAAATTAACTAGGGCTATGAATAATTTAATGCGGTTCATCGTGTTTACATTCGATTGAAATTAAAGTTTACCATCTTGCTATATTATAAAATAAAACGTCTCTTGGAATAAAACCATTGAAACTTTCACAGTTTTCAACAAAACATATTTTCTGTTCCATTTTTGTGATTTAATGAATCTTTTACGACAAACCTGAAATACTACTACATAACAATTGTAATGTTTTCATTGTCAACATCGCTTATGTGAACACAAAAAAAATATAGATTGGTATCAATTTCACCGGCAACTATGAAACTGATTACTAGAAACTAATCGATGCTTATGTTTCTTTACCTTATAAATTCTGGATACAGTATCACGACCAACAGAGGATATTTTCAGAAATAAGAATGGCTTTTTACGGAGTGTGTTAGGGATTTATTCAGAAAACATATTTTTATGTTGTATTTTAAGCGGTGACCGGAATAAATCGCCACAGTAAACAACTGCAACAGAAACAACCGCTTAGAAAAAGTGTAGTAGGCTAGAAATATTTGGCGCGGGAAAAACATCATGTGCCTCACATTTCTATTATAAATTTATTCTCTTGTTCTCGTTTTTCGAAATTTATTCTGAGGACAATGTAATGGGGACGAAGTCCCCATTTGGCGAGGATAAGGAATCGAGGCGGCCCATGCCGCCAAGATGACGCAATCCGAGTCCACCGCCGACCCGCCGTCGGAAGCGGCGGTGTCTCGCACGCAAACCTGGGATCCACTGATTGCCCGGTTAGTTTGAAACATAGGATACGATCCTTTAGCAATGTCCGACCGAGCTCTAGCGAGCGTCGGACGGTATACGTCTGCCCGGGGCGTTACGTTTGCCTGGGGCGATACGTTTGCCCGGTTAATTCTTGTTTTGAAATACAATACCGCGCCACAATATTTATAGCCTACTACACATTTTATAAGCGGTGGTTTCTGTTGCAGTCGTTTTCTGTGGCGATTTATTCCGGGAACCATTTTAAGCGTACATACATTGTTCAGTCGTTTAATTATTTAATCATTCGATTTATTCCGATGAGAATGCTTTAAAGTATTTTTTTCACAACTGAAAATCATAACTATTGATCTGCTATACCGATTCAGATAATCGACATATTTGAAAAAATATTACACTCTAAATAAAAATGGATTTTGTTTTCGTAATTATTGATTATATTTGTTTTTTATAGCTTACATCATTTCGGGCCAAGGCCGCCATATTTTTTTTACATATCCGAATACCAGAGAGGTGTTATTTTTCGTTTTTAAGTTATGATTTTTCAAAGTTAACATGTTTTCAGTTTTGACGTAGGATTACGTCTTTCGGGAACATATTGGGGTACAAATTGAAAATCGAAAATCGAGTACATCGTGAAAATTGTCCAATTTCAAACGCTTATTGCTCAGTCATTTCATGAAGGATTGATGAAATTTTTGCGTCAATCGATTTCGGCACTCCATAACAATTTTTTATATTGAAGTAAAAAACTATATGTCATAAAATTAACTATCGAACAATTGAAAAATCTGAACCCCTATCCTAACGGAAATACCCACTTCTGATTGGTCGAAATTGACGACACATGCGGCAGGTCCCTAACAGAGACATCAAAACCAAGCTGCCTGGGGGAAATCGGCATTGCAAATATATGCAAGTCGGGGGCATTTATGTCTTGCAAGTAAGGTAAATTTGGACCTTTAATGTTAGTTGCTTCGTGAAATTTCAGATCAATGACCGATCGTGTATTGTGAAAAATTTAGCACAAGTGTAAGTGTAAAATTGTATATGGTAGCAGTTGTGTTAAAAATGACTTGATATATGACACGATTTATTTCAATTTTCATAAATATAATCCAAGGTGTGTTCCCGCTCGAGAACGGGTCATTTGGTTTAAGTCTGTTTTGTTGTGTTCATTTCACCCAAGCAAAATTTATATGGCGAGAATAATTGGAAATATGATCTACATAAAGTATTAGGTGTTGTTAGTCCAATTAAAGTTTACATTGGATTGATTAAACACTCAGAAAGTAAAAATTATAAAATAACATTACCTTTTCCATTTCAAATATGTTTTCTCCATATTAAAGTAACATGTTTTTACTGATGAGAAAAAATAATAATTTTGTTCGGCGTTGGTAATTATCTTATATTGGTGAGTTTTTTTTTATTTCATCCACAGGAGCATCTCGTCTAGGATCACAAAGGGCGGTTTTCGTCATATCTCGTTCTACTTCGATGTCTTTTATATGATACGCACCACCCAACGACTGTTTACCATCCTTCTGTCATCATCACTCGGTAAACACTGGTGGAGACAACACCAACAACCCAACAACCAAGCAAAACGGCAAATTTTCAGGGCCACCAACTCATTCTCAAAGAGTTTAACGATGTAATTCTTCAAACATATTCTGAATCAACAGATAGCCTAACGGAATCCTACGTCAACTATGCGGTCGTGTCTCAGACACAACCCTCCTGTGAATTTTTGTTCAACATTTCTATGCGTCTAGACTGGATGTATGTGATTATAATCCAATTAATTGGCAAATGTGTTATTTTTCCAAAAAAAGGTAGCTAGTAGGCTTTTATTTGATATGCCGATCATCTGAATCGTTCCAGTAGTTCAAAAGTAATAAATTTTTGAAGAAAGTCATTTTTGGTTGAAAAAGGAAAAATGATTTTGGACCATCGGGTAACTTTGAAAAATCATAACTCAAAAACGAAAAAAACGCCTCCCTGGTTTCGAGATATGTAATGTGAAAAATCCTCAGCTTTCCATAAAAAATATAAAAAACTATAGCGCCTTTGGTCCCGAGACTAAGAAAACAATAAAAAACAATCAATAATAACGAGAGCAGGATTCAAATTTTCTGCAGGTATAGTATACAAAAAAGACCAGGTAATTGGCTTTAATTTGATATATCGATCATCTGATCCGGTTTAGTAGTTCAAAAGTTATGAATTTTTGAAAAATGTCAAGCTTCAATACACAACAAAACAACAAAAATGACACATGAAATGGCACTGACGCAAAATACACTCTTAATTTGTCATGTGGTATCATTTAAAATGCGCTTAACACTTTAGTTTCATCAAAAACAGTTTTTCAAAAACGGGCATTTTTGCGTATTAAATTTCATACGCTGGGCACTAATGGGTTAATAACATTATATACGAACCGCCCACCTTATATATTAGGCTGTCAAAAAAGTCCTGCGGTATTTCCGCGAGGTGTGGTTGTAAGCGCGTAGTTCTAGTTGTATTCATTGTATCATACTATAGCATACTCCTTGACAGTGTTTTGTTTGGTTAAATCGTTCGTGAGTTATAGTGTCGCAAATATGGAGCAAAATAAAGAGAAAATCCGACATATTTTACAGTACTACTATGACAAAGGCAAAAATGCATCTCAAGCTGCAAATTTGTGCAGTTTATGGACCCGATATAGTTTCCATTTCCACCGCACAACGATGGTTTCAACGTTTTCGTTCTGGTGTAGAGGTCGTCGAAGATGCGCCACGCTCCGGAAGGCTTGTCGTCGAAAATTGCACAAAATCGCTGAATTAGCCGAGAAAGACCGGCATAGTAGCAGCCGTAGCATCGGCCAAGAGCTGGGGATAAGTCATCAAACCGTTATTAACCATTTGAAGAAGCTTGGATTCACAAAGAAGCTCGATGTATGGGTGCCACACACGTTGACGCAAAAAAACATCTTTGACCGTATCGACGCATGTGAATCGCTGCTGAATCGCAACAAAATCGACCCGATTCCGAAGCGGATGGTGACTGGCGATGAAAAGTGGGTCACTTACGACAACGTGAAGCGCAAACGGTCGTGGTCGAAGCCCGCTGAAGCGGCTCAGACGGTGGCCAAGCCCTCATTAACGGCCAGGAAGGTTCTGCTGTGTGTTTGGTGGGATTGTCAAGGAATAATCTATTATGAGCTGCTTCCCTATGACCAAACGCGCAATTCGGACCTGTACTGCCAACAACTGGACCGCTTGAAGGTAGCACTCATGAAGAAGAGGCCATCTTTGATAAACAGAGGCCGCATTGTCTTCCATCAGGACAACGCCAGGCCACACACTTCTTTGGTGACGCGCCAGAAACTTCGGGAGCTCGGATGGGAGGTTCTTTTGCATCCGCCGTATAGTCCGGACCAAGTGACTACCACCTGTTTTTGTCCATGGCGAACGAGAATAATGAAAATTGGCTATCTGAGTTTTTTGCCAATAAGGAAGCGAGCTTCTATAACAGGGGTATTATGAAGTTGGCATCTCGTTGGGAACAAGTCATCGAACAAAACGGCGCATATTTGACTTAAAACAGATGATTGTAACTAATTTTATGAACAAATGAAAATTCAAAAAAAATACCGCAGGACTTTTTTGACAGCCTAATATGATGTCTCCCACCGTTTCAGAGACATCTCAACATTCTGTTAAGTTTTTAGAGCGTAAACCATTTGTCAATTTTTTCACTGTTTACAATTTCTTACCACAATTCGTTGCCAATTTTTTCTCTCGAGTTCCACTTCTCTTCTCTACTATGACTATATGACACTATGATTTTATCTAAATAGAATGTTCCGAACGCTTATTTTTGAGTTCCAAAAGAAAGGAAAAGAGATCTGCATGGTGGGGTAGGATTTCGAGTTTGTATCACTGTATATGAAACCTATGGTTGATTTGCCTTATTAAAATCTAACATCTCGAATCCAACAAGACGGTTACACTGACAAAATAAAGGCACCGTATATTCCGTTCTTTGACACACTTGCTACTGAATTGCTCAACTAATAAAACTATAATTAACTTCCTACGCACAGTTCCTAAACACACACCTTTTCCCGTAAATTTCTTCGCCGGCAAATCTATGGAGCGATAGAAAATCTTGACAGCTTGCTGTGGTGCGTGAGAAAAGGAACTCCGAAAAGCCTACTGTGATCTCTCAGCCGAAAAGCCGAAAGTGCTAAACTCACGTCAATTTCCAGAACTCATATAGTTGCTGTTGTAACTGTTGCCAAGCATACTTCCACTCAACGCCATGAAGACACAATGGCCGGCGAATCGACTGACGCCAAATCCCTCGGCCCGCATTCTTTTCCATTACGTTGTGTGTGGGATGTGTTGTAATATAGCGATCAACCATCATATTCATTAACGAAATTACTTGTATTATCGTTTCGCTCTCCCTCATAGCAGTCAAACTGTCACCCCATGCTTTACATGATGAATTGTTGTATACCGACGAAAGTGTCTGTGATAACCGCAGTGGGGTCCAGAAAAAAAAAGCACACGCACCAATCAATTACATGCAAGTTTCGTTCCTTTCTCTTCTCGATTGTTGTGTTGTGGCGTTTGATTTACCCAAAAAATACTTAACCAATCGATCAATGAGTTGCAACGAGCGAGCGCTGGAAACGGGACGCGACACGCGGACACGCCACGCTGCGCTGGGACCCGCAGAGCCCGTTTCGCTTCCAATTATCAATTCGGCCCGTGCGAGGAGAAATATTTCCTGTCTTTTCACCGTGTGATGTTTAGGGGGTCCCATGGGACAAATAGCGGCGAGGGACTGCTCCGTACGAAGCATATTTTAATATGGTAATAACATATGGGAACCATCGAAGGGGAGACTATCTATGCAGGGGATCACGGATGAAATATAAAATGAAAAAAAAAAACGTGAATGAGTCGCGAGTAATCGCAACGGTTTGAAGGTCATTATTACCCCTGAAGCACTTCTTTCACACTTCTGTTTCTTTTAATTCCTTTCTCCTAAATGAGCATACGCGAGGCGGAAGCCGACCATAAAAAGAGCTTCAGAACATGAAAGATCATATGATATCTTCGCCTCGGTTTGTTTTTTTCGGAGACCTCCAGCAGACGCATAGGAATTCTACGATCGTAAACTCGATCCGTCACATGTCAACGACACTATGGTTTTGTTTGTGTGTCCACTTGTGTCACCGATTAGTTACAAGGCAATACAAGCAAAATGAAACCAAACTCTGAAGTCAGGCTGGGCTGGTAATTCGAGAAGTGAAGGAAGAAAAGCAAAATTCGGGGCGCTCCGTGACCGAGAAATAGCGAGCGAAACTTCCGCCGAAAAATGCCGTTTCAATGACGCGCATTCCCCATCAAGCGAGCAAAAAGCTAAAGTAATCACCGAAAAAAAAATCAACTTGTATGAATCATTTTCTTCGAAAAAAAAAAACGAGATGTACAACACATTCAGAAGAATCGAACCATATCCCAAGCCTGCGCGGGAAGCAATCGAACACAGAGAAAGCAAACGCGAAGAAGCGCGAAACAATCCTAAAACCCGGCGTGCATCGATTAATAATGATTGCGGTTCCTCGGGCAAGAAGTCGGGGAGGCGGTCAGTCAGTCAGTCACTCGATTGCCGGCCGCGGCAACAAGTTATGCCGAATGGATTCGCATTCGAGCTGACGAGGTTTGGGGTTTCCCAAAACGAAACAGGCTAAACACAGGAACAACAAAAAAACAGACGATCGATCCAGAGAGAGAGAGAAAGGAATTTCGCATTTGCTGAATGGTGGCGATTCTGCGGACATTGGCCGCAGCCCCCAGAAGAATGTTGCATTTTTTGCAAGTAAAGGGTGTGTCACATCAAATTGCATCACGAAAAAAACACTGTAGAAATTCGCCCAGTAGACCGACCCTTTTGAAAATTTTAGACAGTAAAATAAAAACTATTAAACAACTTTTGGCATTTTCTTTTGACGTGGGACTACGTCTAACCGGAATATATGGAGGGTAAAATGAAAACCTAAACACAGAACATGCAGGAAAAAATGAAAGATTTCGAATGCTTATAGCTCGAACATTTCGTACTGGATAGGAGAGATGTTTGCATCACTTGATAGGGAATATTTCTACGCATCTATCGCAACTAACAAAATGTTGTTTTTCATTAGATAAACAATTGAATAACTGTAAAATATTAGGCGTTATCTAAACACCCTAACTGCATCGTTTTGATTGGCCCGATTTACGGTTTCCCTAACACAGCCATCAAAACCAAGCAGCCTTGGGGAAATCGGCATTGCAAATACATGAAATTAGGGGGACTTTTGTTCTCATCGAAAAATGTTCCCTAACACAGACTTTAAAGCCAAGCAGCGAAATCGGCATTGCAAACCCACGAAGGAGCCTAGAGGCGAGTGAACTGAAAAGTTTAAACCCTCTTAAAGCCAAAAAGAAGAAAAAGAACACACGAAAGTAGGGGGAGCTTTTGTTTCCACCGAAATGTGTTCCCTAATAGAGATTTCTAAACCAAGGTGCCTGGAGAAATCGGTATTTAAAATTCATGCAAGTTGGGGGTATTTTTGTTCCGACTGGAATGTGTTTCCCTAACACAGACTTCAAATCCATGAAGCGTGGGGAAATCGGCATTGCGAATTCATACAAATCGGGGGTATTTTTGTTCCGATTGAAATGTGTTTCCCTAACACAGACTTCAAAATCGAGGTTTCTGGGGAAATCGGCTCTGCAAATAAATGCAAACTGCGAGTACTTTTGTCCTCGCTTGCCTTTGTGCAGAGTGGAATATGTCTGTCCTAACATGATCTTCTAAACTTAGGAACCTGGGAAAATCGTGCAGCCACTAGAATGAACTTCCCAGTTTCAAGCAAATTCGAGATTCGAGAAGTATGTACACTTTTGGGATGTAAACTTCAGAGGGAAATGTAAAATAAAATAATCGTTTGATAATTTTTTTTTGTCTTTATTGGAAAGATTTTCAGCCTTAGGCTGGTTCATCAAACGTTTGATAATTCTTCCGTACATATATTTTGTTCTAGTCATCATACCAAACGTAAAAGGTCCGTCATTAAATTTACTTGTAACGAAGAACAATCAATCACAATAAATGAATTGACTTTACACGGCATTTGTTCATTTTTTTCACTCACAGAGCAAATATATTGAACTCAATTGAATTTGGAAACTGTTTCATTCAATCAAGAATTTAACCCTTTCACGACCACGGGGACGCCGATGTCCCAAGCAAAAATCATGAATTAATTCAATATTTACGTAACCATTGTAAATTACTTTTTTATTTTAATATTTCGGAATGTACCTTTTTATTATTTTTTACTGGCAATACATAATATCTAACACCGTTTATTGTCTATGGTCACCGGAACGTCAGAGTTCTTTTGGCGCGAATGATCAGCTGTTTGGAATAAATAATTGATATTGTAGCAGTGCTTTTCAAGTTTTTACAGTGTCAAATTATCGTTACCTGGTAAGTAAATTGTTATTCTAAATATTCAGTAGTAATGTATTTGTGTTGTATTCTGTGATAAATCGTTATAGAGATTATGGGACACGGATGTCCCTGTCGGCGTAAAGGAATACTTTTTATACGGAATTTCATAACTTTTTGGCCTGGTGATTTATACCAAAATGCTATCATTTTCTTATTCATATTGTTGCAGAATATGTTTCGTAAGGGACGTGGAGTTTTTGAGCTTCGAGAAAATGAAATTCATCAAATTTTGATGGGTGACAATAGCGATGAGGAAGATGACTTAGTGCTTGATGAAGAAGACCAAAGACTTCTAACACAGGATGATGACCAAGGGGTATTTGATGTCGAGATTGAAGGAACGACGACTCTTCAACGGCAAGAATCACCTGAACCTTCAACATCTCGACAGGAAATCGTCACTGAAGCACATTCCAACCTTCAACCGGTTTTCAATTGGAATCCGAGAACATACCACCCAAATGTTTTTCCTGACGTGGAATATGAATTCGGAAAGGTGAAAATCTGTCAAGAAGTTGAAGCCGATACATTGACTCCTTTTGACATTTTCCGTTTAGTAACTAATTTCGACATTTTAGTTGAACGTATAGTATCCGAGTCAGTACAATACGCTCACCAAAATGGACGGGAGTTCACTATCAAAATCGATGAAATGAAAGCATTTCTTGGTGTGAATCTGGTTATGGGCTATCATATCTTGCCATCATTGAGAGATTACTGGTCTACAGAACCAGACATGGCGGTACCATTCATTTCAAATGTTATGCCAAGAACGCGATTCGAAGAAATACGCAGAAATCTACATTTCTGTAACAATGACGATGTAAGAGACATAAACAGCCCTAACTATGATCGAGCATACAAAATCCGGCCAGTTATGGATCACTTGAATACTTCATTTCAAAACGCTCTCAATAACACGAAAAAACAATCCATCGACGAGCATATGATCAAATTCAAGGGTCACAACGTAATGAAGCAATACATAAAAAATAAACCAGTAAGATGGGGTTTCAAATTATGGTGCAGATGTGATGCAGAAACGGGTTACTTATTTGAATTTGATTTATATACCGGTAAACGAACTTCAGGGACTGAGTATGGATTAGGTGAATCAGTAGTGCTGAAACTTACGACAAAGCTGGACGGCTTGGGATGTGAAATTTACATTGACAATTTCTTCAACTCACCTTTGTTGCAGTACAGACTGATTGACCAGAATATCAAGGCATGTGGGACTGTTCGAATTAACCGAAAACATCTTCCGAAAACTGCACCAGTGGATAAAAAAATGAAGCGTGGGGACATTTACACCACAAGTTTTCAAGGCATATCGTATGTGAAATGGATGGATAATAAAGCGGTACATTTCTTGACCAACTTTCTGTCACCTGTAGAAACTGATACCGTGAAACGGCGACAGGCTGGCTCAGCAGATAAAATTGACGTGAGATGTCCTAAAATTGTGTCACACTATAACAAAAATATGGGTGGAGTGGACCTAATGGACCAACTAAAAGTGTGCTATGAAATAGATCGGAGATCAAAAATAAAGTATTATCTTCGCCTATTCTTTGATCTGTTAGATATATCGATCAATAATGCACATACCGTCTACACTAAGCTTCATGAACAAAAAAAAAATTGAAGGATCTCTGTTGTCGACCTTGCAATTCAGACAAGTTGTTGCTCGGGGTTTGATAAATGGTTTTACCAACAGACAAAGAGGCCTTCCAACTGCAAGAAGTAGTGTAGTACGCAAAGCAGTGAAACGACAATTACCATCGCACCCAATGGAAAAGTCGAATGCCAGAAAGAGGTGCGTACATTGTGCCAAGTACAAAAAAGAAAACCGCACAAATAATACATGTATTTTGTGTAAAGTGCACCTTTGCTACACTAACAACAGGAATTGTTTCGCCGAGTACCACAAATAACTTGCCCTATTATATTTATATTATCTATAAATAAGTAAATAAAAGTATACTGAGTAACAAATGTACATTATTTATAACAAAACACTCTTACCAACAAGTAAACCAAAATTTAGATGTTTCAGTAGAAAGTAACCCTTAGCGACCATAGGGACATATTTGTCCCATAAATTTCCAAAAAAAATGTAAAAGTTTTTGGAATTCTTAGTATAAATTATGTTTTTAGGGTGCCTATTAATTCATTACATCTAGGTAAATTGATTTAATAATGTACCGTAACCTTATGGTCCTGAAAGGGTTAATCAATACAAACGAATGATTGCTAAGCTGAGGTAGTTCCACGTGAACTTTGCGGTTATATCATATATATAACCCACTAATTTTTATTCATACTTCGAGCCCAAGCCCGTATGCTCGCACCTTCCTCTTTACCCCGTCCATAAGGTTCTGTACAACGTCAGGTTGTAGTTTTTTTGAACAGAACTCCATTTTCTCTTGAAGTCCGCCTCCGATTTGACAACTTTTGGGTTCTTCCGGAGGGCCTGCTTCATAATCGCCCAATATTTCTCTATTGGGCAAAGCTCCGGCGCGTTGGGCGGGTTCATTTCCTTTGGCACGAAGGTGACCCCGTTGGCTTCGTACCACTCCAACACGTCCTTTGAATAGTGACACGAAACGAGATCCGGCCAGAAGATGGTCGGGCCCTCGTGCTGCTTCAATAGTGGTAGTAAGCGCTTCTGTAGGCACTCCTTAAGGTAAACCTGCCCGTTTACCGTGCCGGTCATCACGAAGGGGGCGCTCCGCTTTCCGCAAGAGCAGATCGCTTGCCACACCATGTACTTTTTGGCAAACTTGGATAGTTTCTGCTTGCGAATCTCCTCCGGAACGCTGAATTTGTCCTCTGCGGAGAAGAACAACAGGCCCGACAGCTGACGAAAGTCCGCTTTGACGTAGGTTTCGTCGTCCATTACCAGGCAATGCGGCTTCGTCAGCATTTCGGTGTACAGCTTCCGGGCTCGCGTCTTCCCCACCATGTTTTGCCTTTCGTCGCGGTTAGGAGCCTTCTGAACCTTGTATGTACGCAGGCCCTCCCGCTGCTTGGTCCGCTGGACGAATGAACTTGACAAATTCAGCTTATTGGCGACATCCCGGACCGAACTTCTCGGATCACGTCTAAACTGCTTAACTACGCGCTTGTGATCTTTTTCACTGACGGAGCATCCATTTTTGCCGTTCTTCACCTTCCGGTCGAAGGTTAGGTTATCGAAGTATCGTTTTAGTACTCTGCTGACCGTGGATTGGACGATTCCCAGCATCTTACCGATGTCTCGATGTGACATCTTCGAATTCTCGAAATCAGTGCACAGGATTAATTCACGACGCTCTTTTTCGTTCGACGACATTTTTCCAAATTTACGAAAAATTGACAGTGAAGCATGGCCAACGTGATCTATACACTCTTATCTGATTATAAGCGAAAGCTGAAGATATAATTCCTAAAAATTAAATTTCTACAGCGTTTTTTCCGTGATGCAATTTGATGTGACACACCCTTTACGTGGAGTCGGTTACTGCTTGGCACTCTGGTTCAGTTAATGTTAGATGCTACAGTATGTAATGAAAAGTTTATCCACTTCTGCTCTTTCTTAATTTACACATGTTCTGTTTTGACGTAGGACTACGTCTTTCATTTCTATACCGGGGTGTAAAATCAAAGTTTCGAAAACGAAAGCGTTACGCCGGAGACCAAGATTTTGAGCGTTAATAGCTCCTAAACAACTGAACGAAATGGTATGATAAACACTTCATTCGAAAGATAAAATGTCTACGCGTTATATACTTGTTACTTTCTGATCCAAAAACTTATTTCAATAGCCTTAAAATTGCTTTCAAAACAGGCTATTGAAATCACCAATCGGTATATAAGCGAGCGCCGCTCGTAAACCCACTCAGTCATCACACTCGTTATTTGACCGTCGTCGCGATAGCTAGTGTCATTCGGTGCAAATAACTCGAAACAACTGCCTTTCTCAAGGCAAATCAGTGCTTATTCAAAGTGTTAACTCGCAAAAAACATTTTATTCGCTCTGTGTGGTAACGACAAAACACGTCTGTGCAAGTTCGTACAAGCGCTTGGTGTGATTGTAGTGTTAGTTTTATTTCCCGGTAAATAAAAAGAGCAAATTTGCAGTGAGTGCTGGTGTCAGTTTGAGGATGGCATCTGGTCTGGCCTGGGACACAGGGCCGCCCCCTTTAGCTGAGGATGGTAGGCCCACAGCTCCGGTATGGTATGGTGGCATAGGAATCGGGCAGCTGTAAATTCTTTCGCTGTATGCTGCTGACGGGAAGACGAGGCTTAGCCCATTCATAGTGGGTAAATCAATGCATGATCTCGTTAAGGAGATAGAAAGCACATCAACAGAAGCGAACGGTTTAAAGTATGTGCTGCGTGTTCGTGATGCGGGACAGGTAGAAAAACTGCTCGCAATGGAGAAACTAGTCGACGGTACGGCGGTTATAGTGGAACGTCATCCCATTCTCAACAAACGACGCTGTGTCATTTCATGTCGTGAGATTATTGATGAGACAGAAGAAAATCTCATGAAATGGCTAGGCAAAGGGGAAGTGATTGCCGTTAGACGGATAACTCGCATGGAAAAGGAAGTCAAAATTAACACCCCTACTATTATCCTGACCATCAATGGTACATCAGTACCAGATTATATTAAAATCGGACCACTGCGCATCAGGACACGAATGTACATTCCGGATCCCATGCAATGCTATAAATGTTTTGCATACGGGCACACCAAATTGCGCTGCCAAAATGAACTGCCCAAGTGTCGCAATTGTTAAGAGGAACACAGCTTGGATAGTTTAACAAGTGGAACTTGTCCCAAATACGTGATGGAGAAGGAGATCGTCCGTCTTCGCTTCACCAAAGGAATCTCATACCAAGAAGCAACAAAACAACTGAAGGCAGGAGCTGGATCCTACGCGGCCGTTAGCCAAATTCAACAACGTTTGGTTACAGCTCGTGAAAGTTCACCCGAATCGAAACAGTTAAAACAAAAAGACGAACTCATAAAGCAGCTTACCGAAACCATCGCCGCACTTTCAAAACGAGTGGAAGAGCTGGAGGAGAAAAAGACCAAAAAAGTTAGGAAACGTAACAAACAGCAACCCCAGACAGACATGGAAACCGGCAGCGAGATGGAAACCGACACAATCAACGAACAAGGCAATACTAGAAAGATCAGCGAAACTTTGAAGATGGGCGAGTCGAACACCCAGGTAAGTGGGAACCCTTCAAAGCCGAACGTTCTTAAAGCACAAAAAATTCTACTGAAATTTCATACCCAACAAACACATCCCTGGCCAATCAATCAATCCAAGTCATTCAATTCCTTCCCATCGCTCTCTTGACTCCCCCCGTAATTTAACCAAAAATGGCCAACAACACAGCACCAAGAAATAACCATAGCCAGTCTCATTTTCAAACTCTTGGAATATATTGGGTCTAAGAGGAAGGCTTTCCGAGCTACAAATTTTGATAAAGCAACACAATCCAATAGCAATAGCCCTCCAGGAAACCATGAACCCAGAATCTCTCATCCCCCTGAATTTCGTCAAAGATTATGATATTTACATTAAAGAAAATACTGATAATCCGCAAAAACTAGGCATAGGTCTAGCAATCAAGTCTAATATTCCCCACCGTCGAATCAACCTCTCTCCCTCTTCTCCTGCAATAGCTTTGGAGATTGATTCCCCTATCAAAATTATACTCCTATCCATATATATCACTCACTCACAACCCAATCCCACACTAAAATCCATCCTCAATCAGATTTTGAATAGATTTTCATCGCCTGTTCTGCTTATGGGTGATTTCAATAACCATTCAACTCTTTGGGGTGATTCCTCCACTGACCATCGTGGCATTTTACTAGAACAATTCATCGACGAGAATGGCCTTAATTTGCTCAATAATGGAGATCATACTAGGGTTTGTTTTTCATCTGGTAAATAATCTGCTATTGATCTGTCCAACTCCGCGCACAACCTCTCCTCCCAGTTGTCCTGGAAGGTCCTTGATGATAGCTGCGGTAGTGATCACTTCCCCATTATTATCTCTCTGAACCGAGCAACTCCAATAAGTGTTGATTGAGGAACTATGACCGGGCCGATTGGCATGATTACCAGAATGAAGTCTTTGAGTATTTTACCTGTACACCGCCATCTACTCCTGAGGCTTTCGTTAAATCACTTTTTGATATCGGGAAAAATCACATTCCTCGAACTAGCGGTTCACCTGGTAAAAAAAACAGTTCCCTGGTGGGGACCCGATTCATGGCTTCCGCCGGTCCTGACGATGTTGGCAGCTATAAAACTGCGTCGCAAAAAGCTTCGAGCTCTTCAGAGATTGGCACAAGAAGATCGAGTAAACTCAACAGCTCATTCAGAGTTTGAAGTTGCTAGAAATGCAGCCAGAAGTATAATTCGTCAAGCCAAACAGGACAGCTGGGAGAAATTCATCTCCACCATCGGCCCTGAAAGTACCTCAAAGGATATCTGGGACAAAATCAATCGATTGAGTGGCAGCAAAAGTCGTCACTGTATCAAACTATCCATCAATAATGTTCTCACAAATAATACATCCACCATTACTGAACATCTTGCAGATTATTCTTCACAAGCTTCATCTTCCTCCAATTACTCCCAACAGTTTTTATCCCACAAAATAAATTCAGAATCCTCTTCTCCTTCCTTTGGGACAGATCTTTACGCGGAGTTTGCATTTGAGGAGCTTGAATGGGCTCTTCGCGGAGTACATGGTTCATCCGCCGGTCCTGACGATGTTGGTTACCCTCTTCTCAAGAATCTTCCCCTAATCGGTAAAACCATTTTACTATCGCTCTTCAACAAAGTTTGGGACCAAGGAGAAATTCCTGTGGACTGGAAGGAAGGACTAATGGTTCCTCTCCCGAAGCCCGGTAAAAATAAAATCTTTGCCGACAGTTACCGTCCAATTACTCTACTGAACTGTATAGGTAAGGTTCTTGAGAAGATGGTCAATAGGAGACTCATCACTATAATGGAGTCTCGTGGTCTACTCGACGATCGCCAGTTTGCCTTTCGCCCAAATAAAAGTACAGACGATTATCTAACCGAACTTGAGGATCTCTTCGATTCCTACCTGGAAAGATGCCTGCATGGTGACATTGTATCTCTTGACCTGTCAAAAGCATACGACCGTGCCTGGCGTTTCCCAATCCTCAAATCTCTCGGGGAATGGGGAATCAAAGGTCGCATGGGTCGTTACGTACAAAGTTTCCTCGATGATAGAAGATTCAGAGTCATAATCGGCAACTACCGTTCCGGGATTAGGATCCAGGAAAACGGTATTCCACAAGGGTCAGTTATTTCTCCTACTTTATTTTTGATCTGTATGCAATCCCTCTTCGTTAATATTCCACCTGATGTTCATGTTTTGGTGTATGCAGATGATATTACTCTAATCTCCTTCAATCACTTCAAACCGATGGCCAGAAGAAAACTTCAATCCGCCATCAACTCCGTTGCAGAATGGACAGATAAAACAGGCTTCACAATTTCCCCAGAAAAATCCCAACTCCTACACATAAGCAACAATAGAAAAAAGATCAGCAAATTACCAAAACTTATACTTAATCAAACCACTATAGTAGAAGGTACACCTCTCAAGATCCTTGGGATTCATCTTGACCGAACGCTCAGCTTTCATCACCACATAGACTATGTGAGGAGTACTTCGGTTAAACGCCTCCAAATAATCAGAACGATTGCATCTAGAGTTCCATGTGCTCATAGAACATCTATCATGCAAATCGTCAACTGCTGGCTTCTATCCAAAATGTTTTATGGCGCTGGCTATTTCAGTAGAGATAATAATGTTGATGAGAAGCTATGTCCGTTGTACAACAAAGTTTTCAGAACTGCTTCCGGAGTGTGTTCATAACAAGTCCTACCTCTGCAGTGATGGCCGAATGTGGCCAGCTACCGTTCAAGCATTATTTGAAGGTCTGTGTGTTACTAAGGCTGTGCGTTGGCTTAGTCTCAAAGGTCGCGTTGATGTTCCCCTGGTACTGAGAGCTAACCAACTACTACACTCCTTGACCAACTTCAACCTTCCTTCCATAGCTACCTTACCTAGAACCAAAATTAGACCCTGGAACCAATCCCCTCCTAAAATAGATCTTCCCCTACTGAACCAAGTTAAAGTCGGAGATCCTCCATATAAAATCCAACAACATTTCCTCCAATTGTGTAGCGAGAGGTATGAAGGTTTTCATTGTATCTACACTGATGGTTCCGTTGCCAACGACAAGTGATCCGATTCATGAAAGAAACCGGCCTGTTCACCAAGATTTAAATTTTCTTACAGGGACGAATGACCTTTGGGCTAAAGTCCCTTCAAAACCAAGAACAGAACAGAACAGAAACCCACTCAGTTATAATTGAACAGCGATTGGAGCATGTTGTCGCTGTTGTGATGAAGCTAACTTCGTTTATCATGAAAGCGCTGATGAACGGTGTCACCAAGAGCCTGAGGACTTATTTGTTGAGGAACCAAGCAGACAGCTCGTTAGTCTTTCGGTGGTAAGGCACCGCGAAAGCAGCTCGGATAAGCGCACCAGTCGCAGGAAGTGTGTTAAAAAGCCATATTGCTATCGAGGAGTATTTTCGTTTGGATGCCATTCAGCATCGAGAAAATTCCGGAAAGATCTAATCGTTGCTGAAAAATAATCTGCCAGTTCCCTGGGAATTGAAAAATACATTCATGCGAAAGAGTTTATTTTAATGTTTTCTAACCATATAACACTGCGACCAAATATTTTTCAATCAAATGCTATTAACAGGTGGTTATCGAGTTATGCGAAAGAGTTTTTTTTTAAATATTTTTTAACATACAACGCTGCGACCAAATACATTTGGTTTTGTGATTTTTCAATCAAGTTAGCATTAACCACTGGTGGTGAACTTCGAGAAGAATCCGGAAAGATGTCATCGTTACTGCAAAATAATCTGCCAGTTTCCTTGGAATTAAAAGTTACATTCAAGCGAAAGAGTTTATTTTAATGTTTTCTATCCACATAGTACTGCTGCGATCGAATAAAGGGTGTGTCACATCAAATTGCATCACGGAAAAAACGCTGTAGAAATTTAATTTTTAGGAATTATATCTTCAGCTTTCGCTTATAATCAGATAAGAGTGTATAGATCACGTTGGCCATGCTTCACTGTAAATTTTTCGTAAATTTGGAAAAATGTCGTCGAACGAAAAAGAGCGTCGTGAATTAATCCTGTGCACTCATTTCGAGAATCCGGAGTTGTCACATCGGGACATCGGTAAGATGCTGGGAATCGTCCAATCCACGGTCAGCAGAGTACTAAAACGATACTTCGAGAACGTAACCATCGACCGGAAGGTGAAGAACGGCAAAAATGGATGCTCCGTCAGTGAATAAGATCACAAGCGCGTAGTTAAGCAGTTTAGACGTGATCCGAGAAGTTCGGTCCGGGATGTCGCCAATAAGCTGAATTTGTCAAGTTCATTCGTCCAGCGGACCAAGCAGCGGGAGGGCCTGCGTACATACAAGGTTCAGAAGGCTCCTAACCGCGACGAAAGGCAAAACATGGTGGGGAAAACGCGAGCCCGGAAGCTGTACACCGAAATGCTGACGAAGCCGCATTGCCTGGTAATGGACGACGAAACCTACGTCAAAGCGGACTTTCGTCAGCTGCCGGGCCTGTTGTTCTTCTCCGCAGAGGACAAATTCAGCGTTCCGGAGGAGATTCGCAAGCAGAAACTATCCAAGTTTGCCAAAAAGTACATGGTGTGGCAAGCGATCTGCTCTTGCGGAAAGCGGAGCGCCCCCTTCGTGATGACCGGCACGGTAAACGGGCAGGTTTACCTTAAGGAGTGCCTACAGAAGCGCTTACTACCACTATTGAAGCAGCACGAGGGCCCGACCATCTTCTGGTCGGATCTCGCTTCGTGCCACTATTCAAAGGACGTGTTGGAGTGGTACGAAGCCAACGGGGTCACCTTCGTGCCAAAGGAAATGAACCCGCCCAACGCGTCGGAGCTTCGCCCAATAGAGAAATATTGGGCGATTATGAAGCAGGCCCTCCGGAAGAACCCAAAAGTTGTCAAATCGGAGGCGGACTTCAAGAGAAAATGGATTTCTGATCAAAAAAAACTACAACCTGACGTTGTACAGAACCTTATGGACGGGGTAAAGAGGAAGGTGCGAGCATACGGGCTTGGGCTCGAAGTATGAATAAAAAGAAAATGCCAAAAGTTGTTTAATAGTTTTTATTTTACTGTCTAAAATTTTGAAAAGGATCGGTCTACTGGGCGAATTTCTACAGCGTTTTTTCCGTGATGCAATTTGACGTGACACACCCTTTACAATCGGTTTTGTGATTTTTCAATCAAGTGCAATTAATTAGCAGGAAAGCTTCTGAAGATTATTCTCCCCCATCAGTAGAGTATTTCCGTATCGAATACAGTTTGCGCGCGCAATGGAAAATGTTTCGCATCGCGAAAATCATATAATTTTCAATTAATTATTGCTCAGTCGCCGAAAGTTTCAAACTCAAAGAGTTCATTCCCCTCTAGTTTGCCTTCCAAATTGCCATCGTAAAACACACCTTCTTTCGATTCAGTCACGGACAAAAAGCATACTTAAGCGATATTCTGGTGGTGAAACGCATTCATTTTTCGTGAGGACATCGACAAGACATCGACATCGTTACTGAACGAGTTGAACGAGCTAGACGAGCTGGATGGTGAGGGATCAAGCGATTCATTACCTGTCCTTAGTGATCCCCGATTTTTGAAATTAATCGTTCATCCACTAATCGAATACTTTTAAGCAGTTTCTTATTCGATACGATTAATCGATCCAAATAATCGATTAATCGATTAATCGTCACACTGAGAGAAATAATTCGTTAGTCTAATATTTTTCATTTATTAGAAAGCCATCTGGAATCAAAAAAGTGTTCATTACGCCTGAAAATCAATTATTATTTTTTACGCTCCCCTAAACTCGTAAACGAAGCTCATCTCGCATCGACGACATTGAACTTCTTTTAGGAGTTTAGGAGAGCGTCAAAGATAATTATTGATTTTCAGGATAAAACTGCAGCGGCTGTACGGTTTTTTTGCTCTGGGTTTGAATCGATTAATCGATGTAAATTATTCGTTCGCTTCGATTATTGGTTGTGCAGTATTCGTTCGATTAATAATCGATTTCTGTAGAAAGTATTCGATTAATCGATTAATCGAACGATTATCGGGGATCACTACCTGTCCTGACCTAACCTGAAACGCATTCAGTTTGTTTGTCACTGTGACGGAGCGCAGAAAAGCCGATCCATCAGAAAGAGAAGACAAGACGACCGAGAGAATACCAGCATCGAAAATTGGTTCCGCTTGAGACATCGGAACAACCGCCACACACACACACACACATACACGCGCGCAACTTTTTACGTTTGCTGGTTATCGAGAAGAATTCGGAAAGAAGCGATCGTTGCTGCAAAATAATCTGCCAGTTCCCCTTGGAATTGTAAATTACATTCAAGCGAAAGAGTTTATTTTAACGTTTTCTATTCATATAATACTGCGACCAAATACAATTGGTTTTGTGATTTTTCAATCAAGTGCAATTAACAGGTGGTTATCGAGTTAGCACTAACCACTGGTGGTGGACTTCGAGAAGAATCCGGAAAGATATCGCTGCTGCAAAATAATGTGCCAGTTCCCCTTGGCATTGAAAATAACATGCAAGCGAAAAAGAGTTTATTTTAATGTTTTCTAACCATATAACACTGCGACCAAATACATTTGGTTCTGTGTTTTTCAATCAAGGGCAATTAGCAGGAAAGCTTCTGAAGATTATTCTTCCCCATCAGTAGGATATTTTCGTATCCAATATTGGATGCATAAAACCTTGTACCTCCAACGTAACGCTCTCGTTTTCGAAGTCCCCCAAATATTCATTCATTCATTCATTCAGAATGGATTCAGATTCAACTTCAAACAAATGATAACTGAATCAACGATAGTCCTACGTCACCATTGCGGTTGTACCATAGATATAACCCACTTCCTGTTTTTTGCTCAACTTTATTGTGAATGATTTGATTTTTCGTCATCCGTCACAATTTGCTTTTGCTTATGAAGCGAGTTGCAGATGGAGATGCGACTCATTAAATGATTTTCGGGCGAATAGTAGGTTTCTATTAGGTACCTATATATTGTAGCGTTCTGCGTAACCAAGCATCACTAGGTAACCATGAATATCTAAAATTGCGATATCGGCAGTGAATCTGCCGATATCACCAATTAATTGTGTCGGGTATCGGCTATTCTTGATCAGTGTCTCAATTCGGGTAGTGGCAAAACTTTCCAAATAACCCAAAAGAAGCGTATTCGAAAAACTGCAACTTTACGATGGAGAAGAGCAAATCTCCATTTGGATAACGCCCGGGCAACTATCGCAGGCATCTCAACACTTTTATTGATAAATACGAAGAACTCAGGGTGAGCATAAAGATTCAAATTTCATGAAAATGCAGAGCAGATTTTATTCATATGTGAAAAATATGAAAAATTTGTGGTTTACGGCAAGTAGTTGCAACTGAGTGGCAACAAATCGCACCAGATACTATAGCTAAGCTTGTTGAATCGATGGCACGGCGACGTCAAGCTGTTATTCATGCCAAACGTATTCACATTAAACATTAAGTGGATACACGGAATAAAGTGGATAAACTTTCATGCCTTATTTTTTCACTGTTTATTGTCATCTGATCTCAAAAATTTACCAGGTAACTTTCATATCAGATGACTATGATTTTTATTCATCGTCACCGATAGGAAAATAACATCATTTGCATGAATTGCATTATATTGGAGGATTTTTGCAAGAAATTTGGAAATTAACCATGGGTGGAAATTTTTTTGTTTACATATTGTATGGGTAGACTGGGTAGATTGAAGAGTAGAGTTTGCACACGAATCCTAACTTGCTCAAAGTTGCAGAAGGCGAATGAAAATGGGGGAAGTAACAAAAAAGATCGCTCTCAAGAAAATAAAACAAAAGGTTTTCTCACCTCAATTTACCGATTCCAAGGGCATCAACACAATCCCTCTCAACACAGGGCCCTCTCTTCCATACAACGGCTGACGCCCAAGGATTCTCGATAACACCGACCCTACGGGAACAACCCGACAATCAGGAAGTTGTTTGAACGCGCGCACCTTGTTGCGAACGATCCCTGTTTGTGTTAGGGGTATAAACCTAACACAACCGTCGTTTTGAGTGTCGTTTTGAGCGTCAGTCCTTTTGTCGAACCGAAAACGTCATAAAACAATCGACGGAATGTCGACAAAAACGATCGAGAAAAAAAGAGGGATCGAGAGAGAGAGAAAGACCGAGACCATTCATCGTTGTAAAGTAGGCCATAAAAGTAAGTGATGTACATTTGTTGTGTTGTCTAATTCTCACCAACGCCAACTGCGATGAGTCCATTTTCGTCGTCGGTAAAAAAAAGGAATGCATTAAATCAGCGTTGTCGTGCACAGATGACGCGCGGTTTATTTGGATGCCAAAAATACACACACTGAAAAAAAAAACCGGCAGCAGAAAAGGTGGATAGTGCATTGGTGTCATAAAATGAAACTATGTTCAAACAAACAAAAATCCCGGGTTTGTTTGAAAACTCATTTAACCTTAATTTAATTAGCAGCCGCTGATGGCGTTGCATTCGCTGACTACCTACCTCTCTCCCTGATCGTTATTCCGGGTGCGTTTTTTTTTTGGTCGATCGAAACCGGGAATGGAAACAAATTGAGTTGAGGGTTAAACTTTTACGGCTGTCTCCAAAATCAGCGTGAGAGAGCGTGATATCATTCACAAACAGTGGACGCGCCTTTTTCCTTTTGTCGTTGCGTCATTTACAATCACTCCTGCTCTGATTGGCGTTTTTGCAATCATAATTTTTTTTTTTTGACTGAAGTCCCGCAATGGGATGGTATGACTCTAATCATAACAGTCCACCACTTTCGCGCGGCGGTGCTAAGAAAGCGCATTTTATAGCATCCCAGCACCATTGAAGTGCACCAGCCGCGAAGCCCTGGGGGGCGTTGTGGAGGTCCAATAAAATACACACACCGCACAACAGCAGGCGAAATAACTTAATCTTCATTAATGGATCGATTTCTTGTTATTTGCTGTTGCGGCTTTATTTTTCGGTGTGGTATCCACGAAAGTGAGGGCGAGCAAAAAAAATTAGGCTTATTGAGTTAACGAACCACAAAAAATTGGATCAGCCAACGGAATTTCACCCCTCTCCCCTCAGCCACACTGTTAGTCGAACGGGACGCGATGTGAACGATGTGCACTCGTCGTCGGATATCAGTTTATATCAGTTCATATCAACAATAAGGTTCAGAGATAATTGAGAGTTTCGGAAAAGGCAATGTCAATTTGAATTGCATTCGAAGCCAGATAAAGCTCGAATAAGTTAAAAACTGGACGCCAAAAAACCTATCTTTCTCGCAATCACGTTAATGAAAAATGTTGAGTACTCAAAATGAAGGTCATTTGAGGCACTTTAAAGGAAAAAAAGCGAAAAAATTCTTCAGATTTGGTTTTAATAAAATTCGAACTTTTCTTCGAATACCACGAATGGACACTCTGTTGGCTAACCTGAGCGACCGTTTTGTTCCACCACTTTACACTCTTCTTGAACTTCTGTTTGACAACTGCCCAAAAGATCTCAACTGGGTGAAATCCGCGTTGACGGCATTGAGCTTCGTATTACGAAATGGGGGAGTAGCCACTAGTACTTCTCCGCAGCTTGCAAAATAAGGCCAAAAATTTACTGGTCCGTCTTGAGCTTTAATATAGGGAACAATACATTTTTTCAGGCACTACAGCTACAGCTACAGCTATACTTGGTGATCCGTAGTCTTGTTTGTCAAGAAAACCTGTGTTTTTTATCCGCAGCTACAAATACCTTATCAGATCATAAACTTGTTTGCGAATTTATCGACAAAAAAATAAATGTGAACTTGCTATGGACATCATCTCGAAAAATGGTTTTATAGAACTTTTGTTCGGAATGCTGCCCATAACCCACCTTGACGTATCTTTCATCGTCCATGAGGATGGATCCTCCATACTTCATAATACCCTCATTGTACAACTTCCAAGCACGTGTTTTGGCCACTAGATTCGGCTTCAATGTCCTGTTTGGTTACTCACTGGCGCAAATAGCTTGACAACTGGTTGACAACTAATTAAATAGTGAATATTTTCTCTAATTTCCATTTTCCCTCTAGTTTTTTTTTCAGGGCAAAGAAAAAACGTCTAACGTTTGTGATTTTTCGAACACGAATATATTGTCATCGCCTACTAGCATGTGTACATAGAAATGAAAATTCATGACATACTTCACAATTCTCCCGAGAAACGTTAAATTTCGAACACTTCTGGAGTTGCCATATTCATTTTGTGCGACAGATAACAGTCAAATTTCATCTAATGAGTCTCATAGAAATTAAACAGAGTGCTCTTCTACTTGAAGTCCAGAAAGTTCAAACACAAAAAGACTTGAGGAAAGCTTTCGGCGACCTATTCACGGCGTCCACTTATTTTCGAACACAGTCTTTATGATCACGATTTCAGTAGCAGGTTATGGCTTAGAAAACAGCCTAGGATATCTTACACTTCTACTCAAAGCCAACAAACTCCAGACCCAAGTGGAAATCAGATAGTATTGTTTCAACCGATTGTGTCACATTTACCTGAAACCCACTCACCCGAAAGACATTCACCCGAATTCCACTCATCCGAATGTAACATCTACCTGAACTGACACTTTACCCGATTGCGACATTTATCGGAATGCAACAATTCCTCGAATGTAACAGTTACCCGAATGTAGCATTCACCCGAATGTAACATCTACCCAGTGCAGTTTTATAACGTACTAGCTGACCCGACAAACTTCGTCCCGCCCAAAATTAATTTTTTTTATCATCAACACCATCAAACATTCACGTTTTCTTGCCAAGCGACCAAAACTCGTCATTATAATATCAGGTTATTTTCAGACACAATTCTCGTTCAAGATTTTTCAACCTATTGCGAATAACATGTTTCTCCGTTACATGGAATAAACGTTTGATACTGAAAATATGATAGGATAAAAACAGTCCTGAATCGGACAATTCCTTCCTCGAATATTGCTCTTATCCAACACATTCGGCGATCCATTTTTAATTGTAACGATAGAAGAAGATGTAGGAGTGCGTTTTATCACCTCAAAATTCATTTCCAGTTTCGAACATAGATAAATTTCTTTAGCGCAAACATCAAATGGGCTAACAACGCTTGTCACTTTGTAATTGTAATACATATGGGAATTGAATTTTCCTAGTTTTCCTATTTTCCTTCAGAGTTTTCCGAAAATTTTCCATTGTCATGTTTGGTTGGAATTGGTTTGGTTGAAATATGTGTAATATTTTCATGGGACCCCATCTCGATTCCAAAGAGGGGGGGGGGTGTATCATACCATCATAGAAACATTTATTGCTCCTTAAAACCTCCATATGCCGAATTCGGTACAATTTGCTTAATTAGTTCTCGATTTATGCCACACCCCTTCTCCTTAGAGAGAGGGAATAGTTTCGAACCACCTAAGAAACGTATATCGATCCCTAAAATCTGTATATACCATGTTTGATTCCATTTGCTTGATTAGTTCTCGAGTTATTCAGCCCCCTCCTCCCTTTAGAGAGGGGGGGAGATGTGTCAAACCGCCATAGAAACATTTATTGCCCCCTAAAATCTCCATATGCCAAATTTGGTTCCATTTGCTTGATTAGTTCTCGAGTTATGTAGAAACCGGGCAATCGGTGGAAAACAGTTTTGCTTGCAAGAGGCCGCCGCTTCCGACGGCGAGTCGGCGGCAGACTCGGATTGCGTCACCTCGGCGGCTTGGTGACGCCTTGGTTCATTATCCTCGTTAAATGGGAACTTCGTTCCCATTAC
This sequence comes from Toxorhynchites rutilus septentrionalis, assembly GCF_029784135.1. Classification (NCBI taxonomy): domain Eukaryota; kingdom Metazoa; phylum Arthropoda; class Insecta; order Diptera; family Culicidae; genus Toxorhynchites; species Toxorhynchites rutilus. Next base: position 196,084,362 of record NC_073744.1, read on the forward strand.
ATTGACCTCACAAAAAAATTCATCACGAAATAATAAATTCATGATAAAAACTGTGCTGCGCTGGTAACTACGTAAGTACCATTTTTTTATTCATTGTTTTCACATTTTTATGGCATTCATGCTTTTGACGTAGGATTACGTCTTTCGGGAACATATTGGGGTACAAATTGAAAATCGAAAATCGAGTACATCGTGAAAATTGTCCAATTTCAAACGCTTATTGCTCAGTCATTTCATGAAGGATTGATGAAATTTTTGCGTCAATCAATTTCGGCACTCCATAACAATTTTTTATATTGAAGAAAAAACTATATGTCATAAAATTAACTATCGAACAATTGAAAAATCTGAACCCCTATCCTAACGGAAATACCCACTTCTGATTGGTCGAAATTGACGACACATGCGGCAGATCCCTAACAGAGACATCAAAACCAAGCTGCCTGGGGGAAATCGGCATTGCAAATATATGCAAGTCGGGGGCATTTATGTCTTGCAAGTAAGGTAAATTTGGACCTTTAATGTTAGTTGCTTCGTGAAATTTCAGATCAATGACCGATCGTGTATTGTGAAAAATTTAGCACAAGTGTAAGTGTAAAATTATATATGGTAGCAGTTGTGTTAAAAATGACTTGATATATGACACGATTTATTTCAATTTTCATAAATATAATCCAAGGTGTGTTCCCGCTCGAGAACGGGTCATTTGGTTTAAGTCTTTTTTGTTGTGTTCATTTCACCCAAGCAAAATTTATATGGCGAGAATAATTGGAAAAGCGAAGAAATTCTAGAAAAAATATTCACCATATGATCTACATATAGTATTAGGTGTTGTTAGTCCAATTAAAATTTACATTGGATTGATTAAACACTCAGAAAGTAAAAATTATAAAATAATATTACCTTTTCCATTTCAAATATGTTTTCTCCATATTAAAGTAACATGTTTTTACTGATGTGAAAAAATAATAATTTTGTTCGGCATTGGTAATCATCTTATATTGGTGAGTTTTTTTTTTATTTCATCCAAAGGAGCATCTCGTCTAGGATCACAAAGGGCGGTTTTCGTCATATCTCGTTCTACTTCAGTGTCTTTTAGATGATACGCACCATCCAACGACTGTTTACCATCCTTCTGTCATCATCACTCGGTAAACACTGGTGGAGACAACACCAACAACCCAACAACCAAGCAAAACGGCAATTTTCAGGGCCACCAACTCATTATCAAAGAGTTTAACGATGTAATTCTTCAAACATATTCTGAATCAACAGATAGCCTAACGGAATCCTACGTCAACTATGCGGTCGTGTCTCAGACACAACCCTCCTGTGATTTTTTTTTTTTTGTTAAAATTACCTGCTTATTTTTCGGAACATTCCATAACCCATGCTCATTTTTGAATGATCTCTTGGTTTTGAAGAGCAATACGGAAAGGAAATAAGAGGGCATATCAATTGTACCTACACCAATTACTAAAAAATTCACAGGAGGGTTGTGTCTGAGACACGACCGCATAGTTGACGTAGGATTCCGTTAGGCTATCTGTTGATTTAGAATATGTTTGAAGAATTACATCGTTAAACTCTTTGATAATGAGTTGGTGGCCCTGAAAATTGCCGTTTTGTTTGGTTGTTGGGTTGTTGGTGTTGTCTCCACCAGTGTTTACCGAGTGATGATGACAGAAGGATGGTAAACAGTCGTTGGATGGTGCGTATCATCTAAAAGACACTGAAGTAGAACGAGATATGACGAAAACCGCCCTTTGTGATCCTAGACGAGATGCTCCTGTGGATGAAATAAAAAAAAAACTCACCAATATAAGATAATTACCTGAACTCTCCATTGATTGATTACCCTTTGACCCTTTACAATTTTCTTTTACTATAAATTGTCTAGTACTTCTACAAAACAATCGTCCTTATAATATAAAATTATTTTCGGGCACAATTCTCGTTCAAGATTCTTCAAGCATTTGGAAATAACATGTTTCTCCGTTACATAAAATACATGTTTGATACAGAGAATTTTACAAAATAAAGAGAGCTCAAATCGGACCATTCCTTCCTCGGGATTTGGGCACACCAACACATTTGACCTTCCATTTTGTTTATGTAGATAGAAGATACAGGAATGCGTTATTCCGTCTGAAAATCCTTTTCCACTTTCGAACAACAATCAATTTCGTTAGCGCCAACATCAAATGGACTAACACCGCTTTAGTTGTGTAGAACATATGGGAATTCAATTTTCCGAATTTTCCGATTTTTCTCTCCACTATATTGATCTACGGGAAGAGCCGAATACAACAAAATATAGATGATTCGAATTGAACCATTCCTTCCTCGGGTTTTGCGCTTACCAACAAATTTGGCCTTCTATTTTTATTCAGAGATATAAGATATGGAAATGCGTTATTTCGCCTGAAAATCCATTCCCACTTACGAACAAAAATCAATTTCGATAGCGCGAATATCGAATGGACTAACAACGCTTATTTTGATGTAATTTTCGAACATGTGGGAATTCAATTTTCCGAATTTCCACTATATTTATCTACGGGAAGAGACGAATACAACAAAATATAGAAGGCTAAAATCGGACCATCCCTTCTTCGGGTTTTCCGCTTACCAACAGATTTTGCCTTATATTTTTATTTATATAGATTTTTGTTGCTTTTTCATGTTGTTTTGATTTAATCTTACTTATCAACAGGAGATTCGACAAAACTCAAAATCTAATTTGTCGGAATTTTTCCTTCTTCATTCGGGCAAATGTTGCATTCGAGTATTTGTTACATTCCGGTAAATGTGATTCGTGTTTGGGGTGAATGGGACACAAGCGTTTCAACCGTGGGAGTCATACTACATGGGCTGAAAAGTCCCGGGATTTCTGATGAAAACCATCGTTTTTTGGGCAAAGCAGTATTTATTTCATATTTTCATATTTTCCTTCGAGGGCATTTCCTATACTTGATATAGCGAGTTTCCAACAGCTCGATTCCCTTTCTGTAGTACGAAACGAAATATGCCTCAGTGCCACTCTGCAGACTGCCTACTGGACTCAGGAGTGTGGTAGCTGATCCACGTTTCATCCATTGTCACAAAACGTCGGAAGAGGTCCACTCGATTACGCTTCAACAACGCCAAACCGGCTGTTCAATCATCAACGCACCGCTGGTTTTGGTCGGCGGTCAGCAAACGCGGCACCCATCGCGCGCATAGCTTTTTTATGTCCAAAATGTCGTGCGAAATGTCTCCCACTCGTTCTTTCGAAATGTCTACGGCCTCAGCGTAACTCGCGTAACTTCACTTTACGATCGTTCAAAACGAGTCGATGCACTGGTTTCACGATTTCAGAATTCGTAGCCTCTTTTGGTCTTCCAGAGCGATGTGCATCTGCGGTGCTTGTACGGTTCATTTTAAATTCTCTAAACCACCGATAAACTGTTGTTCTCGAAGAAGCAGAAGTGGAATAACATTTCGTCCACCACTGCATTGATTGTTCAGAAGTTTTTCCCATCAAAAAACAATGTTTGATCAGAATATGATAGTCCTCCTTTTCCATTCACTATACGAATTCTCAGGAAGCTACACTTAAACAGCTTTAGTTTGTGAGCAAATAAACGAAATGTCATGAAACTTCACACATAAGCTAGTGACAGATGAACCTCTTGTTCATTTTTAGTAGCATAATCTGTTGAAAAATCTCGGGACTTTTCAGTATTTATGACATAGAAACCAAAGCTCAATCATCTCAATAGAAGCCGCTGAATTTAAATAGGCAAACATAGAAGACGAGCCAAAACACGTGCAAGCAAGGCAGCTGTCAAAAATTTACTGAACTTTCTGAACAGACCTCGTATAATGAGGTTTGATTCAGTCAGAACCACTGCTTATTTTAATGCGGCGATCCAAGTAGGCGTATCAGAGACCTTTTGACAGAAGAAATGCTTGGAAAACCTGTATATTTCGTCGGTAAAAATTTCACGTTGACCCGTTGTGTTTTGAAAATGTCGCGCAGGATGGAAGCCGAGAGAAGGACCACAGGACACGTCGTAGTGGAACTTTCGACCGAAAGCTGTGGCTGTAGGTGTTGAGAACAATTGAGGTAAACCCGGGACTCTCGAACTACGACATCGCTAATAAAAAAAAACAGGAAGTGGGTTATATCTATGGTATAACCGCAAGGGTGACGCAGGACTATCGTTGATTTAGAGATCATTTGTTTGAAATTGAATCTAAATCCATTCTGAATGAATGAATAAATGAATATTCGGGGGACTTCGAAAACGAGAGCGTTACGGTTTTATGCATCCAATATAGGATACGAAAAACCTTGTTCTGAAGAATAATCTTCAGAAGCTTTCCTGCTAACTGTACTTGATTGACAAATCACAAACCCAAATGTATTATATGAATATTTTATGGATAGAAAACATTAAAGTAAACTCTTTCGCTTGAATGTAATTTTCAATTCCAAGGGGAACTGGCAGATTATTTTCAGTAACGATTAGATATTTCCACATTTTCCTCGATACTGGAAGCCCACCAGTGGTTTATGCTAACTCGATAACCATCTGTTAATAGCACTTGATTGAAACATATTTGATCACAGTGTTACATGGATAGAAAACATTCAAATAAACTCTTTCGCATGAATGTATTTTTAAATTCCCAGAGGAACTGGCAGATTATATTTTCCAGCAATGATTAGATCTTTCCGGAACTTTCTCGATGCTGAATGGCATCCAAACGGAAAAAATTCTGCGCGTGTATGTGACGATCCTTCGCCGCCCACCTCCTCCAGCACGTTTAGGCAACGATGTTGTCTTGTCGATGTCTTCACGAAAAATGAATGTGTCTCACTACCAGAATATCGCTTAAGTATGCTTTTTGTGCGTGATTGAATCGAGAGAAGGCGTGGTTTACGATGGCAATTTGGAAGGCAAACTAGAGGGGAATGAACTCTCTGAGCTCGAAACTTTCGGCGACTGAGCAATAATCGATTGCGTACGCATACAATATTGGATACGGAAATATCCTACTGATGGGGAGAAATAATCTTCAGAAGCTTTCCTGCAAATTACACTTGGTTGAAAAATTACAAAATCGAATGTGTTTGATCGCTGTGTTATATGGTTAGAAAACATTAAAATAAACTCTTTCGCATGAATGTATTTTTAAATTCCCAGAGGAACTGGCAGATTATTTTCCAGAAATGATTAGATCTTTCCGGAACTTTCTCGATGCTGAATGGCATCCAAACGGAAAGAATTCCGCGCGTGTATGTGTGTCACTCTCCTCCTGATGGATTCCCTTCTGGCCTAGGGTGCACAAACAGGCTCTTGGTGACACCGTTCATCCGCGCTTTCATGATAAATGAAGAGCTTCACCACAACAGCGACAACATGCTCCAATCGCTGTTCAATTAGAACTGAGTGGATTTCCGAGCGGCGCTCGCTTATATACCGATTGGTGATTTCAATAGCCTGTTTTGAGAGCAATTTTAAGACTATTGAAACAAGTTTTTGGATCAAAAAGTAACAAGTATATAACGCGTAGACATTTTATGTTTCGAATGAAGTGTTTGTCATACCATTTCGTTCAGTTGTTTAAGAGCTATTAACGCTCAAAATCTCGGTCTCCGGCGTAACGCTTGCGTTTTCGAAACTTTGATTTTACACCCCGGTATAGAAATGAAAGACGTAGTCCTACGTCAAAAACACAATTCAAACCGGAGTAAAGTCTGCTTCATTTAATATTGGAACAAATTCTTTTGCTCGTTGTGGCGCTCCTAGTGGACGGATTTAGAAACTTTTTTCACCCACGTGTCGGGAAATTCATTACCTTTCACCATGTATTTATGTTATAACACCAAACGATAGCATTTTGTAAACAACCGCCATGGAAGCCGAACGGAGAGATAAAATTGAGCACAATTTTCTTGAAAATCCATTGTTGTCGGCATCTAAGCTAGCTAAACAGCTTAAAATGCCCAGAAATACCGTATGGCGTGTTATCAAGCAGTACAAGGAAACATTGACGACGGCTCGGAAGCCGCATTCGAAGCGTCGGAGTGGAACTGTCGACCGGAAACTGCGTGGGAAAGTCATCAAGGCCGTCAAGAGGAATCCCAATCTTTCAGACCGCGATTTGGCCAATAAGTTCCAGGCCGCTCACAGTACGGTGCGACGAATTCGTCTCCGGGAAGGAATAAGGTCATTCCGAGCCAGCAAACAGCCAAATCGGACGCTGAAGCAGAACAATGTGGCCAGAATCCGTGCTCGAAAGCTGTACGACCAAGTGCGGACCAAGTTCGACGGATGTATTCTGATGGACGATGAGACCTACGTGAAGGCGGACTTTGGGCAAATCCCAGGTCAAAAATTTTATTTGGCGACGGCTCGGGGGGATGTACCTGCAAAATTTAAGTTCGTGTTTGCGGATAAATTCGCCCGCAAGTACATGATTTGGCAGGGGATATGCAGTTGTGGACAGAAAACCAAAGTCTTTCTCACTGACAAGACAATGACATCAGAAGTCTACAAAAAAGAGTGCCTACAGAAACGGATTCTGCCGTTTATTCGTGCCCACGACCGTCCAGTAATGTTTTGGCCGGACCTCGTAAGCTGCCCTCACAGCAAAACGGTTATGGAATGGTACGCAACGAACGGGGTCAGCGTAATACCGAAGGACCAAAACCCCCCAAACTGCCCCCAGTTCCGGCCGATAGAGAAATACTGGGCAATTACGAAGCGGAGGCTTAAGGCAAAGGGAAAACTTGTTAGGAACATGACTCAAATGAAGAACTGGTGGAATCAAATCGCCAAAACGGTGGACGAAAAGGGTGTGCGCCGCCTAATGTGCCGTATTACGGGAAAAGTACGAGAATTTCTTCGAAACAGCAAAGAATAATTTTTTAATTTTTTTTTATGAAAGAGCAAAGAAAATGCTACATTTGTATGAAAAACAAGTTATGAATTCGTTAATAAATGACTGAACTACACGCAATTGTTTGTGTTCCAATATTAAATGAAGCAGACTTTACCATCCGGAGAATCCGTATGCGAGAAGGTTGTTGTAATTTCCGTGCCTGCAAGCGCACAAACAGGACGCTGAAGCAAAATCTGGTAGTCAAAAGCTCGCGCTCGAAAGTTGTACAACAAGGTATGACGAAGTACGAAGGATGCATGCTGATTAGGGTTGGGCGATCTTCAAAAAAGATCGATTCACTGATTAAATCGGCACAAAAGAATCGATCTTTGTCGAATCGATCTTCAAAAAAATCGGAAGCATTTTTCCAATTTATCTATTTATGTTATATGGGTATCGTCTTTTGTTTAAACATGGAATGAAAATTCCATGGTTCTATTTAATAATCAAGAACACAAAAAAAACTAGATCTTCGAAAATAGTGTTCTCCAGAACATTCATCTTGTACCATCATGGAATCATTTAATTAAATAATTTATTTGAAAAAGTATCATTAGTAACTCATTAACAACCCTTAGTAGCCATCGCAAGTTCCGATCTTGTCAGAACTTAAAGAATGATCAAACTGACTTTGTTAGTAAGACAAATGAAGTGCTGCATAACGGTCAAACGTTGCCATTGTGTTTATAAAATTTGTCAGGCAATCTTTGGTGAGATTAAAACTGATTTAAACTGAAAAAGAAAATTACAAAAAGTTTGTGTTAAATCGAAAAAAATCGATCTTTTAAATATCGATCCAAGATCACCCAATCCTAGACCAAACATACACAACAGCTTCACCTAGATTCACTATCACTAATTTGACATCCTCGAGAGCAATCCAAACGTTGAGATTATGTTTATAAAATTTGTCATGTGGCGAGATTGAAATCAATGAACTCTAAAAAAAAATTGTGAGATCGAAAAAATCAAAAGAAAAAGATCGATCTTCACGTTTTTTTCCGGTACAAAGAATCGATCCAAAAAAACGGAAATCGGAATGGAAAAAATCGATCCAATGATCCAATCGATGGATGACGAAACGTACGTGAAGATGGATTTTGGACAGCTCCCGGGTCTGAAATTCAATGAGGCCACTGCCAAAGGTCCCCAACAAGTTTAAGTTCGTTTTCGCTGATGAATTTGTTGGGAAGTTCTTGATTTGGCAAGAGATTTGCGGCTATGGACAGAAAACCAAGGTTCTCGTCACGAACAAGGCAATGGACTCAAAAATGTATAGCGAAGAGTGCCGACAGAAACGTCTGCTCTCGTTTATTAAGGCTCACAAAGATCCGGTAAAGTTCTGGACAGATTTACCAACAATCAAGAGGTGCTTCATTGGTACCTTGATAATGGGGTCGATTACATTGAAAAAGACCTCAATCTTCCCAAATCCGTCCAATCGAAACATAGTGGGTAGGGTAAATGATCTTGGTTTGTCCAAAGTAAATGCAAATCGATTTTTCTTCATGAAAATCACACATAATCGATACGAGTTTGGGTTTGTTGAAAAGCCCCAAGTCTCTAGTTGCTAATACTTCCATAAGGTGTTGAAATTATTCAAATTTTTATGTTTTTTAACGATTTTCCTTAAAGAAGAAATATGATCATGGTTTGACCACCTCTGATCATGGTTTGCCCAAAAAAATGATCATGGTTTGTCCGGTTTTAGAAATCTCCATTTTTGAATGAAAACATTCGAATTCACAATTAGATGTTGCATTTATCATTGCTTGAGTTTACTGTCATCATATTGATTCATTCATAATTTAGGCTTTCTTCAGAATATTGCCTTTTCTTGGGCATTTTAGAAGTGTTCACCTCAACACAATCAACACAGAAAAACCATAGTTCTGCTATGCGCGAAGCACACCATAAACAAACATAAACAAACTGCAGCGCGCCAAGCGGTTGCCATAGAAATCATGTGGACAAAACAACATTATTGAATTGGACAACTCATGATCAGAATTGAGTTCATCAAAATGCGGTAATTTAATGGTTTAGCTATGTAAATCCGATACAAATGGTGAGCAAGCATGATGTTTACAATATTTATAAGTGTTGTAATCCAGAAAAGGTCTGAATACGTGCCAAATAGTCATCTGGTGATCGATTAAAAGTTAGCTCGAATGAGGGGCGCATTGACACAAATAGAAGGTGTATTTTATAATCCTTTAAAACATGTGATTTCGTAAAAATATACTATCAAACTACTATAAACCATGTAAAAGACAATTTCATTTATATGTTTAGAAACATTCGAAGGCCTTATTTGACACAGGAGCGCTGAATTAGAGCATTCAAAAAAGTGGGCAAACCATGATCATATTTTCGACTGGACAAACCAAGATCATTTACCCTAATTGTCAAGCGGAAATTAAAAAAAGGCCGGGTTTTGCATACATGAAAAGATTTTGGAATAAAATGACCGCAGAGGTTGACCATGGTTTGATGGTTGGATTTTTGAACCTTTAACCAATCCCGATAAACAACTGTTTTAGTGATTCCGGATTCTAAATAAAGGTTTATTCGAGCTTTATTATAATGTCTGCATAACATATTATAACATTGATCGGAATTCTTGGATGATACAATGTTTCAAGCATCTCATAAAACATATCAAGCTAGATGGAACAAGGGCGATTGCATGGAAACTGTTCTTCCCGTGCTGATTCCCACAATCAACTATCAAATTTGATTGGAGATCACCGCGATTGGCGGCGGCTATTCAATCCGATCAGAAGTATTCCTGTGAGAACAAGACACGGCTCCCTTCTCGATATTTCGACTGATCACCAGAGGATTATGATAACTCTCCGGGAAGTCCGACATTGAAATGCATTGTTGTGGGAACTCCACACTTTTTGGATTGATTTGTTTGATTATGTTTGATTGTTTGTATTTTTTTTTGTGGTTTACTATTTAATTTCAGCTCTCAGCTTAAAATATAACATTATTGCATGCCATAAAGTGCACGCTGATCAAGTTCATTGCTTCCCGCTCAATCGATCGGTAATTCCGTTTGTCTAATCCAATGCCTAACGCCATCGCCCCTCTAAACCTGGGCGTTACTCGCTTTACGACCAAAACTTCCAAGCCATGGATGGTGGTCATTTTAGCAGAAGATTCATCCTTCCAAGAATTATGTTGTGTTTCGTCTCTCTCTCTCTCGCTCCCTTCCATATCCCAAAGCTAGGAACTAGGTATCAGTCACACACAGCACACAGTCAGGAGTACGGAGAATTCCTCGGCCAAAAATGCCTTCTGCACCGGTATGATGATGCCGATGGGGATGAGGATGAGATGAGAGGAGTGGAACAGATTGCAAGCCCTACTTGATTGTTAATGGGGCGAAGCAAGAGACGCAACAGAAAACAAGCAAAAACAAAACCGCCGAACTCCGGAGCAAGACTTCCAGGCAGGGTTGCCAAGAATATTTTTGAAAAAACTGGAAGATTGCTCTTAAAAAAAAATGGAAGAAAATTGGATCCTGTAAAACCTTTTTATTTTAAGAAGACCGGCTATGATTTATCTAAATTGATTTTTTTACCCATTTCAATGCTTGAGAAATAGATTTTTTTTATGCTGCGTGTAGTTTTTATATGTAGTTCATAAAATTGTAACTGTAATTACTGTATAACTAATTTACATCTTATATGAGGCTTGTACAAACCAAATTTCGGTATCAAGATCAAGATAAGGAACCGTTAGATATTTCCTCTAGCTCGAGAAAGTACTTTTGAAAAAATATGCATAGTATGCTTTCTTGCAAAATAAACACTATGGTTCACATGCATTTTATGCAAAGTATGCATTAGCTATTTAGGGGAGTTTGTATGCATTAGTTAAATTAATTATATTTAGAACTAAAATTCCTTTGAGTGACTATGAGAAACTAATATCCATTAGCTGTAAACGGAAGCAAGGTTTCTTGGGTTTTATATTCATATCAATTAAAGTCAATGGAAACAATTTACTCTATGACCTTCTGAACTTCAGAATGTTTTAGAGGATCTATAACATCTAATGGTTATATAAACTCAGAACCAGCATGAACTCTGACGCGGACTCTATGAACTATTTTGGGTAAGTTTTCTTTCTATGAACATTTTACCAGTCGCGAATGGAATGGTAGATCAATTGGTCGGAACTCCAGAATGGTTTGGAACATCCGATATTAATATAAACTGAAACACAGAATAGCACATTGATTCATTGATTAACAGTTGAGTGATACGCTGTTTTTAAAGTAGTTTTATAAGTTTCCACCATTCGGGAAAGCTATTCGTTTCGGAATTTTCGACAAAACACCGACCGATTGAACAAAATGGAAAGAACCGAATTACAACCTCGCCTGTCGCAGAAAACAGAGATCGATCCAAGATCGGATGATAAATGTCCGAAAATAAAATTACATGAGGGATAGGAAGAGGGAGGGACAGATAATATTTATCATTGTAAATTTATTTTACACAAAATGGATAAAACTAGGGCACACATATGAAAACCTAGATAAAACTGGACGATATTCTATTGAGAAAAAAAACTGGAAGAATCCAGTTGAAACTGGAACATTGGCAACGCTGCTTCCAGGGGATAAAGACTCGAACAACTCGCTCCGGGGGATTGGAACAACAAGGGAAAGCAGCTCTTATAAAAGCATTCTTCCGATTATATCCCGAAGATGAGCGAATGAGACAAGAGCCATAGCGTCATGTTGTTGTTCCTCGGTTCCTGCTAGTCATCGGCAGAATGCAGTTACTAATTAGAGTGCTAAACCTTTTTTTCGGGCTTGGTTCGGTGATTTGGGCGAATTTCTTAGGTTTGAATGTCAAATGATGAAGAGTTTTGGGTTCAGGAAATTGAATAATCACAGCTTCCCAACTGGTGAACCTTTCCCCCAATTCACATTCGCACACCAAAAATCAACTCCAGATTCCATATGGGCTCATCGAACATTTCCGCACGATTCAAGGTTGCCACAAGCGTTTACCCGTTCTTTCATCACCCATCTCATCTCATCTTCGGCTCTAAATTAGGGGTATCGTTTAGCCAAATTATGCGATTTCTTGAGAGCTGAAACGTGATACCATCAAATGTGGCTTCCCTCCCGTTTCGCGCCATACCTCTTTATACCGGCTTTCACCCTCGCCACTGGCAGGCCTTATCATTCACACTCGCTAATGGGTACCTATTTATGACTTCCCCTCCCGGTAGAACCTATTCACCACCACTACCACCTCCACGCTCCTATCCAGGCGTTACGTCCTCACCGGAGGCGGCGGCTCAGTAACAAAAAGGGGAAAATTAGACTATAATTAATGTACACATTAAATAGCTTCTTTTTTTCTTCTCATCACCTCGCCAGCTCGTTTGTCAGCCTGTTGCCTACTGTCACTTTCTCTCTCTCTCTAGACCCACTGCTCTGCCTGCGACACGACACACGTTTAATAAATCAGATCCGCTTTCTTCGTAGGAGCAACAGGGTCCACCCCATCACTCTCTCTTTTCGGAGGCCCTCCCGCAGGGGAATGTGCCTTACTTAGCAGGATATTGGGTTCGACTAGAAGATGCAATGCACAAAGATCACAAAACTACCGACACAATGATACAGGTCATTAGGATTATCCCCCGTAGAAGAAGAAAAAAAAACACCAATCGTATCTCACATGGGTGCATCATATATCATAATTCTTTCCGTGCAAAATTCGCATTGTTCCGGAGCAAGGGAACGGGATAATCTTCGGACAGCAAATTGCCAAAAGACGATTATCCAATAATCTGAATGCCCTAATGTGGAAAATTTCACCCAATTTCGTCTACCTGAGAAGGTTTACCGTTCAGATTCTGTCCCCTAAGAGGCTCGGAATGATAGTTGTACACATCCGAATCTGAATCCGAATCTGAATCTGAATCTGAATCTGAATCTGAATCTGAATCTGAATCTGAACCTGAATCTGAATCTGAATCTGCATCTGAATCTGCATCTGAATCTGAATCTGAATCTGAATCTGCATCTGAATCTGAATCTGAATCTGAATCTGAATCTGAATCTGAATCTGAATCTGAATCTGAATCGGAATCTGAATCTGAATCTGAATCTGAATCTGAATCGGAATCGGAATCGGAATCGGAATCGGAATCGGAATCTGAATCTGAATCGGAATCGGAATCGGAATCGGAATCGGAATCTGAATCTGAATCTGAATCTGAATCTGAATCTAGGTGGAAATAACTGATGAGCGAAGGCGAATATAATCAATCTGTTTCTACATCCGGTTTGTATATAATGGCTTAAATGATCAACATCCGAAAAAAATAAAACCTGAAAAAGCGGCTATTAGAAAAACTATTTTCCTGTATTTTCTGAATTGAAAAAACAAATTTTTGAAATAATTCAAATTTTGAAATTTTGAGGTTACATTTTAAAGAAGCATGTAACTTACAGCTTTTGAGTTACATTTTTGTTTTGTTTTTTTGACGTAGGACTACGTCTTTCATTTCTATACCGGGGTGTAAAATCAAAGTTTCGATAACGAAAGCGTTACGCCGGAGACCGAGATTTTGAGTGTTAATCTAGGTAGTGCGGACTGAATCAAAACGGCTGTCAAAAAAGATCCAATTGAAATGTCAAAAGAGATCCAACGATCAGGAGTGTTATTTTTCTTATGATAATCAACACTATAAAAGTGGTATTGTTGTCAGGGGCAAAAAAAATTAAAATAACAAAATGAACGAACTACATTTTTCCGTCAATTGTTTAATTAACCATTGTATCTCTGAAAGAGCATCTCAGCCTTTCACTGAGCTACGCCTTTTTAATGTCCCCTCTCTTTGACATAACGTTTTTTCCGAACGAAATAAAAACAAACGAAGTCAGAGTCACGTAAATGTTTACTCCTGCGATTTGAAAATATTCGATAAAAAGTGGAAGGAAGAGATGCCAGATTATTTTTAAAAAAAGTCTGTAAAAACATGTGAATGTCTGTTAAAAATGTGGAAAAGTCTGTAAAAGTGTGCAGATCTATAGAAATGTCTTTTAACGTTAATTTTCACATATTCATGAATACTTTGTACATCGTGATGCACGTAAGATTGTATTTTGTATATATATATATACATCCAATCCATGCCAAACCAATATAGTGGTTCTCAGATCTTCGTCAAAAGTGGTAATATTGTTCTTTATCGCAAAACATTAGACTCGTATTTTTTTATTTTTTCATTGGGGTGCTCATTTCTATTTTAGGGTGATCCAAAAAATCTTTTTTTTTCCACTTTTTCCCAAAATGACTTTTTTCTAAAATTTATAACTTTCGAACCACTTAACCGATTTAGATGATCGACATATCAAATTGAAGCCAATGAGCCTTAATTGAGAAATATTGAACTTGCAGATAATATGGATCCTATTTTCGTAATTATTGATTGTAGTCGTTTTTTAATGTTTTCATGGCTTTGGACTAGGGGGCGCTATATTTTTTTATATTTTTTTCTTGGAAGCTGAGAATTTTTTACATAAAATATCTCGCTATCAGAGATGCTATTTTTTTCGTTTTTGAAATATGATTTTTCAAAACTAATCGATAGTTCGAAAAACAAATTTTCTCCATTTTTCCCACTACAAAAACATAACTCTTGAACTATTGGACCGACTCATATCATCGACATATCAAATTGAAGCTTACGAGCTATTTTTCTTTGGAAAAATGTTACTTTTGCGAAAAAATTGAATTCTTGTTTTTGTAATTATTGATTGATTTATTTTTTCATAGTTTTCTCGTTTAAAGATAGGAGCGCTATATTTTTTTTATATTTTTTATGGAAAGCTGAGGATTATTTACCTAACATATCTCGATATCAGAGATGTTATAATTATCGTTTTTAAGTTATAAATTTGTAAATTTAACATGTTTTAAGTCTTCGATCAATATTCATATGTGACTAAACTAGAACTATGCTACTAGAATCCTTCCCGCAAGTGTGATATTTTTTCAAATTTTGCTTATTGGCTTCAATTTAATACATCGATCATCAAAACCGGTTCAGTAGTTCAAATGTTATGATTTTTTGCAGAAAGTTATTGGACAAAGGGGGAAAAAATATTTTTCGAACCACCGGATTACTTTGAAACATCATATCTAAAAACATAAAAATAGCATCTCTGATATCGAGATATGTTATGCAAAAATCCTCAGCTTTCAAGAAAAAATATAAAAATATAGCGCCCTCTAGTCCAAAGTCATAAAAAAAAAACGACTACGATCAATAATCACTAAAATATAATTATTTTTTTCGCAAGTTAAATATTTTTTAATAAAAGGCTACGTCAATAGTTTCAATTTTATATGTCGATCATCTAAATAGATTCAGTGATTCAAAAGTTATTAATTTTCATTTGTCAATTTTGGGAAAAAGTGGAAAAAATTGATATTTCGGACCACTTAATAACTTATGTGTCGTAAGTGTGTTTAAATGTTTCAATGATCTACATATACATACATACACATACATACGCGTTGTTAATTTTTATAAAAATCAGTATTTCTTCGTTGATATATTGGACATCCACCAAGGCTTGCGGTCTTGTCGTTGATGAAATTTATAAGAAAATACAGTGTATATTTTCCATCCGCCATGCAAGGCTATACAAGTTTTAGATCCCCACACGGCCATGAACCATGTCTGTGGTAACAATAACGAACAGTAACCCATATTTCGTCATAAGCAGACCCGAAAGCGAATGTAAATTGTTGAGAATAGAATGAAAATTTTTATTCGATTTTGTTTTAATACTTAGAAGACAAAGTCCTGACCCTAGCTTAACTATTTTTCAATAAATCTCCTTGCATTTCAGCAAAACAATCTTATCTAGAACAAAAAAGAATTATCAGAGACAATTTTCGTTCAAGGTTTTTCGTTACCTGCAGAGAATGCAATTTTTCATTAATTGTGAATAACCGTATCCTCTCTTTCGTCTGCAATGATGTCAGGGCAAAAGTACGGGTTCCAAACTTCATACACACCAGATGGGCCAACCAGAAAGACTGCCGGGCCGCAGGTTGAGTATCGCTGGTCTAACGTCATGTGTATTGATATAAACTAAATATAATAACTTTTCTGTATTAAAACTATGGAAAAATTACATATGGTGAGTCAAATATCTTTGATGTGATGAATAGAGCCTTTTTATTTTTCAAAAACCTGTGAAATATTGTTATATCCAAAGTCTACAACAAAAATAAAATGTTTTACAGATATGTCTGTAAATTCACAAACATATTTGTAAATCTGGCATCTCTGGTGGTCTGAGAATTTATTGCAAGAAATCACTTGAAAACATGCATGAATTTGCTTGAAAATGAAGTGGATTGAGTCCGCACCACTTAGGTGTTAATAGCTCCTAATCAACTGAACGAAATGGTATGATAAACACTTCATTCGAAAGATAAAATGTCTACGCGTTCTATACTTGTTACTTTCTGATCCAAAAACATGTTTCAATAGTCTTAAAATTGTTCTCAAAACAGGCTATTGAAATCACCAATCGGTATATAAGCGAGCGCCGCTCGGAAATCCACTCAGTTCTAATTGAACAGCGATTGGAGCATGTTGTCGCTGTTGTGGTGAAGCTCTTCGTTTATCATGAAAGCGCGGATGAACGGTGTCACCAAGAGCCTGTTTGTGCACCTTAGGCCAGAAGGGAATCCATCAGGAGGAGAGTGATGCTACAAACGGTTCCCCGGGAAGATCTCGAAGCAGCCGCTACACACACACATACACGCACGGAATTCTTTCCGTTTGGATCGAGAAAGATCCGGAAAATAATGTGCCAGTTCCTCTAGGAATTTAAAAATACATTCATGTGAAAGAGTTTATTTGAATGTTTTCTATCCATGTAACACTGTGACCAAATATGTTTCAATCAAGTGCTATTAACAGATGGTTATCGAGTTAGCATTAACCACTGGTGGGCTTCCAGTATCGAGGATAATGTGGAAATATCCAATCGTTACTGAACATAATCTGCCAGTTCCTCTGGGAATATGAAAATACATTCATGTGAAAGAGTTTATTTTAATGTTTTCTATCCATGTAACACTGTGACCAAATACATTAGGTTTTGTGATTTTTCAATCAATCGCAATCAACAGGATAGCTTCTGAAGATTATTCTTCCCCATCAGTAGGATATTTCCGTATCCAATATTGGATGCATAAAACCTTGTGCCTCCAACGTAACGCTCTCGTTTTCGAAGTTCTCCAAATATTCATTCATTCAGAATGAATTCAGATTCAACTTCATACAAATGATCTCTAGATGCCCTAAAATTATAAGATCTGAAAAATGTTGGTCAAAATATGGAATGTAGAAAACTGCTTTAAGCCGGGTTCAGACGGTGCGAGCAAGCATACGAGTCGGTCTAGTCAGTTACTGCAGTGCAGCTACTCACACCGTGTGAACACATCATGCCAGTTATTGTCATGTGTGATCCGGCGTGCGAGCTACTTCAAAGTTTTTTGAATTTACTCGCACTCGCATGCTTCAAAACGTCAAAAACAGAATTTAGCGTTCGAATCAGGGATGCCAAATGTAAAGAAATGTCTCTATTTTTAAGATATTTGAAAATATGCGAAGATATTTATAGACTTGAAAATTATTGGAAAAACAAATAAAACCCTCATAGTTTCTTAACGAAATCATTGTTATTCTGTTTTGCACGCTGGCGGGGCACGCTTTCTTTTTGAGATAGTTTTCTGGAGAATGTCTAATATAGAATCATTATCAGGCACAATTTTCATTCAAAATTCACTCACAACTTGCGAAAAAAAGTAAGGTTCTAAGAAACAGAATACATATTCGATTTAAAAAAGTACATTTTCATTCATTATTTTAATTTTTGACGCGTGTGAATAAAATTTTAAAAAGTCTTCTAGACTATCATTTAAAGCATCACATACTTCCGGAATTATCTTAGCTATGGATGCTTTCGAGATTCTAAAAAATATCGACAACAATCTGAACAATATTCCAGAAGAAAGGCATATCAATGTCATTTATATTATCACTCTTGCAGGTACAGCATCCTTCATGAGTGTATCTTGGCGTTGTATTTGTGGAGCAATTAAATTCAACAGTTTTTCCACTTGTTCAGGTGTTATTCTCAACACTGCTCTGTAATCTCTATAAAATTGTGTAATGATACATTCAACTGAAAACCTAAGATGAAAACTACCAATAAAGAAGTCGATTTCGGACCAATCATTTGACAAATTCGGACCTGATTGCTGTTTCTGACTATTTGATGGACATTTGAAAAATCGCCTGGCATCCCAGGTAAACCCGTGCCGTAGTATCTAGTTTCTCGCCAGCAGCTCACACTATGTGAACGGACAAGGCGAGTCAACCAATTGTCAAGCGAGTCCACCGGGTCAGTAGCTGCTCATTGTCAAGTCAGCTACTAGCAACGTATAAATGGGCCTTTAGACTTCACCCCGATGAGATACATATAGAGGTGAAGCAGTAGGCGAAGTGTATCTGTATTGGCAAGCAAAATATCGTGTCGTAATTATTTGCATTCAATATGGAATGTATATGGAAGAAACAAAACAATGTTGGAAGTACTCACGGTTGCATGATAATTTGAGCCAAAATTTTCATGAAATCATTCAACTGGTTGTTTTTAACAGATGACAATTATATCGATTATTCATGTGGTAAAAACGTCCAGAGAGCAGTCATATGGTTAGTTCTCGAAAGCAGTAACATTTTCGGTGAAACTTTGATTAATTGGCGATTATTATCTCACAACATACACACCGACACTGAGAGCCTTCGAAACGTCAACTTCATAACGGTAAAATAATGACACTTCGTTTGTTTCTATGATCGTGGGGGAGTGAAAACGGCACAAGGAAATATCACTTTGATCCGTCTTTTTCGACGTGATTTCACAAATATTCACTCCACGCTATCACATTAGCCTCATATGCAGCGGGAGCACTACGAAAATGTACGTTTTTGATTGATAAATTACTTCCTGAAAATAGCATATTCACATGGATGCGGTGGCCAATCAAAGATAAACACAACGACTGACGTCACTATTTGCGAAATAGTTATGGCAGCGCATGCTATGTCGCTCGAAATTCGACCATCTTCATTACCTTTTTTCCAGGACATTGACTTCACCCAATAATATTAAAATAAGTTGCAAAAATTTACGATGAAAAAAATTAGAAATAAATTAAACAGAAAACATTTTTGATTAAGGTGAAGGTGGAAGCTAGCCACAAATGGCTGCCACAATGGTGCTCATTTCTTTCACCTCCCTCCCTCACCCCTCGCCCGAAAATCAATAATTTTGCGAAACAGTGTGAAGAAAATGATCGTTTTCGCACACATCCCATCAAGTACTATCAACCAAACTCTAATCGATTGCTCACAAGATATTAAATTTGCATCTGCTGTCGCACTGTATAGTGAAAAACGTTGGAAAACTGGAGCAAGTGCTCGAAAGTTCAATTTTCATTTTTCAATCTTCGGCAATGGTTTTGTTTGTAATTGTGAAAGCATCGTTATTTTTTCGACACTGATGCCAGACAACATAATCGAAACAGCTATCAAAACCACTCAATAAAATGTTATTCCTGAGTCACAGCTTTTCATGTCATGAAAAACAATAGAATGAAATTGTGTTGATATCAATACAATCATTATTTTTACGTTTATTGGGTCTGCAATGTAAGTTTTAGCAACTTTAACATTGGGTAAGAAAATTGAATTGCAGAGCTCGGAACACTGCCACGGCTGGATATGCTTTCAAAAACAGTAAACGGAAAAGTGTTACATTCAATCAAAATGTCTCTGCCAACGAAGAGAAGGGTTAAGGCTCTCCAACGTGAATATGTGAAAACAATACGACCAAAGAAGGAAAATATTAAGGCATTATCAGCATCGAGTTACTATGCGGAAGAACTTGTTAATATCAAAAGAGCCCCAATTCGCATGTGTTATAAATTTGCTCATGTTACGCTCGCGTATAATCAGAATTTTACTTCATATGCAAATGCACCTTCTATATATATATATATATATATATATATATATATATATATATATATATATATATATATATTTATTTATTTTTGCAATTGTTCATCGGAACACATCGTTCATACATTCAACTTCAGTTTTAGAGATGAACCAGCCTTTGGCTGAAAATCTCTTTAATAAAGAAAGAAAAAAAAAATAACTTCAGTATTGAATTGTTATTTTTTTCAAATGTATTCAAAGACTCGTGTCAATGAAGCGCCACACAGTCTGATAAGTGAATTGATCTATTTACATGTGCTTTGCTCTTCTCTCTTCACTATTACCCCATTTTTACACGTGTGTTTACCTATACTACTACAATGGCTAGCTTCCACCTTCACCTTAACATAAATTTTAATTTTTTGAAAAAAAATTTAACTGTAATTTTTTTAAAATTCATTTTTGTAACTCGGAAGTTCTATCAATTCCCCACATTCAATCCGTTGAGCCAAGATGTAGATCAAATGTAGATGTAGATACAAATAATTACGACACCATATTTTGCTTGCCAATACGAATATAATTCGCCTACTGCTTCACCTCGATATATACCTCATTGGCTGGGCACTTTATTTTGCCCATCAGTGTAGATCAGACAAGTAAAGGGAGCATTGTAGCAATAACAAATGATTTTTAGCTATAAACCGGTAAAATTCGGTACGATTGTTGTAACAGAAATTTGAATTGAACTTACACGCAATGAATTGTATCTTTTTTCTTGCAATATAAGGTTCAATTGTCAATCGTTTAATAGACAAATGTTATCCAAACGCAGAATAAGCTGCAAATGCTCATTACCATAAAGCAAATAAACAATAGAGACAGAGAAAAACTCATGTGGATGTGGTTCCAATATTTACGCTTCGTTTGCAAACATTTTGTTTCCTATCGGCCCTCTCCTCATCAAGTATGTATTTGGCCAGATGTTTTCGATGGTTTATGGCAACACAAAGCGAGGAAAAAAACCGAAGCCGATCGCCTATTCGAGACTCTCTACTAATTAGATAAGAGATGATAGTGAAATTAGTGAGGAAAATGATAAAAAAAAATCGAAGATTTTTCCCTACCACAACTCCACATCTTGACTACGCTATGAAAAACGCGATAAGAGATGCGTGTTGGCAGGGAAAAGAATATGGGAAAGAACAAACAGAAGAAGCAAACGGGAAAGAACCGAAACAAATCCGAAATTTGAAACTGATCCTTATCGATAGCCGTAAGTGTTGTTTGTTGAGAACGGAAAAAAATCAACAAAAAGGAGCGATAGCAGCAGCAACAGCGGTAATGGGAAAAATATCCCACGAAAAAAAAAAACCAAAGCAATCCAGTTAATCCGTGGGATGAAACTTCTTCGTCTCTCCGCTTTTCGGAAAGTTTTTCTTTTCCACGCACACGCACACGCACTCCATTTGTTTATGCAAGTGTCATGGATCTTTTGGTTTGGTTCTCGTTTGCATATTCATCACAATGAGATTTACGATAGGAAGAGGTGGTGCTGCATTTCTTCAGATTTTACTTTCGGAATAGTTTTGAATCACAGCAGCCTTTGGTGACGCGACTGCGAAAATTAATGACAGTTGACAACGTCTGACAGCAGCTTGGCGTGGTGTTGTAGCCGCTATCGTAATCCCAGTCGGCGTTGAGAAACTGGGTCGGTTTGTGTTTTTGGTTTGGTTTGAAAGAGGATGTGATTTAACCATTGTGTGGCTCAGAAGTATGACTGAATTCTCTCCATTTGTTCTTCATATCGTTTCTTACCCTCAACTGAACTTTGAATTGCGTCACCCGGAGCAACTTCTGCAATATATAGGCTGATCAAACGTTTGTTGCATAGGGGAACCCGGGGCAAGAGTGCCACCTTAAGCTAATACGCGTTTGTTGCTCTTTTGTTATATTTTTTCCATTTTTTTGCCGATTTGTTCATTTATACTACTATTTAGGTGTGGCTATGCATCGCATTGTTCAAAAGTTATGTTTACTATGAAAATGTTTCATTTACAAAAATGATTTTTTTGGCTTGTATCTTTCCAGTACGGGGCAAGAGTGCCAATCTCATAAAAATATAATTTTTGATGAAAAAAGCACTGTGAAACTCACGGCGGTTCCAAAGAACGCACACTCATGTTCTGGTGGCGTTCACGAAAACCGGCAAGCCAATCTTCTCCGGCCAATTTGGATGTTTTGTCGAAAAAGTGATCTAAACTATTTCACTCTGCGATTTTATACCCTAGGTTCGGGATGTCGTGTGTTGTCAGCCCATAAAATAACTTCTGCATATTAAGGATGTGACTCACGAGTTACTCCTCCTGTTGTTTAGAAAACACAGTTTTAAAACGGCCTAACTTTTAAGACTACTAAGAATGCTTGGTAGAGAGTGCACGTAGTTTATTGTGCAGTGACAAATATGTAAATATCCATGTATATTCATCTCTAAAAATCATCAAAATTCGTTATTGGCGTTAGCTCTGAGGTGCCCTTTCCAGTGCTATTGATTGTGTAATGAAAAGTTAAGAACATTGAAGTTAAATTGTCAAAACTATCGCCGCTGCTAAGCAGACATTGTAACAGACAAAAGAAGTGATTTCGAGCAGTTTGTGCACTCAATCTTGTCCAAAATGTTGGAGGATGAAGTTAGTAAACGACTGCGTAGTAACTCAGTTCGCAATGTAGCCCCGGCAGCTACCAAAGAAATGAGTATAGCTGAGCTCGCAAGCTTGATGACTTCTCAGCTGTCCGCATATTCACAAAGCGCTAAGGATGATAACAAAAAACTCGGAGATAAGCGGGACAGACTAACATCACAAATGGAGAGCATGAAGTTGGAACTCTCTGCAGATATTCAGACACTGCGAGATGAGTGCAATAGATCTCATTCTGAGTTAGCAGCAACGGTGGGTAAAAACAAGGATGACACTACCCAAGCACTGGAGTTTGTTACGAGGATGGATGACTTGATCGTCAGCGGAGTTCCCTATACCGACGGTGAAAATCTCCTGGAGTATTTCCATAGATGGTGTCTTACTTTAGGATATAAGGACAACAACTTTCCTTCCGTGGATATTCGCCGACTATCATCGAAGAAGCTTGAGACAGGCAACAGTGCGGCTATTTAGATACAATTCGCTTTTACTGTGCACCGGAATGATTTCTTCTCTCGATACATGCGAAAACGTACCCTTTCGTTATCATCGATTGGTTTCTCTGTTGACAAACGCATATTTGTTAACGAGAATCTCGGACCTACTGTAAGGCAGATAAGATCGAAGGCTTTACAAATGAAGAAAGAAGGAAAATTACGCACTGTTACAACCAAAAACGGCATGGTATTCATAAAACGAAACTCAGATGATCAGAGTGTACCAGTATCATCAATGAACGAGCTGGAGCTGTTTTTCAAAAGGAATTAACCAACACGTATTTGTTCTACTGTAATATGAAAATTGTCATGTATAAGACATCGATAAAGTTCAATGTAGTTAAGTTTGATAAAATGCTCGAAATAACCCTCCTCCAATATGCTGATCGTCATAGTAATGATAATGGATAATTTTAGCAATAGTAATGCCTCTACAGATTGGTGTGTACCAGGAATAGTTATGAAATCGGCTTTTTACCCCGGTAGGCTCTCAATATGCTTCGCAAATAGTCAATCAATATGTGCTCGGAAGTTAAGTAAGCTTCATGAATTGAAACAAGTTTTTAATATATCTGAAGTTGATATTGCATGCATTTGTGAAACTTGGTTGAATGAGCACATTGATAGTAGTTTGATTGCTATTGATGGTTACAATCTCATTAGGAACATTCTTCGCCGATTGCCCGAAGTAACCAGACGAAGGAAAGTCGCGTCCAAGTTCCGTTATCGGTTACCGCGTGATTGTTGTTTTTTTTTGCCGCTGAAGAGTTCATTTCGCTATCTGGATAGTGAGTGAAGTGCCCTGCCTGCAAGTGGATAGAGGTTTTCATCCTCGGAAAGCCAAGCATTGGTTTTTGTTTTGTCGCTGCTTCGCCGGCATTGGAGATTTCGCCGAGTCATCGTGCCAACAGTGACAGTGCGGGTAAGCTTTCACCGACGACTGTGTGTAGTGGTGTCGTAGGCACATTCCCACCACCAACGAGCTTTCAGCACGCTCCCGTTCATCTGCACTGGAGTGCGTTCATAGGTGAATAAGATTAAATATAGTGAGAGAAAATATTTATTAATTATAAGTTTTTTTTTTGTTTGTTTTTGTGAATTATTATTATTGTGAAATATTATTTAAAAAAAAATACTTAGAATATAAGTGCCAATTTTAAAATGGCAGAGGGTGGGGGACCTTCGGATATGGAGGTCTCTGACTCTAGTTCCCTCCTAAGTGATAAAAAAAAGTCACTCAAACGCGTACCAAATACGGAAGATACTTCTCCCATCTGCCCTTAACGATCCCACTCTACCTTCAACCTCGTCTTCTCCCTCTGTTCTTCCCGCTCCTTCTCAACCTTCGTCTTCCCACTCTCAATCCCCGTCCTCGCCTTCCCCCCCTGTTATTCCCACTCCCCGTGTAAAGGTCTATCCAGAAGATGCGCCCGGAACTGGTCCCTGGGTTGTTTTCTTCAGGCCTAAGCCAAATGGAAAGGCGTTGAGAGTCATGCAGATCGCGAAAGATCTGGCAAGGTATACCTCCGTTTCGGAAATTTCGAAGGTTAGACCAAACAAATTGCGAGTTGTCGTGAATGATCGAAAAGACGCACACAAGATTGTTGTCGATCAGCATTTTACAATTGAGTATCGGGTCTACATTCCCTCTCACATAGTCGAAATTGAGGGTGTGATAACCGAAACGGGCTTGACGTGCGAATACATTACGAGTGAAGGTACCGGCCGTTTTAAAAAACTGCCCTCGACGACTGTTAAGATCTTGGGTTGCCGCCAGCTCGGAACAGTATCCCATGAAGGAGAAGAAAAGAAATTTACGCCGTCCAACTCGTTTCGAGTCACCTTCGCTGGTTCAGCTCTCCCTGACTACGTGATGGTAGATAAATTGAGGTTAGCCGTGCGACTTTTTATTCCAAAGCCAATGACTTGTCTAAAGTGCAAGTCAGTTGGTCACACGGCTGCTTATTGTGCCAATAAAGAACGATGTGCCACTTGCGGAGAACAACATGAGGGGAAATCCTGCAGTGCGACTGAGCATAAGTGTCCATATTGCGGGGGATCCCCACACGTGCTCTCAGCTTGTGAAACATACAAGGCTCGCTGGGAGAAACAGAAGCGCTCTTTGAGGGAACGCTCTAAACGCACTTTCGCAGAAATTTTGAAGGGCGCTTCTCCACTAGCTCAAGAACAACAACCAATCAATACACACAATGTCTTCGCTACGTTGCCAGTTGACGAAATGGAAGCGGATACAGCTAACGGGGGCACGCCGTTTATTTCTCAAGGGAATCCCCGGCGCAAAAATGTGACCACTCCCAAAGTTCAAGGACAAGTCCCTCCGGTGATACCCCCTGTTAGCTTGCCCAAAAAATCGAGTGCAGCGGTTAAGCAAAATCAGGTCCCTCCTGGCCTCCGTGGTAATAGTTCACCTTCGAACGACCCAGCACTCGAGGGGACATCAAAAACCCCAACTGTCCCTGTTTTTCCGTCAAGTTCAACTTCCCAATCGGGATTTATAAAGTTGTCTGACCTTGTGGATCAAATCTTCACGTGTTTTAATGTTTCCGACTCCATCAGAACCATTGTCACCGCAATGCTCCCAGTACTAAAGACAATTTTGCAGCAATTGATGCAAACATGGCCCCTCCTTGCAATGATTATCTCTCTTGATGTCTAATTTAAATAGAGAGGTCGGAGATATCACTGTTTTACAGTGGAATTGTCGTAGTCTTATCCCTAAATTGGATACATTCAAATTTCTAATTCATAAACTTAATTGTGATGTTTTTGCTCTATCCGAAACCTGGCTCTCTTCTCAAAATGATCTCCCTTTCCACGATTTTAATATAATACGCTTGGACCGCGATGACAGATACGGAGGGGTACTATTGGGGATCAATAAGTGTCACTCATTTTTTAGAATTGACCTTCCACCTATTGGAGGGATCGAAGCTGTTGCTTGTCATGCAAACATCAGAGGCAAAGACTTCTGTATTGTCAGCTTGTATTGGCCTCCGAGAGCTGCGGTTAGCCGCAAACAACTTGATGACATGTGCTCACTCCTTCCTGAGCCACGATTGATCTTGGGAGACTTCAACTCTCACGGAACTGCCTGGGGGGAACAGTACGACGACAATCGTTCATTGTTGATATATGACCTTTGTAACAGCTTCAATATGACCGTTTTGAACACTGGGGAAACAACACGTGTACCTAAACCTCCTGCTAAACCAAGTGCTCTTGACCTCTCGCTTTGCTCGAATTCACTATCGTTAGATTGCAAGTGGAATGTAATCCAGGATCCCAACGGTAGTGATCACTTGCCAATCAAAATTTCCATCACCATTGGGTTGAATTCTTCTGAATCTATAAACATGGCATACGACCTCACAAGACACATTGACTGGAAAAAATATGCGGACGCGATTGCTCTAGCCATCAATTCCAGAGATGGTTTGCCTCCATTGGAGGAGTATAACTTCATTTCTCGTTTGATCTATGACAGCGCGGTTCGCGCTCAAACGAAACCCATCCCAGGTTCCACTATTCGTCGAAGGCCTCCCAATCCATGGTGGGATGGCCAGTGTTCCAAGCTTTATGGAGATAAATCGAATGCATTTAAAGCTTTTCGGAAACGTGGAACCCCTGAAAATTTTCAAACGTATTTAGCCCTTGAAGATCAATTTAAAAACTTAATCAAAGGGAAAAAACGTGCTTATTGGCGAAATTTCGTGGGAGGTTTGTCACGAGAAACGTCAATGAAAAAATTATGAAAAGTGGCTCGAAACATGAGAAATCGCTCTTCAACGAATGAAAGCGAAGAATATTCACATCGATGGATTTTGAATTTTGCACGGAAGGTTTGTCCTGATTCCGCTCCTGTGCAAAAAATTGTTCGAGATATACCACAAGGTAGGTGCGATCTTGATTCCGAGTTTTCGATGGTAGAATTCTCTCTTGCTCTGCTTTTATGTAACAATTCTGCTCCGGGATCGGATAGAATTAAGTTCAACTTGCTGAAAAACCTCCCTGATGTGGCGAAACATCGCTTGTTGAATTTATTCAATTGGTTTCTGGAGCATAATATTGTTCCAGATGATTGGAGACAAGTACGAGTTATAGCTATTCAAAAACCCGGAAAACCCGCGTCCGACTTCAATTCGTACCGCCCAATAGCAATGCTGTCTTGTATACGGAAATTGTTGGAGAAAATGATCTTGTTTCGCCTCGATCGATGGGTTGAAACGAATGGCCTACTCTCAGATACACAATATGGGTTCCGCAGGGGCAAGGGGACGAATGATTGTCTTGCGTTGCTTTCTTCAGAAATTCAAATGGCTTACGCCGAAAAAAAACAAATGGCTTCAGTATTCTTGGACATAAAGGGGGCGTTTGATTCAGTTTCAATTGAGGTTCTGTCAGACAAATTACACTCTCGGGGTCTGCCGCCTCTATTGAATAATATGTTATATAACTTGCTTTGTGAGAAGCATTTGAACTTTTCTCACGGAGATTCGGCAGTAAGTCGGGTCTCTTACATGGGCCTCCCCAGGGCTCATGTTTAAGCCCCCTTTTGTACAACTTCTATGTAAGCGACATCGACAATTGCCTTACACAAAATTGCAGCCTAAGACAACTTGCAGATGATGGAGTGGTGTCTGTCGTAGGATCAAACGAATCCGACCTGCAAGGACCCTTACAAGATACATTGAACAATTTTTCAACCTGGGCCATTGGGCCCTTTCTCTCCACGGAGAAAACAGAGATGGTGGTTTTTTCTAGGAAGCATAAACCAGCAAAACCAAAGCTTCAACTTTTGGGCAAACCGATCACTCATGCTATGTCATTCAAGTATCTTGGTGTCTGGTTCGACTCTAAATGTACTTGGGGGGCCCATATTAGGTATCTGAGTAAAAAATGTCAACAAAGAATAAACTTTCTCCGTACAATTACCGGCACCTGGTGGGGAGCCCATCCCGAAGATCTTATAATGTTGTATCGAACAACTATTCTCTCAGTGATGGAGTATGGCAGTTTCTGTTTTCAATCAGCTGCCAAAACACACCTCATTAAACTCGAGCGAATTCAGTATCTTTGTCTCCGTATTGCGTTGGGATGTATGCCCTCAACGCATACCATGAGTCTCGAGGTTTTGGCAGGCCTACTCCCACTAAAAGATCGCTTCAATTTATTATCTCTTCGGTTCCTCATCCGGTGTAAGGTTATGAACCCATTGGTGATCGGAAATTTTGAACAGCTGATCGAGCTAAATTTTCAATCTGGGTTCATGAGTCCATATCATGAATTCATCTCCATGCAGGTTGATCCTTCTTCGTATATTCCCAACCGTGTTTGTTTCCCTGACTACATCAATTCCTCTGTGCATTTTGATCTGTCCATGAAGCAAGATATCCATGGATATTCAGATTACCAACGATCGAGGATCGCTCCAACGATCTTCGATGAAAAGTATGGGGGTATCAATTGCGATAATATGTACTTTACTGATGGGTCCACTATAAACGAGTCCACAGGATTTGGAGTGTTCAACGAATTTTTTAGCACCTCACACAGTCTTCAGAATCCTTGCTCAGTGTATATTGCTGAATTGGCAGCGATACACTGGGCGCTGGACAGCGTCGCCTCACGACCTGTTGAACACTATTACATTGTAACGGATAGTCTTAGCTCTGTCGAAGCTATCCGTTCAGTGAGGCCGGAAAAGCACTCGCCGTACTTCCTTGAGAGAATACGAGAAATTTTGAGTGCTTTATCCAGGCGCTGTTATGTCATTACCTTTGTCTGGGTCCCTTCACATTGCTCAATTCTGGGTGATGAGTGGGCTGACTCATTAGCAAAGGTAGGTGCAATTGAAGGCGATATTTATCAGCGTCAAATCGCCTTCAATGAATTTTATTCTTTAGTCCGCAAAAATACCATAGTTAACTGGCAACGCAAATGGAACGAAGATGAATTGGGCCGTTGGCTCCACTCGATTATCCCTAAGGTTAGCCTCAAACCATGGTTCAAAAGTCTGGACTTGAGTCGGGACTTTATTCGCACCTTCTCCCGACTCATGTCCAATCACTGTTCGTTAGATGCGCTACTCTTTCGTATTAATCTTGCCGACAACAATCTTTGTGTTTGTGGCCAAGGTTACCACGACATCGAGCACGTTGTTTGGTCGTGCGAGGTGTATCTTGTCGCCAGATCGAATTTAGAAGACACCCTTCGGGCCCGAGGAAGGCAGCCCATGGTGCCGGTGAGAGACGTGTTGGCTCGGTTAGACCTTGATTACATGTCCCAAATATATGTATTCCTTAAAGCTATCGATCTTCGTGTGTGATTGTCCTTATACCCTTAGTTTTTCCTTTTCCTTTTCCTTTGTGAGAGATCGGATCCCTTCTTAAGAATAAGATGAAATGTAAATACATATTAGATATAAGATAGGTTTAAGAATTGAGTGTGATGAGTGTGATTGAGAGTGTGAGTGTGATCATTGTCAATATATCCTCATATCCCCTCCTTTTTCTGAAGAAAATATGTCACCCTTCTAAACTCGAGTCGACCGCGAGTAATCGGTTTCCTATATTATTAACATTAGAATTAAGGAAAAATGTTTATATACTAGTAACAATACAGTAAGGAGTTCGGCTCCTTTAAACCTATGTAACTGAGCCTGTAAAAATAAACGATTTAAATAAAAAAAAAAAAAATCTCATTAGGAACGATAGAACTAAAAGGATGGGCGGAGGAATAGTTATTTATCTCAAAAGAGGTTTATGTTATCGTATTGTTGATCAGTCAAACAATGATACCGATATAATCACTGAGTTTTTGATGATAGAATTGTTAATCGAAGGGCCGAAAATTCTGTTTGCTGCTTTT
Organism: Toxorhynchites rutilus septentrionalis; assembly: GCF_029784135.1. Lineage (NCBI taxonomy): Eukaryota > Metazoa > Arthropoda > Insecta > Diptera > Culicidae > Toxorhynchites > Toxorhynchites rutilus. Next base: position 196,114,459 of record NC_073744.1, read on the forward strand.
TATAACCCTCCGGGAGTTGACGCCTCGATCACTTTGGATATATTGCTACAGAAATATGGTTCGCTTTACAGTCATATATACTTTTTGGGTGATTTCAACACAAATTTGTTAAGCTCTGTATTATTTTCAACGACACGGTTCATGGATGTTTTATCCAGCCATCAGATGGAAAGCTTGGGTCGTGAGCCTACTTATTTCTATAACAATGGCTCTTCTCAACTTGACCTCATTTTATCCAATAGTGTTTCTCGAGTTCTCAGATTCAACCAAATACAAATTCCGGTTTTATCAAACCATGATCTCATCTTTGCATCACTGGATTACAGTACCGTAACTGAATGTAACAATGTTAGTTATCGTGATTACAATCGCATAGATGTTGATGGTCTTAGAACGACCTTAAGTGAATTCGATTGGGATTATTTTTATTCGTCATTTGATACTGACGTTTTAGTAGATTATTTTAACTCTGTTGTTACTAATTTATATGATCAATATGTACCTATGATAACATTCAGACCATCCAAAACAAGAACGAATCCATGGTTTAACAGTGCTATTGGTAGAGCAATAGTCGATCGTGATCTAGCGTTCAGGCAGTGGAAAACATCACATGAGCACGTCCATCATGAACTATACAAAAGGCTTCGCAATCATGTGACTTATCTCATACATAAATCTAAGCAGCAATTTTATAAAAATCTATTAAATCCTGCACTTTCTCCTAAGGTTTTGTGGAAACGTTTGGGTGATATGGGAATGGGAAAGTCGTCCACATACACAGTCAATAATTTTAACGCTAATGAGATTAATGAATATTTTGCCAGCAACTATCTAGACACAGACCAACAGCCACTTTTTACGATGAGACTTCATGAAAATCAGTTTAGTTTCAATGTAGTCAGCGATGTTGAAGTTATTAAGCGATGTTGAAGTATGAAATCTCGTCTAATGCTATTGGTACTGATAATATTTCTCCTCGCTTTTTGAAGATAATTCTGCCATTAGCCGTAAGACAAGTTACTTTCATATTTAATACAATCATCACTACACAAAAGTTCCCAACTGCATGGAAATATTCAAAAATAATCCCAATTAGAAAGAAAAGTACGTTAACTTCCATCGATAACCTTCGTCCCATCAGCATTTTAAGTGTGCTTTCGAAAGCATTTGAGCGCATTAACAAAAATCAAATATGTTTACATACTCATGAAAATAGACTTTTGAACGAATATCAATCAGGATACCGCCCTAAACATAGCACCAAAACAGCTATGCTCAAAATATTCGATGACATAGGGTTGATTATGGACGAAGGCAAACCAGTAGTTTTTATCATACTGGATTTTTCCAAAGCGTTCGATACTATATCGCATAGTATTTTATGCAGAAAACTAGCAAACAAGTTTGGGTTTTCTGGCAGTGCTGTCGAATTAATTAGTTCATACTTATGTAATCGTTTTCAAACTGTGTGGAATAATTTCAATTTATCTAATTTTCTTCCGATTAGATCAGGAGTGCCTCAAGGTTCTGTTTTGGGGCCAATTTTGTTTTCGTTATACATAAGCGACCTTCCGAACACTTTAAAATACTGCATGGTTCACCTCTATGCAGATGACGTGCAACTATATCATAAATGTACTTTACAAAATACAAATGTAATCGCTTTCCAAGTGAACGAAGATTTGGCTCGTATTTCTGAGTGGTCATTGAGAAATAGATTGTCAATCAATGTTAAAAAGTCGTACGCAATGTTCATAGGGGATGCTAGAAATAATGTTGACAAGCCGTGTTTGAGGCTGAATGACTCATTATTGCCATTTGTTAGCTCTGTTACCAGCTTGGGCTACAAAATCCAGGAAAATATGGAATGGGACAATTTTATTCTCGAACAATGTGGAAAAGTGTATGGAAAACTACGCTCATTGCAGCTTAGTGGTAGTTTTCTTAGTCTTGATATTAAATTAAAATTGTTTAAATCGCTTATCCTTCCTCATTTTATGTCGTGCGATTTCCTTTTGATACAGTCTTCATCAGTTGCAATCAACAAACTAAAAATAGCTTTAAATTCATGTGTTCGTTTCGTGTTCAATCTAAATAGTTTTTCGCATGTTTCACATTTGCAGTCAAAGTTACTTGGATGCTCGTTTCAAAGCTTTGGGAAGCTTAGATGTTGCTTGCTGATATTCCAACTAATAAAAAACAAAGAACCACAATATTTGTTCAGTAAATTGAGACCATTGAGAAGCGTTCGCTGTCGGAAGTTTGTAATTCCGCGGTACCACTTGATGAAATATGGCAATTCATTCTTTGTCAGAGGCGTTGCAATTTGGAATTCACAACCGAATGATTTAACTTTGGAAAGATCAGATTCAGCATTTAGGAGAGGGTTGTTCGAGCACTTTCGTGAAAATTAATTTAAAAATGTGTTAGATTAGAAAAATTATAAAAATTTCCAAGGTATGTGTCACTAGTTCTACCGTGTAAATGCATTGTAACATTTGAAAAGGCATTGCCTTAAGTTGCAGAATAAACAGTAATAATAATAATAATAATAATAATAATAATAATAATAATAACTTCTGCACATATTTGGCCAATGTTCTTCTGGGCAAACTATATACCTCCGCAGCTCGTCTCCATGATTTACAGAATGTACGGCAACAACCATAGTTTCCATCTGCCACTGGTTTCGGAACGGAATCCGTTCATATTTACAAACCATGACCACAACAAACACAACCACGATTACACTATTTGCGTTTGACAGATCGAGTTCGAGGTTACGACTATGGCATTTTTACCCCGGTAATAATGGCTCCTTTTGCCCCGGAAGTTGAGAGATAACAAATTTATTTTTTATTGAAATAAATGCGTACGATTTAAATTAGTTCATACAGTTAGTTGGAGAAAAATGATTATTCTATTTGTATTTATGGGTGGAGTCATGCAAACATTTAGAAACTGAGGGTATTTCGTTAATATGCGCCTGTGCCTTCTTATATAGATTGCAGTTGTAAGAAGCTATGTTAGTATTTACCTGTTTTCCAATAAAAAATATTTAAGCTTCTGGCCGATAATATGTGAGATATATGCAGTATCTGTATAAAACAAAGTTCTGTAGTTAAATAATTGTAAAAGATTAAAATAGACAAAATTATCAGATGGGCACTCATGCCCCGTATGGCACTCTTGCCCCGGGTTCTCCTACTTGAAGTCTTCTAAAAAGAATTAGACTTTTTTCTTGAAAAGGTCTAAAGCTTTAACTGATTTTTTTTCCAAAAATTTCTAGCTCAAAAACTATTATACTCTGTTGTCTCAATTTTTGAACACTTCATTTTTAAATGTAAATTTACAGAATTTTTGTGCTATAAATAATTAAATAATGAAAACCCCCACATTTTTTTGGGTTATAGGCTTTATTTTAACACATTTACAGGTATCGATCCAACCATAATTTATAATACTGAGCATTTACAAAAAAAAAGACCGTCAAAACCTGTGATAAAATGTTTGCGTTAGCAAATTCGGTAAAAAATAAGCATCGAATTTTTTTCAGTTTCTGTATTTGTTTTGACTATTTTGTTTGCAGTTTTCATGTTAAGTGCTAAAAAAAAGGTAGTGATCTACTATAAATAAATAAAATAAATGATCTTTTATGCCGAAATCCCCGTTAAAGTCAGTACCGTCATCCGGTTTGATCATCAAATTGATCAAACGAATTATTAAAAAATAAATATAAATTTCCATGATACCTCAATTTGATTTCAAACTTTTTCAATCTAACATGTTCAATAATCATCTTAAAGTTCTGTTTCTCAACGGCTCTCATCGAATCACTTATTAAATAGCACAAAAAATAATATTTTCCTGAATAGTATTTTCGTTTCCTTTATGTCCTACAGTAAAGAGACATATTTTCAACACATCAAAACAATATTTTTAGGCGTTAAACATATTAATTCACTTCTAGCCGATACTTGATGGGTTGAATAAGCAATCAAACAGTTGTAATTACTGTTCAAACAAGTGAGAAAAAAACTATTTTAACAACAGAACCGAATCCCATCCTGCGACATATCGAACGTCTTGGGGTTTGTCAAAACCAGCCCATTGGTGACAATTTCAAGAGTTTTTGGCCACATTTGGATAACCTGAGTGGTCTCCTGATGACCTGCAGATCACTGTTTAAATCGAGTTGTGGATTAAATCAGGTTTTTTATATTCTCAAATCCTTGAATTATCATTTAAATAACCGTGGGTGAGCAAAACATTAATTTTCTATACATTTTTGTACTGAAAAACATAGATTGATCAATTTCACCCCGAAAGCTAGAAGTTTTCCAAATTAACGCTTAAGATTTTTTTTTTTCAACAAAACTTTCTATAACTTTTTGTGGCCTTAGCATTTGTACTGATTTTAAAAATCATTGGGTATAAATCTAACATATTCACTGTTGCGAATTAATCGAAACAATTTCCGTAAATTTAACAGAATTTATTATGACGTTAAATTTTCCCTGTAATTATTTGTACATATAGATTTAGCCTAATTTGTTTAGCAATTGCATTTATATTTACTCACGTTTAGTGCGTAATTTACTCGTTTAAGTTATCTGGTTTTTGGTACTCAATTCAATCTATTTCTGGATATCTATAGTAGCTTCAATTAAAGGACATTAGGTATAAGGTTAACTAAATGAAATTTATAGGTTAAGAAATTCACCTGGTTGTAAAAATAGGATTCACTGAATTCGATTCAGTTTCGAAGCTAATGGGACTCGTTATTACTTTTGATCCAATTCACTATGTAATTCCAATCATAACACAACAATAATATGAAAAATTCTGGTAAATTTCAAGACTTCGCTCTATCCAAACCTTCTCTATTGTTTTCTAGATTTGAGATGTATTATCTGTCAAACGATTATAATCCGTTGTTGATCTCGGGTGTTGTTGATGGAGGAGCTTGATTGCCAAAGGGCGTAACATTCACAATTTTTTGAAAATCGTAATCGATTTGCCCCCGATATACGGTATTTGAATAGTGTTGAGTGATTTACAAAAATGGTGTTCGGAATTTGAGTCAAATGAAATTGAATATATGTTTAGTTTTTTACCATCAATTGTATCCAAAAATTAAAATAGTTTTGCGAAACAGCACCATTTCGAGCAATGAGACACTGTGGCAGTTCATTCCTGAATGGCCAGAGAGGAGCATTAGTGAAAAACTTCCTGTTTAGATAGCTAAAAACATTAAAATAATTATCATGAGATAAAGTGAAACAAATTTCTAGAATGAAAGGAGTGTATCGAAAAGTAGTCTTAAACATTTAACACGTTATTACACACAAACGGGTGAACTTTATTTTGTCGTGTAGTGTAATCAGAGCACGCTTTGTTTACATTCAAAAATAGAGTCATACAAGTCATTTGGTCGCGGTCATAAAGTTGTTTTCGAAATGTCGCGGATTAATTTAGAAACGAAAATGAAAATTCGGCACAATCGGTGCATCAAAAAGGGTGTTACATACCACAGAACAGCCAAAAGTTAGTCAAAAAAAGTTTTAAACGAATCGTCGCAAAGTTCGGTATTAAGTGTTCTTTCGAGGACCTCAGCAGAAGTGGACGAAAACCCAGACCAAGTAATGCTGAATTGGCCCGAGAAGTTGTAAACTATATTCAGAAGAACATGTCTGCATCTATTCGTGATTTGGCCAAGAAGTTCAAAACCAGTGTTGGGATGATCCAGCGGATTAAACAGAGACATGGTCTAAAGACCTATAAAAAGCGAAAAGTGGCCAAACAAACACCGGAGCAGCAAGATAGCGCTACAACACAAGCTCGAAAGCCATATGAGCGTATTTTGAACAATCCCAACCAGTGCATTCTCATGCGTGACGAAACATACGTTAAAGAAGATTCCAGAACGCTGCCGGGATCTCCATTTAATACACAAACCGATTGGAGAGAGTGTACCATTAGCGGATACGATGGAAAAATTTGACTCGTTTGGCAAGCCATTTGCATGTGTGGCAACTTTAAAAAAAAAATGACTATAAATGCTCAAATTTATGAGGAACAACGCTTGAAGAAGAGATTGCTTCCACTTTATAGAAAGCACGAGGCTCCTCCTCTGGTCGGATGTGGCATCGGCACATTATACCAAATCCACTCTACAATGGTTTTCGGAAAACAACATCATGTTCGTCGAAAAAGAGCTCAACCCACCTAACTGTCTCTAACTGTCCAGAAAGTGCACAAAGACTACTGTGCAGAATTTGATGAATGGAGTTAAATCTAAGGTTCGATCATTTTTAAAAAATCAACAATCAACTTGATTTTTTTCATTGCATTGCTATGTAAACTCTGAACGTATTCAGCTTTATTTTGATGTTTGACAGTTTAAGACTACTTTTCGATACACTCCTCAAGAAATTCGGTAAGCTTACTGATTATATTTTGTGATTACCTGGTAGTGCCGCATCAATTGAAAGAACCAGAGGATTTTTACATGACAAACCGTATATGAACAACGAAAAAGTCTCGATCTATATGTTGAAACCACGAAAGTTATGAGAAATTCTCGACGGGACGCAGCTGGGGGACGTTCGGAGGGTTTTCGGACCTGGGAACAACATCTATCTTCAAGCGGCTCATCTCCTTCAAAGACTTCTTCCCGTGATTGGCGAAGGTCAAATCCGGTCAAAACACCACATCCTCGTCCGGATGATGTTTTTTGGATGAAGGAGGCAACTTCCGACAGGCTCTTCGTTCTGCAAATCTACCCGTTCATCGCAAGTCCCGAACGAGAGAAAAGCGGCTTTGACCCTGATACCCTTTTCGCTAATGGTTAGCCACAAAAGTACCTTTTTTGAGCACTTGGTGTGAGAGATGTAGTTAACGTCGGAACTTAGCTCCTTAGTGGGGGACGCAAAGCAGCTGATTCCATGCCAGTCATTGCCATCCAGCGTTAAATACGGCTCGTCGTCCATAACGACCGCGACGTTCCACTTCTCCATCACTTTCAGTCTTTGTTTCTGAATCACAGCTTACTGTTTCGACACGGTCGGTCTTGACATACGTTTCCACATGATGATGTCCCTCTCCGCTAGCTAGGTGTTTTTCACTGTCTGTTCCGTTTCCCTGACCTCCCGGCCCAAAGCCCGGAACGATTTGACCACCTTTTCCTCCGTCTTCTTCTTCTTTCTTTGTTTTTAAGAGGCTTTAAACTTTTGCAGTTCATTCGCCTCTAATTCCTCCGTCTTCTGCTTCAGCTTCAGCTGCTGTTTACGATCGCGTAACACCGTCGGACGACCTGAACCAGGTTTCCGTTCAATGTTCTCACTCTTCTCCAGAAGTGTAAGGATATCATAGATACCAATGAAGCACAGTTTCTTCAATGTTTTCGCTATAACTTCCGCAGTTTAACTGATAGCGCTGTCAAATTTTGTGTGAAATCTCATGGGTTACTATGATTGACGATGTACAATTGGTGTTTGGAATTATCAGGTGTTAAAGTGATCGCATGAAAAGTTGGTAACATTGGTCCATTTTTTAATGCAAACGTTAATCCTTGTCAAACAGAACTATGACATGGAATTTGATAAACTTTATGATAAAAATCGCAAAAATTATAATTTCCTTCCCAAAGGTTCTTCATAATCTAAATATTCCTTTCTTGTAGAGAACAAAGAGGAGTTTTCGTCATTTTTTTTTCTAATCTATTTGGTCAGCCTCCCAGTATCCAGCCGGAAAATTTTGTCCTCAGTCGGCGCCAGTGACATTGTGGTTACGTCATTATCACACACACGTGATCAATGCTGACTTGGCGGCGGCGGCGGCGGCGGTCCTCACTCCCAAAGTTTCACGATCATTCGTTGCATTCGACGCTGCTTACCAGAAGTTGCCCCCTTCAATCTCTCGAATCAGTCGTCGTCAACCGGCGGTGACTGTAAATTTAGACTCTGGCCCGTCAGAAATAGTAATGCGAGTGGGAACATCTCAGTAGAACCTCATTCCTCGACGGATCTTCGTCCCTCCGGTGGCGGTTTTGCGTAACTAATTGCGCCGGATATTTATACCGTCCACCGAAACTATTATAGCGGCCGTTGGTACTACACACCGAGATGTACACGGTAAAAATCCACCCATTAGCTTGGTTTTCCCCCACAAGACAATGCTCGTGAGCACCGAATTTTTGTTCTCCCGCGTCGAGATGCGGACTGTCCCCCCTCGGATAGTCAGCGCGCGCCGTCAGCGGCATATTGATCCGTCACTGTCACTGGCTGAGACCAACGCTGGCGGAACGCACCGCGCGTCGTTCCGTAACATGTCCAAAAATAGCATCGCAGCTAATTTTCTAGCCAGCAAGAAGCAAGAAGAACGATCCAAATGTAACGGAAATTCCGCCACTCTGCCCCTGCTTTTCTTAGTTTTATGTTAGTTTTTTTTTTTTGGGGCCAAGTGCCCCAAATGGATTCCCCAATAATACACACACACACACGCAGTTCGTCGGATGCTGGGAAGAAACAGTTCCTGCAAGCCGTAAAATTATGTAGCCGAAACATTTGGGGACCGGTTCTCCTCCCCAGTGACAACATTTTTTCTCCAATTTTGGGAAGCAAATATTTCTCTGCTGTACAATAATAACACGCCATAAATACTGTGCGTTTAAACTAGAAAACGACTCACTCAACTAGTTTTTGCCGTTTTTTGTTTCTTCTACTTCATCTCGGGCTGTCGGGACTAGTTTTTTTTTCTGTGCAGGCTCTCTTGACATTTAGTGGAACCCGAAACTGAAGGCTTTCACTTTATTCCTTTCTCCGCCGACCAACGGAACAGTTGCCGAGGTGAGATTATCTCACCTGATGCTGCCGTGGGACTCTCTGGACAACAAGTGTAAAAGAATGACTTGCAGCAGCAGCACGGCATGCACGGAATCCATGGTGTGTCCATTCAGCATTTCTTCGGAGGCTCTCCGTGACCCTCTGGCTGCAGTGGGAACGGAGAGAGAGGCTGGGGAAAAGGAATGCCGCCGATATAGGCTATTTAAAGTCGATTAATCATTGAGCGTTGAACAGTGTCGAGCTTCACTGTCTGTGGCCAAACGGTGTTTCTGGTGAACCACGGACACCAGGATGTAGATTTGGCCTCCCTAGTAGCGAGAGTCATACCGAAAAGCTGTTGCAAACTTCGTTGAAATTCGTTCAAAATACAGCAGTTCGATTAGAGAAAACCATCGATCGATCGTTTTAATATTCGGCGGTTTCAGGAATTTCAATTTGTTTTGTGAATAAAACTTTTAGAAAATTTCACTGAATTACAATAAGAGTGTATACAATCATAGCAGGCATTTGTTGTTTGGATAAATTCATTTGTTTACATCATGGCGTCACCGGACAAGCGCGTCCTGAATCGACTCTACACACTTACAATAAAAATCTCCCGGGCTATTTACTCGTGAGTTGACTGATGCTAAATTATCCCAAACCTTTGACCATCAACAGAAAACCCGGACGCGTCGATGGGCGTGAAAAGGGGTCAAAAATTGTAGTTTTCGAACTTTCTGTTGAATAACTATCGTAAATTAGAGTAAAACACACTTCTGATTACGTAGAAATATTCTCTAATGATGAACACTCGTAAGTGTTCAAGGAATTGTTGAACAATATTAATTTTTCACTAGACTACGATTAAATGAAAGTTGACCCAATCTCACCCCTTAGAAGGAGTGACAATGGGTCAAAGTAGTGAATATTACTTTTTGGTAAGAATTGTGTTAAGAAATCAATTTCTCAATAATTTCAAGATAATTTAACAACATGTAAGTGTCTTGGAAGATTATTTGAGTTACGAAAATAGTGTCAATCCACCTAGAAGTGCGATGGAAATGTAGAAAAGTGGTAGTTTCGTTCTTTATCGCAAAACATCAGACCCGTATTTTTTTGACGTAGAACTACGTCTTTCATTAAGGGTGTCAAATCAGAAAACAGGTCACGTTTTTATGAAATAAAGTTAACGTTAATAACTATTTTTGCCGCGAACGGATTTTGGCGATTCACATCGAATCGGAAATTCCGTAAGATTTGTTTAATATGCCATACATTAGAATCCCCTTGTTAGTAAATGGTTAAAATTCATGAAAACTTTAAGTGTTTCTATTTTCCCATACATTTGTTCTGTCCATTTGAGTGCTTTCCCGAACAGAGATATCAATAACGAGCAACGTATCGATGACCAACGGAGGGGAAATCGTAGGATTTAAAGTCTCCGTGAACAAAGGAAAAGAAGAAGAATGAAGGGGAATACTTGCCTAGAGTATAAACAGTGGATCTCGCTGAGGCAAACTTCCATTCGGCATCGGACTGTTGAGTAATCCAGTTCACTTTGCTTTCGCTGCGCTTCGATCTAAGATTGGACCCCACCAGTGGAAATCGTCGTTTGATTTTTCTGTTCGTTTTTCGCGTTATTCGTATCGTGTGTTCTTCTTTCCGCGTCATAAATTGGACGCTTCGCGTAGTGTGCGATGAGCAAGAAGAAGAGGAAGGCAGGCTCGAGCCCTGCAAAAAACGAAACGCATCGCTAGGGGCAATAAAATTTCGAGGTAAGTGTCATCTAATGATGCACGAGGTGTTGGTGCAGTGAATAGCGCTCGCACTGAACCGAGCCTTCGCGAATGTGACACCGCACCGAACAACAGCGAAAATGTAAACGCCCAGGCAGCAACCAAAATCAAGCTCCCCCCGCTGGTGGTGAAGGCGGTCGCTCTTGACAAACTCATCAGCGAATTCGCATCGATGGGTGTTACAGCAGAGTACAAGCGGTGTGGCATAATTCTGTTTTTTTTCCAAGCAGTTAACATTGTTTGTTTTCCGCCATCATAAGGGCTTCTTTGGTGCCTTTGAGAATGCATCAATGCGTTAAACTGACGTTATGGCGAAGCAGACGTTAAGGTTGTGCACCAAAAAATTATTTGGGAATACTAAGCATCTTGAATATCTTACTGGAATGTTATAAGTTATTTGGGTTCGCGTGCCAGTCGCAGAACTGCCTTCAACTAGGATTGCATTTGCGCTAATATTAATCATAATGAAGCATTGCTACTGTTTTCAAGGTTGTTATTAACAAAAAGAGTTTATTTCTCTTGTTTAGTCATCAAGAAAGTAAATGATCTGGAATTTTGTATGTGATTAGGTTTTGCTTGCCAGTAGCAAAACTTCCTCCACTAAGGGTGACAGCTGCGCTTCTCTCGAGCATGAGAAAGTAATGCAACTTTTTTCGAGGCCAGTAATATTAACAGGAGCGTTTATTTTGAGAATAGCGCAAAATGATGAGAAATGTTTATATTGCTAGTAGTTTCAAGCCACCAATGTATGGCTCTGTATGCATGCTATGGTGAACGCTTGTTTGGCGCTTGGTTTACGCTTAGTTTGTACGAACGATATCTAGAGGTGCGATTCCTTTGAGGCAATACTAAATAACATGTAGCATGATCATTGTTGTTGTTTACATGCGGTGCCAAAGATATATTGATGTAGTTATGAGATATGGAATAATGGTGCTGGTGCAACATGTATATAATCGACTGTAGCCGAGTCTATGTCAATTTCGAAAAAGGCCACCAGAATAGCCTTCGAGCTAAATTTTCAATGCATTGACATGAAATAAATTGCGACATACGATTGTTTTGCGAGGGCAAGAATGAATCATCAATCAATTATCGTCAACTGATTCTACAATGAAAAAGTCATTTCAGAGATTATTCTACTAAGCAGTTGTTTCTAAAATTTCACAGCATTATAGAATAATATTCGAAGGTATAAACAAGCGACTTATATAAAATAACAGCGTAGTTCTACGTCAACAATGCAGTCGCATCTTGGACACAACCTTCTATAATTTTTGACGTGGGACTACGTCTAACCGGAGTATATGGGGGGGGGGGGTAAAATGAAAACCTAAACACAGAACATGCAGGAAAAAATGCAAGATTTCGAATGCTTATAACTCGAACATTTCTTACTGGATCGGAAAGATGTCTGCATGAATTGATAGGGAATATTTCTACGCTTCTAAATTAATAAAAGGTGGTTTTTCATCAGATAAACAGTTGAATAACTGTAAAATGTTAAGCGTTATCCAAACGCCCTAACTGTCTCGTTTTGATTGGCCCGATTTGCGGATTCCCCTGACAGCCTTCAAAACCAAGCAGCCTTGGGGAAATCGGCATTGCAAATAGATGAAAGTATAGGGACTTTTATTCTCACCGAAATGTGTTCCCTAACACAGACTTCAAAACCAAGCAGCATTGGGGAAATCTGCATTGCAAATAGATGTAAGTCGGCGGCATTTTTGTTTCGGCTGAAATGTGTTTCCCCAACACAGACTTCTGAACCATGGTATTTGAGGAAATTGGCATTGCAAATTAATGCAGGTTGGGGGTATTTTTGTTCCGACTGAAATGTGTTTGCCTAACACAGACTCCAAACCAAGATGTCTGGTTAGATGACGTTTGATTATTCTTCCGTTCACATATTTTGCCTTAGGCATCATACCAAACGTAAAATGACTGTCATTAAATTTACTTGTAACGAAAAACATAATCTATCACAATGCATGAATCGACCTTACATGGCATTATATCTTTTTACTACTATATTGAATTCAATTGAATTCGGAAATTGTTTCATTCAATTAAAAATTTAATCAATACAAACAAATGATTGCTAAGCTAAGGTAGTCCCACATCAACCTTGCGGCTATATCATAGATATAACCCACTCATTTTTTTTATCATTAGGGGAATGAACTCCATTTTAGGGTTGCCCAAAAAATCATTTTTTTCCAAAAATGACTTTCGTTCAGATTCAGATGATCGACATATCAAATTAAAGCCAATTAACTAGTCTCTTTTCGAGAGACTTGTACTTGCAGAAATTTTGGATTTTGGTCAAGGGCGCTATATTTTTTCATATTTCTTCTTGGAAGCTAGGATTTTTTTGATAACATATACAAAATTCAGAGATGCGTTATTTTGTGTTATTGAGTTATGAGTGTTGAAAATTAACCGATGATCCGAAAAATCATTTTTCCTTTTTTTCCAAAATTTTCCAAATTTTTTTTTTAATTCATAACTTTTTAACTGCTGGGCCGATTCAGTTGATCGGTATTCCAATTTGAAGCCACATGAAATACCACATGTACATAAAAATTGGATTCTAGTCGCATTTGATGTTGTCCAGTCGCATAGGAATATTGAACGAAAACTGAAAACATGTTAACTTTGCAAAATCACTCGAAAACGAAAAAACACCTCTCAGATATCCAGATATGTTATGTAAAAAAAACCTCAGCTTTCAAGAAAAATATAAAAAGATGGTGATCTTAGTTCCGTAACCATGTAAGCTATGAAAAACAATTTCAATCAATAATTAGGAAAACAAAATCTTTTTCTTTGTGTAATGTTTTTAAAACAAAACTAGCTCATTGGCTTTAATTTGATATATCGATCATCTAAATCGGTTCAGTAGTTCAAAAGTTATGAATTGTTGAAAAAGGTCATTTTTGGAAAAAGGGGTAAAAGTTGATTTTTCGGACCACCATAAAATGGAAATGGCCATCCTGATGAAAAACTTACAGTAGGGTTGTGTCCGAGACACGACCGCATAGTTGACGTAGAATTCCGTTAGGCTGTTTCTATGGTGTTAAGATACTCCTTCCCCCTCTCTTAGAGGGGGCTGCCGTACAAATGAAACTCAAATTTTTGCATTACCCGCGAATTAATCAAGCAAATTAAACCAAATTAGGCATATGGAAACTTTAGGGTGCAATGAATGTTTCTATGGTGGTTAGATACCCCTCCCCCCTCTCTTAGGGGTGGCTGCCATACAAATGAAACACAAATTTCTGCATTACTCGAGAATTAATCAAGTAAATGGGCGGGACGAAGTTTGCCGGGTTAGCTAGTATAATATAATTATCATTATCGAACACAATTATCAATTTTTCTCACCAGAAAAAAGTGTTACTTTATTATTGTCGGCGATCGATACACGCCGACCTTACGACGCGAGTTGGGTTGCCGGTCAGTATTCGACGTTCTGCTGAACAGACCGTCCAAGACTTAACCAGAAGTTAGACAATGAAAATCCCGCGTAACGAGAACTCCAATGATAACTTCCTTGCAAGGGAGAGGTTTGGTTAGAACCGTCCTGCAGTACAGGCCAATTCTAATTCCAAGTTTGTTTGTAAGTTTCTATGTTCCACTTGCAGCACAAGTGAAACAGAGTAACTCAGGATTTGTAGCGAAGTGAAAGATGCAACTTAGTAAACTTCCTCACGCCGGAGGAAAACCTTTTTCGGATGTAGAGGACCCGAACGTACTACTTGAATATTCTTTGGATACTTTATTGATACTGATTATTTACATGCTTTGTGGGTTCTTAAATACTAAGATAATGGATTGTCAGCAATTTTGATGCCCCTTGCTTCCCAGTGTGAAAGGAGTTACAATTTCATTCAATAATATTTTGACACCCGGGAAGCAAAGGGCGTTCGAATTCGGTATCCCTTTCGAATCGGGAATATGTGTCCATGCTATACTTTTTATACAGTATGTTCTCTTCCAGTCGCTGGTTAGGTTAAACCGCGACGAAATCTAATTGCTGATCCTAGCACAACTGACCTATATCCATACCCGCGAACGCGTGCGCGTAATGAATCAGCTTTTTGTTGGTCTGATCCCCCGCTCGGTCAGTGGCACGGCAGCGCGCTCATATTGTCGCTTTACAGCTGGTGGAAGGAAAATTGAACGAACGCTAACAGCTGATTTCAGCTAGCGGCGACAATTATAGAGATGGAAATGGAAAAGGATTTTTTCCATTTTTTTCACACTAACAAAAGTTGCTTCACTCTCAATGATGTAACTCACGAACCAATCGACCGATTGCTGTCAAATTTTGACATGTATCCATTGAAAGATGGTGCTTTGTGAATGTCAAGTAGATTTTTGCAAGAGGCGCCATCTAGACGTCAACCTTATGAACTTTCCAGCCGAACTGTTATGTTTTGTTTTTTCAATAGAAAAGAAGAATTTAATTTTTGGTTCATCCCTTTAAAGTCAGAAAACACCTTTCTCAGATGAAAAAAAAATATCCAGAACATCTCATGATATACGATCATATTTGATGAAAAAAAATCTTTCTACGCATATGTTCGAATTTCAACAATGACAGAGTTATAGAACTTTTTTCTGTTTCAAACTCTGTTGCCTAAAACTGGCTCTACATAAAAAAGTAGGGTAAATGATCTTGGTTTGTCCAGTCGAAAATATGATCATGGTTTGCCCACTTTTTTGAATGCTCTAATTCAGCGCTCCTGTGTCAAATAAGGCCTTCGAATGTTTCTAAACATATAAATGAAATTGTCTTTTACATGGTTTATAGTAGTTTGATAGTATATTTTTACGAAATCACATGTTTTAAAGGATTATAAAATACACCTTCTATTTGTGTCAATGCGCCCCTCATTCGAGCTAACTTTTAATCGATCACCAGATGACTATTTGGCACGTATTCAGACCTTTTCTGGATTACAACACTTATAAATATTGTAAACATCATGCTTGCTCACCATTTGTATCGGATTTACATAGCTAAACCATTAAATTACCGCATTTTGATGAACTCAATTCTGATCATGAGTTGTCCAATTCAATAATGTTGTTTTGTCCACATGATTTCTATGGCAACCGCTTGGCGCGCTGCAGTTTGTTTATGTTTGTTTATGGTGTGCTTCGCGCATAGCAGAAGTATGGTTTTTCTGTGTTGATTGTGTTGAGGTGAACACTTCTAAAATGCCCAAGAAAAGGCAATATTCTGAAGAAAGCCTAAATTATGAATGAATCAATATGATGACAGTAAACTCAAGCAATGATAAATGCAACATCTAATTGTGAACTCGAATGTTTTCATTCAAAAATGGAGATTTCTAAAACCGGACAAACCATGATCATTTTTTTGGGCAAACCATGATCAGAGGTGGTCAAACCATGATCATATTTCTTCTTTAAGGAAAATCGTTAAAAAACATAAAAATTTGAATAATTTCAACACCTTATGGAAGTATTAGCAACTAGAGACTTGGGGCTTTTCAACAAACCCAAACTCGTATCGATTATGTGTGATTTTCATGAGTTGCGTAACTAGTTGCGTAAAAACACCCCAAATTGGACAAACCGAGATCATTTACCCTACGCTACGGAAGACGATTCTATTGACGAATGTACGTTGTAGTTACAACCAGATGGCGCAGCGAGTAAAATGATGATGTTTTGTTTTTTTGATATGAAATTCGTTCATTTTTTTTAGAAAAACCAGAATTTATCTTCAAATTTCCCGGTTCCACGTATTCTTTCTATGCTAAAAAGGTTAGAAAATTGCCATTTTACAATGTGGTATGTATATTTTGAAGAATGGCTTGGTATAAGTGTTATAACTTTTTTTTCAACTAGGTAAACGATGAGTAGCATGTGTTGCACTAAAATTCTGCAAATCCTTCTCATATCGCCCCTTACATCATCAATGACATCATCCAACTTAATATGATATCGATTTCATAACCATTATCCACAGTATTCATAACCGTATGCATTATCAAACTCAAAATTCACGAAATTTATCAATGACTTTGGTCCAATCGCGTGTTGCACCCAAAGTTAATATATAAAGCTCTAACTTTCTTACCATATACCGACATTTATTGGTTGAAATGAATCTAAATAGAAATAAAATGAATAATCATGATCGAATCTTGCCGCTTCAAATATTGCAGATCCTTCTCGTATAGGACGAAAAGAAGCCCCTGCATAATAAATTATATCAACCAACTTGATATGGTATCGATTGCATCGTCATTATTCACGGTTTGAGCTTCTGATAAAAGTCCGGGAGTTAGTACTCATAACCTATGTTCACTATCAAACATAAACATTTCGAAGATTATCTATGACTTTGGTCCAATCGGGTATTGAGCCCATTGTAAATAGACAAGAATATAATTTTCTTACCAGTTACTGATGACATTTAATGGCTATAATGATTTTAAATAGAAACTAATGAAAATAACCACGACCGAATCGGGCTTTTTAGTGCGCAGAATAAACAAATATCATCACTCTTGTATTTCTGAGTTCTAATGTAGGTGTCGCATGAGGTGATTCAGGTTCGCGTAAATTCGTCAATTGCTTCCATTTGAAAGGTGAGATAATGTAGTACAAGATATAGTAGTGGAACATCTAAATTAGTGGATTTAAGTAACATTTCGGAAGTGAAAACTTAAAAATTAGTAATTTTTAATATGTTTTTATTAATGTTATCATCAAAATTCACATTGAACTTGATTGTTTCTATCAATTCTAGAGCAACATGTCAAAAGGGACTATCGTCTTCGATCGATTCTCTTCAGCGCCTTTCTCTCCCGATAACCACGGCCTTTCAGACAGATTTTGCTCCAATTTTGCCATGTGGTTTCATAAACGAGATTATCTTTTACACTTCTTATCGTTCGAATACATTAGGAAATGCTTTTAGCGATGAGGTATTAATGAAAGAGAATGTAGATGAAGAGAATCGATCAAAGAAGATCGACCCTTTTGACATGTTGCTCTAGAATTGATAGAAACAATCAAGTTTAATATGAATTTTGATGATAACATTAATAATAACATATTAAAAATTACTAACTTTTAAGTTTTCACTTCCGAAATGTTATTTAAATCCACTAATTTAGATGTTCCACTACTACAGGTTTTTCCAACTTTAAATTCCGAAAGTAAATTGAAATAAAACACATTTAGAATTCGAATTTCGATGAAACTTTTATTTCAAATTGAAGTTTGGTTTATGCCATTATGTGTGAAATACAACATCATTCAAATGTCCACCTAGGGCTTCCTCGCACACCTTGATCCGGAACAGGTAATTTTCGATGACTTTTCGACACATATGGGGCGGTATCTCGGTCATAACTTCACGAATGTTGTCTTTCAAATGTTGAAGAGTTTGCGGAGAGTTGGCATAGACACGGTCTTTCGCATAACCCCACAAAAAAAAAGTCTAGCGGGTTCAAATCGCTTGATCTGGACTGCCGATTTGCATCACCAAAACGCGAAATTATGCGTCCCTCAAATTTCGTTCGCAATATGGCCATGTTCGGTCGTGTTGTGTGGCACGTGGCGCCGTCCTGCTGAAACGACATGTCATCCGTATCCATATCTTCAATTTGTGGCAAAAAAAAATCGGTTAACATGCGGCCATAGCGCTCACCATTCACAGTTACTGTCTCAAAGAAATACGGCCCGATGACTCCACCAGACCATAATGCGCACCAAACAGTGACTTTTGGCGGATGCAATGTCCTCTCAACAATCACGTATGGATTTTCTGAGCCCCATATACGGAAATTTTGGGTGTTCACATAGCCACCGAGCTCGAAATGTGCCTCATCGCTGAAGAAAATTTGATGCGAAAATTCAGCATTTTGCTGCTGTTGTTCGTTTACCCAATCGACGTATGCCCGATGCATTCCATGGTCACCACGCTCTAATTTTTGTACCAGTTGGACTTTATATGGATGTAGGTGCAAGTCCAATTGCAAAATTCGACACAATGATGTGTTTGACAAGCCCAATTGCTGAGCACGCCGTGGAATCGAAACATTCGGGTCATCCTACACACTGGCAGCAACAGCAGCAATATTTTCGGCCGAACGCACATTACGATGATGCACAGGTTTCACAATATCCGCTACGGATCCAGTTTGTTCGAATTTACGCACTACATTAGCGATTGTGTGCTCTGTAGGCCGACCATGACGACCAAAATCCGTCCGTGATGCTCGAAAAACATTTGCCGGTTTTTCATCATTTTTATAGTATAATTTAACAAAATATATATTGTAAAATGGCAGACATTCAACTAACGATATGACGCTCTGGTTGAAAGCTATGTCAAACGGTTGTCAGCGCAGGGCTGTATACTTTCGGAAGCCCGAAATGGAAAACCCTAAAACTTCTATCTTTCTTAATTTTTTTCAAACTGTGTATAATCGAATCACATATAATCGAGTCTGTTTGTAATCGAGTCCGACTTGTATTATAATAAAAATTTTGCTTTTAGATGATTTCTATCATAAGTATCTAGTTTAAAAAAAGTTACAGGAGGGTTGTGTCCGAGACACGACCGCATAGTTGACGTAGGATTCCGTTAAGCTATCTAGTGATTTTGGATATGTTTGAAGAATTACATCGTTAAACTCATTGGTAAAGATTTGGTGGCCCTGAAAAAGGCAATTTTGTTTGGTTGTTGGGTATTGTTTGTTCACTCCACCAGTGTTCACCGAGTGATTATGACAGAAGTATGATAAACAGTCGTTGGATGGTATCAGATAGAAGATGCCGAAGTGGAATGAGATATGATGAAAACCACCCTCTGTGATCCTGAACGAGATGCCTCCTGTGTTATGTATGAATAAAATAAAGAAAAAAAACTCACCAATGTAATATAATATAATTACCAATACCGAACACAATTATCAACTTTTCTCATCAGTAAAAACATGTTATTTTAATATAGAGAAAACATGTTTGAAATGGAAAAGGTAATTTTGTTTTATATTTTTTGCTTTCTGAGTGTTTATTCAACCCAATGCGATCCGGCACCAATCCGTTCGGCCTAGTTACCCTTGCGGAGCAATCAGTGAATGCGAGCAACAGGGAACTGGAGACTTGCACGGTTCGAGTGAGACTTTGCCTTTCCCTTAACTTGTCCTCCTTTGTTACGTCCACGATGCCGATGCCGTACAACCACACGGGTTTACGGTTTGAAAGAAAATAAGATATTTTTTTGGGGTCCGCGTGTTTTATACTCTAGCGGTACACACTCACAGGATAGAGACAAATCGGCAGACTCAGCCAGAGGGGCGAGTCCAACGAGACGAACGAATGAGCGTTAAAAGGGAGCGATGGCAAAAAAATACATTCATTACGATTTGTTCGCTCGTTGGATTCACATGCAGGCTAAAAAGGGTCCTTTTCAGGATCACAAAATTATCTTCAATCTAAAGAGTTTATTGTTTTGTTATCACTCGATATCCCCATCTTGTTCGGCTAAACCTTTCTGTTTAGCGATTGCATTTGCCACTCGCCACAGCTTTCAAAGTTGGAAAATTTCTTCCCAGCTTGTGACATATTTTACAGTAAATTACATTCAATGGCACGCCGCATTACCACCACTCAGTATCGGATTGGAGGTAATTTTAACCTGTAATTGAACATTTGCGATGACAGTGGTACAGTGTCGACTTTCAATGTGGGGTCATAATTTGGACCCCGAACTCTATGTTTACAAAAATGTCCAACTAAATATGTCGCATTACAGGTCCGTCCAATTAGCTAAATGTCGAGATAAGTGTAAATTACTGTACTTTCAATCTAAAGGGTGTGTCACATCAAATTGCATCACGGAAAAAACGCTGTAGAAATTTAATTTTTAGGAATTATATCTTCAGCTTTCGCTTATAATCTGATAAGAGTGTATAGATCACGTTGGCCATGCTTCACTGTCAATTTTTCGTAAATTAGGAAAAATGTCGTCGAACGAAAAAGAGCGTCGTGAATTAATCCTGTGCACTCATTTCGAGAATCCGGAGTTGTCACATCGGGACATTGGTAAGATGCTGGGAATCGTCCAATCCACGGTCAGCAGAGTACTAAAACGATACTTCGAGAACCTAACCATCGACCGGAAGGTGAAGAACGGCAAAAATGGATGCTCCGTCAGTGAAAAAGATCACAAGCGCGTAGTTAAGCAGTTTAGACGTGATCCGAGAAGTTCGGTCCGGGATGTCGCCAATAAGCTGAATTTGTCAAGTTCATTCGTCCAGCGGACCAAGCAGCGGGAGGGCCTGCGTACATACAAGGTTAAGAAGGCTCCTAACCGCGACGAAAGGCAAAACATGGTGGGGAAGACGCGAGCCCGGAAGCTGTACACCGAAATGCTGACGAAGTCGCATTGCCTGGTAATGGACGACGAAACCTACGTCAAAGCGGACTTTCGTCAGCTGCCGGGCATGTTGTTCTTCTCCGCAGAGGACAATTTCAGCGTTCCGGAGGAGATTCGCAAGCAGAAACTATCCAAGTTTGCCAAAAAGTACATGGTGTGGCAAGCGATCTGCTCTTGCGGAAAGCGGAGCGCCCCCTTCGTGATGACCGGCACGGTAAACGGGTAGGTTTACCTTAAGGAGTGCCTACAGAAGCGCTTACTACCACTATTGAAGCAGCACGAGGGCCCGACCATCTTCTGGCCGGATCTCGCTTCGTGCCACTATTCAAAGGACGGGTTGGAGTGGTACGAAGCCAACGGGGTCACCTTCGTGCCCCCGTGCAAGGAAATGAACCCGCCCAACGCGCCGGAGCTTCGCCCAATAGAGAAATATTGGGCGATTATGAAGCAGGCCCTCCGGAAGAACCCAAAAGTTATCAAATCGGAGGCGGACTTCAAGAGAAAATGGATTTCTGTTCAAAAAAAAACTATAACCTGACGTTGTACAGAACCTTATGGACGGGGTAAAGAGGAAGGTGCGAGCATACGGGCTTGGGCTCGAAGTATGAATAAAAAGAAAATGCCAAAAGTTGTTTAACAGTTTTTATTTTACTGTCTAAAATTTTCAAAAGGATCGGTCTACTGGGCGAATTTCTACAGCGTTTTTTCCGTGATGCAATTTGATGTGACACACCCTTTAGAAGCAATTTAAGAATTGGTGAAAATCAATAAGCTCAGAACAACTGCCAAATTAACATACTCATCATATCCTGGCAAACAAATTATGAAAAAATCAATTTGTGTTTTATTATTATTTTGGATATTGTTTTAGAAAGCATTGAACTGTATTTTTTCTAAACTCTTTTTTGGAAGGTTTAATGGCCCTGAAAAGCGCCTTGTTTTATGGAATGGTTCCAATTTAGAAAACTTAGTACTCGTGGTTTTGAAAAAACCCATTTCGAACGCCCTCGTTGCCGCCTTGTTCTGGATTTGCCACCAAAGCAGTTTGTATGAAGAACAAACTTTTTTCTTCTGCTACCTGATGCCGTTTTGCGATTGCGTTTGCCACTCGCCCCTCGCTGCAACTGCCTGTTGTCTTGATGTCCACCGAACCGAATGTGTTCTGTTCCGAATGCGGGTTTTCTTATCGTCACGAGCAGCTTTGCCGGCTAACTCGATCACTTCGGCGGCCGAAACTATATAACGCCGGCTAGGTGGACTGGTGCACTGGTACTAACGCGCTCGGCCTAGCTACCCTTGCGGGGAACTCCAGATCAACACGGTTCGAGCGGGATTTTGCCTTTCCCTTCACTTTTCCTCCTTTACCATGTCCAGACATGACTGCTTGGGTTGGTTTGTTGATGTGTTGTGATGCGAACCGATGTGGTGTACGGTTCGGATGAGAATGATCGTTACGGCAGCGGAGCGGAGATTTTTAAGCTGACTGGCTGGCTCGAGAATTACGCATGTGTGAGACTGCGACCAATGTTTCGTTCATTTTTTTCTTTTTCCTTTCCAATCTTGCTTCATTCTATTTCGCTGCTGCTCTGGTTGCCCGTTTTGGTCGGTACGATTTGAGGAGCACAAAATGGACCAATCAAAAATGGGCACATAGTGCATTTTGACAATGCTTGATATTTCACAATTATTCAATTATTTATCTCAAGAAAAATGAAATGTTATTCGTTATGATAGATGCGTAGATATATTTCCTATCAATTGATGCAAAAACCTTTGCGATCTATTGAGAAATGCTTGAGTTATAAGCGTTCCAAATCTTGCATTTTTTCCTACTTGTTCAGTGCCTAGATTTCCATTTCACCCCCTATATCTTCCGGTTAGACGTAGTCCTACGTCAAAATGGGGCATACCACAATAGCTCAAACTAATGGACGCAGTGGTTCACACCCAACAAGGGGAACGGCATAGAAGACATAGAAGAATGTCGTTCGCGAAACGTCTACAGCTTTTGGTGAAGCCACTCGAGGTCAAATCCCTGCGTACATACAGCAAAAGCAAACAATAACAAACCTTCGATTGATCATGATTCAAACGTTGTTTTCTAACACAACACTTTGCAAACGTAAGCTACGTAACAACCTGCTGTCAGCAAGTGTAGAATACTCGGTCTGTGTTTACTAATCTATCGTTTAGGGGAGGGTTAGTGTGATTCGGCTTTTCTCCGGTCGTGTACCTGAGGTAATTTGGTACTAAAATGTTACAATTTGGTCGAACATTGCAGGATCCATAGGATCAAGCCGGCGGCAGTCGTTAGAGCCTAGTGGCGCCAGAAAACTGTCCGATAAAAAGCAATTGCCTCACGGAGTTGAAAAAAAACAACAACAAAACGGAACTGAAGTACTTATTATAGCTATTTATTTGGGCAAAAATTCTTTTCGTACTGCCCCGATTAACCCTTTCGAGCGGCATCTTTTCTACCCCCAGCTTATAATAAATCGAAAACAAAAATCTTAGGAACAATACAACCCCTCAATAAAATCATAATATTGCAGCCTAATTCCCATCATATTCCAATTAGGTAATTGTTCTTTTGACTGTCGAATCAAAAAAATAAACTGTCCCTAAAATAAAAACAAGTGGTAAAAAAAGCCCAAACTCGGCCAGCTACCGATAGAGGAGGACACTAAAAAGGGAGCATTGTTTCATTACATAAGCCAATTCCCCCCGGTCACCCCCGCACTCGGAAACGGACGCATTCTCACTATGTATATAGACCAATGGTTCGATGGAATTGGCTCGCGGCGGACGAGAGAAAAACACAGAAACAAAAAGCCTTACAACAAGAACACAGAAGGACCCATTTATGGGCCTTTTGCTTGCGAGGAAAACGATGCGATGACTGCCGCGGCACGAAAAGCTGTTTGGCGCCATCGGAAGCAGCGAGAACCCTTCCCTCGTCTCTTTCCCACCGGAATAATGATGAGGAAAAAAAAAGTCGCGCTGATATAATAACGTAATGTAAGCTCCGTTAGTAACACATTTGAATAATATGTTGGGTGGCTCACAAATTGTGCCGATGGCGTCTACGTCAGCTGCAGTAACAACACCATCTTTGCCCAAGTGGCCAAACTGTATAATGTTTGCTGAGCCTCGACAGCAGAGTCTTTCGCAGAATGATGCGACGGTAGCGAGTAGGCCTTGGAAAATAATTCCATTGCAATGTGCAAACCAAAATACCTACAAGTGTGGAAATTTATTCAGATTATGGTAGGGTAACACGGGGTGATTTGATCATATGGTGTGATTTGGAACACCCCTTTATCTCAAAAATTACGGCTCAACTTGGATTTTCTATAATGTAATTTCCCTCTATTGTTGAACCGTATGTACCTAAAGTAAAAAAACTTTGGTAAAACTTCACGAGTAGAGGGTAACGGTAGCATAAATACAGCAAGTACTTTGAGCGTCAAAAAATGTGAGTTTTACGATCGTGGTTTTAAGGTTTTTCCAGCTGATTAAACAAACTTTTCGTGTATTGTGTGGTAAAGTTCTGTTCGCCTACAGAAGAGGAACAATTTGATGTAGCGAAACTGTAAGTTTGATAACAATAAATTAAATTAACTGCATTTTAATTTTTGCGTGTTGTGGGGGGTGACATGGGCACGTTTCTGTGGGGTGAATTGGTCCTACAGGTTTGAGACTTTTCTTTGGTCTAATTGATTCCAGATGCCGCTGAATTACAAAAAAAAGGATGGACAGCCAACGTTGGAAGAAGGAGGAGCTTGATAGAGCAACGCAGGCCATCGAGAACGGATTTTCTTTGACCAAGCATCAAAAGTATTTTCAAACACCAACAACAGTGAAAAGATTCATGCAGAATTCGAGATGGTGTCAATCCAACTTTTCTGGTCTGGAATCTGGCCAAGACATCTGGTTTCGATCCCAGAACATTGTTACTGATTGTAACATTATCCCAAAATACTTCACATAAACATAAGTATTTTTTTTTTTTCGATGAAACACTCACTGGACCAAATCACCCCGCATCAAATTTTAATGTCCAAAAATCATCTCTTTTATTTTATGATATATTTGGTAGATTGAAGCTTTATATAATGATTAAACATTATTTATCGAGAGAAAGTGTAGCTCAGTATACAATGTGACATTTTTTATTTAGACCGTATTGGTTTGGAAATATTAGGCGATTTGCTTAGGTGGTCCAAATTTCCCCCTTTTCCCCTACATGGTTGAATTGCAATGAATGATGCATTTCGCTAACGCTCGGTCGGACCTTACTAAAGGTTCGTCTCCTATGTTTCAAACTAACCGAGCAATCAGGGGCTCACAGATTTGTTTGCGAGAGGTGTGTTGGTCGCCATTAACCGAAAAAAAACTTATTCATAGTACAATGATTTTCATCCTTTTTAGCTCCCTGCACCCCTTTTTGCCAATTCACCCAAGTGATAAGAATCGATCATTGTAGCCCAGAGCTCGCATTGTGATTTGTCTTCAAATAAAACTTTCGCAGTAGAGTCGTTTGGAAGATTCATGAATTTGTCCTGAAGGAAGGAAGGTATTGAATTAGAGAGACTTTAAACTCTGAGAGTTCATTCGTCTCTAATTTGTCCTGAAGTTGATCGGGAGCTTTCGAACCAGGTTCAGATCTTGTTTCGACGTAGAACTACGTCTTTCAGGAAGGGTGCCAAATCAGAAAACAGGTCACGTTTTTAACATAGGACTATGGCTTTGCTTTCTATATAGGAGGGTCACTCTACGAAAAATGTAACGATTTATTAAGAGTTTAGGAGAAAAAAATATAGATTTTGAACAATAAAAATCTCAATTTGAATGCAATTACTACACACAATCACAGTCCTATGTCAAGATTCCGTCCGTGCCCCTAGGCTCAAACCAATCAACTTTTATGAAATAAAATTAACGTTAATAACTATTTTCATTGTGAACGCATTCTCATGACTTGCAGACCAATCGAATCGCAAATTCTCTAAGATTTGTTTGATATGCTATACATTACAATTTTCTAATCTCTAAACGGTTTAAATTCATGAAAACTGGAAGAACTTCTTTTTTTCCCATACATTTGATCTGCCGATTTGTGTGCTAACCCTACCCGTATTTCGAATGCTTATAACTCGAACATTTCTTAACAAGACCGGAAAGGTGTTTGCATCAATTGACAGGCAATATTCCTACGCGTCTATCACAATTAATAAAATGTTATTTTTGAGATGAGATGAACAATTGAATAACTGTAAAACGTTAAGCGTTACCTAAACGCCCTAACTGCCAATTTTTTATTGACTCGATTTACGGTTTTCCCAACACAGACTTCAATATCGATGTACCTGTGGAAATTCGCTTTGCAAATACAGTCGAATTTCACTCGTTGCACTAAGCTCTTAGCCCAATTTGTGAAAGACTTTCACTCGTTGGGCTGAACTGTCAAAGTCGAAAATCGATCGAGGGTCACACCGATTGTTTGTTGTTATGGGAAACGCAGAAAAGTTTTCACACCACTGACGTTTATTTCATTCGTGGTTGAGTTTCGTTCTAGGTTGGATTAATTGGTAAGTTCTTAATGAAGTTTGATATTAAAATTAGCGTAGATTTAATATACGTTCATTTCGATCGCCAGGCTCAAAATGGATGGTTTGCAAGGATCCAGTACGAACGTTAACCGGAAACGGAGGAGCAATTTCCTGACGCTGGTGGAGAAGGTTCGCATAATTGAAGATTTTGAAGCAGGTGGTGGTACGCATGACTTTCTTGGGAAGTAGTACGGCGTAGGATCTTCTACGGTCACGAGAATAATCCAAAAGAAAGAAGCAATTCGTGAGGCGGTGGACAAGTTCAAGGAATATGGTGTAAATAATCGAAAAACATTGAAAGAGCAGACGTTCCCTTTGCTGGAAGAAGCTGTTTACATCTGGATTTTACAGCAGCGGCAGTCCAACATTTTGTTGACAGTGGATATTCTTAAAGCAAAGGCGGAGCTGCTGTTTAAGATGTTCCAGGACCGGGGGCTCTATGCGGTGCACGGTTTTTCTGCTTCGGATGGCTGGATGCATCGTTTTAAGCAGCGGTTTGGATTGCGCGTGAAAGCCGTAACAGGAGAAAAGGCATCGGTAAACGTTGAAGCGTACCTAAATTTCAAGAAGGTCCTACAGAAGAAGATTCAGGAAATGCAGCTATCACTATCCCAAGTCTTTAATGCAGATGAATCTGCTTTGTTCATCAAGCTCCTAGCCACACGCTCTGTCGTTACCTGTGATGAGACCGTGGCAAGCGGACGGAAGCAAAACAAGACAAGGTATACGTTTATGCCTTGCTCCAACATAGATGGTTCCCTAAAGCTTCCGTTGTATTTCATTTGCACAGCTGCAAAACCACGAGGAATCAACATCGAAGAACTTCCCGTTTCATATAATCATTCCAAAAAGGCTTGGATGACCACACTGTTGTTCCGTCAATGGTTCCACGAAGAATTTGTCCCCGCTGTTCGAAAATTTTCGGCCGAGAGAGGATTGGAGCCAAAGGCATTGCTGGTTCTTGATAATTGCACCAGTCATTATGACGTTGACGAATCTCTACAGAGTGACGATGGACTGATTCAAGTGATCTACCTCCCACCAAATGTAACTGCTGAATGCCAGCCGATGGACCAAGCGGTCATCAATGCAATCAAGCGAAAGTATAAAAGAAAAGTGATGCTCGCATTAATTCTGGAAAACGAACACTTAAGGTAAATTTCCAAATATTAAACATTAAATTTTTGTAATTAATTCCAAATATAAACACAAAACTATGCGCACGATAGTTTTTCGTCTGTGCTTTTTCAAAATTTAAATTCAAATTCTAATTGAGGTTTTATTTATGTAATTTCCTCTTTAGTTTCGAAGAACGATTGAAGAAGATTAATCTTCAACAGTGTATTTCGTGGTTGGCAACCTCTTGGGAGGAGATATCTGACAAAACTATACGTAATTCGTGGAAGAAGTTGATCGATGGTTTGCCGGAGGATGCTGTTAATGTAGACTCGAAAGCGGCCGATGATGACTTCAAAGCGCTTGTGTCCAGGATTGACAGTTTGGCAGGAACAAAAACATCTGAGCAAGATATTGATATGTGGATCAAAGATCAGGTGTATGATGCTGATCATAATCCAGATTGGGTAACCAGTGAAGTGTTTGTCATCAGTTCTCAAGAAAGATCAACCTGAAATGCAAGAAGAATGGTTGGTAGACACAGAAGATGGAAGTAATTCGTTTGATACTTCCATTACTAGTACCGGAGATCCTGATTTTGGCGATGCAATCAAGTCAATTGATTGCCTAGTTCGCTATATGAAGCATGATGTTGCAGAAGTATGCCGTTTGAACGCGCTACGTTCGAAAATCACTGAAGTTGAATGGCTAAAACGAGCATGTTGAAGAACTCTACCATTTTGTTGAAAATGAATTTACGTGTTTTGTTTAATTTTGTTTAAAACGTTTAAAATAAATATTGTTTTTGTTGAATAATATTCGATTTTATTTATTTCAATGATTCATTTAAAATTTATTTTAAACCTAAAAACACCATCCACGAGCCCCTCGAAAAAATTTTTACGTTGTCAGAATTGACGTTTGTCTTCGGTTTAGTGGGGCTATAGCCCAACGAACGGGAGCCCAACTAAAGATAGCCCAACGAGTGAAATTCAACTGTATACATGAAAGTCGGGGATATTTTTGTTCACACCGAGCTGTTTCCCTAACACAGACTTCAAAATCAATGTGCCTGGGAGAATTCGCTTTGCAAATACATGCAAGTAGGGAGTTTTTTTTTGGTGGTGATTACTTTTGTACTCGCTTGTCGTTGTGCAGACCGGAATATGTCTCCCTAAAAGGTACTTTTAAACTGAGAAGCCTGAGAAAATCGTCATTTCAGGTACTAGAGGTGAATGAACTTTCGCGGTTCGAGAACTACGTAAACATGAGATAAGCAATAATTTCAGAGGGTAATGTAAAATACATTGATCATTTGACAATTTTTCCGTCCAAATATTTTGGTAGTCCTAGGCATCACACCGAACGTAAAAGGACGTTCATCAAATTTATTTGTAACGAAGAACATAATCTACTACAAAAATTTCGATGCATTTTAAAATATTATTCGAAGTGATAAAGAAGAGGATCGCATAATATAATTGCGTAGTTCTACGTCGAAACCCCCTTACATTTTTTTTACATCAAAGAAATAAGTTTTCAAATTCAACTTGAAGTGATGATAAATGATATACCGTCGATGGGGGTGAAAATGGGTCAAAAATTGTAGTTTTCGAACTTCGAAAAACTATCGTAAATTAGGGTAAAACACAATTCTGATTACGTGGAAATGTTCTCTAATGATGAACACTCGTAAGTGTTCAAGGAATTGTTGAATAATATTAATTTTTCACTGAACTACGATTAAATCAATGTTGGCCCTATCTCACTCCTTAGAGGGGGTGACAATGGGTCAAAGTAGTGAATATTACTTTCTATTAAGAATTGTGTTTAGAAATCAATTTCTCAATAATGTCAAGATGATTTAACAACACGTAAGTGTCTTGAATGATTATTTGAGTTACGAAAACAGTGTCAATCCACCTAGAAATGCGATGGAAATGTTTATATACAGCCATTCCATGTCAAACCGATTTAGTGGTCCTCAGATTTTCGTGAAAAGTGGTAGAACAATCTTTATCGCAAAACATTAGATTCGTACTTTTATCATTAGGGTGATCATTTCCATTTTAGGGTTGCTCAAAAAATCAATTTTTCCCATTTTTTCCAAAAATGACTTTTTTTTTTAAATTCATAACTTTTGAACTACTGCACCGATTCAGATGATCGACATATCAAATTAAAACTTATAAACAAATTTTGGATTTTGGTCTTGTAATTTCTGATTGTATTTTTTTTATAGTTTACATTGTCTCGGGACCAAAGGCGCTATATTTTTTCTTGAAAGCTAAGATTTTTTATATAACATCTTGACATAGTAATATAAGTAACATTCTCAATTTTTGACCCAATTTCACCCCCATCGACGGTACTATCTCATTCTTGGTGGTCTTTGCTACTATTTTGTCGTCTGTTCAAATAATCACGGACGAAACTCTCTCAATCATTGCGAAGTTGTTCGAATAAGCCTTAGGTTCCCAGTTCTAAAGTTTGTCGACATTTAACATAAAAAAAGACGAGTGGGTAATGTCGGGGACATAACCGGAGTGACGTAGGACTATACAAAGGGGACAGCTTTTGCTAAATATATATTTTAAATATACTGCTTTATTTTCTTCTCCTACGTGAATACCTACCTATATAACTGAAAAATGGATTAGTTTACTGTTCTTTATGAACATGTTGAACGTTCTGAAAAGAACTTTTGATGTTGTGTTTTTGCGTTTTTTTTTTACAAACTTTCTCAATTTTTTCTCACTATCTTATAGTTGCTTCTTGATATTTTTCTGAAGGCTTTGTACTTATTAAATGTTCAACGCCGGTCATCTTTTGGCGTATGCACATATCGTACAATCAAAATGATGGCTATGATAGGGAATGCATAGTGGTCCTCAGCTCATTCACTATCATCTATTTCACTATTGAGCACATTACCGTACCTTAAACTGTGGCTTCGGAGACGAATGAATTGTAAGATTTGTAGTCTCCGCAAACAAAATAAATAAAAATGAAAAAGAACTGAGGTTTTGGAGACGAACTCTACGATCTGTCGAGAAATAGACGAGCTATAAGCGTTCTGAAAAACCAACAGTGAATACAGGGACGGATGACCTTCGGATTAAAGTCCTTTAAAATAAGAACAGAGCAGCAGGAAATACATAGCTCATCATGTTGCTCCTTAGTTATGTTTCTATACAATGCAGATGTAACCTCAGTCAATTTTCAACATCAGTTATCAACCAAAGAAAGCAGTTCTTGCTACCACGGAAATTCGTGAATGCCATCATGCATACAATGTGTTGTAATTTGAAGCCACTTTTAATTCGGGAACCATGCATGGGTTTGTGAAAACTGAATGATCAATTTAAAAGACCTCAACCACCAATAAGTTCAAAAACAAGCATAAACAAAATAAATCAGTTCATATTATATATCATATTATGTCACTTTAGAATTGTGAATAACTTTTGATAACTCCTCTTTAAAAGGTTTAATGGCCCTGAAAAGCACCGTGTTTTACGGTGGCTGGTTTTGCCACCAAAGCAGTTTGTATAAAGAACGAAACTTTTTTCTTCTGCTACCTGCTGCCGTTTTGCGATTGCGTTTGTCACTCGCCACTCGCTGCAACTGTCTGTTGTCTCGATGTCCACCGAACCGAATGTGTTCTGTTCTGAATGCGGGTTTTCTTATCGTCACGAGCAGCATTGCCAGCTAACTCGATCACTTCGGCGGCCGAAACTATATAACGCCGGCTAGGTGGACTGGTGCACTGGTACTAAGGTGCTCGGCCTAGCTACCCTTGCGGGGAACTCCAGACCAACACGGTTCGAGCGGGATTTTGCCTTTCCCTTCACTTTTCTTCTTTTGCCATATCCAACCATGGCTTCTTGTGTTGGTTTGTTGATGTGATGTGATGCGAAACGATATGGTGTATGGTTTGGATGAGAATGGTCGTTACGGAAGGAAGGAAGGTATTGTATTATAGAGACTTTAAACTTTTTCAGTTCATTTGTCTCTAGCCTTGAGAAAGGCCCTTTGAAAACTCTACCCTACTCTACTCCAGCGCTACCACCTCCACCCTCTTGCCTTGAGAAAGGCACTCGATCCCTCGCCGTCCAGCTCGTCCAGCAACGATGTTGTCCAGTCGGTGTCCACACAAAGAATGATCGTTACTGCAGCGGAGCGGGGATTTTTAAGCTGACTGGCTGGCTCGAGAATTACGCATGTGTGAGACTGCGACTAATGTTTCGTTCATTTTTTTTCTTTTTCCTTTCCAATCGTGCTTCATTCTATTTCGCTGCTGCTCTGGTTGCCCGTTTTGGTCGGTACGATTTGAGGAGCACAAAATGGACCAATCAAAAATGGGCACATAGGGCATTTGGACAATGCTTGATATTTAACAATTATTCAATTATTTATCTCAAGAAAAATGAAATGTTATTCGTTATGATAGATGCGTAGATATATTTCCTATCGATTGATGCAAAAACCTTCGCGATCTATTGAGAAATGCTCGAGTTATAAGCGTTCCAAATCTTGCATTTTTTCCTACTTGTTCAGTGCCTAGATTTCCATTTCACCCCCTATATCTTCCGGTTAGACGTAGTCCTACGTCAAAAATGGGTGGGTTATACCCACGGCTCACAGAGACAAGGCTAGTTCTTTAGCGAGTAAACTTTTTTTTTGATGACGTCATCCGAATTGTCAGTGTAAACAGTCGCCAGTTGTATTTTGTTTTCCGACTTACGCGTAAATGTTCCTGAAATGAAAAATCGAAAATGGTTCAATGCGCTGTGAGCGGGTGTATAAATTATGAAAATGACATTATCGGGCCAAAAAAGAGATTCTTTCGCTTTCCGAAAAACCGAGAATTATGTTCTTTGTGGATAAATGTTTTATCAAATTATTCATGGTGTTAAATACAATCAACTATATTATCAACGCACAAACTTACAAAGCACGAAAAATAAAAAATAAGAACACATTGTTTACTTCAACGACTCAGATGACGTCACTAAAAAATGACTTATCCGGAGTAGCTAGCCTTGTCTCTGTAAGCCGTGGGTTATACGTATGATATAACCGCAAGGTTGACGTGGGACTAGCTTAGCTTAGCAATCATTTGTTTGTATAGATTAAATTTTTGATTGAATGAAGAAATTTCCGAATTCAATATATTTGCTTTGTGAGCAAAGAGATTGAATAAATGCCATGTAAGGTTAATTCATGCATTGTGATAGATTATGTTCTTTGTTACAAGTAAATTTAATGAGTCCTTTTACGTTTGGTATGTTGCCTAGGACAGAATATGTGAACGGAAGAATTATCAAACGATTATTTTATTTTACATTTCCCTCTGAAGTTTGCATCTCTCAAATGTACGTACTTCTCGGACGATTTGCTTGGTTTGATGAACCTCTGGCACTTAGTGCCAAAAATTCTTTGAGCAGAAGATATGCAGACATATCGTTCAATGCAATCTTGAATAACCGAGCCAAAGCGTTGTGTTCGTACCCGATTTTGTAATCCGTGTTAGGAAAACACTTTTCGGGGTGCAAAAAAATATGCGGGTGCAGAAGTACCCCTGGCTTGCATGAATCAACAACTTCAACTTCTACTTTTTTATACTATAGAGGCTTTAAACTTGAAAGTTCATTCGCCTCTAATGTCTGCACGATTTTCCCAGGTTCTTAAGTTTAGGAGACCGTATTAAGGAAACATATTCTAGTATGCACAGAGGCAAATAATTTAATAATGAAGGTCCCGCCTCATTCCCCTACATAGGTTTGAGTTGGTCGATTATCTAGTTGATAATTAATTAATACATAACCAGTTTTACAAATAAAAACGAACTGATTTAATTTGCAGATATGAAATCAGCTCTTTGTGATATCGGTATTTCACTTAGCTTCGTCTATTCAAAAGTTTCTTCGGACATGTTTGTAAGAAGTCACAGCAAATCTTTCAGTTCAGTCAAATCTCAAGAAGAAACGCTTGCTGTCCCGTCAAGCTATCCCATAGCATCTTCTGAGTTCACTGTAACCTGACTGCCAAAATTGTCAGACTATTAACTCTTCAGATTAATCGAACATTTGACCCGTTGGATGAATTTCAGGTTGTAGCCTATCCCTTCATTCTGACGGTTGTCTGCTTGATCCTTCAGAAATAGCTATTGAGCCTTCTTTACTTGACAACAGTCGTTCCCTCGATCTTAAACGAACCCCAATCATAGTTGTGCTTTTTTTTTAACGAAACTAACATATCCAATTCCACAATAAGAACAAACTCTACCATGTCCCAATCGTTATCACAATTCAGATTTCTCATGGCTGCATTATCGCGCGCGTGCTCAAACTTATGTAGACTACTTTCTATTTTCTTTTTTTTCTCTTTTCATTTCTATAAACATACAAAAAATCCTTCATTATCATTGGGACGAAGATGGCAGTTCATTCTTTCATACACATACACAAACACAATTCGTTGAAAACAACTTCGTTCGTTACAATTTAACCATTTATATTACATTTTTGATATGTGAAATACACTGTCGTTTAAAATCCACTAATGTGGTTGCTCTTTTAATGTGCCTAGGCATCGAATTGAAATAAGTTACACCTTTAAAAAATAGGGAGTTCTGTGACACTCTACTTAAGAAGTTAGGCGTTCGTGCTTCGTCTGCATTTCTGGTATTATATCTATGAATATCACTTCCTCTTTCAATTCGATCACACAAGTATCGAGCCAGCAATCCATTTATAATTTTGAAAACGAACACCATAGTTAAATATACAATCCTTTGCTTCACAGATAGCCATTGAAGCGTGTTTAGCATGAAAGCTGAGGAAGTGAATCTATTACAACGCAAAATTAAGCGCATTACTTTATTTTGTAAACGTTGTAGCCTCAACATTTGTGTTTCGGTAGCAAGAAAAAGAATGGATGAACAGAAGTCTATGTGTGGCGATATTATTGATTTATATAATTGAATTTTACTCGAAATTGTCAACTCATCTCTTAAACGGCACATGATACCGTATTTTTTTGCAATTTTTTTGATGACATTATCTATGTGAGACTTAAAAAGCAGTTT
This sequence comes from Toxorhynchites rutilus septentrionalis, assembly GCF_029784135.1. NCBI lineage: Eukaryota > Metazoa > Arthropoda > Insecta > Diptera > Culicidae > Toxorhynchites > Toxorhynchites rutilus. The sequence continues at coordinate 196,149,342 of NC_073744.1, forward strand.
GTCATCTATAGTAATACCAAGATACTTTATCTCTCTAACGCGATCAAGTGTCTCACCATTTATCTCTACCAAACACTCGGTATTATAATATCTCGAAGAAAATACCATGTACTTGGTTTTTCCAACATTTAATTTTAACTGCTTATAATTCAACCAACCACTAAGACAATGCAAATCTCCATTCAAGTGCAATGCTGCGGATTCCAATTTTCTAGCTGCTATGAACAGAACTGTATCGTCCGCAAATAAATTTATATCAAGCGAGTACAGAAGTACTCGCAGTTTGCATTTATTTTCAAAGCCACCTTGGTTTTGAAGCCTGTGTTGGGCAAACACATTTCAGTCGGAACAAAAATATCCCCGAATTGCAATAGATAACGCTTAATATTTTACAGTTATTCAATTGTTTATCTAATGAAAAATAACTTGTAATTAATTACGATAGATGCGTAAAAATATTCCCTATCAATTGATCCAAACATTTTTCCGATCCAGTATGAAATGTTCGAGTTATAAGCATTCGGAATCTTTCATTTTTGACTGCATGTTCTGTGTCTAGGTTTTCATTTTACCCCCCTTATACTCCGGTTAGACGTAGTCCCACGTCAAAATTTCGAAAACCCCGATTTCCTTTACTCCCCCGTTTGGTGATTGTTCGGTTTTCTAAAAACACAAACCTTGACGGCTGTACGACACTAGTAAATGAAGTCCAATTGAGCTGATATTTTGCATAGGGTAGTTTTTCGTAGGAATCAACATTTTTATTAGGGGGGCTCCGTAGCCACATTGGTTGCGTGTTCGCTTAGTAAGCGATCGATCGTGAGTTCAAAACTCAGGACCCTCATGGACCATCTTTGTGTTGTTACAGAATAGCTACGTCCACGCAACAATCATCAGCGATGGAAATCGATCCACGGTCGAAATAAGATCGATTCATCCATACAACTGCTCTGCTCTGCAAGACACATCGGGCTGCTGTTCTATAAATAACGCAACAATGATCAATCAACTGTCTCCGCTGTCCGGTGGTCCAACTGGATAATGGAAGAACAGAAAGAATACTCTTACGCCTAAATGGCTACTGTCTGAATGTACCATATGTAATGGTATAGAAGAAATACTGGCGAATGGCAACTGTGTAATGTGCTAATTATAGATATGATAACCATGTGACATGTACACGATTAAAATTCGGCTCTGTTACAGCTAAAATGCTAATGAGCCTTAAGGTGAAGGTGGAAACTAGCCATTGTAGTAGTATAGGTAAACCCACATTTGAAAATGGGGTAATAGTGTTTGTGAGAGAAGAGCAAAGCACAAGTAAATAGATTAATTCATTTGAAAAAAAAATTACGATTCAATACTAAAGCAAAATGTATGAACGATATGTTCCGATGAACAGTTGCGAATATAAATATATATAGAAGGTGCATTTGCATATGAAGTAAAATTCTGATTATACGCGAGCGTAACATGAGCAAATTTATAACAGATGCGAATTGGGGCTCTTTTGGTATTAACAAGTTCTTCCGCATAGTAACTCGATGTTGATAATTCCTTAATATTTTCCTTCGTTGATCGTATTGTTTTCACATATTCACGTTGGAGAGCCTTAACCCTTCTCTTCGTTGGCCGAAGTATTTTGATTGAATGTAATACTTTTCCGTTTACTGTTTTTGAAGGCATACGCAGCCGTGGCAGTGTTCCGAGCTCTTCAATACAATTTTCTTACCCAATGTTAAAGTTGCCAAAACTTACATTATAGACCCATTAAACGTAAAAATAATAATTGTATTCATATCAACACAATTTTATTCTATTGATTTTCATAACATGAAACGCTATGACTCAGGAATAACATTTTATTGAGTGGTTTTTATAGCTGTTTCGATGATTTTGTCTGGCATCAGTGTCGAAAAAATAACGATGCTTTCTCCAATACAAACAAAAACATTGCCGAAGATTGAAAAATGAAAATTTACGTTTCAGAGCACTTGCTCGAGCTTTCCGACGTTTTTCACTATACAGTGCGACAGCAGATGAAAATTTAATATCTTGTGAGCAATCGATTAGAGTTTGGTTGATATTACTTGATGGGAAGTGTGCGAAAACGATAATTTTCTTCACACTGTTTCGCAAAACTATTGATTTTCCGGCGAGGGGTGAGGGAGGGAGATGAAAGAAATGAGCGCCATTGTGGCAGCCATTTGTGGCTAGCTTCCACCTTCACCTTAAATAAATAAATGGGATAAAAAAAACCATTTTTATTCATGTTCCCTTTTGAAAATTCGAGATGGCCATTTTCATTGGCACTCTAACGACCATACATAAACACAGGGGACAGGGGATACAGGGTCCAGGGAGCTGGGAGGGCCAAAGTGGTGACCGGTGCACCGTTCTGCTGGAAGACGTATTGATCCTTCCTGTAGAGGTCCCGACGTGCCGGGACTGCAGAACCTCGGTCTTATAGTACGCGGTGTTGATTTTCACGTTTCTCTCAATAAACACCAGTAGGAGCTTCCCACGCCTGGATACGGCCCCCAAACCACAGCCGATCATTTTGGACACTGTACGGCTGTTGCAAGACAAACAGTTTCGCATCAGAAAACACGAACTCCCGACCTGCATGCCACGAAAGTATAAGTTTGGCTCTGTTCAGCCTCTTCTTCGTTGCAGGCTTCGTTACCCCATGAACCTTGCGTTTCTTGTACGGCTTGTATCTCAAGTCCTTCGTCATGATAGTATAGGCAGTCTCGATCGACACATCCAGGTCAGCTGCGGTCTTCCATGATGGACCGAATCGATACTTACCTGACTCTTCAGTAATTGTGTCTTCATATGATGATTACACCGTTCCTACGTCAGATGTGAGGTAAAACATCTGTTTGACCCACATTTTGCCAGTTTCCGCCTCTTCATATCAACACGATAGTACGTCACACGAAATGGTGCGCCCCAAATGTCATTATGACGTATGACGTTCCTAGCGCGTATTGCGCGGATCGCAGCAATCCGTGATCCAAATGCGAAAAACAGGAAGTGGGTTATATCTATGGTATAACCGCAAGGGTGACGTAGGACTATCGTTAATTTAGAGATCATTTGTTTGAAGTTGAATCTGAATTCATTCTGAATGAATGAATATTTGGAGAACTTCGAAAACGAAAGCGTTACGTTGGAGGCACAAGGTTTTATGGATCCAATATTGGATACGGAAATATCCTACTGATGGGGAAGAATAATCTTCAGAAGCTATCCTGTTAATTGCGATTGATTGAAAAATCACAAAACCAAATGTATTTGGTCACAGTGTTACATGGATAGAAAACATTAAAGTAAACTCTTTCACATGAATGTAATTTTAAATTCCCAGAGGAACTGGCAGATTATTTTCAGTAACGATTAGATATTTCCACATTTTCCTCGATACTGGAAGCTCACCATCTGTTAATAGCACTTGATTGAAACATATTTGGTCACAGTGTTACATGGATAGAAAACATTCAAATAAACTCTTTCACATGAATGTATTTTTAAATTCCCGGAGGAACTGGCAGATTATTTTCCGGATCTTTCTCGATGTTGAATGGCATCCAAACGGAAAGAATTCCGCGCGTGTGTGTGTGTGTGCAGCGGCTGCTTCGAGATCTTTCCGGGGAACCGTTTGTGGCATCACTCTCCTTCTGATGGATTCCCTTCTGGCCTAAGGTGCACAAACAGGCTCTTGGTGACACCGTTCATCCGCGCTTTCATGATAAACGAAGAGCTTCACCACAACAGCGACAACATGCTCCAATCGCTGTTCAATTAGAACTGAGTGGATTTCCGAGCGGCGCTCGCTTATATACCGATTGGTGATTTCAATAGCCTGTTTTGAAAGCAAATTTAAGACTATTGAAACAAGTTTTTGGATCAGAAAGTAACAAGTATAGAACGCGTAGACATTTTATCTTTCGAATGAAGTGTTTATCATACCATTTCGTTCAGTTGTTTAGGAGCTATTAACACTCAAAATCTCGGTCTCCGGCGTAACGCTTTCGTTTTCGAAACTTTGATTTTACACCCCGGTATAGAAATGAAAGACGTAGTCCTACGTCAAAATAAGTCGACACAAAACTCGGTGAATATGTCCCCCTAAAACTAAAGCTAGTGGAAATTCGATAGTGTTGATTTCGCCGTCGCGCGTTATAAGCTTAAACGTGAAGGAAAAACACGAGCTGCCGAACTTCGAGTTAAGCGGACAAAAGCGGGGGAGTGAATAATGGATACGTTTTAGGCGAGGAATCGAAGAATTTGTTCGTAATTTTTTTTCCTGCTTGCTTGCCAGCCAGCTGTTTTTGTTTCGTCTCATTGTTTTTTTTTTCCAAAACAATTTTTATTATCAAACTATACAAACACGTCACGTTCTCACGACTCTAGGTTTGCTAAGATAAACTTTTCTTCTGCAGCGAAAAAAATGCATTTGAAAAATTGTGTGCCACCAAGAGATTTCAGAGGAACTTTAAGTCGAGTTCGAACCCGTCATCCTCACATGCTCCAGTTAAGCTTACGTATGAATAAATATAGATAATTTGCAGTGTAATACTCAGGGCCTCCTTGAGTCGGATATTTGTTTCTGTTCCACTTGTAATATTGTGTTTAATAATAAATCGCGCTAACAGCCACATAGACAGTCATGGTCTCCTGTTAATATACAATAATGGCAGGTACATTGCTTTAAAAACGGCTTTTTCCCTTGTGTCAATAAATGTGTGTGTTTCATTTGCTTATCCGCCAATGAGATTTTTGTTGCGAGGCATACTTTGGTTAAATGATTTTGTTTGTTATTCATTATGTTCATTTTTCTATTTTTTCTGGCGGAGGACAACGGGCACTTTTTCATGTTTTGTTTGTGAGAGAAACCTGTTTCCGTTGCTATTGTTGTTTGATGATTATTGTTTTCTTGTTTATTCGCAATTTGTGAATGAACACAATCCAACAAAAAAAAAGATATACCTTTTGCGTTGATAAGCTCGACACCTTTGGCATTTATCGTTCTTGACTTGCGAAATTTACTGATAAAGATAGAAGAAAACCCTAAAATAGCACTCTTCCCTTTCACACTCTGTCCATCTCTCAAGCTGCTCGCAATATGTATGTATATATGGGTAAATGTCCTCGATTCTTGTTTGCTCGTTACCTAAAACCCTAATAAAAAGCGAGGCTAAGCCTTCAAAATCAATCTTTCGACTCGAATTACGTTGCGATTTTCGGTTGCTCTCCCCGCTACTAGTTCCACTCTTGCACTTCTTTTTTCTCCAATTTGAAAACAATCCTAGTTATATGTTAGTTTAACAATATTTATCTTTACTCTTCTTTTATCCTAATTACGTCTGTTTTATTTTTCCATGATTCTCTTGTTTGTTCATTGTTGATTGTTGAATCAGTTGGCCAATAAAATATCAAAGAAAAGACCAGTTGATATTCGATTGGAGTTCGTTCGTCTCAGTTTTCAGACACTGTATACTGAAAACTGTATTCGAAAATCTGTCCTCCGTACTTCCGTAAACCCAGCTTCGCCCCAGATAGGATGTGTACGCAACAAAAGGCAGAACTCGAAAAAAAAACATTTTTTTGTGTATAATTTTTTATTGCATGAGTCAAAATTGACGAATTTTTGGGTAAAATTAGTTTAGAGTGTAATGTTTACATGTGCAAAATTTTGTCACAATCTGTCAAGTGGTTATCGAAACAGGGCTTTCAAGCAAGAAGTGCTTCGATAAAAATATGGATGCGGTACCGGAAAATTCAGACCGCTGCCACAGGTGGATCGCGAAACAGAAAAAAAAACATGGACATTTTTGTTTAATTTTTTTCGTGTACAGTCTTTAGAACCTAATAATGCCACCATGTCCCATGTGAAAGAATGAATGAAACGGAAAGGCGAAATTCGAATGCTATAAAACGCGCTGTATTACATGTTTACACAGTACAGGAGAGAACTAACCGAAATGGGTAGCGAATTGTTACATCTTGATGATAGATGACGAAACCTACGTCAAGACCGCATTCCATCAACTCTCTGTCCAAGCTTGTCGTTCCGAGACATACTCGAAAGAAGAAAATGTCGAAGGAATGCGATTTAAATTGATGTACACCGAAGTCACCTATCGGGATCATTGTCAAAAGACACACGATTGTTGTAACGATCTCTCTCTAGTTGGTTACAAGAGCAGCTGCAACCGATCGAACTGTGTAACGCTTGACTGCTGATTACATTGATTTCCCCGCGGCAATCCGCACACACTAATTGCCACGAGATTGTTTCTCGCTGAGTGAAAGGATCGATGATCTTGACACAGCTATTACGCCACATTGAAGTAGTTGCGGATCAATTTTGCTACCGTAACTACCGGTCAGACGCGTTAACCTGGCTAAATCAAAATTTATTTACGATCAAAGAGATGATATCATGGAGAAATCCATACCGAACATATCCGTGAACGCCGAACTAATTCTACTAGTTCTCCTAATCTCACTTTCCTATAGAGATACTCATTCCTAGATATGAACAACTATTGGAATGACTCGATTGGTTTCCTCGGTATGATTCCACGCTCCAAAAAGCTCGAAGCTAAAATATAGCTAGCTTGCGGATCTCTAAAATTGATTGTTAAAGCTCCAAAAAAAAGATTTGACATCTCTCCATGTTTTACCAACCGATGCATTTAGGCAGTTTTTTTGCGCGAATTATGAGTCTGATCAATTAGTGATCAATAACGATAAAAAAATTAACAAAATTTCGAACAAAAATCAAAATTGAAGAAGTTTAGAATACAGAGAATTTTGGAAATCCAAAAATCAAACAAAATTAAAATTGAAAACAAAAAACAATCTGAGTATATTCTGTGTCAATCTGAATTTTAAACTCGAAAATTAAAAAAAAATGAAAAAATCTGAATATTTGAAAAATTTTGCAAATTAAAAAATCAAAAAAGTTCAAAATCAGAAAATTCAGAAAATTTTAAATTCAATAGAATAAAAATCCGGAAATTTTTGGATATTCAGAGAACTGGAAAGTCAGAAATTTGAACAAACTTATATAAAGCTTTCAATTAATTGAAGAAACTTGGATAAATATAAAAAATGGAAGAATCGGATAAAAAAAAAGTAAAAAAAAAATTCCAATTGTTTAGGAAACAATAATATCTAACTTCAAAAATTGGAAAACAATGAAGTAAAAAATTCAAAAAATTGAAAAAAAAAACAGAAAAATCAAACAAAATGAAAGTTTAGAATATTGCAAAATTAAAACAAATCAAGATTCTGAAAATTCAGCGAATTGAAAATTTAGAAATTCCGAAAAAATAAAGGAATACAAAAAATGTTGAAAGATGATCACAAACTAAAAAAATAAATTCTGAAAATTCAGAACATTGTAAATTTGGAAAATAAAAATTCTGAAAATTCAAATTGTTATAAAATCTCAAAAATTCATAAAATGAAAAAAATACAAATAAATTTTGAGAGTGAAAATTTAATTTGAATGAATCAGAAATTTCAAATAAACTAAAAAAAACAAAACCAAGGAATTCATTAATTTAAAAAAAACAGAAAGTTGAAAATTCAAAAAAAAAGGACTTAACAATTCAAGAAATTCTAAAAATTTAAAATTTAAAAAATTTAGTAAATTTAAAAAAAACTAAATTTAGAAATTCAAAAACATCACATTCAAAAACTTGAAAAAATCTGAAAGTTGTTAATGATATCTGAAATTAAAAAACTGAAAACATTAAACAAATTTATAAAAATGAAAAAACAAATTTGTGCATTCAAAGAAAATCCAAAAATTTCAAAAAATTGCGAATCCAAAGCAATTTAAGATTCAGAAAATAAAAAAAAAATACATTACGATTCTGAAATTCAAAAATAAAACAAAAATTCTGTAAATTCAAAAATAAAAGAAGGAATATAAAATTTGAAAAACAGTAAAATCTGGAAATTTTATAAGATTCAAGATTCACATGATCCAAAACAAAATTGAGGAAATTTTCAACAAGGAAACAAAAAAAAAATGAAAATTAAAAAGATTTAGAAAGTTTTGAATGATTGGGAACTTTATTTCGATTTGAGAAAATTTCAAATTTAAAAATCAAATTCAGGAAATTTCAAAAAATGCAAAATATATATTTGTTTAAGAAAACTCTAAAAAACTCCCAATGAAATGAGAAAATAAAAAAACTGATTCAAAACATTGGATAAATGCTCTGAAAATTCAAAATTTAAAGATTTAGAAAATTCAGAAAGTGTATTTACAAAATTTTTAAAAATCAAATTGCGGAAAATTAAACACAGTTAAGCAAGTTGAAAGAAAAAAAAATGGTTGTTTTCATAAATTTTAAAAAGTTTGAAAATAACAAAAATTGTAAAAACTCTGGTTAAAAAAATTTGGACTCAGAAAATTTCCAAAAATAAAAAATTCGAAAAGTTTAGATAATTGAAAAAATAATAAAAAAGCAGTGAAATTTGATAAAATTCAATACTTCCAAAATTCAGAAAAAATATTTGAAAAAACTTCAAAATTTCAAAAAATTTCAAAATTTAGCATATTTAAAAATTAAAAAAAACGAATATTCAGTTTAAATAAAAATATTAAAAAAATCTGCAAACTTGAAAAAAATCTCAAACTCAAAGTGTAAAACATTCAAAACTCAGAAAATTAAGAACAAAATTAAAAGTTCAGAGATTTTAAAAAATAAAGCTTCAGAATTGAGAAAATACATAATTAAAAAAAATCAAGATTCAAAAACATTCTAAATTTATGAAATTAAGATTGGAGAAAAAAAAGGAAACACTATAAAACTAAATTGAAAATAAAGAAAGACAAATTTTCAAAATTTCAAGTTTTCAAAACACCTGAAAATTTTAAAAATTCTTTTTAAAAATTTTAAAAATCTTCAAAAATTCATTTTTAAAACATTAGGAAAATTTGAAAAAATATATAAACAAAATAAGTGGCAAAATGGAAATTAAAAGAAAAAATTAAATTAAGAGACGTTATAATCACAAAACAAACAAAGCTAATACAAAGCTAACATTCAAATTTCAAATAATTTAAATTTCACAACCTTCTGAATTCAGAAAATACTAAAAAAAAAATCAAAATTCAAAATTCTGAAAATAATAAACTCGGAAGAATTTTTAAAAGAATCAAAATATTAAAATAAAAAAAGTATTTTAAAAATTTAGAAAGGTCGGAAAATCTAAACAATTTGAATTTGAATTTGAAAAAAAAATCAAATTTCAAAACAAAAAAAAGTCGAAATTTCAAATCGAAAATCAAATTTCAAAACAAAAAAAAGTCGAAAAAAATCCACATTAGAAAATTGAAAAAAAAACAAAAATTCTATGAAATTGTATGTTTGGAAAAATTACTAAATTTAAAAAAAAAGCCTAAAAAATCATTAAAATATTCAAAATATTTATGTTTAGATATATTTAAATTCAAAATATTGGAAAACCAAAATTCATAAAATTTAAAATTTTAAAATATGACAAAATTTAATTCTACAGAATTTAGAAAAGATGAAAACTATAAATCCAAAGTACAGGGAAACTTCGATATAACGTCACTCGATATAACGTACACATTTCCAAAGTGTAAAGGAAAAATTTTTTCAATATTTTTTTCTGATAGAACAATAAATTATCTGTAATGTTATGCTAAGACATGTTTTGTACCTTCAATCAATCCCGAAATACAGCTGGTTTTATGATTCCGGATTCTAAATGAATCAAGCTTTACTCAACAGTACGAAGGGAAACATCATGAGAAAGGCTGGGTTCGTCTTCTGATTAAAGCTATTCATTAACTGTACTAAAACAGCAACACAATAATGTATTATAGACTACGTTTGTGAGTACTTTATTGTGCTTCGATATAACGTACAATTCGATACAACGTACAATTTTGAAAGTGAAATGTACGTTATATCGAAGTTTACCTGTATTACCGAATCATAAAATCCAAATATTGAAAATTTCAGAACAAAAATCAAAAATCCTGAAAATTTACAAAAATTTAAAAAATTCGATATTTTTTTATAAAGTTAAAAAAAAGACAAATTCGAAAAATTTAAAAAATAATCTTCAAAAACTCATATAAAAATATTTTTTTAAATTTTTTATTAAAAAAAAATAAACTTCCCAAAATTTTAAAAATTGTGAATTCATTTTTTTTTTCTAAAAGAATTGACAAATTCGGATAGAATGGAATCCAAAATTATCTAATGGTTTTAAAAATGAAAAAAATAGGTTTGGAATCGTTAGACAGTTCGGAAAAAAATTAAATTCATAATATAAATATATTATGATTTAAAATATGGGAAAATCTAAATTCGAAAAATTAAAAATTCATAATATGGAAAAAAATCCTTCAAAATTCAGGAAAGATAAAAACTATAAATCGTAAAATTGAACTTGACAAAATTTAAAAAAAAGAAAAAATATTACAAATTGAAAACTCAGAAAATTCAAAATTTAGAGAGAATTTAATGGATTCAGAAAATTGAGGAAAATGAAGGATATAGGAAATCTAAAAAATCAATAGATCTAAAATTCAGAAAATTCCAAATTAAAAATTCACGAAATGCCAATTTCAGAAAATTTTTATAAACTCAAATACGATCAGATTATTCAAATTCAGATAATTTTGAAAACAGAAAAAAAATAATTGTTGGAAGTTCCAATAAATTAGTAAATTCTTGGGGAATTTATGAAATCAATAAAATTCAGAAAATTGATAATTGCAGAAACTTGAAAATTAGGAAAATTTAAAGAATTTATAAAATTGTAAATTGCAGCGTATTATAAATTAAAAAAAATATGAAATTCAAAAAATTCGAAAAAAATTTAAGATTCCAAAATGTTAAGAAAATTAAAAAAAACTGAAAATTTAAAATTCAAAACATTGAGAATTTTAGAAGTTCAAAAATGCAAATTGAAATTTCAAAACATTCAGGACATTTAAAGAAAACCTGATTTTTTTTTAAATTCGAAGAAACTTGGAATTCAAAAAACGAAGAATTTAAAAAATTAAAAATTCAAAACAAATTAAACAATACAGAATTCCGAAAATTGAAAATCCCAGCATATTAAAAATAATAAAAACTAATTAAATTTGTATTTTTCTCCAACAATTTATTTACAAATTTTTAAAAACTTAAAAAAAACTTAGGAAAATATGAAATTTTGAGACAATTTATTAAATTCGCAAAAGTCAGAAAACTCATAATTACAGCAAAAAAAAATAGGAGATATTCAACAAGGCCTAAAAAAATATGAAAATTCTGAAAAGTCAAAATTCCAAATTTGGAAAATCATTAATTCAGAAAACTCAAAGTTAAAAATTTAAAAAGAAATAAAATAATAAAGGAAATAAAAGAAAAAAATTATAAACATTCTGAAAAGTGAAAATTCCAAATTTAGAAAATCTCAGAAAATTTTAAGTTAAAAAAAATAAAGAAGAAATAAGAAAATTTATTAAAAATCAAGTAATTTACGAAATTCGGAAACATAAAATATGAAGATTTGGAAAAAAAAATCAGAAAATGCTGGAAACAAAAAAAAAACATTCAGAAAAATCATAAAATTTAGAAATCTGAAAAAAAAGGAATTAAAAAATTTAAAAAAAATCGATTTTTTATATTTTTAACCTTTATAATATTTCTGATTTTTCATGATTAAACGATAGAACGATACTCACACAAATTGACCGCAGACCTAGACAATCCTAGAAAAAAGATGTGACAAGTTTTCCAATTTCTGACCAAATTCAGAGCAATAAATTGACTATCATCCAGGGATCGAGTAAAAACAAACAAATTTCCTTCGTGAGCTAACAGCGACGCCAAACTCTAGCAATTCTGCTCTTCGCAACAAAAAAGTAATCAATTACGCTGCTCCATAGTGGCGATCATTCATACTTACAAACAAATCAAACGCAAAATTGGCGAAAACTACCTCAAAAAGCGAACGAACAACGGAAAAATCCGAGAACAAACGACTTCTGAGCGAAGACAACCAACAACCGAAAGCAAAGCCCAACACAGGAAGACGGAAGAACACAAAAAAAGTCCCAAAAACAGATACGAACGAAACCAACCCAACCCAACCCAAATGAAGATTTCTTTTCTTTTCCACTCACACACAAGCGGCCAATCCGTTGTTTTTTTTTTTTGTTGTTGTTGGGTTTAGTTTTTTGTTTTTCATTATATTTTTTCATCAATAGCGCAAAAAAAGTTTTTGTTTCTTCTGTTTTCTCTCTTTTTATCCCCCTCTAAACAATATAGAGTTCGTTATTTTGAATTCTCTCATCCATCAATAATATAATAATGATAAAAGGAAAAACTTAATGGAAACTAAAAAATAGTCAATTTTCATATATGATCACGGCGCACTCCGCATTGTGTAACGATCACGCGCGATCTACACAAAAAGAAGGTACACTAAATCCTAGGACTGCGTTTTTTTAACTTTCTTGTTTTCTCTCCAATAATTAATTGTAATAGTAATGATAATAATAATAATATGTTTAGAAGTTATATTTACAACGGTTTTAATCACCCCTCCTTTCTACTATCTCTCTCTCTCTCTCTCTTTTCCAAGAGCTTCTCTATTTTGTTTTTAAGAATATGAAATGCTTTTTTTCGCGAGATATAATTCGTTTGTTTTGTTTGTTATCCTAGTAGTGTGTGTATGTGTGATTGTGGTTCATTCTCTGGCAAACCTTTTTTTTAAGGAGCAAACCCGATAGGAAGATATCTCCTGTGCGGCCACAGAGAACACATTTCCGCGCGCGCGCGCCCTGCGCTGGAATAATATGAGTAAGTAGTAGTAGCAGTAGTAAATATTTACAAAGTGGGTGTGTTGTAATGATGGTTCTTGTATTTATTATAATCAATCGCGGGAGCGCGCGGGCGCACTTATCCAACATTTCAATGCCTTTTCTACAGAAAAAAAATCCTCGGATCACTACTAATCCCTGTTGCTGCTAGTAGTGTGATCCGTGCGCAAATGCGGGAAACTAAAACTCTATCCGTATCAAATAAAAAAAATTAAGAGGCTTACAAATTAAGAAACAATTTCCTTTCGCTCTCTTGCGTTCTCTCTTTCTTTCTTTCTACCTATGCTATATCTCTCATTCGCTCTCGCGCTCGCTTTTTCTCTCTCTTCATCTATCAACTTTGTATGTGTGTTTGTTGTGGTCATTTATAAAAGTTTGTATGTTTGTGTAATAGTATCATCGAATTAAGGGTTTGTTGTTGTTAAAGGGATTATTTGAGGGGGGGGGGGGGGGTTTGCATACATCTAAATAAGAAAACTCTACGAAAGGGAAGCTAGAAGAAAAAAAAAGTATAAATTTTTTTGTCTGTTTGAATTTGAGTGTTTGTGTAAATATGCAAAAACCCCGCTTTACTCTACTAAAAAAAAAGAACGCGAGCACGCGGCCAACTCAAATAATTCACAGTGCACGCGTTGTCGATTTTCAAATTCACTTTTGTTTAACATATATATATATACTACTCTGTCTTAGTATAGAATTAATTGCGACGCGATTGGAGGGTATCATACCGCGCGGGGGTGGCTGGCGAGGAAGTGATGATCAACGGGGAGCGGCCAGAGCCAGCCGGCGGCGCTAGTGTCTGTTCCGATTGATCCACTTGATAGAAAAAAAAAACGTCTCACTCACCTCTTACCACCATCCCTCTCGACGCGAAGTGGACCTTTTTCTCTTGTGTCAAATTTTTTGGACAATTTTTGATGGTCAATTGAATCGAAAAGATTCGCATTGACACAGGGGAAGAAGTGTCCACGTCGTCCGTCATCATTCGCCATCGTCGTCGCTCCGTCGGTTTCTAACTGTCTAACAACATTCTGTGGGTTCGTCATCGCGCTCTTCCCTTAACTAGCCTAATCCATTACCCGGCGCTGTGTGTGCAGCGAGGTCCGAAGTTGTCGCACGCGGGCGTAAAGCCGTTGCTGCTGTTTCCGCAGGGCGTTCAGCTGCTCCTGCTCGCGGCTGAGTCGCGTGCAGAGGGTGGCCGCTTCGCGCAGAATGTTTACCTTTGGTGCTCGCTCCTTGTCGCGCAGATTCGGGATCTGTCGCTTGAGTTCCTCGAAGAGATTTTTCAACCCGATCCGTCGCTGACGCTCCATATCGTTGTGGAGGTTGCGCTTCTCGAGAGTATCCTGCTCCTCGGAGGATTCGGCGCAGGGCATTTTCTTACCGCCGGTGCTGCTGGTAGGTGGCAGACGTTGCTTTTTGGAGCGATGCTGCTGGTGCTGGTGCTGGAGGCGACCGCCATTCTTGGTGGAGCCGTTCCGGTGGTGGTCATCTTTGTTGGGCCGCTTGCGAGGGTTGGATATACTGCTGGAGCCAGACGACGATGAGAAACTGTTGCTGCTGCTGCTGTTGCCGCCAGGAAGGGGAGTATTGCTTCCGGAGATGCTGGTCGAGGGAGCTGGCGTAAGGTAGTTGGGTGTGTGGGAGATTGCTCCCGCTTTGCTGGTACTTGGTCCTCCTCCGGTTCTGTACTCATCGTCCGAATGACGGCGACGATGATGGTGCTGTGAGCCACCACTACTGCTGCTGCCAGGGGTTTGCTGCGCCTGCTTGCGGGCGATTTTATGCGCTACGCGGGACTGCAGAGCGCGTCGATCGCGCGCCGTTGGATTCGTGGGCAAATTCTTCTCGCCTATCGAGACGACATCGATTTCTTCTTCTGTGGAGAAGCGGAAAAGAAAAAGAAAAAAAGCAATGATTAGTCTGAAGGTTTTCTTTTCTGTGCGCAAACGGAAACCGCAAAACATAAACGAGGGGGGAGGGAGCTCGAGGGAGAGATAGGGGTACATTCCCACAGCAATCAACCGACCTTGGACCTCATTCTCTGTGTGTGCGCTCTCTGCGCGCTTATCATCATCTCAGCGCGGAATGCGCGCTTCACAACTTGTGCACAGTGATGTCCGATTTTTGAAATTAATCGTTAATTTTTTTATTCGTTTATTTTTACAGGCTTAGTTACATAAGTCTTAAAAGGAGTCGAATTCTTCTTAATCGTTCGTCAACTAATCGATTATTTTTCAGCTTTGTGTTAAACGATACGATTAATCGATTTATCGTCACACTGAGAGAAATAATCAGTTAGACTTATACATGGTGTCGACTCAAATCCTGATAAAAAAAATCCCTGAGATCTCCTGATTTTCCAGTACTTTTTCAAAAACATTCCAGATGTCTAGAAGTAACAAAATTCTCTACTAGTTGTGGAGAAGTAGTTCTTAAAAATTTAATAGTCCAAGATAATGAAATTTATAAAGGTTTGCCGATATCTTCCAATAAATGAGTTGTCTGTTATTTTTTTATTGAGTTAAACAACGACTGAGAAGTGTCGTGAAATAAAAGAAGTTGGATTTATCGATCTTCTTTTGTGCGTTTTCGATTTTTTTTTCATTTCACAGCTAGAGACAAATAAACTGCAAAATGTAAAGCCTTTAAAAACAAAGAACGGAAGGAAATTTGGAAATTCACCTCGAGAGATTTCGCTTTTACTTCTCGTAGCCGTTTAATTAACTTTGATTCGTTTGATGCAAAAACTTTTTTCTTCCGGTTTTCCCTGACCTCTAGATAAAGATAAATTGATTGTAGAACTTGTAGAATTCACTAGATTGACATTTTCATTGACGCTATCCCTTCAAAGTGAAACATAGCATCATAAACTTTTTACATAGCATAATTGTTTCCTAACGCATGTATTCATTAAAAAACATTCATTGTTAACGTTAAAGCTTCTACCGTTTTCACTACAGTAAAAAGTTCCGTCAATTCATCCCCTTCAAAAATTCTCCAGACTTTCTTCGTATTTATCGGATCGTAGTAATTTGTTGCTTCTGTCACTGGCAATATTGTTTCAGTGTTAAGCCTGCAGGAACTCCACTGATGTTTTACAGACATTACTTGATCGGAATAAATAACGGAAGGATCAAAAGAGAATACGAATTTCGCCGCAGGATACATCAACGCTTCATAAGCTTTAAAAAAAAACATGTATTCTAAGATCTAAGATACAGTCAACTCTCCCTAAATCGATAACCGACCGAGGGACTATCGGAGTTAGTGGGGTATCGAGTTGTGGAGAGAAGAATGCTTGTAAAATCAAAGATCCCATGAAAATCATCTAGTTAGGGATAGAATTGGACAACATATAGAAAAAGATCGATCTTGACGAATCGATTTTCTAAAAGGCATAGGAATCGATTCACAGATTAATTTGGTACCAGAGAATCGATCTTTGCTGAATCGATCTTTCAAAAATCGAATGGCTTTTATCCATTTTTTTTTTCTTATTCTATATATTCTATCTTGTTTCACCATCTAATTTCGTTACAATTTTCATTTTCAGCTCAGTGAGTGTGTTGATGTGAACTAGGATTAGGTGATCTCGGATTTTTAGAAGGTCGATCTTTTCCATTCCGATTTCCGATTTTTTGGATCGATCTTTTGTACTCAAAAAATCGAGAAAATAGATTTTTCTGCTTTGATTTCTTTGAACTTAGAAAAAACTGTTTTGTATTTTTGTACATCGATTTTAAAACCATCTGATAAATGTTAAGACATAATGTCAACATACGCATTGTATTCTTAAGAACTGACGCCAGAATCAAGAATCGGCTTCGGGCTAATGACAGACCCATGACACGATTGGCTGTATGGAATCGTTGTCAACTGAGTTATGGACAGTTACCAGTTCATTAATTTATTAAATAAAACGACTCCATGGCGGCACAACAAGAATGCCCTGGAATTTTTTTTTAAACTTTAATTCTTGTGTACCCTGCATGCTGAGGAACAAAACAATTTTTTCTGATGTTTGAATAGAAATATGAAATTTGTATTCCATGTTTAAACAAAACACGACACTCCCATAGAATCAGCAGATAAATTGGAAGAAAAATCTTTTGGTTTGTCAACTCTTTTTTTCGTTAAGTTGTTTGGATATTTTCCTCCAATTGCAACTGATCGAAATACAAATGTTTTGTCTGGCAAACATTCGTAGAAAAATCCTGTTCTATTATGCCGGGTAGAGTTTGCGAAATCCAGTTGTCCGTTCCTATAAGATCTACGTCTCGTCACATAGCTTCCGCAACATCATTTTTTGCCGTTGTAAAAATTTACTTAGCCACCAAGAACTCTTTTTAAAGCTGATAGTTCCCGGTTTCTGGGCAAATTCGCAAGCTTTCTCCCGAAGAATAGAACCTACGAGAGGTAAATTGTTCTCTCTGGTTACAAGACAAAAGTTTCCATTGATCGCTCCAGCTTCTCGCTCCCAACCAACTTTATACGCTTGTTGTCTAGATTCAATTTTACTTTCCGATGCCTGTTTTTCGTTTTGCTTGAATAGTGTTGACACCGTATTTTGTGCAGTACTGAAATCTCTTGCAACTTCAGACACCTTCCGCCCATACTCTCTTCGACATACTCGATGATGCTCATCAAACGTTGCGCGCATTGGTTAGCGTTTTAATCGTTCGCCTGAAAGGTTTTTCGTGATTGTTCATACTTGAAAAGAAATCCCTTGATGACACGAACACTTCGTCTTCACTTTCCAGTGCAATTGAAATGACAGAGTTAGAAAAGCACAAAAACAAGTGTAAACGTACGCGAGCCGAGCTAGTGAGATGAAAGTTCATGGAAAAATGAATCAAAACCCATCGAGTAAAGGAAGGTATTAAGTTATGAAGAGAATAATGCTTGTAAAACCAAAGTTGTCATGGAATTCATCGAGTTAGGGAACTCTGCATTGCGATTGAAAACAAGATTTCAGCAGGAAACGAGCACTCGTAGCTGTAGATGTAGCTGAAAGTAAATTCAATATAAACGAAGCATCTCTAAAAAAAAAATCGCACAAATGAGGAATCGCACAAAAACTAGTTTTTCTGTATTGGTATCGATTTTTGTAGGAAGCATTCGATTAATCGAACGATTGACGGACATCACTACTTGTACATTCTAAGAGGGGACAGCGGAGAGTAATGAGCAGAGCGCGAAAGGGTTGAGTCATTGACCCAGATTGTAGGAGTGCGCAGTGAAAGGAACAACCGCGCGAGCCGGATTGCAGCAGGGACTCGCAATCATTTGTAATAAACAGGTGAAAATCGAAATGAATCGACAATGACGACGACGAAAACGTTGTTCGCCGCCGCCCCAATTGATCTCCAACGAATGAAATTGGATCGCTTTCCATCCGCGAAAGGCGGCGGCAGATTTAGAAAGTATCGCCTACTTGGTTTCGAAACTACTCTCCTCTCCTTCGGCAGTAGAAGCAAAATTGCCAGTGAGAGAGAGCGAGAGCGAGCGAAACATTAATAAATAAAGCAAGCCGCTTGCCGTCGCCATCACCGGTGGTGAAGAAAGCGGCGTACAAAGTTCCCTTTCTGTCAAAAAAAAATGCGCGTGTGGCAGCCGCCGCCGACAAATGTGAGCGCGGCCGGCGTCCTTCAACGAAATGTACATTTTCCGCCTAGCAACAACTCACAACTCGACAGAGTGATCGAAAGAGCTGCTGCTAGCGGTAAACGCTGATGATGATAATGACGACGATGGGAATTACACATACGCAGCGCGCGGTTCGATACACCACCCCAAAAAAGAGCAACAACGGTGGAGGAGAGTCGGTCGTCGTCGTCGTCGCCGGATGCCGGTGTATGATGCAGACATTTATCTCGCGCGCGGCTGATGATTACACAAGATTGGAGCGCAGCTTATGTTGCGGGGGACGATTATTCACGCGACACAGAAATGTATGCCACGACGACGCGGCGGCCGGCTACCCCCGCGCGCTGCTAATTCCCTCCCAAAGGATGTGTATGTGAATGTGTTCACTTTTGCGAGAGAAAAAAAATCGCGATTGATAGCGCGAGCGGGAGAGCTCGAACCGACCGACCGGAGAACGCAGCCAGTTTTGTGGGAGCAGAAACTCGTTTTCTTCCCGAGCGGTGGCCACCCCCGCCGAATCAGTCCCCGCTGTGTTCCGAGCGGTAGTTTCGTGTGCCTGTCTGCAAAAATGGGTATGCGGCGGGTACTCGACAAATATGCCAAGAATTTTTGCCGATTCTTCTCCACCTCTCTCCCACATGGAATCGGGGGGAGAGTTTCGTGTTGTCCACGTGACACCATGTGACTAACCAGCAACCCACACCCGCGGGAGAGGCGACGGACTCTGATAGAAAAGATTTTTTTCATTACGAGGAAGTGATTACCACACACTCCAAAATAATAATAATAAAAAAAGGAACTCGTTTTCGTGAGCGATGGGCTCCACACGCACACTCTATCTTTCTCCGTGGGTATGTTAATTTTAGCACGCAATGACCGAAGTCAAGGCCGCGACACGCGCGGCAGCTGTTTAGTGTTGGTTGGTTGAACACGTAAAAATTTGGACACGAAAATCATCTGTTGATATTCAAAAATGCCTTTCATTCTCCATAGCTCAATCAGAGGGTGTCGGAAAAAATAACTAATGCTGCCTGATTTCCCTGAAGTTGCCGATGCAGACTAGTGATTAGGTTTTGTACTTGTTCTGTAATTGTAGTTCTTTGAGCATTTGTGATTAACTAGAACTATAAATGTTATGAACGTTTGTCGATATCTCCGAATAATGACTTTTTTTTTATATGTATTGTGTATTGATTTATTTTGTTCTTCTCAAGTTATATTTTGTCCTGTATCGCGCTAAATCTTTTTCACATTTCTTCGCGATTTATGAATTAGATATCTGATTAATATTAATCATTAAATTAGGGGGTCTTCGTAGCCACTTGGTTATGCGTTCGCTTACTAAGCGATCGGTCGTGAGTTCAAACTCAGGGCCCTCAATTGACCATCTTTGTGTTGTTATAGAATAACTACGTCCACGCAAACATCATCAGCGATGGAGATCGATCCACGGTTAGATCGATTCATTCATACAACTGCTCTGCTCTGCAAGAAACATCGGGCTGCTGTTCTATAAATAACCCAACAATGATCAATATCAACTGTCTCCGTTGTCCGGTCTGCTAAACAATGGAAGAACAGAAAGAATACCCTTACGCCGAAATGGCTACTACTGTGTAATTTACCATAATGTAATGGAACAGAAAACTTAACGTCTAAATGGCTACTACTAAACTACTATGTAATTTACAGTTTATAGAAACATAAACATATGTACATGTACACGATTAAAACCCGGCTCTGTTACAGCTAAAATGCTAACGAGCCTAATAAATAAATAAATGGGATAAAAAAAAATCATAAAATTGAAGATACAATTGGGGAAGATCGGAAAAAAATACAGGCAATCTTTTTTTTGTGCAACCTGTTTGTGCTATTTTTTTATTTGAACAATTGAAATTCCGATTCAACAACAAAATCGCACATAAAGTGTCGCACAAATGAGAAATCATACAAGAAAGAATCATAAATATGTTTGCCTGAATACAGAAAAATCAAACGTTCGAAAAATACAGAAATATTCAAAGAAAAAAGAACAGAAATTCAAAAATTTAGAATGATCAGAGCATTTTAAAAATACGAATTCATATGAATTGCGATTTCAGAAAGAACCAAATTCAGAAAATTCAAAACTCACAAAAATTTTAACTCGACAAAGTTTAGGTTTAGAAAATTGCAAATTCAAAATTCAAAAATTAGAATTATCAAAACATTAAAAATTGAGAATTAAAAAAAATTTAAAATTCAATAAAATTGAGAATTCAAAAAAAAAATAGAAATAAAAAAACATTAAAAAAATTGAAAAACAACTCAAGAAATTAAAAAAAAATAAAGATTTACGAAAAAAACATTCTTCAATTTTGAGAAAAAATGAAAACTGGGACACTGAACGATCGGTAAATTGATAAATTTAAGTTAATTTGAAATAAATTAAAGAAAATTGAAAAAAAAATTTAATAAAAATTAATATAATGAAAATAAATCTATAGTGAAAATAAAAATTAAAATTTGATAGTTTGAAAAATGTGTAATTTTGTAAATTTTAAAAGTTTTTCAACTCTCGAGCGAATAGAACGGGGTTTCCGAATAGAGACGCGCTCGCTCCGTAAACAAATGAACTTATTTTGATAATCAAGGCCTACTTTGATTCGATACACACTTACAACTGGATTCAATGAAATTTAAAAAAATGTATATCCAAAAAATGCATCAATCGTAGCAACTTTTTTTTAATGGGTCCTAATTTTTCCGTTTACACACTCAAAACCATCGTAATTTAAATTTGTAATCGACTCCACGCGAATAAAAGTTCACCTCTTTTAAAACATAACACACAGAGGTAGGTACCGAACCTCTTTCTGGGTGAATGGAAACTGCCGGCCGGGCGGACCGGGATCGGTCGCGAGAGCGCGCGTTCACAAATGGCGTGCGACCCAGATTCTTACCGCGGCCGCCGCCCTTTTTCTAGCCGTGGTTAATTTTTCGCGCAGCGAGCGAGAAGTGAAAGTTGACTGGCTGGCTGGCGGCTGGGGGGTGTGTGCATGATCATAATTTAATCGCAACGCGCAGCGCAGCGCAGCAGCAGCAGACAGGCTGACGACGACAACGGTTTCCTTCCTTCCGGCGGATCGACCAACCAACCGGTCCAGCAAGATCCGGGTTTCAATGGGCTTCAGGATTCGCGCGCAGCGTGAAGTCGGAAAGATTGAAATTTGAGTGTGAGAACATTTGAGCTGCAGTCGTTGAGGGTTTTTTTGGGGGGAAATTTAATTCCAGACAGCGAACGAGAATGCCATCGAACCCAACTGCCCAACCCTTGCGGTTGCTGCTATTATATACAGCAAACACACAAAAAGGAAGAACTTCCCGCGCGCGCCAGAGCAAGTGTCATCGTCGTCGTCATTATCATCGACGGCGACGGCAGCGCTTTTTTGCTCTCATCTCTGCATTGCAAAACTCGGAAAGACAAGAGAGAAAGAGCGCTCACCCAATGATGACAATCGGTGTGTGCAGTTGGAAAGATCGGGCTGATGATGGGGAATGGGAAGTCAGACGAGACTGTCGCATTCGGTTTGGTGGTGGCGGCTGCGGCCGGCGCCAAACCAAGGTGGGTCAGGATACGAAGGTCGAACGAATCCTTCTTCTATGTGCACACACACACAGATACAGAAGGACACGCGCGCTTACTTTTCCTCCCTACATCTTTCTCCAGGGGGTGGTGATGTGATGCGCGTCGCAGGGAGCGATGAACTCCAAGCCGGTGCGACCTTGAACACACACACACGCACACGGGCAGTCCATTCACACCGCACCACGAGCGGTCGTGCGAACGCACGCACGCACGACGCACTGCTCCTCCCGGAGCCGGAGTGCCTGTGTGTTGAGGGAGTAAGCTAAAATGTCCATATAAGAGGAATTTTCCCGCCAACGCAGCAGCAGCCGGACGGACGGCGGCAGCTCTGATTACACAATGTTTCCCGTGTAATGCGCGATCAGGGCGCATGCGTTGCTCTCGGGCGGGAACCGCGCCTAGTGACGTCACTCGGGAGGAGGAAATATATCGATTTTTGAAGGCGCATTCCCGCACCCGCACAGACCACACACACACACACACACACACACGCGCAGGGGGGCAACAGCAAGACTGGCGGTCGGTTAGAGCCGAATGGTCAGGTATGGGAATGAAACTTTGCCAATGTACAATAGAATCGGTACGCTCTGTTTTGTCCAGTACAGTGTGCGCTTCCAGTGGTGGTCGGCTATGGAATCTTCAAGTGGCAGTTTGGTCAATACAAAGTCTATCTCTTGAGATCCTGTGCATTTATTGAAGAAAGTGTTGTTGTGTCCAGTTTCCAATAAGATTCATCGTCAAAATGCAACAGTTTCTATGCTTTTTCAGGATCGTATCCAATATCCGGCATCGCTTCTTTGCCTGCTCATGGTGTTCCGCGATCCGCGGTTTTTTTTAAGAAATTTTCTGTACATAGTCACATCTATCCGACAACAAAGGCTTCGCAAAATCTTTCTCACATTTCTTCGCGATTTATAAATTAGAAGTGCCTCTTTTGGTTCTGAATTTTGGCAAATCTTCAAGAGTATGGTGGACTGTAAACTTCCTAGCAATCTGTACAAAGCAGAGTATTGGAGTTTGTGTTGGCTACGTGACTAGTTCTCACGGCCCGTTAAAGAGTCAAATAGTATAAAAAGTGGAAGTTGAAGTTATTGATTCATGCAAGCCGGGGGTAATTCTGCGCCTGCATGTTTTTTCTTCCATTCTGGAATCTGTTTTTCTTAACACGGACTACAAAAGCGAATACGAACATATAATCTATCACAATGCATGAATCGTGCTTACATGGCATTTGTTCAAACTCTTTACTCACAAAGGGTTGAATTCAATTGAGTTCGAAAATTGTTTCATTCAATCAATAGTATCATCAATACAAACAAATGATTACTAAGCCAACGGTAGTCTCACGTCAACCTTGCAGTTATATCATAGATACAATCCACCCATTTTTTCCAGTTACGTTTTATTCTAAATCCGACAGAGTCGGTTTGGGGTTAAATTACTCACCGGAATCGGACGGCGTTTGGACTCCCAGCTCGTTCGGGTTGTAGCGGTTCTTTGGCCGTGTGTAGCTGTGGTCACCGACGTGCGTTCCCTGGTACTCGTAGGATGACGACGACGACGACGAAGAAGAAGCGGATGACGAGGAGAATGAGGGGCGCGCTTCCTGGTGGTGATGATGATGGCTACTACTGAAGTCACCACCAGTCGATGTGCCACCATCGTTACAACTGCTTCTGCTGTCGGGATGAGACTCAACGTCGGTATCGGAGTCCAATTCTTCCCCGTTGCTTTCCTCTTCCTCCTCCTCGTCCTCCTCGCCATTGTCCCCACCGTCCATCTCTTCCAAATCATTGAGCAGATCGGTGAGGGAGCCAATTTCGCCCGTCGAACCGGTCATAAACGTCCGCAAGCTGCCACTCTCGGTGTCCTCCAGCTGCATCTTGAGCATGTTGATTATCCGCGAGGAGGACGGATCGTCGAAGTGATTGTTATGGTGGTGACTGCTGTGGTGTCTCGAAGAAGAGCCGGCACCCGAAGAACCCGTCAGGCTCAACCGGTTGGATCCGATGGTACAGGTGGCCAGATCGATGTTGTGCTTAAACTCCGGTGGATCCTCGTCCAGACTGAGCGGCGTGTCGGGCCGATTGTGCAGCGGGATGGTGCTTTCGCGCTCGCGTAGGAAATCGGCCGTGGAAACCGTTGGAACGCGGTTAATGTGTTGCTGTTGTTGGTGCGATTGTTTGACTCTCGGGTTGATCAGAAGCGATCGTCCGGCGGGAATCTGAGCCGCTGGCATCTTGCTGAGCGTTGACGCGGCCGCGGCGCCTTTCGCTGTGATGTTATTGTTGATATTGATTGCCGAATTGTTGGACGGGGTGAGAACGGATTTCTGGGTCATTACGGCGGCATTGCTGTTGAGGCTGGCCGCGGCGACCGCTGTTACGGTGCTGAATTTGTTGCTTCCGACCGGTTCTTGGCCGCAACCAAATTTGCCCGGATGGGACTGATCAACGCACGTTCCCGACCACATGCAATCGTGGTTCCGGATCTGCAGCTTTGGCGAGGCCGGATTGTATCCCCAGCCGTTGGACGCACAGCTGCTCACACTGCCGTAGGTCTGCTCCAGCTCGGCCGCACTCGTCAGGAATTCGGACGTCGGGAGATCCATCAGCTCGAAGCCGAGGTCATTCTCCCAGTCGATGTTGGTGTCGATACTGTTGGTATCGTCCCAGCAGGAGGGTATGTCCTGCCTGTTTGAAATCATCTTGGGTTGTGTTTTATTGTGCGCGCTTGTGTGTTATTCTGCAAAATAGAAGGTGGGAAAAAAGAGGGTCCATTACAATCCGGTGGTAAAAACACTCGTAGTAGGCTGTGACAGTGAGTCCGACCTCAATAAAACAAAAAAAAAAATGATCGCGATGCGAACTTCGAGGAGGAAACGGCCACTCGAGTGAATGTTTATACCGGCGTTTTTTCGTCTGTTCCTCTCCCACTCTCGCGCATTCTGTGTTATTGATTTTCGCTTCCTAGCTAGCCTCGCGCGGACAAGACATTGAATGAAATGCACAGGCAACAGAAGCGGCACATATTGGGGCTCCCACCACAAATGCGAAACATACAGAAGGGAAATGAGGAAGATAATGCCATTATCATTATTACCGCGCGCAGCGCACCTCTGCCACCACAGAGAAAGAGAAGTTTGAGGCGTCGGCGGTTGCTTTGCTTATTGAAGACCAGAGTTCACAAGACGAAAGCAGCGGAAGAGTGGAAAAAAAACTATAATTTTCTGCCCCGACGACGCGAAATGCCCTAAGACTTTTTCTCACCGACCGACCGATCGAATCACAGCAGGCAAGTGTTGAATTCGTGCGTATGCTAATTTATGTCCATTCGAATTTGCTCATTTCATCTTTATTAATCGCGCTGCTACTTCTTCTCTACTATCAAAGTTTTCTAGGTTATATAACTCACCCCGCAAGCGAGCGAGTACTGACCGGATTTCATCAATTACCATTATCATCGTCCCGCACAGGATTAATCCTTTTTCCGCTGCCACCATATGGCACAAACAAAATCAAAAAGAAAGAAAAATTCACCGTTTTCGCGCGACCTATGTTATGATGTGTATAAATCTATCTCTTTCCCACGCACAATTAACACTCATTGCGAAATTCCCCAAACTCGAAAGAACGCCTGCCGAACCGAAGTAACCGATGATGATGTGTTTCGCAACGATGCAAAGCGATCGTAGTAACCATCTTTTTTTTTTTTGCAACACTTACCCCGAATCCAAGCGCTTCCACGAAAGTTGAGGAAAAAAAAATTCGAAAGACGATGATGTATCCTTTCAATCGAACACTAAAAACTACTGAAACACTTACACTTTCTTCTAAATATTCACGCGTAGCTGTCCGGTATTTTTTTTTTTTCGTCAGAGAATATTGTCCCAACACGCAGAACAAAAGAAAGGGCACTTTCACACAAGTGCTGCGGCGCTGCTACTTCCGCTACCGATCAGAGCCGAATAAAATCAAATCTTCGGCGCGCACTACTCTCTTGTGTGTTATTAATCCAGCGACTGACTGACTGACTGTGCACTCTCACTCACTCACTTGCTAAGCTACTATATTCGTTTGCTGTCGTCGCCTTTTGTTCGAGGAGCTTTATTCACAACAACCACAACGCGACAACAATGCTGCAAGTGCCGGCGTCCTCGTCGTCGTAGCAGCCTATTGTTCTTCAACTTGTTCACCACTGTTGTTGTTACTGTTACTGCTGCTGCTGGCTTGGAGATCAAGTTCGTGTTTTTAGTCTTCTTCGCGGCTGCTGCGATCGTTTTGCTGTTGCCGGGGGCAAACACAACAATGATAGTGGGCTTATTGTTTGATGGCGTCGTTTTAGAAACCGAGAAACCGAAAAGTCGTACCGGCATGACACACTCACGAGCCCAGTTTTTTTTTTTGCCTGAATCACTTGCGCTCTGCTGCTTGCCACCACTTTCACACCAAAAATTCTTCTGTTTCTGCTGCTGGAAGGTCACTTTAGTTTTCACAAGATGGAGGTGGCTTTTTCCAAGAAAAAAATATTGCCTTGGTTTTTTTTCCTGCTTCCGAAAATTCAGTGCACGACGCGTAAACTGTCCGCGAACGCTGGAATTTTCACCAAGTTGTCACACGGAGAACACACAGCGGGAGTCTTCTAGATCTCCCCGCGCGGCAAGTGAACAAGAACAACCGAGAATTGAATTCCTTGTTTGCTAGAGACCCGGCAAGCGAATGCGGAGGAGACGCCAAGAAAATCTCAACTACCAAACGGAGAGTATATGTTCGCACTTCTTCTTCTAGAGAGAGAGTGAGAGAAATAACTCAACTCAACTCAACTTAAAAAAAAAAGAACAGTGTCCAAAAGAACGCGCGTCGGTATTTTTTTTTCTTGGTTACTGCTGGTTACCTCAAGGAGAGAGCAGAGGAGCAAACGCGTACTGTTCAGAAGCGATCTGAAAAGCCACTGAGCCCAACTTCGCTACTTGTTCGCCCCGAGACTCTGGTGGTGGCGACGGCTTTCGCACTCCGATACACTCCGACCCGCGCGCGCTCTCTCTTCAGGAGATCAACACTTTTTTCCTCCGTTTTCTTGGACCTCTTTCTCTACAGTACACACACACGCTCACTAAACACTTTTTCTTCGGTGCTGCCTTCCGCCGCTCTTACACCGTGTGTTCTTCTTCGTACTCTTTTTTCTTCCTTCGATTGCCTTCTTATTCTCACTACTGCACCGATGGAGAGTGAGCTAGAGGAAACGGAGCGAACGAAGCGAAAAACCCACCACTCTGATGCACGGTTTCCGTAGCAATAAAACTTCGACTTGCTGCGAACTATCTTTTTCCATACCACACTTGCACACATTCTCTCTCGCTCTCGTGTTTTTCTCGCTCTCGTTCTCTTCGCACACTAGAGAACTCTCCGCAAGCAAAACAGAAAAGAATCGTCATCATCATTTTTTGCACATCGCATCGCGCGTTTGCCGGTCCCCCCCGAATGATTGCCGCTCAGAGAGAGCGCGCTGTGTGCGTGTGTTGGTGTGCACCACCGCGGCGGCGGTGGTGGTAGGGGAAGTGACGAGAGAGAGAGATAGTTCGTTCGCTCGTTTCTCTTTACACGAGCGCTATAAGCGCGTCTCACTGTTGCCGGGTGGTGACCCATCGAGCACACATACACACACACACGCGCAGCCCCAAACCACTTAGAATTTCCCTTCTCCACACTCCTTTCGGGGTAAAAACAGAAGAAAAAAAATCTTTCTGCTAAACGAACAATCAATTGTGTTGCACTCAAGAACAAAAAAAATAATACAACACAATAGAATAGAACTCCACATAGCAATACTGTTCCACCACTAATAATGCAATATACCGGGAATTTGAAGAGGAGTTCTCTGTATTCTCCTCTCTATTGTGGTTGTGGAGCTGTTCACGCGCGGGAGACGTGGCGCACCAACACAGGCGGCCGGCCGGCCGCCCTGCCTTCCTCCCGCGGAACGTGTGTTTGTATACACAACACACAATCGCCCCCCAATCGCTGCTGCTGTGTTTTATGTACGAAATAAATAATAACACACGTGCGGTATCCACAGCATCCGCGCGCTCTCCCTCTCTCTCTCTCTCTCTCTCTCTCTCTCTCTCGCTATTTCTTCTCGCTGCTCAAAGTTCGCTTTCTGCTGACCCTCCCCCCCAATGCTTGTCTTCCACAACACGCTGCATTCATTCCAAAACTAAGCCGCCTCGCCCTCGACCGCCCCCGCCCTCTGGCACAATCGAACCATTGAACACTAGCCAAACATTACGCGAAATGTAAAGTTGGCGCTTAAATCTTGGCTCTATGCATATGTACTGCTAGAGCGGTGTGTACTGATGTAGCCCCCTTTCCCCCCGTCACACCGCGACGATGCCTTTTCTGGGATCCAATAACTGGCGGGCAGGGATGCCAGATTACACACAACTGTTTATTCATTATATGTAATATTTTTTGTAGAAACGTATAACTTTAAGAAATCAGTGAACCATAAAATAAAAGTAACGTATGATTTTCATTTTTTTTTTTGTAATTTTTTTCCCCGAGCCATTTCATCGCGCTGTATTAACCCTTAGCGGTCGTTTGACTGCTTTCAGCCACCACAGCAAGGAAATACACCCAGGTGTTTTACGCGGTTTTTTTGCGCGGATTTTACAATCAACGCGGTTTTTTTTACGCGGTACCCGAGTAAAAAAGTCATAGGAGGGTTGTGTCCGAGACACGACCGCATAGTTGACGTAGGATTCCGTTAGGCTATCTATGAAAAATAGTCATATGCGTAATAGCATGAAAGCTCAACCATAATGAAATCGTTTAATTTTTCTAGTTTTGTGCTATGAACATTTAAGCATAACCCCTATCTATAGAAGTCATAGGATCATAGGAAATAACTCGGTCGTTCACCAGTTTGCGTGAGATATTAGGCTGTCAAAAAAGTCCTGCGGTATTTTTTTTGAATTTTCATTTTTTTTTTCCAAAATATATATTTTTAAAAAGGCTCATATGGCGTTAGCCTCACGGGGCCGGGAGTTCAATACAATTTTTCTTATTATCTATGTTAGTAATATGTAACCGATTACTCGCGGTTGGCTCGAGGTTAGTATTACAAGTGTTTTCGTAATTGGGATGTTGCTGTCTCCAATGCTCTGTACGTGTGCCCGACACGGGATGCTTCCTATTGGGATGCAGCTGACCATTAATCAGCAACGCCCCCTAGTCTGTACCCCATATCTAGCGTGGTGCGTCTTTCTCGACTCGAGGAATCCAGGATAGAATGGTCACTAGCCGGCGCAATCATCAGTTCGTGTAGAGTTGTCATGAGCGGTACAACCTTTGGCTCTTGTTGAATGATCAGTGGACTGCACAACCTTCGGCCCGTGCATCTGTAAAGAGTGTGTGTATGTATTGCCGCGACTAAGTAAAAGTTTATCGATCGGATAGGAGGGATATGAAACGGGGACACAACGAAGGAAACATCATTAAACGTTGACATCGGCGTTCCTGAGGAACAGGTATAGATGAAGCAGAAGATCAGGATCACGGCTACCTAAGATATCCCGGATGGGGATATCCGATTGTCTGCCTTGTGCTCTCAGTGCTCTAGAGAGCTGAGAGCGAGCAGCATGGAACCGGATACACGACCAGACAACATGCTCGATGTCGTGGTAGCCATCGCCACAATCACAAAGATTGTTTGCTGCGAGCCCAATGCGATAGAGATGCGCGTTTAGGTTGTAGTGATTGGACATAAGCCGAGATATCACGCGAATGAAATCACGACCTACATTCAATCCCTTGAACCATGCCCTCGTCGAGACCTTAGGGATAATCGTGTGTAACCAACGATCGAACTCATCTCTACTCCACATGCGCTGCCAACTAACGAGTGTGTCCAGACGAGGAATGTGAAAAAAATCATTATAGGCAATTTGCCTTTCAAAAAGTGTGCCTTCTGAAGCGCCCACCTTAGCTAGCGAGTCCGCTTTCTCATTCCCCGGAATCGAGCAATGAGAGGGAACCCATGCTAAGGTAATCTTGAATAATTTTTAGACCAAAACACTCAATAGTTGTCTTATTCTTGTTAGGAAATAAGATGAGCGTTTATCAACCTTCATTGAGCGGATTGCCTCTAATGAGCTGAGACTGTCTGAAAAAATAAAATAATGGTCGATGGGCAATGTTTCAATGATCCCCAGTGCGTAGTATATCGCACCCAGTTCAGCAACATACACGGAACAAGGATCTTTGAGTTTGAAAGAGGCACTGGAATTTTCATTGAAGATGCCGAAGCCAGTGGACCCGTTTATGAATGAACCGTCAGTAAAGAACATTTTATCAGATCTAACTTTCCCTTATTCTGCCGAAAATATCGGCGGAATAGAATCGGAGCGTAGGTGATCTGGGATTCCATGGATTTTTTGTCGCATGGACAGATCAAAAATGACAGAGGAATTGCAGAAGTATGGGAAGCAAACTTGGTTGGAGATGCCTGGTGAAGGGTGCACGTCGTGGGTAAGGTACTCATGGTATAAAGACATAAAACTTGACTGAGGAGTCAGCTGGAGTAGATTTTCGAAGTTATCAATCACCAATGGATTCATGATCTTGCAACGGATGAGAAATCTGTAGGATAATTCTGTGAACCGAAGAGTAAGCGGGGGTACTCCTGCCAAAACTTCGAGACTCATCGTATGTGTCGAATGCAAACACCCCATGGCTATACGCAGGCAACGATATTGTATCCTCTCCAGCTTGAGAATATGAATCCTGGCAGCTGATCGGAAGCAAAAACTGCCATATCCTAACACTGATAATATCGTTGTTTTGTACAACTGAATGAGGTCTCCTGGATGAGCACCCCACCATGTTCCGGTAATTGTTTGGAGAAAATTGATTCTTTGCTGGCATTTCTGTTTCAAATACGCAATGTGTATTCCCCAGGTACATTTAGAGTCAAAATATACTCCAAGGTATTTGAAAAACATCGAGTGTTGGATCGTTTTGCCGGATAGGTGAAGCTGGAATTGGGCGGGTTCGTGCTTCCTAGAAAAAACGACCATTTCGGTTTTCTCCGTAGAGAATTCGATACCCAGCTTGAGAGCCCACGTGAACAGATTGTTCAGGGTATCTTGCAACGACTTTTGCAGAGCGACGGGATTAGTACCCGTGATGGAAATAACTCCATCGTCTGCAAGTTGTCTCAGCGTGCAGTCTCTAGTTAGACAATCATCCATATCATTGACGTAAAAACTGTACAAGAGGGGGCTTAGGCAGGAGCCTTGTGGTAGGCCCATAAAACTGTAACGAGAAGATTTCGAGCTGCCATGAGAGAAAATCATGTGCTTTTCTGACAGTAAATTGTACAGGAAATTGTTGAGAATTGGTGAAAGTCCACGATTATGAAGCTTCTCTGAGAGAATTTCCATGGAAACTGAATCAAATGCCCCTTTGATATCGAGAAAAACGGAAGCCATTTGTTCTTTGCGAGAAAATGCGATTTGGATTTCAGAAGATAGCAGCGCGAGACAATCATTTGTCCCTCTACCTCGGCGGAAGCCAAACTGCGTATTTGACAGCAAATTGTTCGTTTCGACCCACTTGTCCAAACGAAGTAGAATCATTTTCTCTAACAATTTACGAATACAGGATAACATTGCAATCGGCCTATACGAGTTGTGATCGCAAGCCGGCTTGTTGGGTTTCCGTATGGCTATCACTCTCACTTGTCTCCAGTCATGCGGGACAATATTCAGCTCCAGAAACTTGTTGAACAAGTTCAGCAAACGCTGTTTTGCCAAGTCGAGAAGATTCTTCAACAAGTTGAATTTAATCTTGTCCGACCCCGGAGCTGAATTGTTACATGAGAGAAGGGCAATTGAGAATTCCACCATCGAAAAATTCTCATAGTCGCATTGGAGTGGAATGTCGCGTACGACGCTTTGTGCAGGAACGGAATCGGGACAAACCTTTCTTGCAAATTTGAAAATCCAACGGTCAGAGTATTCCTCACTTTCATTTGTATGGTTCCAGCCACGCATTCTCCTAGCCGTATTCCAAAGAGTGCTCATAGCTGTCTCCCTTGACAAACCATTGACGAACTTTCGCCAATATCCACGCTTTTTTGCTTTAATCAGACCTTTTAGTTTGGCTTCTAGATCTTGGTGCTTTTGAAACCATTCCACTAATCCAGTTTTCCGGAATTTTTTGAAAGCGGATGATTTTTCAAGGTAGACCTTTGAACACTCCTTGTCCCACCAAAGTGATGGAGGACGACGTCGGAAAGTGGTGGCAGGTACACGTTTCTTTTGAGCTTGAAGTGCGCCTTCGTAAATCGAACTCGATATAAAATTATACTCTTCGAGTGGAGGAAGTTCATGCATTGAAACAATTGCTTCAGATATTATTTCTGCAAATTTTCTCCAGTCAATATTTTTCGTGAGGTCATACGCAATATCGACTGACTCACGAGAACCTGATTCATTGGCGATCGATAAAATTATTGGCAGGTGGTCACTACCGTGGGGATCTTGGATTACATGCAATCCAGGGATAACGAAGAAGAGCAAAGTGATATGTCTAGCATACTTGCCCGTGCAGGAGGGTTGGCTATTCTAGTTGCTTCCCCAGTATTCAAAACTGTCAATTTGAAGTTGTCGCACAGATCATAAATCAAAGTGGCACGGTTGTCATCGTAGAGTGAACCCCATGCTGTTCCATGGGAGTTGAGGTCACCTAAGATTAGCCGCGGCTCCGGCAGTGCCTCGATGATATCAAAAAACTGGTGGCGGCCAACCATAGTTCTTGGAGGAATATATATCGAGGCAATGCAGAGGTCTTTGCCATTGATTTGTGTCTGGCAAGCGACAACTTCAATGCCTGTCATCGATGGGAGAGTGACTCTATAGAAGGAGTGGTCATTTGTTCATAAAATTAGTTACAATCATCTGTTTTGAGTCAAATATGCGCCGTTTTGTTCGATGACTTATTCCCAACGAGATGCCAACTTCATAATACCCCAGTTATAGAAGCTCGCTTCCTTATTGGCAAAAAACTCGGATAGCCAACTTTCAATGGCCTCTTTTGTGGCTAACTTCTGACTACCTAGCTCGTTCGCCATGGACAAAAACAGGTGGTAGTCACTTGGTGCAAGGTCCGGACTATACGGCGGATGCAAAAGAACCTCCCATCCGAGCTCCCGGAGCTTCTGGCGCGTCACCAGAGAAGTGTGTGGCCTGGCGTTGTCTTGATGGAAGACAATGCGGCCTCTGTTTATCAAAGATGGCCTCTTCTTCATGAGTGCTACCTTCAAGCGGTCCAGTTGTTGGCAGTACAGGTCCGAATTGAGCGTTTGGCCATAGGGAAGCAGCTCATAATAGATTATTCCTTGACTATCCCACCAAACACACAGCAGAACCTTCCTGGCCGTTAATGAGGGCTTGGCCACCGTCTGAGCCGCTTCACGTTGTCGTAAGTGACCCACTTTTCATCGCCAGTCACCATCCGCTTCAGAAACGGGTCGATTTTGTTGCGATTCAGCAGCGATTCACATGCCTCGATACGGTCAAAGATGTTTTTTGCGTCAACGTGTGTGGCACCCATACATCGAGCTTCTTTGTGAATCCAAGCTGCTTCAAATGGTTAATAACGGTTTGATGACTTATCCCCAGCTCTTGGCCGATGCTACGGCTGCTACTATGCCGGTCTTTCTCGGCTAATTCAGCGATTTTGTCGCAATTTTCGACGACAGGCCTTCCGGAGCGTGGCGCATCTTCGACGACCTCTACACCAGAACGAAAACGTTGAAACCATCGTTGTACGGTGTAAATGGAAACTGTATCGGGTCCATAAACTGCACAAATTTAATTGGTAGCTTGAGATGCATTTTTGCCTTTGTCATAGTAGTACTGTAAAATATGTCGGATTTTCTCTTTATTTTGCTCCATATTTGCGACACTATAACTCACGAACGACTTAACCAAACAAAACACTGTCAAGGACTACATTATAGCTACAAATACCTTTCCAACAAGCTATAGTATGACTCGATACAATGAATACAACTAGAACTACGCGCTTACAACGATACCTCGCGGAAATACCGCAGGACTTTTTTGACAGCCTAATATTTTCAGAATATGCATTTCAATGAAGAAAAATAATATTAGTAAACTATATGAAGCACTCTCAAGCAGCTCAATCCGTTTATTGATCAATACGGAATATTCAGGGTTGGCGTGGACATTTTCATTTGATCGCTCTGGAATTTAATACTTCGATTAGAACGACCTAAGTAAGAAGCGCATGATTTTACCTTTTGAGTTCTAGGTAAGAGTACAGAAATTCATCCGCAGAACCTTATGCCAACAATGAAGCATGATGGGGGTTACATCACGGTTTTTTTTTACAAATCGTCACGGTTTCTCTACGAACCATCACAGTTTCTTCACAATGTCCCGAACCACTCAAAACTTCCCCTCAGAGTTCAGATATAACCGGATAGAACATCTGGGAAAGATACTGGATGATCCATTTAGAAAAAAGATGATCAATCAACAAAAATGAATTGAAACAAGCTTTGATACAAAAATTGCCCAATAGTCCATCCATTTTCCTCAGTCATTGTTAATTTGGTCAACTCTATACTACAAAGACCACAAACAGTCATAGGTGAAAAGAGAAACACAACCAAATGCCATGTAAATAATACGAATAACCATACGAATTACTTTTTGTTACATTTTTACCTTTGATACTTTTATTATCGTGTTTTCTGTTTTTGAATTTTGAGTAAGAAACATAGATTGATTATTCTGCTTCCCGGTTTGACCACCGTTTGTCTTTTTTCGTGCTTGCTAGGTTCCAAACTGGGCTTTCACCCGAAATTATGCATCCAGACGAATAATTTTCGGACCCACTTACCCACGAACAAAATAAATGAACTCGTATGTTTTTGGAGCAACATAATGAAAATTCGCTATTTTTGCCAATATGGCTTGGTATGAGACTGATCCGATTAATTTTCCTTTCCCACCTATCCCGAGATAAAAGACAAAACGACACCAGATACGACTGTTATTTTTTTATGAATTTTAGCCATTTAAACAGAGGCGGCAGTTGGCAGCACTGCTGCCGTAGCAGAAAAATTATAGGAGGTTGTGTCCATGATACGACCGCATTGTTGATGTAAAATTAAGCTGTTATTTTTATAAGTCGCTTGTTTATACCTTCGGATATTATTCTATAATGCTGTGAAATTCTAGAAACAACTGCTTAGTAGAATAATCTCTGAAATGGTTTTTTAATTGTAGAATTAGTTGACGATAATTGACTGATGATTCATTCTTGCCCTCGCAAAACAACGTATGTCGCAATTTATTTCATGTCAATGTATTGCAAATTTACCTCGAACGCTATTCCGGTGGCCTTTTTCGCAATAGACATAGACTCGGCTACCGTCGATTATATACTTGTTCAACCAGCACCATTACTCCATATCTCCTAACTACATCAATCCTTGGCACCGCATGGAAACAACAACAATGACAACACTTGCGAGTATCAAATATTATGCTACATGTTATTTAGGATTGCCTCAGTGGAATCGCACCTCTAGGCATCGTTCGTATAACGTAAACCAAGCGCAAAACAAGCGTTCGCCATAGCATGCATACAAACCATTACATTGGTGGCTTGAAACTACTAGGAATAGAAACACTGCTCATCATCTTGCGCTATTCTCAAAAGAAACGCTTCTGTTAATATTACTGGCCTCGAATTACTTTCTCATGCTCGAGAGAAGCGCAACTGTCACCCTTAGTGGAGGAAGTTTTGCTACTGGTAAGCGAAACCTAATCACATACAAAATTCCAGAACGACATTTACTTTCTGGGTGATTAAACAAGCGAAATAAACTCTTTTGTTATTATCAACAACCTCGAAAACAGTAGTATTGCTTCATTATGATCAATATTAGCGCAAATGCAATCCTAGTTGAAGGCAGATTTGCGACTGGCACGCGAACCCAAATAACTTATAACATTCCAGTAAGACATTCAAGATGCTTGGTTTTCCCCAAATATTTTTTTGGCGCACAACCTTAACGCCTGCTTCGGCATAACGTCAGTTTAATGCATTGATGCATTCTCAAAAGCACCAACGAAGCCCTTATGATGACGGAAAACAAACAATGTTAACTGCTTGGAAAAAGACTGAATTATGCCACACAGTTTGTACTCTGCTGTAACACCCATCGATGCGAATTCGCTGATGAGTTTTTCAAGAGCGACCGCCTTCACTACCAGCGGGGGGAGCTTGATTTTGGTTGCTGCCTGGGTAAGGGTGGGTTTAGACTAGCAATATATTCATGTGAAGAAATATGATGAGATTTATAGAAATCGCATCAACCGTTTACACTAGCGTGAATTTCTATAATGAATATATTCATATTTTCGGTGAATTTATTCACCTGAAGTAGAACTGCATCCAACTTTAGTGATTTCTCACCAGGGAGAAATTCACAAGCGTTTACATATGCTGAATTTATTCAAGTTATATATACCTCGAATAAGTGTATCATATTTATTCTCACCCGTTTACACATATTTTTAACGTGAATAAATCCATCTATAGCTATAGATCTCCCTAATGTAAACCCGCCATAACGGCGCTTACATTTTCGTCCGACGCGTCGTAGTCGCCTACTTCGCTGTTGTTCGATGCGGTGTCACACTCGCGAAGGCTCGGTTCAGTGCGAGCACTTTTCACTGCACCAACACCGCGTGCATCATTGGATGACGCTTCGTGTTTTGCAGGGCTCGAACCAGCCTTCCTCTTCTTCTTGCCCATCACACACTAAGCGAAGCGTCCAATTTATAACGCGGAAAGAAAAACACACGATACGAATAACGCGAAAAACGAACTTAAAAAACCACACGACGATATCCAAGTTGGATTACCACTGGTGGGGTCCAATCTTAAGACGCGTCCACATTACGCCAATCGGCCTTGGCGGCCCGGTAAAGCCGACTAACTGTGGACGTACCGCCCGGGCTTGCCGACGTGCCGAAAACCGACTCGAATCAAACCGAAGCCAACCCGAAACAAGTGGGTCCGGTTCGAGAAAGTCGAACCAAAACGAAATGAAGTAAATTAGCGTTGATGACATTGTGTTTCGTGTGTTCGTGATGGCTTCGTGCATCCGATGGGATTTCGGCTTCGTGAACCCGATGGGGCGTCCACATTACCTAACGAACCGAATATGCCGCCTGGTACAGGCCGATCGGCATTAATCGGCATAATGTGGACGCGCCTTTAGATCGAAGCGCAGCGAAAGCCACGGCTTACAGAGACAAGGCTAGTTCTTTAGCGAGTAAACATTTTTTTTGATGACGTCATCCGAATTGTCAGTGTAAACAGTCGCCAGTTGTATTTTGTTTTCCGACTTACGCGTAAATGTTCCTGAAATGAAAAATCGAAAATGGTTCAATGCGCTGTGAGCGGGTGTATAAATTATGAAAATGACATTATCGGGCCAAAAAAGAGATTCTTTCGCTTTCCGAAAAACCGAGAATTATGTTCTTTGTGGATAAATGTTTTATCAAATTATTCATGGTGTTAAATATAATCAACTATATTATCAACGCACAAACTTACAAAGCACAAAAAATAAAAAATAAGAACACATTGTTTACTTCAACGACTCAGATGACGTCACTAAAAATGACTGATCCGAAGTAGCTAGCCTTGTCTCTGTAAGCCGTGGCGAAAGCAAAGTGAACTGGATTGCTCAACAGTCCGACGCCGAATGAAAGTTTGCCTCAGCGAGATCCACTGTTTATACTCTAGGCAAGTATTTCCCTTCATTCTTCTACTTTTCCTGTGTTCACGGAGACTTTAAATCCTACTTACTTAAATCCTTAAATTACTCCTTCGTTGGTCATCGATAAGTTGCTCGTTATTGACAGCTCTGTTCGGGAAAGCACACAAATGGACAGAACAAATGAATGAGAAAATGGAAACACTTAAAGTTTTCATGAATTTTAACCATTTACAAACCAGGGGATTCTAATGTATAGCATATAAAACAAATCTTAGAGAATTTCGGATTCGTTTAGTATAAAGTGACCAGATGGTTAGACGTCTAACGCGGGACACAAAAAACAAAACGTTATGTGTATACGTTATGTGAACATAAACCATAGTTTAGCGAGTCTAAACTGATCAGTATTATTTCTTTCTGAGTATCGGCACTCAGTTGTGATTTTTCGGTGGTTTAGATTTTGTTTACGTCCGAAAATCACTCGCTCAATCTGAGCATTTACGCCTGGCAAGCACGATTAAAATTCTACAATTTTCTTCAAATTACCGATGCTCGAAAATTCCAATTCATTGTTCATTGATTTTAGTGTTAACGAATGCATTCAAAAAAATGGACTTTCGAAAATCTTTCGGATGGCGATGAAAGATAATTTTTCTTTAAATCTTACGTTTATTAAGTCAACAACAAAAATAATTCAAGCTGTTGATTCGCTGCAGCAGCTCTGTCAAGCAACTTGATGATTTTTCCATACTGCAAGCTCCACCCCACAGCGAAAGAGTTGGACATCCTGAGGCAGATATAGCCGATCTGGTATTTCCAATATCATCTCTTTGCCGCTCCTTAAGCCGGGAGATCGAAGCAAAAGGCCACACGGTGAAGAAAAATCTGGCCAAAATGGACATTTTTATGCGGAAGCGTCAGACGAAACCGGCCAGGTCTCGTCTGACGCTTCCGCATAAAAAGAATCTGAGCAGAAGGCAATCACCCAGAAGGAGTAGCTTCAGGTGCTGGTGGAAAACTTCTTTCCGGCGAAAGAAGTGAAAAACATCTTTTCGTACTCATAATGAAAAACGAGACGTACTTGATGCTAGAATTCAACGAATGGCAGGGGACCGGGTACTTTACGTTCCCCAGGTAAGCGATGACGTCGAATATAATATCATTCACATCAAGTTCTCGAAGAAGATCCTTCTCTGACAGACGTGAAGGGAATGTCCAAGCCGCTCTTCTTCCGAGTCATATGGTGAACGGGGAGATATATAGTACGAAGTGTTTGCCGGAGTTGGGAAGGTGATGTGGTCTTTATGCCGAACCTGCGATCAGACCATTATGCCAAAAGATCACTGGAGGATGGATCGGCTGGAGATAAACATTGTCGCGAAGACCACCAACCTTCCCAGCATTCCCCAGCTGCACCCGAAAACTTTTAGTCGAATGGCCAAAATAGAGAGACAGACGACCACCACAGCCACGATCACGCCGATATACATATATTCATCGACCATAGTTCAGGTTCCGACCAACTTCCGTAAGACCGCACAGCGCTTCATTTACGATACTTCATCAAACAACCCTGCCTCTTCCTGTCGAGTATACACTAGTTCTTCCGACTTATTTAAAACATTAAGCCCTGACCGAGCTAGGGGACCAAAGTTGAACTTTTCGTCTGACTCACGTTGGTCCCTGCGGATCAATAGGGGACTTTTATAAAAATCATTTTCCAATTTTGTTGCTGTCGCTTCCAGTTGACACTCTCTAAACAAAAAGCCCAATGTCGGTGCGATGAAACCAGCTCAACGTATTAATCTTTGGATGCATTAGAAGCGCTCTTGAACAGTCTACAGTCTGTTTTTGACGTAGGACTACGTCTATCCGGAAGATATAGGGGGTGAAATGGAAATCTAGGCACTGAATAAGTAGGAAAAAATGCAAGATTTGGAACGCTTATAACTCGAGCATTTCTCAATAGATCGCAAAGGTTTTTGCATCAATTGATAGGAAATATATCTACGCATCTATCATAACGAATAACATTTCATTTTTCTTGAGATAAATAATTGAATAATTGTGAAATATCAAGCATTGTCAAAATGCACTATGTACCCATTTTTGATTGGTCCATTTTGTGCTCCTCAAATCGTACCGACCAAAACGGGCAACCAGAGCAGCAGCGAAATAGAATGAAGCACGATTGGAAAGGAAAAAAAAAATGAACGAAACATTGGTCGCAGTCTCACACATGCGTAATTCGTAATTCTCGAGTCAGCCAGTCAGCTTAAAAATCCCCGCTCCGCTGCCGTAACGATCATTCTCATTCAAACCGTACACCACATCGGTTCGCATCACAACACATCAACAAACCAACCCAAGCAGCCATGTCTGGACATGGTAAAGGAGGAAAAGTGAAGGGAAAGGCAAAATCCCGCTCGAACCGTGTTGATCTGGAGTTATATAGTTTCGGCCGCCGAAGTGATCGAGTAAGCTAGCAAAGCTGCTCGCGGCGATAAGAAAACCCGCATTCGGAACAGAACACATTCGGTTCGGTGGACATCATGACAACAACAGGCAGTTGCAACGAGTGGCGAGTGGCAAACGCAATCGCAAAACGGCAGCTGGTAGCAGAAGAAAAAAGTTTGATCTTTATACAAACTGCTTTGGTGGCAAATCCAGAACAAGGCGGCATCGAGGGCGTTCGAAATGGCTTTTTTCAAAACCACGAGTACTAAGTTTTCTAAATTGGAACCATTCCATAAAGCAAGGCGCTTTTCAGGGCCATTAAACCTTCCAAGAAAGAGTTTAGGAAATACAGTTCAATGCTTTCTAAAACATTATCCAAAATAATAATAAAACACAAATTGATTTTTTCATAATTTGTTTGCCAGGATATGATGAGTATGTGAATTTGTCAGTTGTTCTGAGCTTATTGATAGTTGGGGACTTTCCTGATTATACAATTTTCATTAATTCTTAAATTGTTTCCAGATTGAAAGTACAGTAATTTACAATTAGTTCGACATTTAGCTAATTGGACGGACATGTAATGCGACTTATTTAGTTGGACATTTTTGCGATCCAAATTATGACCCCACATTGAAAGTCGACACTGTACCACTGTCATCGCAAATGTTCAATTACAGGTTAAAATCGCCTCCAATGCGACACTGAGTGGCGCTTCGGCACGTCGCATTGAATGTAATTTACTGTACAACATGTCACAAAGCTGGATAGGAAGAAATTTTCCAACTGTGAAAGCTGTCGCGAGTGGCAACAAATCGCTAAACAGGAAGGTTTAGCCGAACAAAATGGGGATATCGAGTGATAACAAAACAATAAACTCTTTAGATTGAAGATAATTTTGTGATCCTGAAAAGGACCCTTTTTAGCCTGCATGTGAATCCAACGAGCGAACAAATCGTAATGAATGTATTTTTTTGCCATCGCTCCCTTTAAACGCTCATTCGTTCGTCTCGTTGGACTCGCCCCTCTGGCTGAGTCTGCCGATTTGTCTCTATCCTGTGAGTGTGTACCGCTAGAGTATAAAACACGCGTACCCCAAAAAAATATCTTATTTTCTTTCAAACCGTAAACCCGTGTGGTTGTACGGCATCGGCATCGTGGACGTAACAAAGGAGGACAAGTTAAGGGA
Organism: Toxorhynchites rutilus septentrionalis; assembly: GCF_029784135.1. Classification (NCBI taxonomy): domain Eukaryota; kingdom Metazoa; phylum Arthropoda; class Insecta; order Diptera; family Culicidae; genus Toxorhynchites; species Toxorhynchites rutilus. The sequence goes on from NC_073744.1 coordinate 196,190,982, forward strand.
AAGGCAAAGTCTCACTCGAACCGTGCAGGTCTCCAGTTCCCTGTTGGTCGCATTCACTGATTGCTCCGCAAGGGTAACTAGGCCGAACGGATTGGTGCCGGAGCACCAGTATACCTAACAGCGATTATAGAGTTTCGGCCGTCGGAGTGCTCGAGTTGGCTTGCAAAGCTGCTCAAGACAATCAGAAAACTCGCATCAAGAACAGAGCAGCTTCGGCTCGGCGCTCATCAAGGCAACAATTAGTTTCAGTGAGTGGCAAAGTGTTTCTCCGGCACGTCGCATTAAATGTAATTTACTGAACAATATGTCACAAGTCTGATGGGAAGAAATTTTCCAACTGTGAAAGCTGTGGCGAGTGGCAAACGCAATAGCTAAACAGGAAGGTTTAACCGAACAAGATGGGAATATCGAGTGATAACAAAAACACAACACCAAAGGTTCTTTTCAGAACCATCAACATGTTCATAAAGAGTAAACAGTAAACTAATCCATTTTTCAGGTAGATAGGTAGGTATTCACGTAGGAGAAGAAAATAAAACAATATATTTAAAATATATATTCAACAAAAGCTGTCCCCTTTGTATAGTCCTACGTCACTCCGGTTATGTCCCCGACATTACCCACCCGTCTTTTTTGAGGTTCATCCAAATCATCCAAATCAACATGATCAAATTGTGATATTGAAATATATTGATATCGCGGGACATTTTCGTTTCTTTTGCCAAATGCGGGACATTTCGCGGGACGGAATCTTACGCGGGACATTTTGTTGAAATGCGGGACTGTCCCGCGTAACGCGGGACGTCTGGTCAGTTTAGTTTAGTATGTAAATCGCCAAAATCCGTTCGCGGCAAAAATAGTTATTAACGTTAACTTGATTTCATAAAAACGTAACCTATTTTCTGATTTGGCACCCTTAATGAAAGACGTAGTTCTACGTCAAAAAATCTGCACACATCCAGGTTACTATCGTAGCAGGCCACGTGTATGCGCGCAGTTTTCGCGGTGTCGTAAGCCTGCAAAATTAATGCGCCGATAATATCGTCAGATTAGAGTACTACGGATCTACTAATAATTATCAATGGTAATTTTATGCCAATGGCTTTGCGCCCCTCGTACGTTATCATTCAGCTGCCATATCGCGGAGCAGGTAGTAGGCAGTGGAAATTTACCATCGTCACCAAGTGGAAACGTTTGTTAGTAAATAGAGCCCCCCCCCCCTCTCCTCATCAAAACATCATCGCACCGAAAAGCTCATCTCGAGACTTATGTATCAGGTTGTGTTTTGCTCCAGCCAATGCAACCCGTTTAGTGAAGTATTTCTAAATTCTTACTTCTAGTATTCTTTCCTTTCCTGGAACCGTATCGGGTGCAAACCGGCTCCGAGTTTCGTTCCCCCCAAATTAAAAGCGGATCGCGGATGCGTGTATGTGGGGGTTCCGAAAATAGATTCCCCCTTCGGGGAACGGCTCTTCAAGCTATGGATCTACTTTCTGTGTTGTTTTCTCTCTCCCCCGACGGATCCCCTATTGACGATCGACTATTGTATGTATAATCCTAACATAATTTGCTCGATCGTTTACGATAAGTGTGTGAAAGCTCTACGGTTCGCTTACCGGTGCACCATTCCATCCGTAGAAACGCCGCGAACACATACACACCCAAACAGGATTCCATTCGATCCACGCTAGAGAGAAAGAGAGGATAAAGAAGAGCGAGAAGGTGTCTTCGGAGCAAGAGAGCGCGCCTCGCGAGAGCGGATTGCCAGCGCGTGATATATAAGAGCAGATATCTAAGTGATTGGTTTTAGAGGCGAATGAACTGCAAAGTTTAAAGCCTCTTAAAAACAAAGAAAGAAGAAGAAGTGATTGAGGGGAAGAGAGATGTGGGATGAGCTGAGAACGGGGAAGAGGTTCCGACGTTTTGTGCGTACACATCAATGACTGAAAACTCGGCGCCCACTCGAGCCGAGAAGAGGAGCGGCAGCAGCAGCAGCAGCAGCATAAAACATTAAAGCATTAGACAAGCAAGTATCTCCGTCGATGCAATGCTGAACAGCACAATCGGGCGAAGGGATCTTTTCTCTTCTCAGCGTCTGGTCGAAGTTTACGAATCAATCAATTGGTATGTCTTCTGCGTGAGGGGCATGAGATTAGCGGGAACCTGGGGGGGCCTTGGGCTCTCCAAAACATTCCGAGTAAGGAAATGCATTCCTGAAAAATTTCTTTTTTTTTTTAATTCATTTATTTTCAACTGGCTCAGCAACGTTAAGCATCAATGAGCCGTGTTTGTGAATAGGGAAAAGCCCTTGTGAGTAGAACTATGCAAATGTTCTTTCTCAAAAAGGCATAAAAACCCTATAGTTTTGTCAAGAAATGATACAATATAAATAATTATATAACAATACATAATAAAATAAAATTTGAGGCTTCTTCTTGAGGATTTTTTGATAGAGATAACCACCTCCTTGAAGATTGCGTGCGAATGCGTGAATCTGAATGTGTTTAAGTTCTGAGGGAAATAGTTGGAGAAAAATGAAAACATTAAAACCATAGATTATTGGTAAATAATAGAATTATTAATAACAAAAAACAAAAAAAGTTGGAGATGTAAACGATAATTAAAAATAACAGAAAAAATACACACATACTCATACTTGAAAGTGTATGGACTTGAGGAAATAATATATCAACGAAATAGCATCGAGATTGCGTGTAGCCAGAACGTCGCGGATCGAAACATAGGGTGTCATTCCCTTTTCGCCGAAATTTTCTATTAAAGATAACCTGTTATTTTGAAAATCAGAGCAATACCACACAATGTGATCAATATCGTGATAACCTATACCGCAAACACATAAGTTACTATCACTAATATTAATTCGGAAAAGATGTGCATTCGAGGAATAATGATTAGACATTAGTCTGCACACTACCCGTATGAAATCACGGGAATAATTATATCCTTTGAACCATGATTTGAGGGAAACTTTAGGAATTTATTTATTTATTTGCACAAGGTAAGTATCAACAGATTACATTCAAACCAACAGATACAACTTACTTAAACTATCTTATACATAACACTAACATTATTACATTATTACAAACAAGTTATACATTCAATAGTCATGGTGATAAAATATTGTAAAACATAAACTTAAGACTAGCACGAGAATGATTAAAGTCAAATATATGATAACATTTGTTGAATATTTTACACATGCTGGTCAGAGGTTCATTTGCACCATAGTTTGTACGAGATGCCGGAATATTCAGAAACGGGTGGGAACGTAAATTTATTCGTCTTATGTGTATATTTAACTGTTGGAGAAGTGCAACGCAGTCTATATCTGACCGTAATAGATCAGCAATAAACATTGCCTTAGACAGGTCTCGACGCACATTTAGAAGTTGCAGGCTCAACAAATTACATCGACTTTCGTAACTTGGCAGGTTAACGGGATCCCTCCAGGGTAGTTTTCGAAGAGCAAAGCGTACAAATCTTCTGTATGGACTCAATACGATTGACTGCATTATTGTAGAACGGCGCCCAAATTACTGAACAGTATTCTAAAGTTGAGCGGACTATTGAACAGTACAAGGTTTTCAAACATGCAATGTCTCTGAAATCCTTTGCATAGCGAAAGATAAATCCAAGCAGAGAAGATGCTTTGCTGGCGACATATGACACATGCTGTTTAAAGGTGAGATGAGAGTCAAGCATTACTCCCAAATCCTTCACAATAGACTCTCGGTTTAGTGACTGCCCACGAAGAGAGTATGTGAAGCAGATGGGTGATTTCTTCCTACAGAAACTGATGACAGAGCATTTCGAAGCATTCAGTATCATCATATTGTTTTGACACCACTCAGCAAATATGTCCAACTGTTGTTGAAGGAAAACTGCGTCAGTACGATCGTTTATGACAAAGTACAGCTTGAAATCATCCGCATAAGACAGCTTCTGGCATTTGATTGAGAAGTGAATGTCATTCAAATACAGCAGAAATACGAATGGACCGAGATGGCTGCCTTGTGGTACACCAGATGACACAGGAAAAGATTGAGAAACATGATCACCTATTTTGACGGACATTTGACGACCTGTGAGATAGGCCAGTCGAAGCCAGTTGAGGAGTGCACCATGGAAGCCAAGCCGCTCTAGTTTGGCAACAGCAATCTTATGGTTGATTTTGTCAAACGCAGCCGAGAAGTCAGTATAGACAGCATCAACCTGTTTCCCGTTATCAAGCTCGCGGATTATAAATGATGTGTATTGCACTAGATTTGTTGATGTTGATCTTTTCTTCATGAATCCATGTTGTTCAGCAGCTATATAACTGGAACAACTGTGTTTAACGTAGTCTAGGACGATTAACTCGAAAAGTTTGGACACAGCACCCAAGTCGGCAATGCCTCGATAGTTCGTAACAGAATGCTTGTCGCCTTTCTTAAAAACAGGAAAAATGAAAGAATCCTTCCAACCGTTAGGGAAAATTCCAGATTTTAATGAGAGGTTGAATATGGCTGCAAGTGGTGTACTCAGGACGTCTATACAGTATTTAATCACCAAGGCGGGGATTCCATCAGGACCAATGCAGGTGGAGTTTTTCAAACGAAGACCAGCTTTACGGACGTCATCTATCGATAAATGTGGAAGGGGTTCAATGGCTAAGTGCATGGGAACTTCTCTTGCAGCATTTGAAACGAGTTCATCAGAAACCACTTCGCTAACGAAAACACTGCGAAAATGTGCCATGAACAAATCGGCGATTCCATCAACGGTAGACATTTCCCGATCTCCATTGGACATCGTGGAAGGAAGGCCGGATTCCTTACGTTGATCTTTCACGTGATTCCAGAAACTTTTGGGATTAGATCTAAGCTTATGTTGAAGACGATACTGATGATTGCGATAGAGATGCAGCCCGCTTAGAGGTTTTTAGGCGCTTCAAACGATGACTGGACCATGGAGGGTGAATTAGTGAGAGCGAAATTTTCTTTGGTACGAACTGGTCGATTGCGTAACCAACTATACTTGTAAATATATTCGATGCAACATTCACGTCACAACCTCGCATTTCTTCATCCCATTTAATGTTGTCGAGAAAAGCGATCATTCTAACGAAGTCAGCTTTCCGAAAGTCGTATGAGATGCTTCCTGTGGCGTTTCGGTAAGGAAAAGCCTGGCACAATTTTAGCGATACTTGTAGAGGTGGGTGGTGGATGCAATGTTTCACTAGTGGCTCAGGTGCCTCAAAAATTGAGCAGTTGGAAATTAGCTCCTGACTGAGAAAACATAGATCGAGCAGTCTATGATTCGCATTGGATACACTATTCAGTTGACGGAGACCTGCAGTACTATAACTATCCAGAAGGAATGATAGAATACAGCCACCGACCTTTATCACTTCCATTCCAACTTGTCTGCCAAGATTCAAGTGCACGTTCACGAGGAATATTGAGATATTCATCAAAAGTAATGGGCCTATGAAATAAGACTCCTTCCATTGCGCCCTTTTTAGCTAGAAAATCTGCTTTTTCATTTCCTGGTATCGAACAATGAGAGGGAATCCATACAAAAGTGATATTAAATGATCTACTCATCAAAACACTTAAAAGCTGTTGGATTCCAGACAAGAAATACGAAGAATATCTAGACCTTACCGAACGAAGTGTCTCTAAAGAGCTGAGACTATCAGAAAAGATGTAAAAATGTTCGGGTGACAAGGACTGAATATGTTGTAAAGCAGTGTATATCGCAGCCAATTCCGCAACAAACACCGAACAAGGTAAACTAAGCTTACGGAATGTGGAGAAGTCAATATTAAATACCCCAAAGCCTGTGGAACCATGAAGACTGGATCCATCAGTAAAAAAAGGTTTGGTTGAGTCAATATGTTTATATCTTGACAAAAATATTGCAGGCATAACTATTTGGCGGAGATCACCTGAAATACCACTAACATAAACTTTCATTGTCAAGTCAAAATTTATAGAAGGATTGAACAAAATTGAAGGAATGGATTGGAATCCAGATGAAGCCGATGGGCTTTCCAGGGTCAGAAATTCATGATATAGTAACATTCGCTTAGATTGAGTACCTAGGGTTAGCATTTTTTCAAAGTTTGCTATCACTATCGGATTGAGTGTTTCACAACGTATCAAAAAACGGAATGATAACTCGAAAAAGCGCACAGAAAGAGGAAGGATGCCAGCTAAAATTTCTAGGCTCATTGTATGCGTTGACTGCATACATCCTAGAGCAATACGCAAACAGCGATATTGAATTCTCTCCAGTTGCAGAATATGAGTACGGGCAGCGGATCTGAAGCAAAAACTTCCATACTCCATAACAGATAGAACGGTTGTTTTATACAACCTAATTAAGTCGTCAGGATGGGCCCCCCCACCAAGTCCCTGTTATGGATCGAAGAAAATTTATTCGTTTCTGACATTTTTGTTTCAAGTAGCCTATGTGTTTACCCCATGTGCCTCTGGAGTCAAACACAACTCCTAAATACTTGAATGACAAAGAGAGCCTAATTGTTCTACCCAAAAGTTTAAGTTGCAGTTGAGCAGGATGGTGTTTTCTTGAAAACACAACCATCTCTGACTTTTCAGTAGAAAACTCGGAACCCAATTTACAAGCCCAATCAACCAAATTATCAAGAGAAATCTGCAAGGGATTATACAGATCAATACTGTCTTTGCCCATTACCGACACTACGCAATCATCTGCATATTGTCTCAAAGTACAATTACCTGATAAACAAACATCAATGTCATTTACATAAAAGTTGTAAAGGATTGGACTAAGACATGAGCCTTGAGCGAGACCCATGTAGCTAAATCGTAAAACTGACGAAGAACCATGGGAAAAACTCATATGTTTTTCACGCATAAGGTTAAACAGAAAACTATTTAATTTTGGAGAAAACCCATTTAGATGAAGTTTTTCAAAAAGAACCTCAATGGAAACTGAATCAAACGCACCTTTGATATCTAGGAACACTGATGCCATTTGTTGCTTTTTACTCAAGGCGATGTCAACCTCTGATGAAAGCAGAGCAAGACAATCATTAGTTCCTTTGCCTCTACGAAACCCGAACTGCGAAGGTGAGAGAAGGTTGTTGGATTCTATCCAGCTGTCTAAGCGACTTAGAATCATTTTCTCTAATAATTTGCGAATGCAAGAAAGCATTGCAATTGGTCTATAAGAATTATAATCAGACGCAGGTTTACCAGGTTTCAGAATAGCTATAACTTTAATCTGTCGCCACTCATGTGGAACAACGTTCTGCTCAAGAAAAACATTGAACAATTTTAAGAAGAAGTGCAAGCGAAAATTCAGCCATACTGAATGGAGGAGCAATATCATCAGATGTCTCCAGGAAGGGAGGTGGAGCGGGGGCTGAATCTGGGCATATCTTCTTGGCAAAGTCATAGATCCACCTTTCAGAATATTCAATCTGTTCATTTGAATGAGAAGAATTTCTCATTTGTCTGGCAACTCTCCAAAGAGTGCTCAAAGAAGACTCTCGGGAAAGCCCATTCACAAAGTTACGTCAATAACCTCTTTTTTTGGCTTTTATGAAGCTTTTGAATTTATGCTCCAGATAAATGTAATTGTCGTAACGTTCGCAGGAACCCGATTTACGCCAATCCTTGAACGCATTCGATTTTTCTTTATAAAGATCTGTGCAATCTTGATCCCACCACAGATTAGGAGGACGACTGCGAAACGAATTCCCAGGAAAACGTTTCGTCTGAGCATCAATAGCACTGTCAAGAATTAAACCAGTTAGAAAATTATACTCTTCTAACGGGGGTAACTCATGAACTAATGCCACTGATTCTGAAATAACTGAAGAATATCTCTTCCAATCAATGTTTCTAGATAAATCATGCTGAATATTTGTTGTTTCAGACGATTTTGAATTATTTGAAATGGAAATAGTGATTGGCAAATGATCACTTCCATGTGGATCTTGGATAACCTTCCAATAACAATCTAATGATAAAGAGGAAGAACAAAGGGATAGATCTAAGCGACTTGCGCGGCCTGGTGATGGAGCAATTCTTGTTATATCACCTGTATTCAAAATTGTCATGTTGAATTCATCGCATAGATCATAAATAGAATTAGCTCTGCGATCGTCAAAAGACTCACCCCAGCCAATTCCATGTGAGTTGAAATCTCCTAAAATAAGATGAGGTTGCGGTAGAAGCTCAGTTATATTCACAAGGTTTCGATAATTAAGCATTGTACTTGGAGGAATATAAATAGAAGCAATGCACAAATCTCTACCCTTGATACGTGCCTGACACGCAAGAATTTCAATTCCTGTGACTAAAGGCAGGGGAATCCTGTAAAATGGATAGCATTTTTTAATACCTATGAGAACTCCTCCATAGGAATCATCACGGTCTAAACGAATAATATTGAAATCATGGATGTTTAACACATTGTCCAAACGAAGCCATGTCTCAGAAAGAGCAAATGCATCACAATTAAAAAAATGGAGCATTTGCTTGAAAGAGTCAAGTTTTGGTAGAAGACTTCTACAATTCCACTGTAAAATAGTAGATTCCTCTGACTCATTCAATAAATTAGGCATCAAAATTAATGAAGGAGAGGAGGGGCCACTTTGAAACCATTTGCTTAGCTAACTGACTGATAGTAGGGAGCCAAGCAGAAATGAGACATTTCATTGAATCTGAAATTCCGAAAATATCAAAGATCCATCCAACAATCGAAGAAAAAGAAATACCTCCTGTAAATGATTGGGGTTCAGGAGCCGATTGAGAAGCGAATCTGGAATGACTTGACAATTCAGGGAAATGAACGTCATAGTTAGAGGATCCCCAACCAGGAGGGTTATTGTTGGAAGGAGCAGAAAAATGAGAAGAAGCTTCTGGTTGATTAGAGGATAACCCTCTTTTTTTAGCAGGCTTGGAGGAGGAAGTATTTTTTCTCTTTCTAGCTCTTCTCGCGATTATTGGATCGAAAGTAGTATCCGATTCATCATCCTCTGATAAAACAGAGAAACGATTTTCTGAAACCTCGGATACCTGAGGTGAAGCTGCCTTAAGAATATCAGCAAAGGTTCGCTTAGAACGATCCTTAAGTAATTGTTTAAGTTTAATAGAACGGGATTTGTATTTTGGACATTCCTTAACTGTGTGAGGAACACCTCCACAAAGAATGCATTTATCAGCATCCTTATTGCAAGTGCTTTCATCATGGTCGACTCCACATTTAGAACATTTAATTTTATTGCAACAGAAGGTTTTAGTGTGACCTAACTGTTTGCAATTAGTGCATGTCATAATTTTGGGAGTAAATAATCGAACTGGAAGACGAAGCTTATCAATGAGCACATAATTTGGAAGAGCTGTGCCCTCAAAGGAGATTCTGAAAGAACCAGATGGGAAATATTTCTTTTCGTTACCATCCATTGAAAATGAATTCAGGGATCTTACTTCCAAAATTTTCACATGAGGAAGTTTTACATCATGAAAAATACCCTCTGCGTTTTCGAAATCTTTTAGTTGGAGAGATTTTTCCGAAACCACACCATCGATTTCAACAATGTGTGCCGGAATATACACTCGATATTCATCAGTGAACAAAGAATTATTAACAATCGCATTAGCGTCTTTGCAATCCGAGAGCACAACACGAAGTTTGTCTTTATTCACTTTTGTAATTTCCAAGACACTTGAGTACTTAGACTTCAAGTCTTTGCAAATTTGGGTCACCCTTAAAGGTTTCCCTTTGGGACGGAAGAATACCACCCAACGTGTTTTCGATGATCCCGAAACGTTCTGGTATTGTCGAATTCGAGAAAAATTCTTGGAAGGAACATTCTCAATGATTGAATGCTGAAGAGAATTAATTGGATTTCGAATCGAGGTGAGTGAAACAGGATCATTTGTTGGATGTGTAGAATTTTATGTTGGGTTGGGTGTCGAATTTGACAGTAATTGATTCTTCTTTTTCTTTGAAGGACGAACTTCAGAAAAACAATCATGAGGAGTATCTACGATGGTCATATCAACATCGGAGGTTTCGTTCCCCTCCATTTAGAAAAAAATTGTGAAACAAAACTGAGAGTAGAAAGAGCATAAAACGTCTAACACGCACAGAAGTTAAAATAATTATATATGTATTAAAAAATAATAATTAAATAAATAAAGAAACAGATAAATAGAATAAAACAAAACAAAAACTTAGCTGCTTTATATTTTCCAGTGGCAAGAAATCTTCAAAAATCCTGTTCCAAGGTTCAATACAGCTTCACACACCGAAAGTACTTGAAAATGCAAAAATCGAATATCTTCTTCGGGGAATTCCACTCGCTGAACAAATAGGTCCAGTAACTGCACTATTTCTTCCGGAAAAGGTTTTCAAAACGCTGAAATGTCTTACAGAAAGAAAAATCACAAAGAAAATCTGAAATATTCGTTATGATGAAAATTATACGTCACCTTTATTCCACGGCTTGCTGATGTATAATGAAAAATTTCTTAGCGACTGGAATTTCGTGAAAAATTAGCCGACCTACCATGAAACTAATTTACCTGATTATTTCGCTTCGATGTGAGTCGTAACAACTACATCGTCAGGTGATGTAGCATCGGTATCATTTGGTAGTGATTGGCTCCTTGTTATGTTTATAGCTCCTGTAATGATCTGATTTCAACAGGAAATGGAGAATGGGTAAGTGGGACCCACCCTTTGAACCAGGCTTTCTTCGATACTTTGGAAATGATAGAGTATAGTCATCTTCCAAGAATGCCCAAATTAAAATTCCAATAAATCAAAAATTTAGAAAATCTATAAATCGGAAAATTATTAAGCACGAAAATCTAAAACTTAAAGTTAGCCAATCCTGATATCTCAAAATAATGAAAATTAAAAATTTAGCAAATTGAAAAATTAGGAGGAAAATCAGAAAACTGAACATTGAACAAAACAACAAAACAAAATTGAAAACATGAAAATCTCAAATCTTAGCGAATATCAAGAAAACTAAAATAGATTAAAACTAATTCAATATTATTCAGAAAATTCAAACAACCAGAAAATTATATTAGTTTGGAAAAAAAATAAATCCATTATTTTTGCGTCAAATTTAAAAAAAAAATTATTTTGCTTCAGATTGTCCAATTTGTTGTAAAATTTGTGTTTTGTTGTGAATTTTGTTTCAATTCTAAAGGTAGCTTCAGCATGCCTCTCTCATATAAGTCTTGGTTCTTATTGGCGAAAAATTCTAGCAATCGATTTTTAGAATCTTCTCTCGATCCCAAATTCTTATCACTCAGGAAGTTTTAAAATACGAGAAAAAGATGGTAATCACTTGGTGCCAGGTCCAGGCTATATGGTGGATGAAATAAAACTTACTTTTTCCCCAACCTCATATTACTTGAAAATTAGGCACTTGAAAAATTTAAAAAAATTGTTTTTGAATCAATCTGAAAAATAAGAGAATTAAAAAATCTAAATATTTAAATTTTCAAAATGAAATTCCACAACAACAACGAAAATGAGCCTGGAAACTCCAAAATTCAGTGAAAAGAAAATTCAGAAAATTGAAAAAATATCAGGAAATTCGAAAAATGAAAAAAAAACCTAGAAAATTAAAGCGCCCAAACTGAAATTTCACAAAATTAGACTTCAGAAAATCAAAAACTCAATAAATTAAAAGTTGCGAAAATCTAAAACTTACAGAATTGAAAATTCAGAAAATTAAAATGTAGCAAATTAAAAACTATAAACTTCCCTAACTAAATAAAAAAATCAACAAATTGAAAGATTTTCAAATAAATATAGAATTCAGAAGAATTAATTATTCTTTTTTTTTTAATTCATTTTTAATAAAATATAAAATTCAGAAGAATGAAATAGAAGACAATTTATAGTTCAAAAAACCAAAACAAAATAGAAAAAATCCAAAAATCATAAAATTCCTTTTTTTGGAAATTAGACACTTGGAAAATTTAACCTTCACACAATTGAAAATATCAGTACATTAGAAAATATGAAAATTGATAGTGCTTTTATCGAAATATCACGTAAATAAAAATTAAGAAAATCTAAAATTCTGAAAATCATAAACCGAGAATTTATTATTTCATTTATTTTTTTTTTAGAATTTACTTAAGAAAACTAGATTTTCAAATTAAGAAAAAAAATTATATTTTTAATTTTCAACAAAATTGGATTTTAGAAAATCAAAATCAAAAATTCAGTGAATTAAAAATTGCTAAAATCAGCTCAGCTCAATTAAAATTTATCGAATTGATTAATTGGAAAATTAAATATTCAAGAAATCTGAAATTCGAAACAATCTCATGCCAGAAAAACTTAAAATTCAACGAAAAAAAAAACAAAAATGTTAGAAAACCTAAATTTTACGAAATATAAAATTTATTGAACTGAAATAGAAGAACATTTTAAGTTTAGGAAATTGAAAATAAAAACAAAATATGAAAATTCATAAAATTGAAAATGTACAACAATGAAATTTGGAAGTTTATAAAATTGAAACTAAAAAAATAAGTAAATATTTCGGTGACATAAAAATTTTGAAAATTTAATATTTTTTTAAAGATTTAAAAAACTGAAAATTTGATACCTTACGAGCTGGAAAATTTTTAAAATATGAAATACCCAAATTAACATTTCACAAAATTGGAAATTTATGAAATCGAGAATTCAAAAAATTTAAAAAATACAAGAATTTAAAAATCTCCAAATTTTCAAATTCCAAAAAAAAAAATTATGTTGAAATAAATAATCCAGAAAATTCAAAATAAATAATTCAGAAAAATGAAAATGTCCAAATTAAAATTTCACAAAATTAGAAATTTAGAAAATCAAAAATTCAGAAAAAAATAATAAAATATGAAATTCAGAAAATTCTAAAATCATTCAACTAAAAACTCAGACGATTTAAATTCCATATAGTAAAATTAGGAAAATTTAAGAAATAAAAAATTCAGAATTTAAAAAACTGAAACAGGAAAAATTCAAATTTAGAAAATTGAAAATTCAGACAATCGCAAGTTTTGAAGTTTCAAAAATTAAAAATATGAAAATTGTTGAATTGAAATAGAATTGAAAAAGAGAAAATCCAAATTCTGAAAATTTAAAATTTATTAGATTGAAAACTTGGAAATTTCAAAATTCAGCAAAGGAAAAATTTAGAGCACTGAAAATTCAGTAAATTCAAAATTGCGAAAATCTGCTCAGAAAATTTAAATTCATCGAATTGATTAATTGGAAAATATTCAAGGAATTTAAAATTCGAAAAAAATTCAAGCTATTAAACATTTAAAAATCTACAAAAATACAGAAAAATTTAAAAAATTCAAAAATATTAGAAAACTTAAATTTCACTAAATATAAAATTTATTGAACTGAATTAGAAGAGAATTTAAAGTTTGGGAAATTGAAAATAAAAAAAATTACAAAATTCATAAAATTGAAACTCTACAAAATTGAATGTGGAAATTTACAAAATTGAAATTACAAAACTTAAGAAAATCCAGCAAAATTGAAATTTGGAAAATATTAGATTTTGAAAATTGAAAGCAAACTTCGCAAACTAAAAAATTCTTAAAACTAGGAAATCCAAAATATTTAAATTGCCTAATTACAATCTCACAAAAATGAAAAATCAAGAATTCTCAAAATTCTAAACAATTCAAGAAATTGAAAAACATATCAAACTAAAAAAAAATAAAAAAAAAAATGTGTATATAAAAAAAATCAGAAAGTTCAAATCAAAAACGAAAATGACAAAATTAAATTGCACAAAATATAGAAAATAAAAAAAAACGCAAATCGAAAATTCTGAATTTTTTCAACTTCAATCATAAAAAGTTAAATAAAAATAAAATTAAAAATTTAGCAAATTAAAAAATTGTTAAAACAAAAATTCAAGAAATTTAAAATATTGAATATAATAGAAAATTCGAAATCCAGTGAAAAGAAACTTAGGAAAGTTGAAAAAAACTCCAAAAATATCGGAAAACTAAAATTTCGAAAGTTATAAAATTCATGAAACTAAAAATTTAGGAATTCCGAAATTTGAGAATTAAAATTCAGAAAATTAAAATTTTTGGAAATTAGAAAACAGAAAAAAAAAATTAAATTGAAGCTCCGCTAATTGAACAATTCTGAAAATGAGAAATTCCGAATGTCAATGAATAATATAGAAAAAAAAACAAAATCAAAATTTCAAGAAATAGAAATTTATTTTAATTAATTAAATGTATTTTAAAAAAATTAATTAATCAGAAAATGCAAAAATCAGCATATTTAAAACTCAGACAATTTTCCATAGAATAAAAAAATGAGAAAATTAAAATTTATTGAAAAACTAAATTCAAGATAGTCAAAATTCAGAAAACATAATACAGGTCGGACTCGATTATCCGGGATTCGATTATCCGGAGTATTTTATTTTTGATTTTCGGAAATTTTGAATAATTTGTATAGTAATTCTATATTGAATAGCTATTATGGATATCAAAAGAAAGGACTTGACTAGTAGAATGCATTTATTTATTAAAAATGCAAATCCAAGATGGCGGCCACTGCAAAATGGCGGATTACATATTTTCTCAGAATCCCATCAATATGGGTATCAAACGAAAGGGCTTGACTAGTAGAACACAGTTATTTATGAAAAATGCAAATCCAAGATGGCCGCCACCGCAAGATGGCGCCGTATATATTTTTTTTCACAAAAATTATTAACTTTTAAGTGTTTCACTTCCAAAATGTGATTAAAATTCACTAATTTTGTTGTTCCACTACTATATCCTGTACTACATTTTCTCTTCCTTCAAATGAAAGCATCAGAATCGTCTTCCGTAGCGTACTTTTCAATGTAGAGCGTTAGAGAGTTTGAGGCAACAGAGTCCGCAATCAAAAAAAAAGTTCTTTAACTCTGTCATTGTTGAAATACGAACATATGCGTAGAAGGATTTTTTTCATCAAATATGATCGTCTATCACCTCTTGAGAGAATCTGGATAATTTTTTTTTTTCATGTGAGAAAGATGTTTTCTGGCTTTAGGGGATGAATCAAAAATCAAATTCCTCTTTTATTTTCAAAATACGAAAAATACATGCAAACAAACAAATAAAGAAAAAAAAATGTTTTGACTCGATTATCCGGAGAACTCGATTACCCGGAGTGAAAAAAAATCAATACTCCGGATAATCGAGTCCGACCTGTATTTAAAACTTGAAAAACATAAAAAAAAATAAAATGTAACATTTTTTAAAAGATTGGAAATTTTAATTTTATAAAACACAAAACATTGAAAATAAAAAATTTAAGAAAAGCAGATAAGAAAAAAATAAAATAAAACGAAACTAAAAATATATAAAAAAAGGAAAACCCAATAATTGAAAATGCCGAAATTTCACAAAAATAATAAATTAAAAATTAAAAATTCCGAGAGTTAAAAATTCTGAAAATTTTGAATAAAAAAAAAATTAAAGTTCAAAACCGCAAAAAAGTTGAAAACTAAGAACATGGAAAACAAGGAAAATATTCAATGTTTGATTCGAATGTAAAATTTCACTTCACAAAACTGAAAATTCAGAAGATTAGAAAAAAGCCCAAATTGAGCTTAGAAAACAAAAAAATTAGGCAGATTTAAAATTCTGAGAAAACTTAAATTCAGAAAATTTTAAATTTAAAATTCCGAAAATTGAAAGTTCAGCAAGCTGAAAAATAAAAAAATAGAGAAATTTTAAATCTACAAAATTGAAAATTTAAAGAAGAACAACAAATTTTAATATCATGAAATACTCAACTCAGAAAACTGTTCAAATTCAGGGATTCAGAATTCAGAAAATTAAAATTAAAAAAAAAAAATAAAAGAAAAATAAAATTGAGAATTCACAAAATTGTGAATTCAAAAATTTTTAAAATTCAACATTCAGAAAATTGATATTCATAAATTTTAGAAGTTAGGAACTTGAAAATTATGAAACTTAAAAATTAAGAAAATAAAGAATTGAAAAAATGCAAATATCAGAGATTTCGGAAAATGTCAAATCCAGTAAATTGATAATTCATAAAATTAAAAATTAAGTAAGTTTTCAATGTCCGATTGAAATGTGAAATTTCACTTCACAAAATTGAAAATTCCGATAATTAGTGAAAAAGAACATTCGCGAATCTTCTAATTTAGATAACCCAAAATTCCTAAAAATTCAAACTGAAAAACCTAATAGTGAAAATTAAGTAAATTTTAAATTTACAAGACAAAAAAAATAGAAAGTTCAGAAAATATATATATGTTTTAAATTCATTAAACTCATTTTGAAACTCAAAAAATTCAAAAGTCAGAAAATTTAAAATTCAAAAAATTCAACAGTAATGAAAATGCAATGCAGTTATTTGAAAAAAAAAATGAGGAGCGAATGATTCATTATTATTTTTAAAATTAAATAAATTTTAAAATTAAAAAAATCCAAAATTCAGAAAATTTTAAATTTAGAAAAACGAGAAATCAGAAAATTGCAAATTTTGAAATTTGAGAATAATTGAATTAAATATTTACAAGATGGAAATTTAAAAATTCGAAATTCAGCAAATTAAGATTTCTAATTCAAATTATTTGAATTAAGAAAATATGGAAATAAAAAAAAATAAAACTTCGACAATTCAGAAAATTCAAAAATCATAAAATTGGAAAAAAAAATCAAACAAAATTCAAAAACAAAAACTTAGAAATCGAGAAATTTAAAATGAAACACAATTCAGCATTGGAGAAATTAAAATTATGAAAAAAATTGAAATTCAAAAAATTAAAATTCATTGAATTCTTAAAATCTGTAATTTGGAATATGAAAATTTTGGAAATTATAAAATTCAGCAAATTTTTAAAAAATCTTAAAAATTTTATTATATTTTATCTATCTATATATATATAAAAATGGAGTGATGTCTGTCTGTCTGTCTGATTCTTATAGACTCGGAAACTACTGAACCGATCGACATGAAAATTGGTATGTAGGGGTTTTTGGGGCCGGGGAAGGTTTTCGTGATATTTTGAGACCCCTCCCCCCTCTCTAAGGGGGGGCTGCCATACAAATGAAACACAAATTTCTGCATTACTCGAGAATTAATCAAGCAAATGAAACCAAATTTGGCATGTGGAGGTTTTAGGATGCAATAAATGTTTCTATGGTGATAAGATACTCCTTCCCCCTCTCTTAGAGGGGGCTGCCATACAAACGAAACACAATTTTTTGCATTACTCGGAAATTAATCAATCAAACGAAACCAAAGTTGGCATGTGAAAGTTTTAGGGTGCAATAAATGTTTCTATGATGGTTAGACAGTCCTTCCCCCACTCAAAGGGGGGGCTGCCATACAAATGAAACACAAATTTCTGCATTACTCGGAAATTAACCAAGCAAACGAAACCAAAGTTGGCATGTGAAAGTTTTAGGGTGCAATAAATGTTTCTATGATGGTTAGACAGTCCTTCCCCCACTCAAAGGGGGGGCTGCCATACAAATGAAACACAAATTTCTGCATTACTCGAGAATTAATCAAGCAAATGAAACCAAATTTGGCATGTGGAGGTTTTAGGATGCAATAAATATTTCTATGGTGTTAAGATACTCCTTCCCCCTCTCTTAGAGGGGGCTGCCGTACAAATGAAACACAAATTTTTGCATTACCCGAGAATTAATCAAGCAAATTAAACCAAATTAGGCATATGGAAACTTTAGGGTGCAATGAATGTTTCTATGGTGGTTAGATACCCCTCCCCCCTCTCTTAGGGGTGGCTGCCATACAAATAAATCACAAATTTCTGCATTACTCGAGAATTAATCAAGCAAATGAAACCAAATTTGGCATGTGAAAGTTTTAGGGTGCAATAAATGTTTCTATGATGGTTAGACAGTCCTTCCCCCACTCAAAGGGGGGGCTGCCATACAAATGAAACACAAATTTTTGCATTACTCGAGAATTAATCAAGCAAATGAAACCAAATTTGGCATGTGGAGGTTTTAGGATGCAATAAATGTTTCTATGGTGTTAAAATACTCCTTCCCCCTCTCTTAGAGGGGGCTGCCGTACAAATGAAACACAAATTTTGCATTACCCGAGAATTAATCAAGCAAATTAAACCAAATTAGGCATATGGAAACTTTAGGGTGCAATGAATGTTTCTATGGTGGTTAGATACCCCTCCCCCCTCTCTTAGGGGTGGCTGCCATACAAATTAAACACAAATTTCTGCATTACTCGAGAATTAATCAAGTAAATGGGCGGGACGAAGTTTGCCGGGTTAGCTAGTTATTATATAAAATTATTATGATTCAGGCAATCTGAAAAATCAGAAAATAAAGAAAAATTCATATTTATTTTGTTTTTCCAGGAAAAAACAGAGATGAAAAAATGGATTCCGAAAATTTCAAACTCAGGAAACTGCAAACTTGGAAATATGAAAATTGAACCAGAAATATTTTCAGAATCAAACGAATAGAAAATTTTATATTCAGAAGATTGTAGAGCACAGTTAAAAAGTTAGAAAATTAAAAATATCGAATTGACATTGACATGACATTAAAAAAATTGACAATTCTGAAAATAGGCATCAAAATTCAGGAAATAAGGAACAATGGAAGATTGAAAAATCAAGTCTCAGAAAATTTAAAGTTTATGAAATACAAATTTCCGAAAATTGAAAACTTTCAAGATTGAAGACAATTGAAATGGTTGAAAATTTAACTAAAATTCCGAAGAAAATTATTGTTTTTAGGAAATTGAAAGAAATTTGAAAATTCTTTACTCACAATTTTACATGTTTACTCACACGGTTAAAAAGGAACAGTAAAATTTATATGCATTAATTATCGAATACACCATTTGATGTATTGAAGCTCGGGATGCACATATCTGTAATCATGCAAATCAATTGCCGAGTCAGAATAAATCACAATACGGGTGATTCCAATCAAAACATTTCCGAGAAAGCCATTATAACCTCACGACTCACGAGAGCAACTACGGAAAGAACAATAACCCACGATTCCTGCGTCAGAGCTTCGCCACGGTTTTGCCACGCGAATGTCACTTCACCGGGACAGGTTCGAGTGTGGCATTGAAGGGCACTCAACAAGCGTTCGCCAAATTCAATTGGCCACAGCATCGTTGGAACTAAAAACGTTTTTTTTCCCAGATTTCAAGCTGCCCATGAAGAGAGTTGTAATGTGAGTGCGGCGGAGTCTACAAAATTTATAGTTCCCGGAGCTAATTTTTGCGCACCGGAACCGGGGGTCTCGGGCGCGGGGAAAATGAAACATAACAACACAAAACACAAGCAGCGGACGGAAAAAAAGAAACATGGAAATGTAATCTTCTCCGGAGAAAAACGTCCACTCGGCTGCGGGAGCAAATAAATCTTGGCTGCGTTTGGCGCGACGTCGGAGGAGTGCGTGTAAGTACCTACAAGTTTTGGGCAGCGTGTCAAAAAGGTTCCATACGCCGCCGGCGTGAGGAATTTTTCAGACACGCGTGGTGCATTAATTTCCGGGCCCGGAAAACGGCTGGTGCAACGGGGTGGGAAAGGGGAAAGCAAACCAGCGCGCAATACATCGGCAATGACTATTGATATGACGAATCGAGGTCGAAGGCAGCAGCAGCAGCATATACAGTTGTGCAGTTTAGTACAGGGTGGGCCATTTAAAGTGAAAGCATCTGGCAACCCCATAACTTTTGACAGAGATGTCAGATTAACAAATGTCATACCGCGTTGGAAGCGTCATTTCAGTACAATTTTAACCATGGAACAATACACACCTAAACAACGCGCTGAAATTGTTCAGCTGTACATTCAAAATAACTTCTCAATTGTGTTTACTAAACGTGCGTGGAAAAATAAAAATAAAGTTAAAACATCGCCTGGAGACAACACTATACGTCGATTATATGCCAAATTTATATCGTCTGGTAGTGTTGATAATGCCAGTCATCTGTCCAGACAACGACCAAGACGTTTCGACGATAATATTGATGCCGTTCGAGCCAGTGTTGCAGAGACTCCATCGACAATGATAACCGATTTTTTATTGCCATTTGTTCGTGAAAATGAATTGGACTATTACTGGTTCCAACAGGACGGCGCTACATGCCATACAGCGGCTGCCACGACCAAATTATTGCGCGAAATGTTCCCAGGAAGATTAATATCGAAAAACGGCGATTATGACTGGCCACCGAGATCGCCTGATTTGACGCCTCCTGACTTTTTTTATGGGGATATTTAAAATCCAAGGTATACACTGGTAAACCAAGGACCCTGGCTGCGCTGAAAGACGATATCCGACAAGAAATTGCTGCCATATCGACCGAAACATTGGGCAAAGTGATGGAAAATGCCGAAAAAAGGACACATTTTGCGGTCAAGGCCAGAGGCGGTCATTTACGAGATATCATAATCAAAAAGTAGTTAGAACAAATCTCCTTGGACCAAAATAAATGAATTCCAAAAAAAAAATTTTTAAATTCCACTTCTTTACTTTGCTATTGCAAAAACAAATCCTTCCACTTTAAATGGCCCACCCTGTATGTACTTTTATGGATATCAACAAACGATGGCGGCGGCGGCTGTCGCAAGAGAAACCGGACAACGGCAGCGAGTATTTTCCACTTATTCAGTTTCAGGCTGACGGAAGTGTGGTGGTTGCAATCAAGAAGAATGGAGGCTGCGGTGTAGCGACACGAAGCCAAACAACAAATACCGGCCTTTTGCTCGGCGTCATCACCGGCGACGCGGCCGCGCGCGCTTTCGGAGTGCACCACACTCTCGTAGGTATATGTAGGTTGTGTGTACAATGTTACTTTAATGAAAATGTACAACCGCAATGGGGAGAGTTGGACACAGAGGTAGATGGAAGGGGGCCAAGAACGCGCCGACCTACCCGGGAGTGGCTTACATTTACAATGAGTGCGCGCCGCGAGTGCAAATGCATTATTTCGCAACGCTCGTTTATCGGCTTTTTGCTGCTGCAGCCAAGCCACGCGGTGTGCAAGGCTGCCGATAACAACAAAACGTCGTAACACGACACGAGAGAAAATAGTTTGCAATAAGTCACACACAAGAATGACAGCCAACCAAGTTGTTGTGTTTCATTAGCGCGGGAAGGTGATATCGATTGTATCGCGACTAGTTGATATCATTATTTTTTTGTTGTTTCACAGAGTTCAGAACCAGCGACAGCGACAGCGCGTATTATGACAGAAGTTGTTTTTTCTGTCGTGTTTTGTTTTGCTTCTCCAATCGTAGCAATCGCAATCGCGCTCGAATCAATTTGCCGCTAACCAGCGGTGAGCGACAGCAATATGTCACCCGCGTAAATATTGATATCCGCCAGCTAGATGTGTGTACACGCTTAAAATGGAACACTCAAAATGTGGTGTAGAATCTTGTTCGAGTCGTTTGTATTAGGCTGTCAAAGAAGTCCTGCGGTATTTCCGCGAGGTGTCGTTGTAAAGGGTGTGTCACATCAAATTGCATCACGTAAAAAAACGCTGTAGAAATTCGCCCAGTAGACCGATCCTTTTGAAAATGTTAGACAGTAAAATAAAAACTATTAAACAACTTTTGGCATTTTCTTTTTATTCATACTTCGAGCCCAAGCCCGTATGCTCGCACCTTCCTCTTTACCCCGTCCATAAGGTTCTGTACAACGTCAGGTTGTAGTTTTTTTTGAACAGAAATCCATTTTCTCTTGAAGTCCGCCTCCGATTTGACAACTTTTGGGTTCTTCCGGAGGGCCTGCTTCATAATCGCCCAATATTTCTCTATTGGGCGAAGCTCCGGCGCGTTGGGCGGGTTCATTTCCTTTGGCACGAAGGTGACCCCGTTGGCTTCGTACCACTCCAACACGTCCTTTGAATAGTGGCACGAAGCGAGATCCGGCCAGAAGATGGTCGGGTCCTCGTGCTGCTTCAATAGTGGTAGTAAGCGCTTCTGTAGACACTCCTTAAGGTAAACCTGCCCGTTTACCGTGCCGGTCATCACGAAGGGGGCGCTCCGCTTTCCGCAAGAGCAGATCGCTTGCCACACCATGTACTTTT
Source organism: Toxorhynchites rutilus septentrionalis (assembly GCF_029784135.1). Taxonomy (NCBI): domain Eukaryota; kingdom Metazoa; phylum Arthropoda; class Insecta; order Diptera; family Culicidae; genus Toxorhynchites; species Toxorhynchites rutilus. The sequence continues at coordinate 196,213,116 of NC_073744.1, forward strand.
TGGCAAACTTGGATAGTTTCTGCTTGCGAATCTCCTCCGGAACGCTGAATTTGTCCTCTGCGGAGAAGAACAACAGGCCCGACAGCTGACGAAAGTCCGCTTTGACGTAGGTTCCGTCGTCCATTACCAGGCAATGCGGCTTCGTCAGCATTTCGGTGTACAGCTTCCGGGCTCGCGTCCTCCCCATCATGTTTTGCCTTTCGTCGCGGTTAGGAGCCTTCTGAACCTTGTATGTACGCAGGCCCTCCCGCTGCTTGGTCCGCTGGACGAATGAACTTGACAAATTCAGCTTATTGGTGACATCCCGGACCGAACTTCTCGGATCACGTCTAAACTGCTTAACTACGCGCTTGTGATCTTTTTCACTGACGGAGCATCCATTTTTGCCGTTCTTCACCTTCCGGTCGATGGTTAGGTTCTCGAAGTATCGTTTTAGTACTCTGCTGACCGTGGATTGGACGATTCCCAGCATCTTACCGATGTCCCGATGTGACAACTCCGGATTCTCGAAATGAGTGCACAGGATTATTTCACGACGCTCTTTTTCGTTCGACGACATTTTTCCAAATTTACGAAAAATTTACAGTGAAGCATGGCCAACGTGATCTATACACTCTTATTTAATTATAAGCGAAAGCTGAAGATATAATTCCTAAAAATTAAATTTCTACAGCGTTTTTTCCGTGATGCAATTTGATGTGATACACCCTTTAAGCGCGTAGTTCTAGTTGTATTCATTGTATCGAGTCATACTATAGCTTGTTGGAAAGGTATTTTTGCGCGCTAAAATATAGCTATAATATCGACAGTGTTTTGTTTGGTTGAGTCGTTCGTGAGTTATAATGTCGCAAATATGGAGCAAAATAAAGAGAAAATCCGACATATTTTACAGTACTACTATGACAAAGGCAAAAATGCATCTCAAGCTGCCAATAAAATTTGTACAGTTTATGGACCCGATACAGTTTCCATTTCCACCGCACAACGATGGTTTCAACGTTTTCGTTCTGGTGTAGAGGTCGTCGAAGATGCGCCACGCTCCGGAAGGCCTGTCGTCGAAAATTGCGACAAAATCGCTGAACTAGCCGAGAAAGACCGGCATAGTAGCAGCCGTAGCATCGGCCAAGAGCTGGGGATAAGTCATCAAACCGTTATTAACCATTTGAAGAAGCTTGGATTCACAAAGAAGCTCGATGTATGGGTGCCACACACGTTGACGCAAAAAAACATCTTTGACCGTATCGACGCATGTGAATCGCTGCTAAATCGCAACAAAATCGACCCGTTTCTGAAGCGGATGGTGACTGGCGATGAAAAGTGGGTCACTTACGACAACGTGAAGCGGCTCAGACGGTGGCCAAGCCCTCATTAACGGCCAGGAAGGTCCTGCTGTGTGTTTGGTGTGATTGTCAAGGAATAATCTATTATGAGCTGCTTCCCTATGGCCAAACGCGCAATTCGGACATGTACTGCCAACAACTGGACCGCTTGAAGGTAGCACTCATGAAGAAGAGGCCATCTTTGATAAACAGAGGCCGCATTGTCTTCCATCAGGACAACGCCAGGCCACACACTTCTTTGGTGACGCGCCAGAAGCTCCGGGAGCTCGGATGGGAGGTTCTTTTGCATCCGCCGTGTAGTCCGGACCTTGCACCAAGTGACTACCACCTGTTTTTGTCCATGGCGAACGAGCTAGGTAGTCAGAAGTTAGCCACAAAAGAGGCCTGTGAAAATTGACTATCCGAGTTTTTTGCCAATAAGGAAACGAGCTTCTATAACAGGGGTATTATGAAGTTGGCATCTCGTTGGGAACAAGTCATCGAACAAAACGGCGCATATTTCACTTAAAACAGATGATTGTAACTAATTTTATGAACAAATGAAAATTCAATAAAAATACCGCAGGACTTTTTTGACAGCCTAATACATTGGAAATATAAAGTATGACAATTGTTCATCTGAGACATCTGATCATATTGCTTTCAGTTTTCAATTTTGAACACGGAAGTATCGAGTTACAAAGTTACAAAGGAATTCTTCGAGGTGAATTGAGACACCACAGAAGAGAAATTCCATGTAATCAAAGCAACTAATTATATAAAACCTGCAGCGGGCATATAAGTTCTCACTGTGAATTTTTGGATTAAATTAATCGTCTTAATTCCAGATGCATGGTCAGTGCCAGCACTAACGCAAAGTCATTAGGAAGAAGGGAAACATTTGCAACTAAAGCTCCGCCCTTCACACAAAAATTGCACCGGACGAGAAAATAAAAGAGATGTAATTTGCGAGTTTTATTCGATTCGGGCAGGGACAAACGACTTTCGGCTTGAGGTTCCATATGAACAAAAATAAACTTCAAAATAAAGCCTGTCCACGTTAAATTTCGGACACTTTTCTTTCAGTGTAGTTGATGAATTATTTCACTAATCAATGAAATATTCCACTGAAGCTGAAACCTTCCTCTTTATTTCGATGTCCAACATGTTTACATTCTACTTCAGTTTGGTAAAATGGCGTCGAATCAAGTGGAGGTACGCAAACGCATTTTGCGCGAACGGCAGCAAAATCCAACACTGTCGGTACGCGATCTCGCCAAAAAGCTAAAACTGCCGAAGAGCACCGTGTTTAGTGTGTGCAAATCGTTTGACCAGCGCTTAACTGTGGATCGGAAGGTTGGAAGCGGAATAAATCGAAAAGTATGCTCCCGACAGATGGACTGGAAGGTGGTTGCCATTATTGAGAAACATCAAAACCTTTCAGTTAGAAATGTGGCTCGAAAGGTTGGAAAATCAAAATCATATGTACAAAAAGTGAAGCAGAGGCATGGACTGAAGGCGTACAAAGTGAAAAAGGTGCCCAATCGTGATGGTAAGCAAAACTTCACTGCAAAAAGCCGTGCTAAGGTGCTCTACACCCAGTTTTTGCAAAAATGTTCATGCACCATAATGGACGATGGAACTAATGTTCTCGGAGACTTCAAACTGCTTCCGGGTCTCCCTTTTTACACTGCAATGCGAAGGAATGCCGTAGCCGAGTGTTTCCGGACCATGAAGCAGTCTAAATTCTCCAAAAAAGTACTTGGTTTGGCAGGCCATATGCAGTTGTGGCCGAAAATCCAAATCTTTCGTCTCAACCGGCACTATCAACAAAGATGTCTACGAGAAGGAATGTCTCCAGAAGCGGTTGTTACCATTCATAAGATGCCACGACTCTCCAGCGTTGTTTTGGCTAGATTTGGCCTCTTGTCACTATGCAAAATTCATCCGGGAATGGTATAATGTACATGAGGTCAAAAAAACAGCAAATCCACCGAACTGTCCAGAACTTCGCCCAGTGGAAAAGTACTGGGCTCTGATTAAGCGTAAACTATTCGAAACTAAGATGAAAGCGAATGGCATTAATGATTTCAAGAGGAGATGGAAAAGCGCCGCCGGCAGCATATCTGAGGATACGGTACGGAACCTAATGGCAGATGTTCCCAAGAAAGTTCGTGAATTTTACAGACAACGTAATAAACATCGAAGTAAGCTTTCCTTGTTTTAGGTGTAAGTCTATTTTACTTTGGGGGGTCTCCGTAGCCACATTGGTTGCGCGTTCGCTTAGTAAGCGATCGATCGTGAGTTCAAAACTCAGGGCCCTCATTGACCATCTTTGTGTTGTTACAGAATAGCTACGTCCACGCAACAATCATCAGCGATGGAGATCGATCCACGGTCGAAATAAGATCGATTCATCCATACAACTGCTCTGCTCTGCAAGACACATCGGGCTGCTGTTCTATAAATAACTCAACAATGATCAATCAACTGTCTCCGCTGTCCTTGGTCCAACTGGATAATGGAAGAACAGAAAGAATACTCTTACGCCTAAATGGCTACTGTCTGAATGTACCATATGTAATGGTATAGAAGAAATACTGGCGAATGGCAACTGTGTAATGTGCTAATTATAGATATGATAACCATGTGACATGTACACGATTAAAATTCGGCTCTGTTACAGCTAAAATGCTAATAAGCCTTAAATAAATAAATGGGATAAAAAAAAGTCTATTTTACTGGAATAAACAATCGGTTTTGTTGTATTACGTGAATTTTTGTTTTACTGGTATCATCTTGGTGTCCGAAATTCAACGTGGACAGGCTTTAGCATCTTTATAGCTGGTGTCACACATAGCGGTTCTGCTCGATGCGAAGCCAAAGAACAACATCACTTCGGAGGGTCAATAGTGTGTTGCAAATAAAAGACATCACACACGGCAGTACGATTTTTAAAATGAAATCCAAGATGGATGCTAGATAGAGAATATATTCACCAATAATTCCAACAAAAAAGTTAAATTTTAATAAATTGTTTCATTCCAAATTAATGTTCGAAGGAAGAAAAAAACGAACTGAATGAACTTAAAGGGTGTGTCACATCAAATTGCATCACGGAAAAAATTCTGTAGAAATTTAATTTTTAGGAATTATATCTTCAGCTTTCGCTTATAATCAGATAAGAGTGTATAGATCACGTTGGCCATGCTTCACTGTCAATTTTTCGTAAATTTGGAAAAATGTCGTCGAACGAAAAAGAGCGTCGTGAATTGATCCTGCGCACTCATTTCGAGAATCCGGAGTTGTCACATCGGGACATCGGTAAGATGCTGGGAATCGTTCAATCCACGGTCAGCAGAGTACTAAAACGATACTTCGAGAACCTAACCATCGACCGGAAGGTGAAGAACGGCAAAAATGGATGCTCCGTCAGTGAAAAGATCACAAGCGCGTAGTTAAGCAGTTTAGACGTGATCCGAGAAGTTCGGTCCGGGATGTCGCCAATAAGCTGAATTTGTCAAGTTCATTCGTCCAGCGGACCAAGCAGCGGGAGGGCCTGCGTACATACAAGGTTCAGAAGGCTCCTAACCGCGACGAAAGGCAAAACATGGTGGGGAAGACGCGAGCCCGGAAGCTGTACACCGAAATGCTGACGAAGCCGCATTGCCTGGTAATGGACGACGAAACCTACGTCAAAGCGGACTTTCGTCAGCTGCCGGGCCTGTTGTTCTTCTCCGCAGAGGACAAATTCAGCGTTCCGGAGGAGATTCGCAAGCAGAAACTATCCAAGTTTGCCGAAAAGTACATGGTGTGGTAAGCGATCTGCTCTTGCGGAAAGTGGAGCGCCCCCTTCGTGATGACCGGCACGGTAAACGGGCAGGTTTACCTTAAGGAGTGCCTACAGAAGCGCTTACTACCACTAGGGCCCGACCATCTTCTGGCCGGATCTCGCTTCGTGCCACTATTCAAAGGACGTGTTGGAGTGGTACGAAGCCAACGGGGTCACCTTCGTGCCAAAGGAAATGAACCCGCCCAAAGCGCCGGAGCTTCGCCCAATAGAGAAATATTGGGCGATTATGAAGCAGGCCCTCCGGAAGAACCCAAAAGTTGTCAAATCGGAGGCGGACTTCAAGAGAAAATGGATTTCTGTTCAAAAAAAACTACAACCTGACGTTGTACAGAACCTTATGGACGGGGTAAAGAGGAAGGTGCGAGCATACGGGCTTGGGCTCGAAGTATGAATAAAAAGAAAATGCCAAAAGTTGTTTAATAGTTTTTATTTTACTGTCTAAAATTTTCAAAAGGATCGGTCTACTGGGCGAATTTCTACAGCGTTTTTTCCGTGATGCAATTTGATTTGACACACCCTTTATTTCGTAGTCAATTATGCGATCGTGTCTTGGGCACCACCTTCTGTTTTCTTTTTACTTTTTCAATGACATATCAATATTTGGATCCAGCTGATTCAGTAACTCCTAGCTTGTTTCCAGGTTCTTCGGGTGTTTGAGTGGAGTTTTCATTCTATAATGCTCACAATCCATCGCCCTCGAACTGTTGGGCCGTCCTAATCATTTCTTTTGGATCGTCTGTACCAATCTCAATAATACCGTGAGTAATCGGGGTTCTATTGTAAGTACGTTCAAATTGCCACCCTTCCTCGCACAACTCAAATAACGCTCTTACACAATCTTAGCGTGTACAGCGCAATAAGTGGTGTCAATCGCTCGACCAACCGCGCTGCTCATTTTCGGCGGTCGCAAAAAAAAAGCACAAACACAGGTCAATCAACTTTCTGGCTGTGGACAACACACTTGCCCGGAGTGTCCCCCGGGAACTGGACAAACTACATTCACTTCTCCGCGTGCGCGCGGTAGGATATCTGCGAGAGTAGAAATTTTTTTTTGGGTGGTGCGTTCGTGCAAAAAAAAAACAAATCCGGATCCGTAAGTAACTAACAGCTTGTTTCGCGTACGACGATGTCGCGCTTCGCGGAGACAAGTGGTCGAGGAATGTTTTTTTTTTGTTGTATAATTTTTTTCGGGCATAAAATTGATCGAATCGGGAAAATGCGGGAGGAAACCGATCACCTCATCGGTGCGTTCCGTTGGCGCGAGCAATTGTAATCAAACGCACAGGGGACGTGTTAAAGTGTTTTGACCTTAACGTTGGCTCCGAAATTGCATCCACACACCACCCAAGCGGTTTCCTTCTTGCCTTATTTTGAAAATTTGATCGACACTGTCCTTGGTGTGCGGTACAACCGAAGAGGTCAGGAAATTGCGACAAATGCATCAAGACCAGTGGTGCCAGAAAAAAATTTCGCTGACAAAAAAGTTATTTAAAAAATTCATTTTTCTCAAAAACGTATTTTTTTAAAAATCCCAAAAAAAAAAAAAAAAAAATATATATATAATATATAATATATATATATATATATATATATATATATATATATATATATATATAATATATATATATATATATATATATATATATATATATACAATTTCCAACAAGTCATCCAACATTGGAAGATGGGCACTTTTACAGGGAAAAAGTCTTTCGAACAACAACTTTTTCATATTTTCTTTGAAAAAAAATCCAACTTATCCTACTTTTGTTTCAAGTCAAGATAACGATATAATGCATTCGACAAAGTTTTAGATCTTGTTAAAATATAAACTTTTGTCGAAGACATCAACTTTCTATCTTTAATAGTTTTTGGAATATAAGTCATTTTTTAATGAAGACTCCTAAAAAAAATAATGATTTGCTCGTAACATTTTTGTGTGTAAATTCTCACGTTTGACATGTTTCTAAATAGAGAAAAGTTAGCATAGCATTTGAAATGCGATAATCTATATACATAAAAATGGAATGATGTCTGTCTGTCTGTCTGATTCTTATAGACTCGGAAACTACTGAACCGATCGACATGAAAATTGGTATGTAGGGGTTTTTGGGGCCGGGGAAGGTTTTCGTGATATTTTGAGACCCCTCCCCCCTCTCTTAGAGGGGGCTGCCATACAAATGAAACACAATTTTTTGCATTACTCGGAAATTAATCAATCAAACGAAACCAAAGTTGGCATGTGAAAGTTTTAGGGTGCAATAAATGTTTCTATGATGGTTAGACAGTCCTTCCCCCACTCAAAGGGGGGGGCTGCCATACAAATGAAACACAAATTTCTGCATTACTCGAGAATTAATCAAGCAAATGAAACCAAATTTGGCATGTGGAGGTTTTAGGATGCAATAAATGTTTCTATGGTGTTAAGATACTCCTTCCCCCTCTCTTAGAGGGGGCTGCCGTACAAATGAAACACAAATTTTTGCATTACCCGAGTATTAATCAAGCAAATTAAACCAAATTAGGCATATGGAAACTTTAGGGTGCAATGAATGTTTCTATGGTGGTTAGATACCCCTCCCCCCTCTCTTAGGGGTGGCTGCCATACAAATAAAACACAAATTTCTGCATTACTCGAGAATTAATCAAGTAAATGGGCGGGACGAAGTTTGCCGGGTTACCTAGTTTATACATAAAAATGTAACGAATTGAACATTACTAGTATTTTTTTAATGAAAAACATGAAAAAGTTGTTGTTCGAAACACTTTTTCCATGTAAATGCGCCCATCGTCCGATGTATGGAAAACATGTTGGAAATTTTAAGGGCCATTTATATATTTTTTTTTTCAAAGTTTTAAAAGCTTATGTTTTCGAGAAAAATGAATTTTAGTTTTCAAAATATTTCTTTTTCAATAAAAATTTTTTCCAAAAAATTCTTTGGTAATTTTTAATGAGAACCAAAATAATTTCCTACATTCCATTCTTTGACTAAAATTTTGTAGGTCTGATGGATTTTTTTAATTTTGAGTTTTTTCAACTTTTTTTTCGAAAAATCCTAATTTAAAAACTACAAGATCTACAAAAAGTTGGTCAGAGAATGAAATGCAGGAAATTACTAAGGTTGTCATTAAAAGTTATCGAAGAATTTTTTTGAAAAAAAATTCATTGAAAAAACATATTTTGAAAATTAAAATAATTTTTTTTTTGAAAATATAAGCTTTTAAAATTCAGAAAAAATTGATATAAATAGCTCTTATAATTTCCAACAAGTTTTCTATACATCGGACGATGGGCACATTTATATGGAAAAAGTTTTTCGAACAACAACTTTTTAATTATTTTTTTTTTTTAAATACTATTAATGTTTAATTCGTAACATTTTTATGTATAAATTATTACAACTTACATGCTCCGCTGACTTTTCTCTATTTAGAAACATGTCAAGAACATGTCAAACGTTCGAATTTACACACAAAAATGTTACGAGCGAAACATTATTTTTTTCAGTAGTCTTCATACAAAAATGACTTATATTCCAAAAACTATAAAAGATAGCAAGTTGATGTCTTCGACAAAAGTTTATATTTTAACAAGGTCTCTAGGTCGCTATCTTGAATTTAAACAAAATTAGGATAAATTGTATTTTTTTTTTTCAAAGAAAACATGAAAAAGTTGTTGTTCGAAAAAAAAATTTCCCTGTAAAAGTGCCCATCTTCCGATGTGTGGACGACTTGTTGGAAATTTTAAGGGCTATTCATATATATATTTTTGGGAATTTTGAAAAAAATACGTTTTTCAGAAAAATGAATTTTAATTTTTAAATTAAATTTTTTGCCAGCAAAATTTTTTTCCAAAAAGTCACAGGAGGGTTGTGTCCGAGACACGACCGCATAGTTGACGTAGGATTCCGTTAGGCTATCTGTTGGTTTTGGATATGTTTGAAGAATTACATCGTTAAACCCTTTGATAATGATTTGGTGGTCTTGAAAAGAGCCTTTTTGTTTGGTTGTTGGGTATTGTTTGTTCACTCCACCAGTGTTTACCGAGTGATGATGACAGAAGGATGGTAAATAGTCGTTGGATGTCGCGTATCAGATAAAAGATACCGAAGTGGAACGAGATATGATGAAAATCGCCCTCTGTGATCATAGACGCGATGCCTCCTGTGTTATGTATGGATGAAATAAATTTTAAAAAAACTCACCAATGTAATATGAAATAATCACCAATACCGAACACAATAATCATTCAGTTTTCTCATCATAAAAAACATAATACTTTAATATAGAGAAAATAATATTTGAAATAGGAAAGGTAATTTTATTTTATAATTTTAACTTTCTGAGTGTTTATTCAACTCAATGCGAATTTTAATGGGACTAACAACACTTAATACTATATGTAGAGTATATGGGAAATCACTACCCTCCTCTAATTTTCCTCACTTTTCCATTATTTCTCGCCGTATAAACTTTCCTTGGGTGAAAATGAACACAACAAAACAGACGGCTCAAAACAAACGACTCGTTCTCGAGCCGAAACACACCTTGGTTTTTACTGATGAAAATTGAAATAAATCGTAAATCGTAAAATTTTTAACACAACTGCTACCATATACAATTTTACGCTTACACTTGTGCTAAATTTTTCACAGTACACGATCGGTCATTGATATGAAATTTCACGAAGCGACCAACATTAAAGTTCCAAATTTACATTTTATTTGCTAGAATTAATCTCACCTTACTTGCAATATAAAAATGCCCCCGACTTGCATATACTTGCAATGTCGATTTCCCCCAGGCAGATTTGTTTTAATGTCTCTGTTATGGAATACATTTCGGTAGAAACAAAAGTTCCCCCTACTTTCATGTATTTGCAATGACGATTTCCCCCAGGTAGCTTAGTTTTGATGTCTCTGTTAGGGACCCGTCGCATGTGTTGTCAATTTCGACCAATCAGAAGTGGGTATTTCCGTTAGGATAGGGGTGAGATTTTTCAATTGTTCGATGATTAGTTTCATGACATATATTTTTTTCTTCAATATAAAAAATTGTTATGGAGTGCCGAAATGGATTGACGCAAAAATTTCATCAATCCACCATGAAATGACTGAGCAATAAGCGTTTGAAATTGGACATTTTTCATGATGCGATCGATATTCGTTTTTCAATTTGTACCCCAATATGTTCCCGAAAGACGTAATCCTACGTCAAAAAATTTTGGTATTTTTTTTTTGCGAAAATTCGAACAATTTCCCACAGAGTTTGATTTGTGCATCGGTTCGCGACGGACGTGTGTATTTGTGGTCCTCTTTTTGTAAGGATTGTGGCGATTGAGTCTGTTTTTTGTGCGTGAAAGTTGGTATTTTTGATGGCACCCTGTCGCTAATTAGTGAAATAAAATCATTTGGTTTGGAGGATGCGTGAATTTTGACTACGAAATGGATGCTTATAGCATATCCATTTGCTATAATTGAGAAAATGCTTCCGCTTCTTTAATTCTTCCATTCCTGCCTGCCTGCCGTGATTGAAGGTCGATAAAGGGTCTGCTCAATGATCAACGAGGTGTATTGCCGGTCCGATTAGTTTCAGAGGAGTTCTCTCGGTGACCTTCTTAGGTTTCCCAAATATAGGTTTTCAACGTCGCATTTGAAGTTTTATAAGGTGTGTGTGCGATGAATGGCGATGTAAGTTTCTCATCTTATTGGTTTTCTTGGTTACCTTATCAGGTTTCCTGAAAAAAAAACTCCCCCGCCGCGATTGGAATTCTATAAAGCGTACAATAGTTCTCTCGGCGACCTTATCAGGTTTCCCAAATATAACTCTTCGCCTTAACAATTGGATTTAGATCTAAAGAACTTGCGATAGAAATAGAATACATACAATTAGTTTTATAGGTTTTCCTCCTCAGATTACCTAAAGATTACCTTGTAAATAGTTCGCGTTTACACAATCACATCACTTACCACAGTGAATCCTGATTTTTACCTCTCCCTACTAACAACTATCCTTTCCATGATAAACGCTAGGGAACCACGCTATAGAGGCGACCCTTCTGGCCTTCGGGCGGCGAATATCATACTAACATTCCTTCCCTTCCCTTGGTGACTGTAAGGACGTGGCCGGCGTCGTTATTGACCATTTAAAGCTCGAATCACCGAGAATTGCACAACGAGAATAATTTGCTAGTCCCAAGCGTCATTCTGTGTGTTCTTTGTGCAATTTGGTTGGTTCAGGTCAATCACGGAGAGCAACTACGAATTGTACAGTCTACCCAAGCTCAAGCTCAAGCTCAAAATTCGAACAATTTCCCACATTTCATCCTTTGACAAGAATTTTGTAAGTACCATAGTTTTTAAATCATAATTTTTTGTAAAAAATTGGCTTTTTCCAAAAAATAGTCTAATTATTTATCGAATATTTCAAGTATGCAAAGTTGGGGGTCTCCGTAGCCACATTGGTTGCGCGTTCGCTTAGTAAACGATCGATCATGAGTTCAAAACTCAGGGCCCTCATTGACCATCTTTGTGTTGTTACAGAATAACTACGTCTACGCAACAATCATCAGCGATGGAGATCGATCCAGGGTCGAAATAAGATCGATTCATCCATACAACCGCTCTGCTCTGCAAGAAACATCGGGCTGCTGTTCTATAAATAACTGAACAATAATCAATCAACTGTCTCCGCTGTCCGGTCTAACTGGATAATGGAATAACAGAAGGGAAACTCTTACGCCTAAATTGCTACTGTGTAAATGTGTACCATATGCAATGGTTTAGAAGGAAATACTCTTACGCCGAAAAATGGCAACTGTGTAATGTGCTTATTATGGATATGATAAACATGTGACATGTACACGATTAAAATTCGGCTCTGTTACAGCTAAAATGCTAATGAGCCTAAAATAAACAAAAGAGATAAAAAAAAAGTATGCAAAGTTGCTTAAATGACCCATGTCTTTACACCCACAACGTTTCACTGCTATCTGAGATGCTGCTGCCAATGGCCAGTCGAGTTGGCATGAAATTCGTCCATACCAACAAGGAAACTAAACAATGGATTAAGGACCAAAAACTTAATTTTTTGGACTGACCGGTTCGCTCTCTAGACTTGAATCTTGTTTAAACTCTTAGGGAGATCCTTGTACGCATAATCTACACTGAGGGAAAACGGTACACCACGATTGAAGAGCTCAAGGTCGCAATTTCGGAAACATGGAAAAATATCGAGAAATCCGTTCAGCAGAATTTGGTAAATAGTATTCCCACACTAATTTTCCAGGTTATTAGCCGAAATGACAAGGTTTCCAATGATTGACATGTAAATCAGCCCATCGTTTTGAATTTTTCATTGATAAAACCGATAAATTTTGAAATGGTCTTATAGAAACTGGACAGCTGAAATTATCATATTTAAGCACAATAATTAAACAAACAGTTCTTTTGAACGAAATTGGCGTTAAATATACTTTATTCTAAGCATTCAACAATGTATGAATGTATCTTATTGAAATTCTGACTATTTGTGTTGCAACGAAATGGAATCAGGGTGGTCTTATAGAAGTTGGACAGAGTGTAGTCGTGAACAGCTCATTAACATACTGTTGAGTCGTCTTGTAGATGATATCCTCATCACGTGCAGCTCCTGCCAATCGAATACCTGTGAACCTCCCCAGAAAACCTATCTTCCTAGTTGAACCAATGCGCTCGTACGTATTCCGGAGATTGTCCCACGCTTCTTTCGCATTCTTGGCGTCCCTCACGAGTCCGTAAATGCTTGAATGGATACTGAGACATATGGTAGCCGACGCTTGTTCCGAAATTTCTTCGCTTACTGCTGGTTCCCCATCAGCTCTCGCCGGTCCGTTCCTTAATAAGGGCCATCTTGGTGGCAAAAGACCACGAACTACGAATTTATTGCACATGTCATGTCGCGAGAGTTTATTCACTTCTAGTATCTGAAATGACGATTTTCCCAGGCTTCTCAGTTTAATAGTACGTTTTAGGGGAACAAATTCCGGTCTGCAGAACGACAAGCGAGTACAAAAGTTGATGGGTCTGAGCCTAGGAGCACGGACGGGATCTTGACATAGGACTGTGATTGTGTGTAACAATTGCATTTGAATTGTGTTTTTTCATTGTTTCAAATCTGTAATTTTTCTCTTTTGATAAATTAAATGGAAGCCCTAAAAAAAAGCCGTTTGCTATATGAACTTGTATCCTTTAACGGGTTAGATGAGATAACGTGATAGAATCCGGAACCACATTCTGTTAAAAAATGTACACAAAAATACAATTAAAACCATTACTATCCTTCTCTTCTGTTTATTCAATTATGCAGAGGAAGACAAAGAGTCATCATGTATCATCCTTAAACACAAGTCTAAATAGTGAAGATCTACAAATATAAGCATAAATATAAGTCAAATAAATCAAAATCAAAAAAATGTAGTGATACAGAAATATATCTATATATAAAAATGGAGTGATGTCTGTCTGTCTGATTTTTATAGACACCGAAATTACTGAACCGATCGACATGAAAATTGGTATGTAGGGGTTTTTGGGGACGGAGAAGGTTTTCGTGACAGTTTGAGACCCCTCCCCCCTCTCTAAGAGGGGGGCTGCCATACAAATGAGACACAAATTTCTGCATTACTCGAAAATTAATCAAGCAAACCAGACCAAAGTTGGCATGTGAAGGTTTTGGGGTGCAATAAATGTTTCTATGATGGTTATACACTCCTCCCCCCACTCAAAAAGGTGGCTGCCATATAAATGAAACACAAATATCTGCATTACTCGGAAATTAATCAAGCAAACCAAACCAAAGTTGGCATGTAAAAGTTTTACGGTACAATAAATGTTTCTATGATAGTTAGACACTCCTCTCCCCACTCAAAGAGGGGGCTGCCATACAAATGAAACACAAATTTCTGCATCACTCAAAAATTAATCAAGCAAATGAAACAAAATTTGACATGTGGAGGTTTTAGGGTGCAATAAATGTTTTTACGGTGGTTAGAGACTCCTCCCCCCTCTCTTAGAGGGGAGTGCCATACAAATGAAACACAAATTTCTGCATTACTCGAGAATTCAAGCAAATGAAACCAAATTAGGCATATGAAGGTTTAGGCTGCAATAAATGTTTCTATGATAGTTAGACACTCCTCCCCCCACTCAAAGGGGGGGGGGCTGCCATACAAATGAAACACAAATTTCTGCATTACTCAAAAATTAATCAAGCAAATGAAACAAAATTTGACATGTGGAGGTTTTAGGGTGCAATAAATGTTTTTACGGTGGTTAGAAACTCCTCCCCCTTCTCTTAGAGGGCGGTGCCATACAAATGAAACACAAATTTCTGCATTACACATGAATTAATAAAGCAAATTAAACCAAATTAGGCATATTTAAATTTTAGGATGCAATAAATGTTTCTATGGTGGTAAGACTCCCCACTCCCCTCTCTAAGGGGGGGCCTGCTATACAAAGAAACATAAATTCCTGCATTACTCGAGAATTAATTAAGCAAATGAAACCAAATTTGGCATGTGGAGATTTTAGGGCGCAATAAATGTTTCTATGATTGGTTAGACACTCCCCCTGCTCTCTAAAGGTGAGCTGTCATACAAATGAAACACAAATTTTGGCATAACTCGAAAACTAATCAAGCAAATGGAGCCAAATTTGGCATTTGAAGGTTTTACGGGGCACGAAACGTTTCTATGGTGAATAAACTCCTAAACCCCCCCCCCCTTCTCTAAGGCGGGCTGCCATACAAACGAAAAACAAACTTCTGCATAACTCGAGAACTAATCAAGCACAATTTGGGATGTGATCCACAATAACAAAAATTGTTAGTAGCAAGACCTACACGATGAAAACGTGAATTGATTGATTGGGCAACATACATTAAAATAACTGATCAATCGGTAAATCGGTAAATGGAGAACAATTCATTATACGCATCAACTCACATTGTGAGCTAACGCCCGAATTTAGGCAAAAAGATTGCTCGTTGCGTTGCGTTGGGGAGGAAAGCGAGTGGGTCATGCAATCGAAAGAAAACATACCCATTTCAATCGTCAAATTGTTAACTTTTTTTATTATAATCACTGTTCATGTTTCGAACAAAAAAATGCTGGATAAATTTCCTGTCTAATGGTATACAACACAACATATGTCGCAATAACTATTTTGAGTAATATGCGTTTGAAAACTCTCAAAGAATCGTTACATTTTTCCTAGAGCGACCCCCCTATATAGAAATCAAAGACATAGTCCTATGTCAAAAGTACTCAACACCAAAAAAAAAATGGGTGGGTTATAACTATGATATAACCGCATGGTTGACGTGGAACTACCTTAGCTTAGCAATCATTTGCTTGTATTGATTGAGTTTTTGATTGAATGAAACATTTTTGCTGAGTTCATTCAACTGAATTCAATTTAATTGCTGAGTAAGTAAAAAGACTGAATAAATGCCGTGTATGGTCAATTCAT
This sequence comes from Toxorhynchites rutilus septentrionalis, assembly GCF_029784135.1. Classification (NCBI taxonomy): domain Eukaryota; kingdom Metazoa; phylum Arthropoda; class Insecta; order Diptera; family Culicidae; genus Toxorhynchites; species Toxorhynchites rutilus. The sequence continues at coordinate 196,228,799 of NC_073744.1, forward strand.
ACATTGTGATAGATTATGTTCTCCGTTACAAGTAAATTTAATGACAGTCCTTTTACGTTTGGTATGATTCCTAGGACAAAATATATGAACGGAAGAATTATCAAACGATTATTTCATTTTACATTTCCCTCTGAAGTTCGCATCTCTCAAGTGTACGTACTTCTCGAACCGCGAATTTGCTGGATTTGATGAACTTCAGGCACTCAGTTTCGATTTTGACATGTACGTCGAAACAAACGGTTATTAACATTTTGCCTAATCATCAAATGGTATGCGTAGAAATTCAGTGAGTAGAGGATATGAGAGCATAACCTTCAATGCAATCTTGAATAACCGAGCCAAAGCGTTGTGTTCGTAGCCGCATTTGTAATCCGTGTTAGGAGAACGCTTTTTGGAGTGCAAAACAAAACACGCGGGTGCAGAAGTATCCCCGGCTTGCATGAATCAACAACTTCAACTTCTACTTTTTATACTACAGATGCTTTAAACTTGAATGTTCATTTGCCTCTAGTGTCTGCACGATTTTTCCAGGTTCTTAAGTTTAGACGACCGTGTTAAGGAAACATATTCTAGACTGTACAAGGGCAAGCGAGTATAAAAGTGCTCGCATTTTGCATTTATTTGCAAAGCCGATTTCCCCAGACACCTTGCCAATTTCCACACGCTCCATGGATTTGAAGAAACACATTTCAAACGGAACAAAAATACCCCCGACATGAATTTACAACGGCAATTTCCACACGCTCCATGGATTTGAAGTCTGTGTTAAGGAAACACATTTCAAACGGAACAAAAATACCCCCGACTTGCATGTATTTGCAATGCCGATTTCCCCCAGGCACCTTAGTTTTGAAATATCTGTTAGGGAACACATTTCGGTGAGAACAAAAGCTCTCCCTACTTTCATGTATTTGCAATGCCGATTTCTCCAACGCTGCTTGGTTTTGATGGCTGTGCTGGGGTAACCGTAAATCAGGCCAATCAAAATGAGGCAGTTAGGGCGTTCAGATAACGCTTAACATTTTACAATTATTCAATTGTTTATCGAATGAAAAATAACATTTTATTAACTGCGATAGATGCGTAGAAATATTCTCTATCGATTGATGCAAACATCTTTCCGATCCAGTAAGAAATGTTTGAGTTATAAGCATTCGAAATCTTGCATTTTTTCCTGCATGTTCTGTGTTTAGGTTTTCATTTTACCCCCTATATATTCCGGTTAGACGTAGTCCCACGTCAATACCCTCGACTTTCATGTATTTGCAAAGCGGATTCCTCCGGGCACATTGATTTTGAAGTCCGTGTTAGGGAAATACAGCTCGGTAGTGTAGAGTTGTGATGAAACATACTCAGAAACGGGAAGGTAGTATGGTGAATTGACTAAATAATATCAGCAGTGTAAGTGGAGAGTTTGGCAGTACCAGAGCAACGAGGTGGTATCTATCCATATATACATGTACATAAATAACGAACGTATTGGTGAATGTGCTGCACAAGGAATGGGAAGTTAAGGGAGTTGAGAGTAAGCCCCATTGCTGAACGGACGTGGTATCCACGGTGTGCTAAAGACATTAGCCAGCGGATAGAAGCTTAACGGCTTGTGACAAGACGACTGCAAGGATTGTACAGGTAGGAACAAAAATGCCCCTGGCTTGCATGTATATTTGCAAAGCGGATTTCCACAGATACATCGATTTTGAAGTCTGTGTTGGAGTAACCGTAAATCGGGCCAATCAAAACTTGGCAGCTAGGACGTTTAGATAACGCTTGACATTTTACAGTTATTCAATTGTTCATCTCATGAAAAATAACATTTTATTAATTGTGATAGACGCGTAGAAGCATCTTTCCGATCTATTAAGAAATGTTCGAATTATAAGCATTCGAAATACGGGTATGGTTAGCACACAAATCGGCAGAACAAATGTATGAATAAAAGGAAACTCTTTCAGTTCTCATGAATTTAAACCGTTTAGAGACTAGCGAATTTTAATGAATAGTATATCAAACAAATCTTAGAGAACTTCCGATTCAATTGGTATGCAAATCATAAGAATTCGTTCACAGTGAAAATAGCTATCAACGTTATAAAGTTACCATCATAAAAACGTGACCTGTGTTCTGATTTGGCACCCTTCCTGAAAAACGTAGTTCTACGTCAAAAAATAAATCATACCAATAATTCAAATTAGTACCAAATCAACAACATCTTGAAATGCATTCGAGGGGGTCTCCGTAGCCACATTGGTTGCGCGTTCGCTTAGTAAGCGATCGATCGTGAGTTCAAAACTCAGGGCCCTCATTGACCATCTTTGTGTTGTTACAGAATAGCTACGTCCACGCAACAATCATCAGCGATGGAGATCGATCCACGGTCGAAATAAGATCGATTCATCCATACAACTGCTCTGCTCTGCCAGACACATCGGGCTACTGTTCTATAAATAACTCAACAATGATCAATATCAACTGTCTCCGCTGTCCGGTGGTCCAACTGGATAATGGAAGAACAGAAAAAATACTCTTACGCCTAAATGGGTACTGTGTGAATGTACCATATGTAATGTTATAGAAGGAATACTGGCGAATGACAACTGTGTAATGTGATAATTATAGATATGATAACGATGTGACATGTACACGATTAAAATTCGGCTCTGTTACATCTAAAATGCTAATGAGCCTTAAATAAATAAATGGGATAAAAAAAAATGCATTCGGATGGTCTACTAGATTTGCCGATGTGGCACCACTGCCTTCCGTCGGTCGATAATGAGCTGGCTGAACACAATCCGACCGTACCGAACCGAAGTGACGCTCGGCCAACGAAATTGCATCTGTTGTGAAATGCAGTTGAACCATCTTTTCCTCCCCCCCCGCCGGCTCCCGCAGCAAACGGGGAGCCCACGTGAGCTGAGCCAGTCGTGTATATTCATCATCGGTTGGCCTTAAAACAAAACTTAACCTATAAAAGGTATGATGCCACAGAACCGCAAAATGCGACGCCAACATCATCGTCATCATTGTTGCCACCACCGGCGAAGGCATCATCATCATCGTCTCAGCCATTGGGGATAATATCGTAAAATGACTTAGTGGCCAACACGACGAGGAGCGATGGACCCTCACTCACCCTCTCTCTCTCTCTCTCTTTCGCATACACAAATGCAACGCACACACGATGCAACCCGACAATGATGATGAACGACTGAAAGTAGTACCCACATACAACCCCAACTGAATTGCTAGTGGTGGTAGTATTTTGATTACGATTTTACGTTCATTCTCTCTTGCGGCCGACGATGCCAATGATATTATTTGATGCACGATGCATTTTGTGTGTACCCATATAGAAAGCAGCCGCCGCCACCGCCACTATCATTTCATCCGCTTTCCACCCCACCATCAGCATTGTGTGAGATTCAAAATTAAATAAAAATACCGGCCGGCCGGCGAAATTTTGCACACACACACTCACTCACACACAGAGAGAGAACCACGCGCAGAGACCATTTTAGCATCGTCAGCCTCAAACAAACAATAATGTGCACGCGGGGTGAGACGATGGCGGCGGCGGCGGCGGCGAAATGAACGCGCGAATGCAAAAAGCAAGTAATGAGAGCGCCGCGAAGGAGAGAGAGAGAGAGAGCGAATAGAAACAACAGAAAGGAGAAAAAAAATTGCCGCTTGCTGAGGAGGTCAATGAATGCATCGGTTTTTGGTTTATTTCACCACACCGCGGCGGCATTTTTTTTTGCTTCCGCGATGCATTGGTTGGAAAGGGAAAAAAATAAAGGCTGCTTGGTTTTTAGCGGTTTGGGTGTAAATTGAAATTGAAGGTGGCCGTGATTTTCCGTGGGTTTGTCAAATGTGTCAATTTTGCGTTTCATGAAGTGAGGAGTTTCAAGCTTGTATTCGACTGTAAAAAGCGTATATTCGTATATTCGATAATTGATTTGCAAAACTGGCAATTGAGTGTAGGTAATAAAAATACTATGTACCTGTGATTTATGATTATTACTGTAAACGCTTCCTAGATAGCATACCGAATTTCTTTTTTGTTTTCGCAGGTAAATCTTCAAGCAACTTTGTGCCAATGTCAAGGCAATCTCTGCTATCCTCTACACACTCCTGCGAACCGATCGCAGCAGGTTGAAGCAATTCGAACAGGTAAAAAGCGCATGGAATTGTGCTCGATGCACCGTAAAAGGATCCTCGCTATTTGCCTGTGTGTAAGAGCATAAGGATACTTTCATCCATATTTCCGGTAGAAATTTGGCACAAAATATAAAACCCCTGGGCACCTTAAACACTTTCCGACGCAGCTAGATCTAGGCACCATCCCAGAGAAAGCTGACACTCCTAAGGGGGTAGTATCACCTATAGGACACAAATTGGTGACAGGTCGTAAAAATGACCAACCTTTGTCGCAGCAGCAAAACCGTTCACAGCTAGGGAATGGTCGGTGTGAGAAAGCCGACCAGAGAGAGAAGTGACGAAATCAATTTGTACCATGTTTTATAGCTCCCTGGCACGACAATGACTTGATTACCTGACATTAGAAAATTGTAAGGATCCTAAACTTTTATTACCTTCTGGAATCGAGCTGAACTAGCTCAGTGTCAATTTAACACTAAACATACCAACATTTTTGACGTGGGACTACGTCTAACCGGAATATATGGGGGGTAAAATGAAAACATAAACACAGAACATGCAGGAAAAAATGCAAGATTTCGAATGCTTATAACTCGAACATTTTCTACTGGATCGGAAAGATGTTTGCAACTGATAGGGAATAGGGAATATTTCTACGCATCTATCGCAATTAATAAAATGTCATTTTTCATTAGATAAATAATTGAATAACTGTAAAACGCCCTAACTGCCTCGTTATGATTGGCCCGATTTACGGTTTCCCCAACACAGACTTCAAAACCAAGCAGCGTTGGGGAAATCGGAATTGAAAATACATGAAAGTAGGGGGACTTTTGTTCTCTCCGAAATATGTTCCCTAACACAGACTTCAAAACCAAGCAGCATTGGCGAAACCGACATTGCAAATACATGAAAGTAGGGGCAGCTTTTGTTCCCACCGAAATGCGTTTCTCTAACACAGACTTCAAGTCCAAGGAGCGTGGGGAAGTTGGCATTGCAAATACATGTAATTCGGGGGCATTTTTGTTCCGACTCAAATGTGTTTCCCTACCACAGACTTCAAATCCATGGAGCGAGGGAAAATTGGCATTGCTAATACATGCAAGTCGAGGGCAATTTGTTCCGACTAAAATATGTTTCCCCAACACAGGCTTCAGAAACAAGGTGTCTAGGGAAATTGGGATTGCAAATTCATGCAGATAGGGAGTCTTTTTGTTCCGACTGAAATCCGATTAACTATAAAGACTTCTAATCCAAGGTGTCTGGGGAAATCGGCATTGCAAATACATGCAAACTGCGAATACTTTTATACTCGCTTGCCTTTGTGCAGACTAGAATGCGTTTCCCTAACACGGTCTCCTAAACTTAGGTACCTGGTAAGATCGTGCAGACACTAGAGACATGGCATTTGTTCAAACTTTTTACTCGCAACGCAAATATATTGAATTCAATTGAATTCGGAAATTGTTTCATTCGATCAAAAATTCAATCAATACATACAAATGATTACTAAGCTAAGGTAGTCCCACGTCAACCTTGCGGTTATATCATAGATATAACCCACCCATTTTTAGCATATCTTTTTCCACCATAGCCAGTGAAATGATAGAGTTTATTGGTGGAACAATGTTGCGAATAATAGCGAATTCGTTTTTAAAACTGAGTCAGTGCCAAACTGACTCTGTAATAAAAAAACGTTTTCAGTTTCACGAATGCGGTGTTTTGTTGGTGTGCGTTATATAGTCTGATTTGTTTATATTCGCGACGATAAATGTACAGTGTCGACGTCTAATGGCGATATTAATGCTTGGGAGGTAAGTTATTCTCTATCAGATCAGCAGGGCCAAGTGCAGTGTAAAAATATAAAAGTTTGAATGAATGTTTTCACTTCATATTGTTTTATTACTTAAAACATGTAGTTCTGACACTTACTTAACCATTTGTCGATGCATTTCCTGGTTTTTCCACAAATAATTACTATTATAATATAAAATCATCATTAGCCACAGTTTTCGTTCAATATGTTTCTGTGATATCGAAAAAAAAACCTCTTATTTCATCACATGAAATAAATATTCGATACGTTAAAGTAAATTTTCATTCATAATTTTGATTTTGAAAGCAGGTTTATTCCACCTGAATATCCATCATTATTTTCGCCTCCCAATGAAAGCACACGTAGCTTAATGCCGTCTGCTCGAATATACTTTCAAAATCAGAATCCGAATTGGATTACGATTCCAATAATACGAAAGCAAAAGCAGCAGGTTTTTCATCTTCATAGTTTTTATTTTTAGATTTTCCAAAATATACTCGGAACTTGACAGTTCGGTATAGTTGTATTGGTGAACCCGAGTGCCAACCCGTGAAACATCTCAGTGCGAAACTAACAGCTTTCGGGGCGAACCAGTGCGACACTGAGTGCGAAACTGACTGAATAAAAAAACGTTTTGACAGTAGTTAGTGCGGCACTGAGGTTGAAACTGAACAAAAACGAATTCGCTATAAGATCCAATCTCTCCATTGGTTGTAGCATTATTGTAAATAAATAAATAGACAATCACTCCCCTGATCAACGATCAACATTTAACAACTGGTCTATACGCTAGCGGAAGCCGCCAATGCCAAAATTATCCCCAACGTCACTTCCGATCCCCAATACCTATTTGGACTGAAACCTATGGACGCTGTCACCGCCAAGAGTTCCAGTGATGATGAGATTTCCCACACGATTATTTGCGACCGAAACACTGTTCTGAACATTCCGTGCCCTATTTATACGATCACTCCCATGGTCATTTCGGTAGCGTAATTGTTGTGTTCGGGTTGCGTCTGGAATATTCGCTATAAACAATTACTCTTTGTATAGGGAATCCGTTCCCATCCGTTTCTGTCCTGTGACAATTCAATTGTTATTGTTTGTGTGTTGTGATTGGTGCTTTATGCTAAGTTGTGAGTGGTAAGTACTGTGTGTTGGAAAAATGTGGAAAAATGACACCGCACACTCTGAAGAAACTGCATCGAATCATCGTACCACTGCACAAGGTAAAACAAAGGCATCCCACAATGTGCTACGCATCCCTGCATGCGACAAAACCGGCAAATGGATTGCCAAATACACAATTTTTTCTAAAGTTCTCCCGTGACATACGTTGGGGTACAGTTCGAGACTTCAGCCTGTGCCGGAGGTTGTCACAAACAAGTTAAACTAAAGTATCATTTATTAGAGACTTGGCAGTTTTGTATTTGATCATTTGACTATTCGAATGATCCATCAATTTCAAAACGATAGTCAAAATCAACATTTTAATCATGGTGAAGTAAACGAACGAGGAACACTTAAAAATTATCAAAAAAACGCGAGAAGCACAGTGTCAGTTTCAGAAATAAACCCTCGATAATTCAGAGCATTAATCCAATATCTCCGGGAACGAACACGGATGCCACACTCCTCAGATTTTATCCAGCATAAAAAGATTCCATCACTTACAAGGTTAGTTGGACTCGCTATGAACAAGCACTTCTATTCATACGTGAAATTTGCAACGAAGTGTATATAATCTTGCATACAAATAATTTCGTTTTCACTGTGAGGTGACGTTCGTGATCAGGCCCTCTATGTCTGATTTGGCTCGGAAAATAAAGAATTTATTTCTTCGAGTTATTAATAAATTCATTTAGAAAAATGTGGTACGCAATTACTTGCCAAACCTCCGAGGATACGGGAAAACTAGAAGGACTCCATGTAAATTGAAGCTATCCAATCGAGAAAAGTAAACTGCTTCGAATACCTCGAAATCATCCATTTAGCAGTCTTTGAAGTTTTGTTCTGAAAATCTGTTCTGCAAAATTTGATAAACAGGTCAACCAAATTGGAAATGATGATACATGATCCGGATCGACAGATATTACAGATATCCGCGAATGTGAACGGCAACAAAAAAAAATCTATTCATATGCCAATAACTCTGTAATGCGAACATTGTAAATTATTGATGGATTAGTTTCTATATTCTATATCTGATAGAAAGGAAACAGAATCCAGTTAAGATTGAAACATTCGAAGATGATAGAAAAAATCCAAAGATGCAAAAAATTAAAAATAAGATTCAAAACTTCAAAAAAATTATGATTGAGAGTTTTTAAAACTAAAGTTCAAGCATACAAAAATGTGAGAATTCACCTTACACCGCACATTTTCAAAATCTCAAAATAATAAAAAAAATCAAACTACAAAAAAAAATGTGACAACCCTTAAATTCGAAAATCTAAAATTACGATAACCATAAATTTAAGAGAATCCGTGGAAAAAAAGAACACATAAAAGTACGAAAATTCTACGATAATCCAGGAATTAAAAAATCCAACAGAGGCAATGATTCAAAAATCAAAAAACTAACCTATGGAACATTTTTCAAACACCTGAAACAATCCGAAAACATAAGAATCCGAGAATCCGAAAATTCAAATACCCTGAGTATTGATTTGAACTTTGATTCCGACTCTTAAATAAAACATCCAGGAATTAAAAAATCCAAAAATAAAAAATAGGAAATTGTAAATTTGAAGATTGGAAAAAAATAAAATATACAGTTCAGTAGCTGAAAATTCAATTTTCAAATTCAAAAATGGATAAACTCTAGATGAAAAAATCCAAAATGTAAAACAGAATCTTTAAGTCCCAAAACAAGAAAAGTTTTAGAAATAGTAAATTTGAAAAAAAAACTGGAGATGAAACCTCCGGAAAATTGAAAAGAATCCGAAAGGCTAAAGATCTGACAGTTATTGGATTGTTCGATCTCAGAATCTTTGGATCTTTTGATTACTAACAAGCTCTAATTCGAACTTTTAAATTTAGGAACCGGAACTGATTTCTTAGGATTTGTGGATGGAGAATTCAAAATTAAAAAAACATATTTCGATTACAATTATTGAAATAAAACTTTTTTTTTAACACAGAGTTTTTTGATATTTTTTTTTTTGATTTTGTAGTTTTCGTTTCCTACATCTTAGATGTTTTTAAATGATTTTTTTTAAATTATTGGGGTTTCTTCAAATCCTTGCATCTGTGAATATTTGGATTAAGGAAATTGGAGCTAATTCAATTCAATTTATCCACTTAATATTCAATAATTTCAATAACAAAAATAGAGAGTTCCGATAAGAAGAAATCCGCTAACCGAAAGATTAAATCATTTCTCCAAGCATGGAGAAATGTGGAGATGTAAAGAACCAAAAATCCGAAGTATATAAATCCAAGAACACTTGAGTTCTAAAATATAAAAACATCAGAAACTGTAAATTCAAAGATGAAGCTTTTGAAAACCCGATAATTCAAGGATTTAATGAAAAAATTTAAAAAATGCATAGATCAAAAAAAGAAAAAAAAACTCAAGATGATAAGATGGATTATATTGACGGCGCCAGTGGTTGTATGGTTAGCGTAACAGCCTCACAATCCGATCGGCCTGGGTTCAATCCCAGCTGGCGTCGTTGGGATTTTCTGAGGCGAAAAATCTCTGGTTACGTCTTCCTTCGGAGCGGAAGTAAAAGAAGTTGGCCCGGCTCATGAGTTGTTGAGTCTGATAGGTAGGAACAGGTGGAGTCGCCTCCCTGATGTCGGTGATTGGCACTAAAGTGGCGGAAATAGGCCGACGAAAAATAAGCGAAGATAAAAAAAATAAAAGATGGATTATGGAACCCAAATATTTCTTCTAAAATCCAAAACTATAAACATTCTGAAATAGAAATACAGGTTGAACTCGATTATCCGGAGTATTGATTTTTTTTTCACTCCGGATAATCGAATCCTCCGGACAATCGAATCATAAAAAAAATCAATTTTCTCTCGGCGAACGTAGTATAATTATGATTTGCACTTATTTATTAAACGGTTTTATCTAGCTTGACCCGTTTGTATGTTTGTGACTTTGTAACTTTGTCTGTAGCGCTGAACCACATTAATATAAATTTACTCCCTTCCCGTTGACCAATTGATCTGAAATTTGGAACAAATCTTTATCTCTGGTGTCATTATAAAACTGCGTATTCCATGATCTTGAAAATCCAAGATGGCGGCCGCTACAAAATGGCGGATTATGTACATATTTTCAAAATGCCATCAATATGGGTTTTCCCAAAACCCCATCAATATGGGTATCGAATGAGAGGGCTTGACCTGTAGAATGCAGTTATTTATAAAAAATGTTAATCAAAGATGGGGGCCGTTACAAAATGGTGAATTTCATATTTTCTCGGAACCCCATCAATATGGATATCAAATGAAAGGGATTGACTAGAACACATTTATTTATGGAAAATGCATATCCGAGATGGCGGCCGTTACAAAATTGCGGATTTCATGTTTTCTTAGAATCCCATCAATATGAATATCGAATGGAAGGGATTGACTAGTAGAACACAGTTTTTTATCGGCTAGTAGAACATAGCAGATCTTGAAAAACCCAAATCCAAGATGGCCGCATTACCCAAATAAATAATTACTTTTTAATTTTTTTTTTCATTCAGCTTGACCTGTTTGAATGTTTGTAGGGTTGTTTCAAATTAATAGAAAATTTACCCCGTTCCTGTGGATTGATTGATTTGCGCTGACACCTTTCGAAGACACCTTTAATCCTACTGTCATTATGAAACTGCGTATTCTATGATCTTGAAAAATTCAATTTGGCCGTCGCTAAAAATGGCTGAATAGCTTGGCTAGGAGAACACAAAACATAATGAACGATATAATTTTTTTTTATTTTTATTTCTTACCTAACTTTCTTAGGAATATTTTGATGATCATGGAATACGCAGTTTTATAGTAGTAGAATTAAAGGTATGTTCCAAATTCCCGATCAATCAGTGCTCAGAAACGGGGCCAAATTTCAATTAAAGTGAGACAGCCCTACAAACACTCAAACATACAAACAGGTCAGGTCAAGCTGAATGAAACCATTAAAAAGTAATTGTTCACTTGGGAAGTGTGGCCATCTTGGATTTGGTTTTTTCATGATCTACTGTGTTCTACTAGTACAACACTTTCATTTGATACCCATATTGATGGGGTTTTGAAAAAAAAAAGATCGCGCCATCTTGTGGTAGCGGCCATTTTGGATTTGAATTTTTCATTAATAACTGTGTTCTACTAGTCAAGCCCTTTCATTTGATATGAAAAAATATTAGGCTGTCAAAAAAGTCCTGCGGTATTTCCGCGAGGTGTCGTTGTAAGCGCGTAGTTCTGGTTGTATTCATTGTATCGAGTCATACTATAGCTTGTTTGAAAGGTATTTTTGCGCGCTATGATATAGTCCTTGACAGTGTTTTGTTAGTTAAGTCGTTCGTGAGTTATAGTATCGCAAATATGGAGCAAAATAAAGAGAAAATCCGACATATTTTACAGTACTACTATGACAAAGGCAAAAATGCATCTCAAGCTGCCAATAAAATTTGTGCAGTTTATGGACCCGATACAGTTTCCATTTCCACCGCACAACGATGGTTTCAACGTTTTCGTTCTGGTGTAGAGGTCGTCGAAGATGCGCCACGCTCCGGAAGGCCTGTCGTCGAAAATTGCGACAAAATCGCTGAATTAGCCGAGAAAGACCGGCATAGTAGCAGCCGTAGCATCGGCCAAGAGCTGGGGATAAGTCATCAAACCGTTATTAACCATTTGAAGCAGCTTGGATTCACAAAGAAGCTCGATGTATGGGTGTCACACATGTTGACGCAAAAAAACATCTTTGACCGTATCGACGCATGTGAATCGCTGCTGAATCGCAACAAAATCGACCCGTTTCTGAAGCGGATGGTGACTGGCGATGAAAAGTGGGTCACTTACGACAACGTGAAGCGCAAACGGTCGTGGTCGAAGGCCGCTCAGACGGTGGCCAAGCCCTCATTAACGGCCAGGAAGGTTCTGCTGTGTGTTTGGTGGGAGTGTCAAGGAATAATCTATTATGAGCTGCTTCCCTATGGCCAAACGCTCAATTCGGACCTGTACTGCCAACAACTGGACCGCTTGAAGGTAGCACTCATGAAAAAGAGGCCATCTTTGATAAACAGAGGCCGCCTTGTCTTCCGCCAGGCCACACACTTCTCTGGTGACGCGCCAGAAGCTCCGGGAGCTCGGATGGGAGGTTCTTTTGCATCTGCCGTATAGTCCGGACCTTGCACCAAGTGACTACCACCTGTTTTTGTCCATGGCGAACGAGCTAGGTAGTCAGAAGTTAGCCACAAAAGAGGCTTGTGAAAATTGACTATCCGAGCTTCTATAACAGGGGTATTATGAAGTTGGCATCTCGTTGGGAACAAGTCATCGAACAAAACGGCGCATATTTGACTTAATACAGATGATTGTAACTAATTTTATGAACAAATGAAAATTCAAAAAAAATACCGCAGGACTTTTTTGACAGCCTAATATATGTATGACGCCATCTTGTGGTGGCGGTCATTTTGGATTGCATTTTTCATGAATAACCGTGTTCTAATAGTCAAGCCCTTTCATTTGATACCCATATTGATGGGGTTATGAAAAAAATATACATGGCACCATCTTGTGGTGCGGGCCATTTTGGATTTGCATTTTTCATAAGTAACTGTGTTATACTAGTTAAGCCCTTTCATTTGATACCCATATTGATGGGGTTATGAAAAAATATAAATTGCGCCATCAAAAATAAAATACTCCGGATAGTCGGGTCTAAAATTCCGGATAATCGAGTCCCACCGTTCAAACAACCATAACGGGTAAATTAAAATAATAAAACTAATAAATTCGAAAGCTTTTAAATCCAAAGAAGGATCTATTCAAAAACACGAGTGAAATAGGCGAAGAGAGAGAGAAAACGAGAGAAAGAGAGAGAGGAAGAGAAAGAGAAAGAGAAAGAGAAAGAGAAAGAGAAAGAGAAAGAGAAAGAGAAAGAGAAAGAGAAAGAGAAAGAGAAAGAGAAAGAGAAAGAGAAAGAGAAAGAGAAAGAGAAAGAGAAAGAGAAAGAGAAAGAGAAAGAGAAAGAGAAAGAGAAAGAGAAAAAAGAAAAAGATAAATAGCAAGAAATAGAGAGATAAACTGAGAAAGTGAGAGAAAGAGAGAGAAAGATCTGATGTAATGCAAACGTTGAAAATTTCTGTCGGATTTATTGCACGTCATAATTCCATAGATCCTTCCGGAGTTTTACAGGGTGATATTACAGATGTTGTAATGAGTTTAGGTAGCTCATCTGGGATATACACACCACAGTATCAAGTACTCATTTCACATGACGGTAGAAAGTAATGAATGTCAGATATTTTGTTTAACACAGAGCTAAAAGTTTCAAATACTAATTCAACTGTCAAAGGGCGGTTTGAAGTGAGTAAGCAGATTTTATTTACTCTGGAGATATTCATCGATTGATTCTTCATAATCCCCAATCAGATGAGTAATTTTTACCAAGCCATTCAGAACGATCAATTTAATGGCGCTCATAAATAGAGGTCCATTTAACATCGCACTGTTCAAGAAGTACCAGTGAACCATTCGTGATGGTTATTAATATACTGAATCGAGTCTTCGGGAGCTCGTAGAAGTTTCATCCACTGAGCAATATTCCGGATCCATGTTAAACGGCCCTATATTATTCACATCGGAAGATATCGCAAAAGGGGATGACTAACGCCCGGCGTAATTTTATTCCGAACAGTCATAAACCGGCTCCCTCCTCCTTCTCTTTTGGCGAAGCTCCATACAAGCTCTATATCTTCGTCTCTTTCAGTTCTGCAGTGTGTTGTTTCACAGGAGTTTAATTCTGGCTAATTAGTTTAATAGTGCTCGGGACTCATGTCTTCCAATTTATAGCCATTCGACACGAACGGTTCATTCCGGGCTGTAATTTAGCGTCTGGCTGAATTCGAAATAAGCCCCCCGGTCCGTCTCCCTGCCGAAAAATAAGCGAACCTTCAATTAGATTGGCCCGTTTCACTTTCGGCGCGTTTAGAATTTATTTCAATCGGAGCCAATTTGAATTACCATTAACGTCACACGGAAGTGAGCCCGCGCGCTTCACCTTTCTTCTTCGCTGATGGTGATTACCTTGACTCGCGAATGCGCGAATGCGCTTTCGTCATCATTTAGCGCGGTCTAATCGCAGCACCGCACCGATGTTGACCTATTTGAATGAATGAAATTTTCGCATTCGCGCCACGGATCAGTGCAACACTGTGGGGTCATCTAAGGCAAGCGGCGCCGGGAGGTGCGATAACGGAACAAGGTTTGTGCATGCAAAGATCAAATGTTGACTTTTGCGACCCTCGATAAGCGAGAGTAAACTGCGTTTGCACTCTACATATATACTATTTGCGCTATATGGCGGGAATTGATACATTGTGTCGGGTTCGGGTGTTCGATCATCGGCTTAACGTCATTCGCACCCCGATGAAGCGATGATGCTCACGTGGCATCTCGTGTTGCTATTTCCTCTTCCGCAGTGCAGTGGAATTATTAAATCATCGCCATCTCGCCATCACCATCAACGGCGGCGGCGGCGGCGGCGCATTCCAAGGAATCCGTTGCTCTCATCCGTGTGTGTGTGTGTGTGTGTGTTGTGTGTCTCTCGGGAACTCTCCGTCGTTCTCAGACCACCATGGCGCCAAGTGGTTTTATGGTACCACCACCTTTCCCCCACGCACTCACCACGCTTCACTTTACTGTAATTTTATCCGCTTCGCAAATTAATCACTATTTCGTAGTAACCGTTACTCTCTGCCGCAGTGTGCAAAAATAGAATTGATTGCGGGGAAAATCAAAGCTGCGAAATGTGTGTGTGTGTGTGTGTGTGTGTGTGAGTCAGTGGATATGACGTTACGAATGCTGAAATAGAAGGATTTTGTTTGGGTTTTACGCGAAAGTTTGAAACGTTGATCTAGCCGCGACCAAGATGTGTGGAATAAAGGTGTGACCGTGTCGTCAATAAGTGCGCGAGGGGAAACGGTATAAATATACAGAGGACTGTGGAAAGGGATTTGACTGCAAATAGAGATGTCTAAATTTTTCGTTTATTCAATTGTCGATTAATCGTGGTGTCATTTTTAAATATTCGATTCATTCGAATAATTTTTTTGACGTAGGATTACGTCTTTCGGGAACATATTGGGGTACAAATTGAAAATCGAAAATCGATTACATCGTGAAAATTGTCCAATTTCAAACGCTTATTGCTCAGTCATTTCATGATGGATTGATGAAATTTTTGCGTCAATCGATTTCGGCACTCCATAACAATTTTTCATATTGAAGAAAATAATATATGTCATGAAACCAACTATCGAAGAATTGAAAAATCTCATCCCCTATCCTAACGGAAATACCCACTTCTGATTGGTCAAAATTGACGATACATGCGGCGGGTCCCTAACAGAGACATCAAAATCAAGCTGCCCGGGGGAAATCGACATTGCAAATATATGCAAGTCGGGGGTTGCTTCGTGAAATTTCATCGTTTATTGTGAAAAATTTTACACAAGTGTAAGTGTAAAATTGTATATGGTAGCAGTTGTGTTAAAAATGACTTGATATATGAAACGATTAATTTTATTTCCTAAAATTAAAAACCAAGGTGTGTTCCCGCTCGAGAACGGGTCGTTTGGTTTAAGCTGTCTGTTTTGTTGTGCCTCATTTTCACCCAAGTGAAGTTTAAACGGCGAGAAAAATTGGAAATGTGAAGAAATATCAGAAAAAGTGATTTCTCATATCCTCTACATATAGTATTAGGTGTTGTTAGTCCAATTAAAATTCGCATTGGATTGAATAAACACTCAGAAATTAAAAATTATAAAAAAAATCCTTTTCCATTTCAAATATGTTTTCTCATGTTTAACATGTTTTTACTGATGAGAAGAAATAATGACTGTGTTCGGTATTGGTAATTATCTTATATTACATTGGTGATTTTTTTTTCTTTATTTCATCCATACATATCACAGGAGGCATCTCGTCTAGGATCACAGAGGACGGTTTTCATCATATCTCGTTCCACTTCGGTATCTTTTAACTGATACGCACCATCAACGACTGGTTACCATCCTTCTGCCATCATCACTCGGTAAACACTGGTGGAGTTAACATACAACAACCAAACAAAACGGTCCTTTTCAGGGCCACCAAATCGTTATCAAAGAGTTTAACGATTTAATTCTTCAAACATATCCAAAATCAACAGATAGTCTAATGGAATCCTACGTCAACTATGCGGTCGTGCCTCGGACACAACCCTCCTGTGACTTTTTCAGTATTCGATTAACCGAGCGAATATTTATTTCTTGTAATCAAAAAGAACAGACATATTTATAACAAAAAAAATATGATGTCATAATTTTAAAAGTTACATTAAATATAATTTTGAAATAAACATGGTGCAGAATAACTGTTCTTGAATGAAATGGTATTTTAGTATATTGATAAATTTACCATTTCATGATTTTTTGAGGACGATTGAAAAAAAGAGCATATCATGAGAATGATGCACAATATTATTATTATATCTACATAAATTTTTTTCTTTTCAAAATTACCTGTTCTTTGAATGTTGTTGAAATAGCTGATTTGTTTGAATATTTCTGCTTAGTCCTTATAGCTACTAGTTCAAAAGAGGTACATTTATAGAATCATTGACCACTAGTATGGTATATTTTCCTCGGCACTCTGAATTTGGCTACTACTTTTTTAGAACGGGAGCTGAGTCCTCCTTCTTTAAGTCCGCATTTTACTCCTGCAGACCCTGAATTCTTCTTCCCAGTCTCCTTCACCACCAGGGAATCATTTTTATGGTTCAACCGTAAACGATTTAGCAAATCCGAAGAATTTCGACGAAACACCATGACGGTTAACACTCCTATACTCGCGCATAGGTCTGAGAGACCAAGAAATCAATAATTCGTTCAATTCTCAGAAAACATCAATACTACGACATTGCGATTCTCTCTAGCTTCGTCATTCATTGTTCATCATCGTTTGGCGTATCATATAAGTTGGTACGAAGGGGACGTATATCACTTTTTCACCACCTTCGGTCTGAGACACCGATGCGCGTACAGGAGTAACTTTTTTGGACAAGTGACTTTTTTTCCTATTCTAGAATATTGTTCAATGAAATGTATAAATTAATG
Organism: Toxorhynchites rutilus septentrionalis; assembly: GCF_029784135.1. Classification (NCBI taxonomy): domain Eukaryota; kingdom Metazoa; phylum Arthropoda; class Insecta; order Diptera; family Culicidae; genus Toxorhynchites; species Toxorhynchites rutilus. Next base: position 196,246,103 of record NC_073744.1, read on the forward strand.
TCAGTGGCGTGGAATATTTATTAAATATAATGCGTTATATCATTTTCGGACTATTCTTATTTGATTTTAGTCCTTTTGTCACCGGATTGAATGGATTCATATATTATTCGTCGATATACTCGTCGTTAGATTCATACGTGCAAAAGTAAAGTACAAATGTTTGACATTCGTATAGTTGTTCACTAAATATAATGGTCACGCATATACACACTTGTGCAATAAATGCACTTGCGGAAGAATTGTAAACTGTAAATTATAAATTAATCGGTGGCTTATGGTTATTTTTACAGTTACAGCTTCGGGTTTTTTCTACAATATTTGAGCTGAACAATATCGACGATAAAACAAGTCGCAGGAAGTTCCTAGAAATCCTTTTATATCATCTTTTTATGCCCCATCAAAAACAGGCATTAAGTTTTTGTTAACCAAAAACACAGAAACAAAGAATATTAGATATAAGAAAACTTGAAATTCCAGACACCTTACAATCGAATAATTAACCGACGTCTCTAACTGCAAAACGCGGGAAAAATTCCTCCATCACCGACCGACACCGAAAATCGATTTATTCTCTTGAGCTGAAACATATAAGATAGAGTATATTACAAACCTAAGTTTAACCGTAAAAGACTTACCTTTTAATTTTTCAATGCTCTTGTTCCCACCAAAACAATACCTCACACAAAGAGCAAAAAAAATATATTGCAGATTGTTTACATACAAAATCCAAGATGGCTGAAAGGCCTTTCTCATAAGTTGCGCTACCGTATTGTATCTATCGTGGCCGCGACTCTGAACCAGACTGAAGAGAAAGTGACAGAAAGTGACGAAGACGTGACGTACGAGGGCCGAACTGCGTCAGGTGTGTGATTGCTGTGATCAGGGTTGCCAATTATATTTTCTCAAAAAATTGGAAATTGCACTTTAAAGAAACTGGGAGAAAACTGGATCTTATAAAATCCTTCCATTTTGAGATGATCGGCTTCGATAATTCTAAAATGATTGTTTTACACATTACAATTCTTGCGAAATGGTATTTCCTTCGAAGCTTTGTGTAGTTTTCATATGCAGTTAATAAATTGGCGAAATACATCATTTATTGATCATATTATTCGAGTAGATCATAATTACTTTTCTCATCATTACTGTTAAACACTATTTTAGGATTTTTTGTTTCTGGAACCTTCAGAAAGTACGCTTTTATTTTGATAAAACATCAAAACTCTCGTGTTCATTGATTCATGTCCATAAAATCGCCCATAGAAGATGACCGTAAAACTACTGCTACTGATTAATTGAGGCATCGAACCTAACCTCAATCTTTTCTGCTTTTTTCTTTTAACGCGAATTTTGACATTTCTGTAGTGTTTGTTTCGACCATCTACGTTGTTATAGATTTTCACATTCACGAAGAATCAAGTTGTCAAGATGCCTAACCTTATCTTCATGTGGAAATTGCAGCGAATGGGAGATGCAACAAACCACGCAAAACTGACAAACTGCTGTTTCCGTGCACTGATTTATGCAGTGAACTATGTATTAGAATTCAGGAATTATTTTTGATTAGGTCATACCTGCTATGGTGTAACGTATCAGATAGAAAATATTCCCGGATTGAGCGTTCGAGTAGATCATTTGAACGTTTCACTTAGGAGTATCGTAGTAACACACAACGTTTATGCAATCCAAGCAGGAATGAATATTTCGACATTATTGACATGAGATACGAGCTAAAAAACCGAAGCAAAATAGCATAAACATCTTCCCACAGCGTTATTCCCATACTGAAATAAGCATCAAAACAGCACTGCTCAAGCATTACTTTGGTATTGAAATTATAAAACTCGGTATTGAAATTCTATTTCTCTCCATATTTTTTGTATTTTACTCCTTTTGTCAGGCTCGTTCAAACCAAATATTGGTAACAAAATCAAAATGAGTATTTTGTCCTGCTCGAGAAATTACTTTTGAAAAAAATATGCATAGTATGTCACCATTGAAAATGGTTTTTTTTTGGTTGTGTCACATTCACCCGAATGTAACACATACCCGAATGCAACACATTCTCGAATGCGACTATTATTCGAATGCAACATTCATCCGAAACCAACAAATATCCGAATCCAACATTAACCCGAATGTAACGTTTACCCGGATGAAGAAAGAAAAATTCCGACAAATCAGATGGTGAGTTCTGTCGAACCTCCTTTTGCTAAATAAGATTGAAACGAAACGAAATGAGAGAGCAACAAAAACACAAAGCAAAATAAAAAATTGTAATGCGGAACTTCTAGTAATGCTGGAGTCTTCGCTGTGACATTTTTAGACATTAGCGTAGACCCAATTAACATGCTGCCCTCTCTTCGTTCCGTATTGTCCTCTAGGGCTAAGATATAATGAACACGGGTTATGCAATATTTCGGAAATTAGGCAGCTAATTTAAACATTAAAGTTATAGAGCATAAATGCATAGAAAATGTCAAAAGGATTGGTCAGCAAAAATGGCACTTACGTATTAACGCGCACAATTATTATTATTAATCCATTCCCATTTGCGTCTAGCGTTGGAAAATGACAATCAGAAAATAAATCGTTGAATAGTTTTTTTTTTAATTGAACCTATGGACACTCGCTTAGTGAGAAAACGTGAATGTTTTAAAATATTCTAATCGATGAATTAATTTTGAGCGGAACGAACTTACGCCGAGATAGCCAGTCACTAATAAAAATCGTTATCAATCGAAACTCAATGTATAGTTAATTTCCTAATTTTAATTTCATAGTCAAATAATTAATTAAATTATATTCGAGACAATACATCTCAATCCTTCTAATCCGACGAAAATTGATGCATGTTCTTTTGATATGTGTTTCATGAATTTTTGAATTCTCAATTTCTCTTTTTCTGTTATATTTCTTTTTAACTTCCATTTTTTTTTAATTTAAAACTTTTAGAATTTATTATTACCAAAAAAAAAAAAAATTAATCGATATTTATTTTTTCAATTTTGAACTTTTGTTTTATTTTTTTGTTTTAAATTCGAAAAATTTAGAATTTTCGATCTATTTTTTTAAATTTTAATTGTTAGAATTTTCAATTACTATTACTATTTTACTATATTACTTTTGAATTTTCAATTCTTGAATTTTTATTATTTTTTTTAAATAATTTATAAGTAATAAGTTATAATAAGTTAATAAGTTAATAAGTTAGAGTTTTTAATTTACAGATTTTGTTTTACACATTAAGAATTGAAAATTGCTGGAATAAAAAAATCGATCTATTCAAAGAACCGATTTCTTGAAGTCATATATTTTTTATTTGTTTTCCCAGAATTTTTATTTTTCTGAATCATGTTTTTTTTTCAAATTTTATACCATTTTTTTGAATTTTTTCGTTTTTAATAATTTTTGGGAATGTTTTGAATTTACATTTTTTTATTTTTTTTTTAAATCTCAATTTTCTTTTCATTTTCGAAGCTTTTCATTTTGTTTTCAATTTATCAATTTTTTCAAGTTTTAGAAATTTCATGATTTTTTGATCTTTTTTTAAATTTTGTATTTTTTTGGAATTTTTGACCATTTTGTTTTTTTTTTAATTTCAGCTTTTGATGATATTTAATTTTTCTACTTCCAAATTCCAAAATAGTTCCAAAATATAAATTGTATAAATTTCTAATATATATTAATTTTGTATTTCGAATTCTTGAACTTCCTTTTTTTATATTTTTTCGAGTGAAGACCTTTAAATTTTTAATTTCTAGATTTTTTTTCACATTCTTAGAATTCCAAAAATTAAATTTTTAGAAATTTTTAGATTTTAGGAGTTTTATTACAGGGCGAGCTCGAATATATAAAGCTTAAAAAAAAATTTTATTGTATATAACGAATCGAAGATTTTATAAAAATTGTTTCTTATACATAAATTTTTGGTTTTTTCGCATATAAAAAAAAACATAAAAAGCTTTCTTATATAAAAAAAATTGGAATTTCTCAGGAGGTGACAGAGTAAAATATTTAATGGAAAAAATCCTTCTACGCATATGTTCTAATTTTAACAATGACAGAATAATTGTTTTATTTTTACTCCGAGCTCTGTTTGTCTTAAACTGACTCTGGTTCAAAAAGTACGCTACGTAGAACGACTCTGTTGCTTCCATTTGAAAGATGAGAAAATTTAGTTCAAGATCTAATGGATCATTTAAATATATTTAAATACATATTTATCTCAAAATATGTATTGTCCTGATTGTTACTATCAACCAAATTTTGACACTCAACTTCTATGTTTTCTAGTTTCGCTGCAATTTCGTTATAAACAATTCCTGATGTGCCTTCAATTAAAATCAATAAAAATCGCAATTTTTACCACAACTGTACTTATAATAGTAAATTAAATTTCATCTTCACGTTGAAATATTATATTTTCCTTGAAATAAGCCATAATTCAAATACACAAAAAAAAATTTTTTTCAAATTGTATATAATGTCTTAAATTCGATATCATCTAGTCCCATGTGTATTTCTTAGATGTTCTTGAATTTCAAATTTTCTCTAAAATTTATTTCTTTTTTTTTTCTTTCTTTATTAAAGAGATTCGTTTTCAATTTTAATTTTTTGAAACAGCTAAAAAAACACTTTTTTCTTCAATTTATTTCTTTAAAATTTTTAAACTTTCTGATTTTTTTTAATTTGAAACAATATTTATTTTAGTTTTTATTATTTGTTTATTTTTATAAAGTTTCAGATTTTTTGCGAATTGTTCAATGCTTTGAGTTTGATACATTTCAATTTTTTGAACTTTTTAATTTTCAGCTATTGAAATTTTTTAAATTTTAATTTTTGTTAATTGAAATTTTTTGGAAAATGTAAATTTTTTAAATTTTTTTATTGATTTATTTTCTTGAATTTCTTTTCATCGTCAAATTCTCTGAATTTCAATTGTTAGAATTTTAATTTTCAATCGATTTTTCAATTCTTGAATTTTCTTCCTGTTTTTTAATCTCACTTTGAGCTTTTTTCTGAGCCAGATTTTCTCTACATTTTATAATGTCTGTAATCTAAAATTTTAAAAATTTCGATGTTCTCAATGTAAAATTTATTTTAATCTAATTTATATATTTTTCATTTTCTTGGAATGTTTCTAGAATTTTCAATGAATGTTGTTAATTTGGTTTGATTTTCTAATTTTTTACTTTTTATTCGTGATTTTTTTTCCTTTTTTATTTAAACTTTCGATTATTTTAACCTCTTATGATTTTTTTAAACTTTTTGAGTTTTTTTAAATCCTGGATTTTTTTTTTGAATTTCTGAATTGTTTAAATTTTTTGAATTTGTTTTATTTTTGAATGAGAAATTTAGAACTTTCGAGTATTCCGAAATTTTTGATTTTTAAATGAAGTTGATTTTTTAAATTGTTGTTTTTTTTTTAATTCTATTGAAAGTATTCAATAGAATTAAAAAAAAACAACTTCAATTAAAATCAACAAAAATTCTAGACGAATTCTAGACAAAAAAGATCTAATTAAATTTCATCTTCACGTTGAAATATTATATTTTCCTTGAAATAAGCCATAATTGAAATACAAAAAAAAGTTTTTTTCGAACTGTATATAATCCGGTCTAAAATTGGATATCATCGAGTCCGATTTGTATTTATTTGATGTTCTTGAAATTCAAATTTTCCCTAAAATTTATTTCGTTTTCAATTTTCATTTTTTTAAACTGCTGAAAATAAAATTATTATTTCTTTAAAATTTTGAAACTTTTTGAATTTTTTGAATTTGAAACAATATTTATTTTAGTTTTTAATATTTTTTTATTTTTATAAAGTTTCGGATTTTTTGCGAATTGTTTAATGCTTTGTGTTTGATTTCATTTCAATTTTTTGAACTTTTTAATTTTCAGCTCTTCAAATTGTTTAAATTTTTATTTTTGTTAATTGAATTTTTTTGGAAGATGTTAAAATTGTAAGAATTTTAATTTTTAAACGATTTTTCAGTTCTTGAATTTTCTTCCAGTTTTTTAATCTTACTTTGAGCTTTTTTTCTGAGCCAGATTTTTTCTACATTTTATGAGCTCTTAATGTCTGTTATCTAAAATTTTTAAAATTTCGATGTTCTCAATGTAAAATTAATTTTTTTTAATTTATATATTTTTCATTTACTTGGAATTTTTCTGAAAATTTCAATGAATGTTGTTAATTTGGTTCTATTTTTTAATTTTTTACTTTTTATTCGTGAACTTTTTACTTTTTTATTTAAACTTTTAATTTTTTTAACCTTTTTATTATTATTTTAAATTTTTAAATTTTTTTTTCAATTCTGGATTTAAATTCCTGAATTGTTTCATTTTTTTCAATTTGTTTTATTTTTGAATTAAAAAATTTAGAACTTTCGAGTATTTCGAAGTTTGAATTTTAAAATTAAGTTGATTGTTCAAATTGTTGTTTTTTTAAAAATTCTATTGAATACTTTGAAATTTTTCATTGCTTTGAATTTTTTGAATTTTTGTTTTTTTTAAATTTTTTTTTTAATATTTTAAACTTTTATTTTTTTTTAATTTTGAAATTTTTTGAATTTTATTTCAATTGTTTTGAATGAGTTAAGTTTGAAAAATCGTACCTCAAAAACGAAAAAAATAGCATTTCTGATATCGAGGTATATTATGTGAAAAATCCTCAGGTTCCAAGGAAAAATACAGGGTGGGCCATTTAAAGTGGAAGGATTTGTTTTTGCAATAGCAAAGTAAAGAAGTGGAATTTAAAAAAAAAATTTTGAAATTCATTTATTTTGGTCCAAGGAGATTTGTTCTAACTACTTTTTGATTATGATATCTCGTAAATGACCGCCTCTGGCCTTGACCGCAAAATGTGCCCTTTTTCGGCATTTTCCATCACTTTGCCCAATGTTTCGGCCGATATGGCAGCAATTTCTTGTCGGATATTGTTTTTCAGCGCAGCCAGGGTCCTTGGTTTACCAGTGTATACCTTGGATTTTAAATATCGCCATTAAAAAAAGTCAGGAGGCGTCCAATCAGGTGATCTCGGTGGCCAGTCATAATCGCCGTTTTTCGATATTAATCTTCCGGGGAACATTTCGCGCAATAATTTGGTCGTGGCAGCCGCTGTATGGCATGTAGCGCCGTCCTGTTGGAACCAGTAATAGTCCAATTCATTTTCACGAACAAATGGCAATAAAAAATCGGTTATCATTGTCGATGGAGTCTCTGCAACACTGGCTCGAACGGCATCAATATTCTCGTCGAAACGTCTTGGTCGTTGTCTGGACAGATGACTGGCATTACCAACACTACCAGACGATATAAATTTGGCATATAATCGACGTATAGTGTTGTCTCCAGACGATGTTTTAACTTTATTTTTATTTTTCCACGCACGTTTAGTTAACACAATTGAGAAGTTATTTTGAATGTACAGCTGAACAATTTCAGCGCGTTGTTTAGGTGTGTATTGTTCCATGGTTAAAATTGTACTGAAATGACGCTTCCAACGCGGTATGACATTTGTTAATCTGACATCTCTGTCAAAAGTTATGGGGTTGCCAGATGCTTCCACTTTAAATGGCCCACCCTGTATAAAAAAACATAGCGCCCTCTAGTGCAAAGCCATGAAAACAATAAAAAACGGCTGCAATCAATGATTACGAAAATAACATCCATTTTTTTGCAAGCTCACCATTTTTAAGTTAGTTCATTGGCTTCAGTTTGATATGTTGATCATCTAAATCGATTCAGTGGTTCAAAAATTATGAATTTTTGAAAAAAGTGGATAAATTTGATTTTTCGGACCACCCTAAAATGGAAATGGGCACACTAACGAAAAAATGGAAATAAAAATGGAAAAATATACACAGTTTTGCGATAAAAAATAAAATTACCACTTTTGATGAAAATCGGGTAGTAATAGTAATAGTAATAGTAATAGTAATAGTAATAGTAATAGTAATAGTAATAGTAATAGTAATAGTAATAGTAATAGTAATAGTAATAGTAATAGTAATAGTAATAGTAATAGTAATAGTAATAGTAATAGTAATAGTAATAGTAATAGTAAGTTACAGAAAAATAACCGTTTAATGTAACTTAGAATAAAAGCGTTCAATCGCTTGTGTTGAAAGATAGGAAAGAAAACTTCGTTCCACAAAGTTGTTTAATATAACTGGGGCTACCACATTGCCTAACTATATCCTCTATCTATGGAGTCGGAGTCGGAGTGGTAGGTATTTTATCGCATTAGGAGTCGGAGTCGGAAAAATTCACCGACTTCCGGTTTATTGACCCGATGAAATCAAAATATTTAACAATTAATAAAGCGAACTGAATGGAAATACACTGAAGTCGCTTTTTACGCGGTTTTTTTATACGCGGTTTTATTTTACGCGGTTTTTGGGATTTACGCGGATTTCGGAATTTACGCAGATTTCGAAATTTACGCGGTTTTTAACGTGGCACGCATTAACCGCTTAAAAATTCAATATGCTAATTGTTGTGACATTTCACGAAATAAGTTTGTATTGTATCACTGATTAGTAGCTGAGAAATAAAAGAAGATACAGATAGCATGATTGTGGCATGCAAAAAAAATTCAGGTAATCAATTGTTAGAGTATGGGTTGCATTTCAAACTACTAATTCACTGTTTGTTAGATTTTTACACGGATTTTGAAAATCACCCAGTTTATTTTTACGCGGATTTTGGAATTTACGTGGTTTTTGTTTACGCGGCACGTATCCCCGCGTAAAAAGTGACTCCAGTGTACTTTGCAAAAATATCGTAACACAGCAAAATTATAAACTTCAACGATACATCCGACCAGGGGCCGTCAGATTCTCTAACATTTTGAAGCCCAGCCCTGGTCACCCCATTTTTACTACATGAAAAATAGCGCTCCATTATATTGTACAACTTTGTCGAAACACAAACCTCCACTCAAATTCGTTCCCTGGACCATTGGGCAATGGAGCACATTGTCTCTATGAGCTTCTTACCTTGAGAATGATTCGAAGAATCACTAGCATCTGATGTTTATACAAACTAAAAGCCAGCACAGAACGCGGGTTCTATGAACTATTTTGTGTTTTTTTTTCGCTATGATCATTGCACCAGTTGTGAATGAAATGATAGATCAATTGGTCTGAGCTTCAGAATGTTTTGGAGGACCTAAAATATCCTAGGTTTATACAAGTTCAACGACAATGTAGAACGTTTCTGTTTGGGTAGGCTGTTGAACAAGATGAAAGTTGCGCGATACCCTGTTTTGAAGTAGTTTAACAAGTTTCCAGCATTCGTGGGAACTCTTCGTTTTGGCATTTTCGACAAACCATCGACGAATTGGACGAAATGGGAACAACCAAACTACAGCCCCGTCTGTCGCAGAAGTCCATGAGCTAGATGAAACACGACTGAAGAACAGTATATTTTTCCCACGCGCTAGTTGTGTTGAGTTCGAAAGTGTGAACAGGAAAGAGGAATTCGCTATCCAACTCTTAACGAGTAAAGTTCAGTGTCGGTATTGTGCGTTGCCACTTTTGTTATTGTGCTATTGGTACGAGTGAAGGTCATTGCTGTCCGCTTTCGACCTGACCTTTTGTGAAGTGAAGCGAAGGAACAAAGGAAGCAGCGCTCTTGCAGCGAGCCGGATTGCGGCTGTTGAACTGATTCGGCATAACGGGATCGCCATCGCGTGACTGTCGCAAACGGGATTCATCATCACGTGGCTGCGTAAGCTATTCTTGCGCTATTGTGTTGTCTCCGTAGCGCGTAGCCTCTGTCTCTCCCTGATTAGGGCAGTAGAGCGCATTATTGGAACAACTTATATATTAAGGTACACATATTTATTATTAATATTATTATTCAATTCATTTGTTCATTGTTTGATATTATTATCATAATTTTTTTTTGCTATTTTTTTTTAAGATTATTGTTAAAATCAATAATAATTTAGAAATAAGACAGAAATTTTTGTAAAATGGAGAATAGTGGAGGATCTCCAGAGATGGAGATCTCCGATAATGAATCTCATATAAGATCTGGGAAAAAACATAAACGAGTCCCTCATAAGGAAGATAATTCTTCTGGGGACGAATCCGCTCATCCTACCAAGCCCCCCTCTAAGAAAATTGCAAGCCTCCCTTCTCAACCCACTGTTACTTCCACTCCCCCTCTCCCATCATCGATTTCGCTTCCCCCTTCTGATGCTTCCGATCCAACCCAATCCTCGTCCTCGTCCTCATCCTCATCCTCGTCCTCGTCCTCGTCTTCCCCCTCTGTTGTCTCCGCTCCACGTGTCAGAGTTTATCCAGAAGATGCACCTGGAACTGGCCCTTGGGTTGTTTTCCTCCGGCCAAAACCGAAAGGAAAAAACCTTAACGTGATTCAGATCATGAAAGATCTGGCCAGATACACTTCTGTATCTGAAATTCGCAGGGTTAGACCGAACAAATTGCGAGTTGTCGTGAATGAACGGAAACACGCAAACGAGATTGTTGCTGATCAACATTTCACTCTCGAATATCGAACATTTATACCCTCCCATAACGTAGAAATTGAGGTTGTTCGCTCGTCAGACCCGTTTCAGTTATCAGAAACGGGTCTGACGAGCGAACAAATAAAAGCAGAAGGAAAAGGCAAGTTCAAGAAGCTCCCCTCAATGGAAGTGAAAATCTTGGACTGTCGCCAATTCGGGAAACTTTCTCATGATGGGGACCAAACTAAATTTACGCCGTCCGACTCGTTTCGAGTCACCTTTGCTGGTGCCGCCCTCCCTGACTACGTTATGGTGGACAAATTGAGACTACCTGTGCGACTCTTCGTGCCAAAGCCCATGACTTGCAACAAATGCAAGTCAGTTGGTCACACTTCGGATTATTGTGCCAACAAGGAGCGCTGTGCCACTTGCGGAGAGCAACATGAGGGGAAATCCTGCAGTGCGACTGAGCATAAATGTCCATATTGCGGGGGATCCCCACACGAGCTCTCAGTTTGTGAAAATTACAAGAGTCGCTGGGAGAAACAGAAGCGCTCTTTGAAGGAACGCTCGAAACGCACTTTTGCGGATATTTTAAAGGGCGCTTCTCCACTGGCCCAACAACAACAACCAATCAACACACAAAATGTCTTCGCCACGTTGCCCGTTGACGAAATAGAAGCGGACACAGCTAACGGGGGCACACCGTTCATTTTCCAAGGGAATCCCCGGCGCAAAAATGTGACCACTCCCAAAGTTCAAGGACAAGCCCCTCCGGTGATACCCCCTGTTAGCATGCCTAAAAAATCGAGTGCAGCGGACAAGCAAAATCAGGTTCCTCCTGGTTTCCGTGGGAATAATTCACCTTCGAATGGCCCAGCACTCGAGGGGACATCAAAAACCCCAACTGTCCCTGTTATTCCGTCCAGTTCAACTTCCCAATCGGGATTTATAAAGTTGTCTGACCTTTTGGACCAAATCTTCAAGTGTTTTAATGTTTCTGACTCCATCAGAACCCTTGTCATCTCAATGCTTCCAGTATTAAAGACAATTTTGCAACAATTGATGCAAACATGGCCCCTCCTTGCAATGATTATCTCTCTTGATGTCTAATTCAAATAGAGAGGTCGGAGATATCACTGTTTTACAGTGGAATTGTCGTAGTCTTACCCCTAAATTGGATACATTCAAATTTCTAATTCATAAACTCAATTGTGATGTTTTTGCTCTGTCCGAAACTTGGCTTTCTTCGCGAGATGATATCTCTTTCCACGATTTTAATATTATACGCTTGGACCGTGATGATAGATACGGAGGGGTGCTTTTGGGGATCAATAAGTGCCACTCATTTTTTAGAATTGACCTTCCATCTATTGGAGGGATCGAAGCTGTTGCTTGTCATGCAAACATCAGAGGCAAAGACCTCTGTATTGTCAGCTTGTATTGGCCTCCGAGAGCTGCGGTTAGCCGCAAACAACTTGATGACATGTGCTCACTCCTTCCTGAGCCACGATTGATCTTGGGAGACTTCAACTCTCACGGAACTGCCTGGGGGGAACAGTACGACGACAATCGTTCATTGTTGATATATGACCTTTGTAACAGCTTCAATATGACCGTTTTGAATACTGGGGAAACAACACGTGTTCCTAAACCTCCTGCTAAACCAAGTGCTCTTGACCTCTCGCTTTGCTCGAATTCACTATCGTTAGATTGCAAGTGGAATGTAATCCAGGACCCCAACGGTAGTGATCACTTGACAATCAAAATTTCCATCACCATTGGGTTGAATTCTTCTGAATCTATAAACATGGCATATGACCTCACAAGACACATTGACTGGAAAAAATATGCGGACGCGATTGCTCTAGCCATCAATTCCAGAGATGGTTTACCTCCATTGGAGGAGTATAACTTCCTTTCTCGTTTGATCTATGACAGCGCGGTTCGCGCTCAAACGAAACCCATCCCAGGTTCCACCATTCACCGAAGGCCTCCCAATCCATGGTGGGATAGCCAATGTTCCAAGCTTTATGTAGAAAAATCGAATGCATTTAAAGCTATTCGGAAACGTGGAACCCCTGAAAATTTTCAGACGTATTTGGACCTTGAAAATCAATTTATAAACTTGATCAAAGGGAAAAAACGTGCTTATTGGCGAAATTTCGTGGGAGGTTTGTCACGAGAAACGTCAATGAAAAAATTATGGAAAGTGGCTCGAAACATGAGAAATCGCTCTTCAACGAATGAAAGCGAAGAATATTCACATCGATGGATTTTCAATTTTGCACGGAAGGTTTGTTCTGATTCCGCTCCTGTGCAAAACATTGTTCGAGATATACCACAAGGTAGGTGCGATCTTGATTCCGAGTTTTCGATGGTAGAATTCTCTCTTGCTCTGCTCTCATGTAACAATTCTGCTCCGGGATCGGATAGAATTAAGTTCAACTTGCTGAAAAACCTCCCTGATGTGGCGAAACATCGCTTGTTGAATTTATTCAATCGGTTTCTGGAGAATAATATTGTTCCAGATGATTGGAGACAAGTACGAGTTATAGCTATTCAAAAACCCGGAAAACCCGCGTCCGACTTCAATTCGTACCGCCCAATAGCAATGCTGTCTTGTATACGGAAATTTTTGGAGAAAATGATCTTGTTTCGCCTTGATCGATGGGTTGAAACGAATGGCCTACTCTCAGATACACAATATGGGTTCCGCAGGGGCAAGGGGACGAATGATTGTCTTGCGTTGCTTTCTTCAGAAATTCAAATGGCTTACGCCGAAAAAAAACAAATGGCTTCAGTATTCTTGGACATAAAGGGGGCCTTCGATTCTGTTTCAATAGAGGTTTTGTCGGACAAATTACACTCTCGGGGTCTGCCGCCTCTATTGAATAATATGTTATATAACTTGCTTTGTGAGAAACATTTGAACTTTTCTCACGGAGATTCGGCAGTAAGTCGGGTCTCTTACATGGGCCTCCCCCAGGGCTCATGTTTAAGCCCCCTTTTGTACAACTTCTATGTAAGCGACATCGACAATTGCCTTACACAAAATTGCAGCCTAAAACAACTTGCAGATGATGGAGTGGTGTCTGTCGTAGGACCAAACGAATCCGACCTGCAAGGACCCTTACAAGATACTTTGAACAAATTTTCAACCTGGGCCATTGGGCTAGGGATCGAATTCTCCACGGAGAAAACAGAGATGGTGGTTTTTTCTAGGAAGCATAGACCAGCAAAACCAAAGCTTCAACTTTTGGGTAAACCGATCACTCATGCTATGTCATTCAAGTATCTTGGGGTCTGGTTCGACTCCAAATGTACTTGGGGGGCCCATATTAGGTATCTGAGTAAAAAATGCCAACAAAGAATAAACTTTCTCCGTACAATTACCGGCACCTGGTGGGGAGCCCATCCCGAAGATCTTATAATGTTGTATCGAACAACTATTCTCTCAGTGATGGAGTATGGCAGTTTCTGTTTTCAATCAGCTGCCAAAACACACCTCATTAAATTCGAGCGAATTCAGTATCTTTGTCTCCGTATCGCGTTGGGATGTATGCCCTCAACGCATACCATGAGCCTCGAGGTTTTGGCAGGCCTACTCCCACTAAAAGATCGCTTCAATTTAATATCTCTTCGGTTCCTCATCCGGTGTAAGGTTATGAATCCATTGGTGATCGGAAATTTTGAGCAGCTGATCGAGCTAAATTTTCACTCCGGATTCATGAGTTCATATCATGAATTCATCTCCATGCAGGTTGATCCTTCTTCGTATATTCCCAACCGTGTTTGTTTTCCTGACTACATCAATTCCTCTGTACATTTTGATCTGTTCATGAAGGAGAAAATCCATGGAATTCCAGATTATCATCGATCGGGGATCGTTCCTACGATCTTCAATGCAAAGTATGGGCGTGTCAATTGTGATAATATGTACTTCACTGATGGGTCCTCTATGAATGATTCCACAGGATTTGGAGTGTTCAACGAATTTTTAGCACCTCCCACAGTCTTCAGAATCCTTGCTCAGTGTATATTGCTGAATTGGCAGCGATACACTGGGCGCTGGACAGCGTCGCCTCACGACCTGTTGAACACTATTACATTGTAACGGATAGTCTTAGCTCTGTCGAAGCTATCCGTTCAGTGAGGCCGGAAAAGCACTCGCCGTATTTCCTTGAGAGAATACGAGAAGTTTTGAGTGCTTTAACCAGACGCTGTTATGTCATTACCTTTATCTGGGTCCCTTCACATTGCTCCATTCCGGGTAATGAGAGGGCTGACTCATTAGCAAAGGTAGGTGCAATTGAAGGCGATATTTATCAGCGTCAAATCGCCTTCAATGAATTTTATTCTTTAGTCCGCAAAAATACCATCGCTAACTGGCAACGCAAGTGGAATGAAGATGAATTGGGCCGGTGGTTTCACTCGATTATCCCTAAGGTTAGCCTCAAACCGTGGTTCAAAAGTCTAGACTTGAGTCGGGACTTTATTCGCACCTTCTCCCGACTCATGTCCAATCACTGTACTTTTTCGTTTCAATCTTCCCAGCAGCCATCTCTGCGTTTGTGGCCAAGGTTATCACGACATCGAGCACATTGTTTGGTCGTGCGAGGTGTATCTGGTCGCCAGATCGAATTTAGAAAACTCCCTTCGGGCCCGAGGAAGACAGCCCAATGTGCCGGTGAGAGATGTGTTGGCTCGGTTAGACCTTGATTACATGTCCCATATATATGTTTTCCTTAAAGCTATAGATCTTCGTGTGTGATTGCCCCTACATCCTTATACCCTCCTTTCCTTCCTTTGCGGGTAATTCGTCCCCTTGCTATAAATAGTAGAATAAGTTGAAATGTAAATAAACTATAGATATACGAATAGATTTAAGAATTGAGTGCTCATCAACATTGTTACAATTTCCTTATATCCCATCCTTCTCCTAAAAATATGTCACCCTTCTAAACTCGAGTACACCGCGAGTAATCGGTTTTCCACCTTACTAACCATAGATGTAAGAAAATTGTTTATATATATAGTTTTAAAATTATATTTAAGAATTCGGCTCCTTTAAACTTAAGTAACTGAGCCTGTAAAAATAAACGAATTAAAAAAAAAAAAAAAACAGGAAAGAGATAACTCTGAGTGCTCTACTCAGTGAAAAAGTAAGAAAAAGATATACTGATCCAATGTATATACACCTTGGATCGATCGAACGATAAATGTCAAAAAACAAAATTGGTCAAGGGAGGGACAACATTTATACATTGTAAATGCATTGTACTCAAAATGGGTAACACTGGAGCACACATCCTGAAGAATCCAGTTCAAACTGAAGCACTGGCAACGCTGGCTGTGATCATGATCAAGATAACGACACTTTTGGATATAATGTTCGATTTTTTTTTATTCATTGTCTCGTATTTTGCTATATTTGAATTCATTTGAAAACACTCTGCGGATGTTTGCGACAGTTTTTTTTTATGAAATCAAAAAGAAGACCTATCGAAGTGTTTAAGGGCTTAAAAATACCTTTCTCGGGTTTTTTTTTCTGTCTTTCACAAACCCATCGGGGCTCATCCGCTGTCGCATCCGTCGTCGATTTGTCTGCAAGAGGAAAAGAAAACAAATACCCAAAATTAGAATGGTTAGGCGGAAATTGTTTTGATTGAAACGCTTGACAGATGGGCGAATTAAAGGGAGAGAGTGAGGGGGTATACATTTCAATTAACTCTTCAATCGTTCCCGATAGGGGAAGGTCACCCGTTTAGCCGGAAGAAATCTCAGTGTGTTTAGTCAGGTCGAACGAAAAAAAAGGGTTAACGGAGTGTGTAGACCATTGCTGCTGGGTTCGCTCTCTCTCTCTCTCTCTCTCTCTCTCTCTCTCTCTCTCTCTCTCGAGTGGGTATGGTAATTATTTTCCACTCACAAGCAAACAGAAGAGGCTATCATGTCAAGGGCCATCGTCGCGGGCGCACTGCTGATACTGTACGGAAGCAGGAAGGGGTTGGCTTGTTTTGTTCCACTGGAACAGGGAAGGGGACGATTGTTTTGGTGATTTTAGGGGTGGAATCAAAACCCATTATCAGAACATTACCTTCCCTACGCTAATTCTAGTTGATGCAACACGCAGTTGGGTTTCACCTCTGGGCGCAGCCGGCTGACTGTATCGAGAGAAAAAGAGCTGGAGCGAGAGAAAGCACTGGAAGCTCCTCATCCAGCGACCAGGGTCATTGTCTTAAAGGATCCAGCAAAGTTTCCCGCCGAGGCAAAAAAAAGGGAACAAAGCGCCGTATCGCCATGGAACTTTAACCGCACTTACTGCGAACCTCCGTCCCAGGGCCCTCTCGGAGACAGCCTGGAGAATTCGGTGAAATGAGCATTCCCCCAACATACGCCACACAGATGAAAGGATGTATCCGAGCGCGAGGGGATGAAATTTTCTCCTTCTGCGTGTGGCGGATGGCGAATACCTTTTTGCATTGGCACTTAGAGTGGCTCGTCTCGTTCGTCTCGTCTCGAGGAAATGTGAGGTTAGAATAGCTGAAGCTGGGCGAGAGAAAAAAAAAAAACTCCGGCTGATGAGAAAACGATAACGGCGTGCAGCGAGGGGATGCTCTACCCGGTATGAATGCTAATATGGCGACAGAACATTGACTGTTGAGTGCGGGTATTGGAAGCGGTCTTTTTTTTTTGCTGTCCCCCAATAGGACTGCTAGCAGGGTTTGAAGCAATAATTGAAAGCGGCTGTGAATTCAAACAAACTGTTGGGCTTTGCGAGAGATTTTTTCTGCATTCGCATCAGGATGATTATGCGGAAAATTATTTATTCAGAAAACTGAAGCGAGGACAAATAGATTTTTTTGTGGAAGGAAAGTGAAGTTGAGGGTTGACAATGCGTTGAATATGAAGTACGGAAAAAAATTAATGACTGAAGTACAAATGAGGAACTAATATTCCAAAGGCGTCTGCTTCCAGTGGAATTGGATGAAATAGGAAATGGGATTTCTCGTAATTCCATTCGTACCTCCTAGATGCTCTACGTGATTGAGCCGAACAAGCGAAATTGCACAAAAAACACTGAATGGCGCTTATGAGCAGCAAACCATTCTCATTACACAAGTTTCGGCATCTTATAGCCTGCTCAGAATATTTAGCATATTTTAATATTCGGTGGCAGAAGTCGTCCTTGCGACTTACGACTTATGACTTATGATCTACTGCCGTAATCTCGCAAAGTGACGCAAGCGCCAAAATTGACATTTTCCTTTTTTTTGTTATAGATCGATGAAGAATTCCAAATGCTTTCAAACAACTGCGAAGTTTTACAGAAATGTGAAAAAATGACCCCGTAAAAGCCTAAAAACGGAGTGGCGCAAGCGCCATTTCCACTGTGATGTGGCGCAAGCGCCATTTTCCCTATGGTGTGACGTGATTTAATTATGATAGGAAGTGATTTTCTATCTGATCTGAAAGCATAGAATGGATTAGCAGGGACAGCAAATTTCACATAAAAACATCTTCCGTAATGAACGTTTAGCATAATGAAAATCACTTTTCCGAAAAGCTCGTCTTGTCAAATATTTTAATCCAAAACAGTCCATCATGCAGTGCTACATTTATAATAGCAATTTGTTTCAGAACTACAAATAATGTACTTTACTCTGTTTATAAATCTCGTCAAATATTTAAATTCATAAAATCAAACTCACCTCAAAGGAAAAAATTATCCTCGATCGATCACATATTGCACATAAAAATTGTAACTAATTAGTTTAAACTCATCAATTTAATTGTTGACTACCAGAATTGATGTCTTTTGATGGCAATGTTGTCTTCTATCCTCAGGTATCAAGCGATAAAGCTTCTTGACGCTGTTTACTTTCTCACATGCTCATTTCTCTTTCGGATGGATTGAAGCTGAGTGTTGATTGAAGGGTAAATGTCGGATTTGGTGAAAAGCTAAATCCTCCATCGAAACGCATCTTGTAACAAAACTAAAAACATACTCGCATAAACTGTATCTGTTTTACATCGGATGATTCTGGACGGGATTATCTTATGTTTTCAATGTTTTCAATTGTATTTTGGATTGGAAAAAAATGGTACTGTCTATAATTGTTACAATCGGGTTCTCAACTATGTTAGCCTATTCAACGCATGTTACAAAGTCGGAAAATGTGTAGAACTTTTCTCCCTGATTCTGTCTCATGCTCCGCTCAACGACAGCATTTTGGATAAAATTATTGGAAACAGATTCTCGCATACTTTTATGGATGAACGCCAATCGGTTGTGGAAACAGCGATTAAAATTTGCTGTTTCCACAACAAATTGGCGTTGGTAAAATAGCTTAAATAAAACGGCATTTTTTCAAAAATCAAGTCGATGGCAATGTTTTTCCATCAAGTGTACACAATTTGAACAGATCAGATTTTCGTAATGTACGCGTAAGCTGATTATACATGCAATTTTACGAAAAGTCTCGTACTGAAAATTCTTCCCTCTGGCGCTTGCGTCACTTTGCAAGATTACGGCAGTCTACGACTTACGACTCTCGACTCGCGAAAAAAAAAATTTAAAATTTTTAGAATTTAAATTTTTTGGATCACTTTTTTTAAAATTTTGGATTCTTGCAATCAATATTGTTCGGATTTATCCGTTTACATTTTTCTAGCCTTCGGATTTGAAAGTTTTAATATTTATTTAATTTCTAGTTTTAGGATTTAAGATTTTTGGTTTCAAGAATCGCAACAATTCACTATTTATAATGAATGGTTTTACGGTCTACGACTTGTGGAAAATGACAAACGATTCAGGATGCACAAATTACGACCTTGTACATATTTTTTTAATTTTTGGATTTCAGTTTTTTTATACATTTTTGGTTTTAAGATTCTTTGTATTTCTCGTTCGGCGTTTTTTTTTTGTTTACAGATTATTAAATTTTATTTATATTTAATTTCAAATTTTTGAATGTAAAAAATTTGATTTTGTGTTTTTTGTACTTCAGAATTTTGAATGTATCTGTATCAAATTTTTGGATATCCGATTTTGAATTTTGTATTTGGGATTTTTTGTATTTACAGACTTCATGTTTAAGATTGTTGGATTTCTTTTTTTTCATTCGAAATTTTTGGATTCATTTTCTATGACTTCTATGACTTCTAACATCTAGACTTCTGGGTTTCAGATGTTTCAATTTCAGAGCTTTAGGTTCATTTGTTTTATTTCAGATTATCGAATTTGATTTGAATTTGAGTTTAAGATTTTTTTTATTTCAGTGTTTTGAATTAATGAGGTTTTTATTTTCGGATTTTTGGGTTTTAAATTTTCGAATTCAAAACTTTTTGAATTCTGAATTTTTGGATTCCAGATATTCGGATGTTAGATTTCAAAGTTTATTTTATTTTTTTTTGGATTTATATTTTGCTATCTCAGGTTTTCGGATTTTAATTTTTAAAGTTCTGCACTTTCTTATTTTAGATTTTTTGATTTCAGACTTTACGAAACTCAAATTGTTGTATTTGGGATTTTTTGGATTCAAGGACTTCATGTTTTAGATTCTTGGATTTCTTTTTTTTTTTTTATTTGAAATTTTTGGATTCATTCTTCCTCATCTATGATTTCTGGGTTTCAGATGTTTCTATTTTTGATATTTTAGGATTACAGTTTGTCAGATCTCAGTTATTCATAAATTATATTTTTGGAATTTAGATTTTGGAATTTTAGATTTTTTTTATTCAAGTTTTTTTGAATTTATGTTTTTATTTTTGGATTCTTGTGTGTAAAACAATCCAATACTTTTAGGATTTTTAAGTTTTGGATTCCAGATGTTAGATTTCAGAGTTTAGTAATTTAGACTTCTGAATTTTAAAGATGTTTATTTTATTGTTTTTTGAATTTAATATGTTTTTATAAAAATCTAAAAATAAAAACATCCTAAATTTGAAAATCTTAAACCTAAATCTGTAATCCAAAACCATAAAATACAACAATCTGATATCTGAGAAATTGAAATCCAAAAAATAAAAAATCCTAAAATGTCATATTCAATAATCTGAAATCAAGAGAAATTTAACTTAAAAATCTGAAATTAAAACATCCAAAGCCAATAAATCTTAGATAAGAAAATCTGAAATCCGAATGGCGAAAATTCGAACAATTTAAAACCCTAGAATCTGAACTTAAGAAATAAGAAATTTAATGGAATTAAAAATCGCAAATGAAAAAAAAAAAGAATCCAATCCTCTAAAGCATGAAGTCCGTAAATCCAAAAAATCCCAAACACAAAAAATTTTATTCAAAAAGTCTGAAATCAAAAAATTTAAAATTAAATTTTCGAATCCAAGATTTTCTGGATTTTGAATTTTCGATGATTTCATTTCTTTTGATGTTAGATTTCAGAGTTTCGTAATTTAGATTTTTGAAATTTTTGGATTTTAGATTTTTGAATTTCAAACTTTAGATTTTTGGATTATTTTTATAGGATGCTAGATTCTTGGATTTTAGATTTTTAGATTCGGGTTTTCTTTTTTTGTACATATTTGGAATTACGAATTCTAAGTTTTTCGAATCTGGATTTCAGATTGTTTTTTAAGTTTAGTTTTTTGGATCTCAGACTTTCTGATCTAAGATGTTCGGAATCTAGATATCAGAGTTTTGGAATTCTGCTTTAATTATTCCAGATTTTAGGATTCTAGATTTTTGAATCTATCTCGAATCTTTAGATTTTTTCTTGAATTTAGATGTTTTAAACTTTTAATCTTCTAGATTTTGATTGTTTCTAGTTCAGTTTAATGAATTTTGTATTTTTAGATATAAATTTATTAGAATATAATTTTTGTTAAACTTGTAAATTTTATAAATTTATTTTTCATATGATATGGACAATTTGATTAATCAACGATATTGTGTAAAACTCCGTGTTGCGAAAAATGTTTGTGTTGCTGAATCGTTGAAAATGTTGCAAAATACATTTGATGATACAACTATGTCGAAAGCACGAGTTATGAACGGTATGAGGCATCCAAAGGCGGCCGAGAAGAGATGAACGGTTTTGCCACGTTAAGGCCGACCATCCATCCATCCATCCAACTGATGAAAACATAAAAGAAAGGGTGCTTGGGAATAGTAATTTAAGCTCATGAATTTAATATCCCTCACGAAACCGTTCGTCGAATTTTGGTTGATGTTTTGGGCATGAGAAAAGACGCAGCACGACTGGTGCCAAAAGAGCTCAATTTTCGTGAAAAATTTCATCGCAATCAGGTGGCTGAAGCCATGCTTGAACGATCAAGTTCTGATCCCATGCTCATCCAACGCTTAATTACGGGTGATATGACGTTTACGTAGTTCCGAAACACAAAGTAACGCTTCATGGAACCCGATTTTCATAGCATTGAAGACATAAAAACGAATTCGCTGAGTTTTTTTGAGGCATTTCTTGAATACAACTATGAAATGTGTTTCGATGACTGGATTGTTCGTTGGAAAGTGTATTGCTTCAGGAGGGGCCTATTCAAAAAGCGATAATATAAACTGAGATGATAAATGAAGTATTTTGTGCGAAAACGCATTCCCGATATATATTTGAGGGAATGAAGATTTTTGTTTTCTTTTTCAATAATCGAATAATAGATTCTTGAATTTTATGAATTTAAAATTTTCTTAAAAATGCTTTCTATCATAAATTTCATAAATTATATAAAGTTAACTAATTTTAAATTTTCACATTCATCACAATTTTTAGAAATTTAAAAAATATTATAAATTTTATTATTTTTACATATTTGAACATTTTAACAGTCTTTCTTCAGGATGAGAATTCACTTTAGTTTTTTAGGCATTTGAAAAAGGAAGAGATAAACACAGAGAAAAAAACGAAAAGAGAGAAACAGAGAAAGAGGAAAAGAGAGAAAAAGAGAAAGAGGAAAAGAGAGAAAAAGAGAAAGAGGAAAAGAGAGAAAAAGAGAAAGAGGAAAAGAGAGGAAAAGAGAAAGAGGAAAAGAGAGAAAAAGAGAAAGAGGAAAAGAGAGAAAAAGAGAAAGAGGAAAAGAGAGAGAAAGAGAAAGAGGAAAAGAGAGAGAAAGAGAAAGAGGAAAAGAGAGAAAAAGAGAAAGAGGAAAAGAGAGAAAAAGAGAAAGAGGAAAAGAGAGAAAGAGAAAGAGGAAAAGAGAGAAAAAGAGAAAGAGGAAAAGAGAGAAAAAGAGAAAGAGGAAAAGAGAGAAAAAGAGAAAGAGGAAAAGAGAGAAAAAGAGAAAGAGGAAAAGAGAGAAAAAGAGAAAGAGGAAAAGAGAGAAGAAAGAGAGAAAGAGAAAGAAAGAGAGAAAGAGAAAGAAAGAGAGAAAGAGAAAGAAAGAGAAGGAAAGAGAAAGAAAGAGAGAGAAAGAGATAAAGAGATAAAGAGATAAAGAGATAAAGAGATAAAGAGAGAAAGAGATAAAGAGATAAAGAGATAAAGAGATAAAGAGATAAAGAGATAAAGAGATAAAGAGATAAAGAGATAAAGAGATAAAGAGATAAAGAGATAAAGAGATAAAGAGATAAAGAGATAAAGAGATAAAGAGATAAAGAGATAAAGAGATACAGAGATAAAGAGATAAAGAGATAAAGAGATAAAGAGATAAAGAGATAAAGAGATAAAGAGATAAAGAGATAAAGAGATAAAGAGATAAAGAGATAAAGAGATAAAGAGATAAAGAGATAAAGAGATAAAGAGATAAAGAGATAAAGAGATAAAGAGATAAAGAGATAAAGAGATAAAGAGATAAAGAGATAAAGAGATAAAGAGATAAAGAGATAAAGAGATAAAGAGATAAAGAGATAAACAGATAAAGAGATAAAGAGATAAAGAGATAAAGAGATAAAGAGATAAAGAGATAAAGAGATAAAGAGATAAAGAGATAAAGAGATAAAGAGATAAAGAGATAAAGAGATAAAGAGATAAAGAGATAAAGAGATAAACAGATAAAGAGATAAAGAGATAAAGAGATAAAGAGATAAAGAGATAAAGAGATAAAGAGATAAAGAGATAAAGAGATAAAGAGATAAAGAGATAAAGAGATAAAGAGATAAAGAGATAAAGAGATAAAGAGATAAAGAGATAAAGAGATAAAGAGATAAAGAGATAAAGAGATAAAGAGATAAAGAGATAAAGAGATAAAGAGATAAAGAGATAAAGAGATAAAGAGATAAAGAGATAAAGAGATAAAGAGATAAAGAGATAAAGAGATAAAGAGATAAAGAGATAAAGAGATAAAGAGATAAAGAGATAAAGAGATAAAGAGATAAAGAGATAAAGAGATAAAGAGATAAAGAGATAAAGAGATAAAGAGATAAAGAGATAAAGAGATAAATAGATAAATAGATAAATAGATAAAGAGATAAAGAGATAAAGAGATAAAGAGATAAAGAGATAAAGAGATAAAGAGATAAAGAAATAAAGAGATAAAAAGATAAAGAGATAAAAAGAGAAAGAGAGAAAGAGAGAGAGAGAAAGAGAGAAAGAGAGAATGAGAGAATGAGAGAAAGAGAGAAAGAGAGAAAGAGAGAAAGAGAGAAAGACAGAAAGAGAGAATGAGAGAAAGAGAGAAAGAGAGAAAGAGAGAGAGAAAGAGAGAAAGGCTAGAGGCGAATGAACTTTCAAAGCCTATATAATACAAGCATCATACTGAGGTGGACATTTTTGCCATTGCTGCGAAACCCCATCAATGTGTACCTATGTTAACATCAATGTACGAAAACCGGAGAATGACGAGTTTCTCTGGTTTGTGTTGTGTTTATGGGACATTTACGATTGATCCTGGCTTCAAATGCGTCCGTTTTTTCGGGGTTACCAACAGTTTCTATTGAATACCTAATTCTGAAATTTCATTTAATTATAAAATAAAACCCGAAGTAATCAATAAGAAAATTAAGTTGAATAATTTCGTAGTCCTGTTTGTGGTGGTTCATGAGGCATAAGAGCTTTCAATAAGTATGTTTTTTCCAACAAAGTAACGAAATTTTAATTTTTTCTAAAGAAGTCCATTAACCTTCCAACAACTTCGTCGAACGTCATGTTTTAATCAGATAGCTGGATTCCAAGCTATGGTTTTTAGGAAATGAGGTTGATAATTATGAATACGAGACAAATAAAAGAAATTTTGGGTCACGTCAACGCTCGGTCACATTCTGCAGAACCGATGAAGACACCGAATAAATACCTGTTCATACTGTTTCAATACAAAAATGTTAGCATTTTTATTGCGCGTATTCAAATCGATCTGTTCTAACGATCATTCGACCACAAGTTTATTGTTATTGTTAAAACGTTAGAAACAAAACCAATGAAATACCCCAAAGTGGAGCTCCTGCCGACATGGTGAGCCAGGAAATTGAGATAATAATAAAATTATGAGAAATAACGATCGCCGAAGGACACATAAGACAATGCAAGGATTTCCCAGTCGGTCCCCCCCTCGCGTACCTTTTTCCCAGAGCCAGAGCCAGACGACAACAAAGCAAATGAAGTCCCGAGGCGAATGACGGCGGGGGCGGTGGTGAATAAAACGACGACAACTCGCGTCGCGCCATTGCATTGCATTATCACCGAAAGCGTTGCTCGACAGGAACCCTATCCACCGAACCCCCCATTCGCTCGACAGGAGGAGAAAGTTAAACGATCCCATCGCAATAAGCAGCAAAAGACCGATCTCAAAGTACAGCAAAAAGGGCAAACGCGAAAAGGGGGGGGGGGGGGTATATCGAACACAAAGGAACACGACAGGCGAAAGTAGAGGGTACAAGGGGTTGAATGAAAGCACACATCGCACAGGGGGGCGCTGGGTAGGAAGGGGTACCGAGGGTTTTGGCTGGGTTTGGCGACTGCCGTTGGCTTGGGATCAACTGCTGCGAGACGGCGGCAAATCGTGATGTCCTTGAACTTGAGTAATGAACTTCTGAAAAGCGTCGTCGTCGTCTTCGTCGCTTTCGTCTGCAACAGAAACTGTGATGTCGATGGGTTGATTGAAGCGAGAGGGATAGGTATGTGTGTTTTCAGGGATTGAGGGACTTTCCAGATCCCGAAGTGATTGTTTACATAGGACAGAAAAAACTTCCGGCTCACTAAATTAGGGATCACATGGCTGAGATAAGGGTGTTTTTGAACGGAATCGAAAATTGGAAATTAGATTTGAGCATCAATGTGAGGTCGCCAGACAAATACCTAAGATTGTTATTTCGGTAATCGAACCACGCGTCAGGGCGAAGCAGCATCTTTGGCTAGTCTCCCCAATTTAGGGAGAAGAACAAGCGTGCGAAGAAAATATGAAATGAGAAAATCCTTATCAATCGTCTGCATTCGGTCCTGTAAAAATAAGGGAGGGAAGGTATAGCTGCATTTGACAATCCAACGCAAGATGAGTTCACCGTTTTCTTGCTTCTTGAGACGCGAATAGAAATTTCTGTTTGGGATTTTATATCGCATAAAAAAATTCAACAATACTTTCGCTTTCACCGATTGACATAATTTATCCAACCATTACGACGGCGAGCGCGTCACTGTCATTATCGTCGTCTGGCTCAGAATTTGCGTGCCATCAAGCAATAGTCCTTCCTTCGTCCTCGTTAACCATCTCGGAAAATGAACCGTTTAACCATCGGAACACACACATTTTCCCTCTTCCGTTGATGGGTCCGTTTTCTTGTTATTTTATCGTCGACCGCGTCGTCTTCGTTTACGACGTCTACCGTTCTCGGTTTAATAAGTGCAAAACATGGCCCCATAATGTGGGTGGAAGAGGCTGGAGGGGGGCGCGCCAATGGAGAAACGATTCGTATTGGTGAAAAGTGGTGGTGGTTATTTAGACGCGACGTCTGGGGCTTCCACACAACAGTATCGTACCTTTTCCTATCGCTTCAGAACGAAATTTATCCCAAAATCGTCGTCCGTCTGATGATGCTTTCACCCCACTCCAAACGAGGGCGGGACCACCCCCCCCCCCAAGGAGTTCAATGTACCCACGGAGAAAGAAAAACTCCGTTCCGAAATGTGTCACTGTAATCCGAAGAGCACACAAACTTTTGCCATGAGAAATCGACTCGCATTAATTCACAGTCTGGCTTATCGGAAGTGGTGGCTAGAGAATTGGCGAATTCGGGGTGTCGAAAGCTGTGACAATGAACTATTGGAAGCTTCCAGAATGGCGTGCGAGCATTGTCTACGTGACGCGGAAGCGCTGGCAGGAAACAATATCCCTTGAATAAATTAGCAAAATCGGAAACTTTTCGCATCATCATCAGCGTATTTATATTATCCCACATTAGGGGTTGTTGCCATTAGAGATTCATTTGCGGAACCAAAAAAAAAATGAATGAGAGAGGACCCTTTGATGTTTCCATCTGTCAGAAGCATGACAGCATGACAGGGCTATTTCTGTCGCTTCGTTCTGTCTTTGCCTTCGGCGCTTCCGGTTGGACAAGTCTTTGCATTTTCCAGTAAACGAAGTTGACAATATGTGTGACCGGAGAGTGAGTGGTATGTTTCGTTTGATTCTTTCCACATGCGATGTATTGTGCTATTGTAATTTTGGTTTTGGATTGCATGGGATGCGTCTGAGCTATCCTAGACGGTTTAGTTCAAAATATTCGGGCCTTGATATAAATATGGTCCAAAAAAGGCTGAGAAAAAGAATTGATTTTTAAAAATGGTACAAACTATTGAGTGTCTAAGCATATAACCCAATAAAATTGAAAATCTCAAAGGTAAAAAATCTAAAATCTTGAATTCAAGTGCTTGAAACAGAAAAATTTATAACCGAAACCGCATCAGTTATCTGCCTGCCTATTTGCTACATAAAGTTCATGGTTTCCATCCTTCGCTACCGCTAAAGGGTCTCAACTTGGTGGAGATTTACGACCTAACTATTTGCTATTTGCTACGCCACCTGCGTGAGATCATAAGTAAAAATTTTTTTCTTTGCCATATTCCTTCTCTGCGCTTCGCGCTCATTCCATGCACGATAAAGAGCGAGACCTAAACAAAACAATTTTTATTACCTCTCGAGTGGCCCATACGGCGCTCTCGCCTTGGGTTTTACAAAACATACTCCCCAGGAAAAAGATTAAAGTGAGAAACATCTAGCTAACTGCCGGCAATAAATATTTACTTCTATCCCTTCGTCTAATGCGCTATCTCTGACGCGCTTATCTCAGGAGCTCTCAAGAACAATCGAAGAAAACGAAACGAAACATGTGGTTTCTTCCTGCTGGCATTATTTTGTTTTTCAAATGCGCTTTGCGCTACCAATTTGACATTTGATTATTTTAATTCATTTTTAGCCCTGCTATCTAAGCGGAAAGTATAAAATCGAAAAACCTAAAATCCAAATTAAAAAAATCTGGAGCGCAAAAATATGAAATAAAAAAAAATTAAATCTTAAAATTTACAAAATCTGGGTTCCACAAATTGAACACCCAAATATTCTGAATTCAAAAATATAAAATAAAAAAATCTGCGATTGAGACATCTCAAATTTAGAATTTAGAGATGAGCCAGCCTTTGGCTGAGAATCTCTTTAATAAAGAAAGAAAAAAAAAAAGAAAAATCTAAAATCAAAAAATCTCATATTATTATAAAATCTGAAATCTGAACTTCAAAATTATGGAATGCAAAACTAAAACCTAAAAATTTAAAATAATAGAATTGAAATCAAAAAAATGAAATCTGAAATGAAAATACTCGGTTTGTCAGACCGAGCATGCGCGAGTATAGGAGGATCAAAAAGGTTAAAATCCAAAAATCGGAAATTCAAAGTTAGGAATCGAAGAACCTAAAATTCTAAAATTCTAAATAAAATAAAAATTTGAGCTCAAGAGATATAAAATTCAAAAATTTGGAAAAATCTGAAATCCAAAAATTCTAAATCACAACAAATTTAAGTAAGATAAAAACCTGAGCTCAAGAAATATAAAATCGTAAAATTTGGAACGTAATGCATCTTAAAACCAAAAATCCAATAACACTGAGCTCCAAAAATCTAAAATTCAAAAGATCTGAAATCAAAGAAAATTGAAATTGAAAAAATCCGAAATCCAGCAATTGAAAATAAAAAAAACTGAAATCCAACAATCTTGAAATAAACTGAAATATGAAATCCATAAATTGAATATCCAAAGTTAAACGTTTAAAAAATTTAAAGAATAAAAAAATTAAATATGGAATAAAAAAATCTGAAATTGAAAAAAAATCTAACAATCCAAAATACAAAAACATTGAATTCTAAAATTTGAAACCCAAAGAACTAAGGGTACAAAAATAAAAAATAAACAGAATGAAATTTAAAAAAAACCGTAAATATGAAATCCAAAGTATTTAAATTAAAAAAAAATGTATATAAATGGAAGTTATCGTGAAAATGGTTTCTGGTTTCGTTGTGTTAATGGTGTTGTAATGAAAAAAAAAAGTTCAAATTCAGTTAATCAGTTTTGTGGTTATTTTACTGGATTATGGCGTTGTTTTTTTTTCAACTCTCTCGTGTACCGTGGTTAAGTGTGTATGCGTGGTAGCTTGCTTTTTAGAGCATGTTTTTTACAGCAGTGATATTAAGGATGGAATCCACTAACCACTAATTCTGCCAGCAAAATGATCCAACTGTATCGAGAAACATCAACATCCCAGCTAAGTACTATTAACAATTTGTTATTTTTATAACCGATCCGAAATGCAATGCAGTCAGTAGAAGACTGCGGTGATGGCGGGTGCGGCTGCGTGTGAGAGTGTGGCATTACGAGTGCGCGATCGTGGAGGATGACCAGCAAACATGTGATTGTATTGGTGTGGTTGCCTTGCTTCCCAGAACGGACTCGTTTGCTTCGGAAGACCAAGGTAGTTTGATTCTTTTCGTCGGTTGACGTACAGTCGAGTTTTTGTGAGAGGATTGGATCGGAGAGCATATTTTGATTGTGCGATAGCTGACGGATGGAGGCAGGCTGTTTTGTTTGTTCGAGGCAGACGATTTCGGTCACGGCAAGGCGGAGCGGACGGTGTAGCCACGCCGGTGCAGTTCTATGTCGTTGTTTACTTCTCGCAGTTGACGACATTCTAGAGTTTTAGAAGATCCAATAGTTTTAGAGGTTTTTATATAAAGAGCGCATTGACGTCAACGTAACATCGATTTTCTTCTCTTTTAAATCTAGCTAGACGTTGACTTTGATGTGTATGCACAAGCGGTCATAAGATTTCCATGCAAGAATATTCAATGTAGTGTGCGTTTCGACCATGAGAATGTTACGGAGGTCGAGAGAAAAGTTTGAATTAACTTACATTTGTCTCTTTTGCTCACCAATGTTTTTTCTTGGGATTAGTAGTTCACCTTGAATGTCAGTGAGTTCTTCTTGTATGTATCTCCTTTTCGGTTTTTTTTGAATAGAGGATTGACGTTGCTTTTCCTTCAATTATGTCATTCTAACCCTTACTACAAGAACAATGATTTCGTTAATAATTGCTCGACTGATTACTTGAGAAATTGTTAGTTTTTATTACAAATCCAAATCGCAGGTATCAAGTTTTCCTTTTCGAGGTTCAAATATAAATTGCAAGACTAGGTTCAAGATGCTAGAGTCCCAATTCGGAAAACTTCCGTGATTTCCGTGTATTACAATGGAAGAGCATGACGTGCGACTAGGCACAAGTATTAAGTCCGATCCGAGTCTGATAAGACCTTATCAGGTGACCCTTCAATATATTCAATCTTCAAATGCATTTGATTTTCGAGTTTTTGCTCCGTTGAACAGAGGAGACTTTTCAGGTTACCGTTCAGCTGCTACGAAATGCATTTGATGTTCGAGTTTTCGTTTCAACGAGTAATTGGGTCCACGCTTACAAAATTAATTCACTTACCAGAGTTATGATCCTTTTGCAGAGACCTTTTCAGGTCACCCTTTAATATCTTCACGGCTACGAAATGCATTTGGTTTTCAAGTTTTCGTTTCGTCAAGTGATCTCTAGTTTGCGTTAGCATAATCACATCACTTACCACAGTGAATCCTGATTATTACCCCTTCCCACTAACAAACTATCCCTTCCATGATAAACGCTAGGGAACCACGCTATAGAGGCGACCCTTCTGGCCTTCGGGCGGCGAATATCATACTAACATTCCTACCCTTCCCCTGGTGACTGTAAGGACGTGGCCGGCGTCGTTATTGATCATTGAAAGCTCGAATCACCGAAAATTGCACAACGAGAATGATTTGCTAGTCCCAAGCGTCATTCTGTGTGTTCTTTGTGCAATTTGGTTGGTTCAGGTCAATCACGGAGAGCAACTACGAATTGTACAGTCTACCCAAGCTCAAGCCCAAGCTCAGCTCAAAAAAAAAATATTTATATAAATCTGAGATCCAAAAATTTGAAGTTGAATTAATCTCAAATCCAAAAAGTCAAAAACCAAAAAAACTAAACGATGTGAATTTAAAAAAAAATGGAATCCAGAAATAGAAAATCCAATTGATTTAGAAATCTAAATCTAGGATTCAATAAATCTTAAATAAAAAAATAAAAAATAGAAAAAAATTATCATCCAAAAATTATTAGAGATGAACCAGCCTTTGGCTGAAAATCTCTTTAATAAAGAAAGAAAAAAAAATATTCAAGAATTTTAAAACTAAGAAAAACTAAAAGCAAAAAATTGGAAGCCCAAATGATAACGGCTATAAATTCCTAAATCTAAAACCCAAAAATCTGAAATCTAAAAATTGAAAAAAAAAGAAATCCAAAATCTTTAAGTAAAACAAACCTAAAATCTAAAAAATTGAAACCTATAACATTATAAATCTTAAAACTTAGAGTAGAGAAATCGAAAATCTGAAATTCAAAAAAAAATAAAATTTAAAAATAAAAAATTCTAAATTTAAAATCTAGAAAAAAAATAAAATCTAAGAAATCTGAAATCTAAAAATCTGGAATCAAAAAAATATAAAATCCAAAAAATCTTACATAAAAAAATCAAGTGTACAAAAATTTTAAATCCAAAGGATTGAAAACAAAAATACTAAATAATTTTGAAATTTGAAAAATCTGAAATCCTAAAATTCAAAATTAAAAGAAAAGCTTGATTCGCGAATTCTTGATATCCGAAAATATTATCAAAAAATATTTTGAAGATTACAATTAAAAAAAAAATCAAAATACAAAAAGTCTAGTCTAAAAATTTAAATTAAAAAAATATAATTCCAAGAATTTTGAAACCAAAAAAAAAAATTTGAAGGTAAAAAATTTGAAATCCAAAAATGAAAGAGGCGAGAAATCTGAAATCCAATGAATCCGAAATTTGAAAATCTCAAAAAAATATAAACACCGATAAAAAACATAATGAAATGCAAAAAAATAAAACCCATAAAATATTCAACATAAAAGAATTCAAATTCTAAAACAAAACAAATCTGAAAATCTACAGTATAAAAACATAACGCCTAAGTCGGACTCGATTATATACAGACTATACATCATCATATACAACTTGAAAAGGTATATATTTTTCATATTTCAAATGTGACTTATTTCAAGGAAAAATGTTATATTTCAACATTAAGGTGAAATTTAATTGACTATTATAGGTACAGTGGATTAAAATTCAAGTTTTTTGAAGGTTTTGTTTGAATTAAAATTCACCAGGAATTTTTTATAACAATATTGCAGTGAAATTAAAAAAGATAGAAGTTGGGTGTTGAAGAACAAATTATAGAGCGGACTTACGGCTTTAATTTGGTTGATAGAAACAATCAAGTTTATTATGAATTTTCTTTTTCCTGTTATAGTGACTTTAAACACTTTTGTCTGGTTCGTCACTTTAACCTTCCATTTTGGAAGAATGTCGGGAATTGAACTCGTGGAACTTTTGCGTGAGAGGTATGGATGTTACCACTACGCCAGATCGCCTCCTAGTTGGTTATGAATTTTTGGGTTAAAATTAGTGATAACACACTCAAAATCACTATCTTTTATGTTTTTTACTTCCAACATGTTACTTAAATCACAACTATGTCCTGAACAACAAAAAAAAATCATCTTTGAAAGAAAGCAACGAAATCGTTCTACGTAGCGCATTTGTTGAAGTGGATGCAGTTTAAAGCAAACAGATTCCGATTTCCACAAATGTAAAATCCGAAAATATGAAATCGAAAAAATCTGAAATCCAAAAAAAGTATATCAAAAAACTGAAACCCTATAATTTTGAAATAAAAAAAAATTCAAATCTAAAAATCAAAAATGTAAAATTCGGAAAACCTGAAATTCAAGAATCGAATATCCTAAATTTAAAAATATTAAAAAAAATTAATAGTAAAAAAACAAATAAAATTTGAAATTCAAAAATCTGAAATCGAAAAGAATTTAACTCTTGAAATCCAATATAAAAATGGACTCTTAAAATCTAAAACCCAAAGAACATAAAATCCAGAAATTAAAAATAAAAGAATTGAAATTTAAAAACCATAAAACCAAAAATATGAAATTCGAAGTATTTAAATGAAAAATCCAAAAATTAAAAAAAAACGTGAAATTAAAAATTATAACATTGGAGAATTTAAAATTTAACGAATTTGAAATCCAGAAATAAAAAATCTAATAGGTTTGAAATTCAAAAGTCTATAATACAAAAAATCTGAAATCTAAAAATTCGAAATAACTAGAAATAAAGTTAAAAAAAGTACAAAAAAACTGATAAGGAAAAATTAGAGGTCCAAAAATAGAATAGGCAATGAATTTGAATTCCTAAATCTAAAATTCTAAAATGTGAAATCTAAAAATTCAAACCATTAAAATCCAAAAATCTTATCATTCAAAAATAGGAAATCCAAAGTTTTAAAATGAAAAAAATAAAATATTTAAACCCTAAACATCTGTAGTCTAAAATTCCAGAATCCAAAAATCAGAAATCTAAAATTCTAAAAACATAAAATTCAAAGGGATTTTAAACCAAAAATATCTTAATTCCAAAAACTCGGAAATCAAAAAATCCTAAATTAGAAGGTCTAAGCAAATAATTTTTAATTTGCATTTTGAAATTTGAAAATCTCAAATCAAAAAATTTTAAAATCCAAAAATCTGAAATCCAAAACAAACTGGGATCAAAAAATTAAATATCCAAAAATTTAAAATCCGAAGGATCTAAAAATAGAAAATCCAATAAATTTGAAATAAAAACATTTAAAATTTATAAAACTCAAAATCAAAAAGAAATGAAACCCGAATTCTTGAGATCCGAAAATATGAAATCCAAAGTCTGAAATAAGAAAATCAGAAATCCGAAAATTCTAAAATATAGAGATTCAAATTAAAAGAATATATGAAATTCAAAATCTAAATAATATAAAGTACAAAACACAAAAAAAAATCTTAAAGCTAATAATTTAAATTAAAAAAAAAATCAAAGAATTTCGAATAAAAAAAAAAATGAAAGCAAAGAGTTTGAAATCCAAAAATAGAAAAGGCAATAAGTTTGAATTTTACAAATTTAAAATCCAAAGAATCCGAAACCTAAAAATTAAAAAATTGGAGTCCAAAAAATCTAAACATGCAACAATATGAAATGCAAAAATATAAAATCTTAAAAATACATTTTAAATATTGCATATCGAATATTGAATTTGAAAGTTTTTTACACAACATATCCAAAAATAAGAGAGACGTGTTTTTTCGTTTTTGAGTTATGATTTTCCAAAGATGACCGACGCACAGTGGAACCGTTCTGAAAAACGACGGTCAAAAATCGAAAAAATCAAAAATTTAGAGACTCAGTACTGGTTTAATTCAAAAATATCGAAAAACACATTCGAACATATTTAAATATAAATTAAACCAGACTCAAAATTCAAAAAAAAAAATATCAAAATTTTAAAAATATATATATTTTTGTACCCCGGAATACTGCTAAAATTCTGAAAAAAAATACACTTGTCTAGAAAAGGCGTATAAACACATTTTAAACCTACAAAATTCAACTTGCAGAGAGGCCAGCAATCAGGTTTTTGTAAGATTGCTGATGACATCCGTCCCTCTGCTTGCAGCATGCGAAAACGAAAATCGAAAAAAGTCCAATTGCCATCACCAACTGCAATAAAACTACTGCTAAATAACTCAAATTCGAGCTCTGATAGTGAGATAGAATCAGAAATCGATTTATGAATTAATATAATGCAAATAAACATCAATAGTATATCAAGTATGAAGAAAACAGATTAAAACTGAGTAAATTGCGCTGTAAAAGTTGGTATAAAAAGTGATGTTCCCGAGAGTTCCCGAGTTTGAAAAGTAGTTCGCCGTACACTCCAATCCCTGACGAACAAAATGAAGTTGGGTATTGATGCACAAACGTGCACATTTCTGGATAATTTAATGAATAAAAGTGACTTATTTTTGCTTTGTAACCTCTGTACATCGCAATGTTGTCATTTACCACTAATAGTGTCTTCAGCAAAGTTATGTATTTTCATGTTATCTAGTTAGGTATTTTTATGTTATCTAATATTTTGTGAGTTGATATAATGTAATTTAGGTATAACTTAGGTTAAAAAACTAGTTTTGAGATAGTCTCCTCAGAAAAACAGTTATATCTCTGAAGGACTGATATATCTTCAGATGTATCTTCAGTAAAGTTTCATGATTCATAGCTCTACAATGTTTCTGAAGACATAAGTCAACTATCTCGTAAGTATAAAAAATTAGTTTTTTTTTTAATTTTTACTGTAACTTAGTAAGAGTTTGAATGAAACCGTCAAATTATCCAAATCAACATTCTAAACATTTTTTCTGAAGACACCTAACCTCTAAAATGTAAGGTAAGACGAGAAAAGATTTTTGACCGTCTTTTGACTTAGGATTACGTCTTTCGGGAACTTTTTTTTTCCCACTGCGTCCATTATTTTGAACTATTCTGGTATACCCCTTTTTTATACTTCACTTCAAGCTTATCTACTACAGGGAAACTTCGATATAACGTACCCTCGTTATAACGTACATTTTACTTCGATATAAACGTACACATTTCCAAAGTGTAAAGGAAATAAAAATTCAATTTTTTTTTCCTGATAGAACAATGAATTATCTGTATTGTGATGCTAAAACAAGTTTTGTACCTTCAATCAATCCCGAAATACAGCTGGTTTTTTGATTCCGGATTCTAAATGAATCAAGCTTTAATCAACACTACGAAGGGAAACATCATGTGAAAGGCTGGCTTCGTCTTCTGATTGAAGTTATTCATTAACTTTACTAAAACAGCAACACAATAATGTATTATAGACTTCGTTTGTGAGTATGCTTCGATATAACGTACAATTCGATACAACGTACAATTTCGAAAGTGAAATGTACGTTACATCGAAGTTTACCTGTACTTATTGATGAAGGAGTAGACTGAAAGCTATAGCATGATAGGTGCCAATCAAGAATGATCTGTTTAATAAAATTAATAATCCTGATCGGCGACGCAGACCAAATTTCCTTGGGCTCCAGAATAGCTTTATCAAGGTGTTGAAGTCTGCGTCTAGTTAGAGCTCCGCAGTTACAGAGCCAATGTTCCGAGGTTTCGCTTTCGGCATTACAAAAGCGACATATATCATCTTGTGCTAAACCTATGTTCTTAAGATGGTATTTACTCGGGCAGTGTCCTGTTACAAGACCAGTGAATGTGCTTAAGTCTTTCTTATTAAGGCTTAGCAGCTGTTGAGTAATTTTAATACTCGGCGTAATAAATTTTTTCGCCTGTTTAGGTTTCGCAACCATCCAATTGGCTGTCACCATTTTGACGTAGGACTACGTCTTTCATTTCTATACCGGGGTGTAAAATCAAAGTTTCGAAAATGAAAGCGTTACGCCGGAGACCGAGATTTTGAGCGTTAATAGCTCCTAAACAACTGAACGAAATGGTATGATAAACACTTCATTCCAAAGATAAAATGTCTACGCGTTCTATACTTGTTACTTTTTGATCCAAAAACTTGTTTCAATAGTCTTAAAATTGCTTTCAAAACAGGCTATTGAAATCACCAATCGGTATATAAGCGAGCGCCGCTCGGATATCCACTCAGTTCTAATTGAACAGCGATTGGAGCATGTTGTCGCTGTTGTGGTGAAGCTCTTCGTTTATCATGAAAGCGCGGATGAACGGTGTCACCAAGAGCCTGTTTGTGCACCTTAGGCCAGACGTGAATCCATCAGGAGGAGAGTGATGCCACAAACGGTTCCCCGGGATGATCTCGAAGCAGCCGCTACACACACACACACATACACGCGCGGAATTCTTTCGGTTTGGATGCCATTCAGCATCGAGAAAGATCCGGAAAATAATCTGCCAGTTCCTCTGGGAATTTAAAAATACATTCATGTGAAAGAGTTTATTTGAATGTTTTCTATCCATGTAACACTGTGACCAAATGTAATACATTTGGTTTTGTGATTTTTCAATCAATTGCAATTAACAGGATAGCTTCTGAAGATTATTCTTCCGCATCAGTAGGATATTTTCGTATACAATATTGGATGCATAAAACCTTGTACCTCCAACGTAATGCTCTCGTTTTCGAAATCCCCCAAATATTCATTTATCCATTCATTCAGAATGGATTCAGATTCAACTTCCAACAAAGGATCACTGAATCAACGATAGTCCTACGTAACCATTGCGGTTATACCATAGATATAACCCACTTTCTGTTTTTTCAGCTCACTTTTCAACACACAGTCGGAGAGTCCACAGAATGGTTCTGGACCAGTGAATGGTGAGTTTGAGCCGTTCCTGGCAAGTTCATCTGCTCGCTCGTTGCCCGCAATGGCCAGGAATACAATTGTACCGAACTTATCTGACTTAATTGCCGTAAAAGGGAAATGCATTCCCAGACAATTTTTGAAGAGCACTTTAGAGCTTTAAGTGCTGCTTGACTGTCAGAGAATATGCAGACGTTAGCATGTCTGTACTTGCTTTTGAGGCAGACATTTAGACATTCTGTTATTGCAGCTATTTCTGCCTGAAAAACTGTTGGCCAGTTTCCCATAGCCACAGAGATTTTTGTTCTGGGACCATACACTCCAGCACCTGTTCTGATTCCCATTTTCGACATATTGGGGTACAAATTGAAAATCGAAAATCGAGCACATCGTGAATATTGTCCAATTTCAAACGCTTATTGCTCAGTCATTTCAATCGATTTCGGCACTCCATAACAATTTTTTATATTGAATAAAATAATATATGTCATGAAACTAACTATCGAACAATTCAAAAATCTCAACACCTATCCTAACGGAAATAACCACTTCTAATTGGTCGAAATTGACGACACATGCGGCGGTTCCCTAACAGAGACATCTA
The DNA here is from genome assembly GCF_029784135.1 of Toxorhynchites rutilus septentrionalis. Classification (NCBI taxonomy): domain Eukaryota; kingdom Metazoa; phylum Arthropoda; class Insecta; order Diptera; family Culicidae; genus Toxorhynchites; species Toxorhynchites rutilus. Next base: position 196,283,937 of record NC_073744.1, read on the forward strand.
AACCAAGCTGCCTGGAGGAAATCGACATTGCAAATATAAGAAATTCGGGGGCATTTTTATATTGCAAGTAAGGTGAGTAATACGATTAATTTTTGCAAATAAAATTTAAATTTGGAACTTTAATGTTGGTTGCTTCGTGAAATATCAAATCAATGACCGATCGTGTATTGTGAAACATTTAGCACAAGTGTAATTGTAAAATTGCATATGGTAGCAGTTGTGTTGAAAATAACTTGATATATGAAACGATTTATTTCAATCTTCATAAATAAAAAACAGGGTGTGTTCCCGCTCGAGAACGATTCGTTCGGTTGAAGCTGTCCGTTTTGTTGTGTTCATTTTCACCATTTGTTGTGTTCATTTTCACCATTGTTTTTCGCATTGGGTTGAATAAACTCTCAGAACGTGAAAATTATAAAACAAAATTAGCTTTTCCATTTCAAATATGTTTTCTCTATTTTAAAGTTACACGTTCGTACTGATGAGAAAAATTGATAATTGTGTTCAGTATTGGAAGTTATCTTATACTACATTTTTGGGTTTTTTTTCTTTATACCATCCATACATAATACAGGAGGCATTTCGTCTAGGGCCACAGAGGACGGTTTTCATCATATCTCATTCCACTTCGGTGTCTTCTATCTGATACGCACCACCCAACGACTGTTTACCATACTTCTGTCATCATCACTCGGTAAACACTGGTGGAGTGAATAAACAACCAGACAAAATTGCCCTTTTCAGGGCCACCTAATCATTATCAAAGAGTTTAACGATGGAATGCTTCAAACATGTCCAAAATCAACAGATAACCTAACGGAATCCTACGTCAACTATGCGGCCGTGTCTCGAACACAACCCTCCTATGACTTTTTTCAGAATGGCTCCTCTGTGCGACGGTCTGAAAAATCAATTTTGGGTTAGGTAAGGGAGTAAAAGTGCCCCCAAACCAAATCACTAGCTGTATGGCAAATATTGTAAAGGATATCAAATAAGAAATTTTGGCGGTTTATTTGAACCCCTATGTGGTTTGACGTAGGATCTATAGTGAAAAACGTACTTTTTCGTTTATTTCACGCCATCCTCAATAGCTCCGAGATAAAAATTTGAAAAAAATACTGAATGTGCATCTTACCACGGTGTATCAAGAAAAATTATCAAAACAAAAATTTCATCAAAAATTTTAGTACTAAAAAAATATTGAAATTCTGAAAAAAATGTTTTTGGGATTTTGAAATTCAGTACTACTCTAATTCTTATTTAAATGTGTTCTTACGGCTTTTCTAGATTAATAAATATCTTCGAGCTGTTTTTGACGTAGAACTACGTCTTTCATTAAGGGTGTCAAACCAGAAAACAGATCACGTTTCTATGAAATAAAGTTAACGTTAATAACTATTTTTGCCGCGAACGGATTTTGGCGCTTTACATACTAAACGAATCGTAAATTCCGTAAGATTTGTTTAATATGCTATACCCTTAGAATCCCTTGGTTAGTAAATGGTTAAAATTCATGAAAACTTTAAGCGTTTCTATTTTCCCATACATTTGTTCTGTCCATTTGAGTGCTTTCCCGAACAGAGCTATCAATAACGAGCAACTTATCGACGACCAACGGAGGGGAAATCGTAGGATTTAAAGTCTCCGTGAACAAAGGAAAGGAAGAAAAATGAAGGGGAACACTTGCCTAGAGTATAAACAGTGGATCTCGCTGAGGCAAACTTTCATTCGGCATCGGACTGTTGAGTAATCCAGTTCACTTTGCTTTCGCTGCGCTTCGATCTAAGATTGGACCCCACCAGTGGTAATCCAACTTGGAAATCGTCGTTTGATTTCTCTGTTCGTTTTTCGCGTTATTCGTATCGTGTGTCTTTCTTTCCGCGTCATAAATTGGACGCTTTGCGTAGTGTGCGATGAGCAAGAAGAAGAGGAAGGCAGGCTCGAGCCCTGCAAAAAACGAACGCATTGCCAGGGACAATAAAATTTCGAGGTAAGCGTCATCTAATGATGCACGCGGTGTTTGTGCAGTGAAAAGCGCTCGCACTGAACCGAGCCTTCGCGAGTGTGACACCGCATCGAACAACAGCGAAGTAGGGCACTTCGGCGCGTCGATCGAAAATGTAAACGCCGTTACCCAGGCAGCAACAAAAATCAAGCTCACCCCGCTGGGGGTGAAGGCGGTCGCTCTTGACAAACTCATCAGCGAATTCGCATCGATGGGTGTTACAGCAGAGTACAAGCTGTGTGGCATAATTCAATCTTTTTCCAAGCAGTTAACATTGTTTATTTTCCGTCTTCATAAGGGCTTCGTTGGTGCCTTTGAGAATGCATCAATGCATTAAACTGACGTTATGGCGAAGCAGACGTTAAGGTTGTGCACCAAAAAATTATTTGGGAATACTAAGCATCTTGAATATCTTACTGGAATGTTATAAGTTATTTGGGTTCGCGTGCCAGTCGCAAAACTGCCTTCATCTAGGACTGCATTTGCGCTTATATTGATCATAATGAAGCATTGCTACTGTTTTCGAGGTTGTTATTAACAAAAAGAGTTTATTTCTCTTGTTTAGTCATCAAGAAAGTAAATGTTCTGGAATTTTGTATGTGATTAGGTTTTGCTTGCCAGTAGCAAAACTTCCTCCACTAAGGGTGACAGCTGCACTTCTCTCGAGCATGAGAAAGTAATGCAACTCTTTTCGAGGCCAGTAATATTAACAGAAGCGTTTCTTTTGAGAATAGCGCAAAATGATGAGAAATGTTTATATGGCTAGTAGTTTCAAGCCACCAATGTATGGCTCTGTATGCATGCTATGGTGAACGCTTGTTTGGCGTTTGGTTTACGCTTAGTTTGTACGAACGATATCTAGAGGTGCGATTCCTTTGAGGCAATACTAAATAACATGTAGCATGATCATTGTTGTTGTTTACATGCGGTGCCAAAGATATATTGATGTAGTTATGAGATATGGAATAATGGTGCTGGTGCAACATGTATATAATCGACTGTAGCCGAGTCTATGTCAATTTCGAAAAAGGCCACCGGAATAGCCTTCGAGGTAAATTTTCAATGCATTGACATGAAATAAATTGCGACATACGATTGTTTTGCGAGGGCAAGAATGAATCATCAATCAATTATCGTCAACTGATTCTACAATGAAAAAATCATTTCAGAGATTATTCTACTAAGCAGATGTTTCTAAAATTTCACAGTAATATCCGAAGGTATAAACAAGCGACTTATATAAAATAACAGCGTAGTTCTACGTCAACAATGCGGTCGTATCTTGGACACAACCTCCTATAATTTTTTTTTTCAAATATCTAATAATAAAAATAAAATAATAAAAGAAATACACAGTACAAAAAAATGTTATAGATTTTCTGGCATTTCGAAATTTTGAAAAAAAATATATAACTTTCAGACCACAAATCCGATTTGTTTTTTTAATTTTAATCTTACAATTGAAAACCACGACTACAATAAAATAATCAATTTCAAGAAAATAAAAATAATAATGCAGACGATAGAGAAAATTATTTTTGTGTCACACAATGCTCTTAAAAATTCAGGAACAATTACGCCACATGTAGAAAAAAGACACATACGAACGCATTTAAATAAAAATTTGAGCAGAAGTGGGTCTCAAAGTTATATTTTCTTTTCAAAATTTCGAAATGCCAGAATATCTTTAACATTTTTTTGTACTGTGTATTTTTTTTATTATTTTTTTTTATTATTAGATATTTGAAAAAAAGCAGCTTGAAGATATTTATCAATCTAGAAAAGCCTTAAGAGCACATTTAAATATGAATTAGAGTAGTACTGAATCTCTAAATCCCAAAAAAAATTTTTTCAGAATTTAAATATTTTTTTAGTACGAAAATTTTTGATGAATTTTTTTTTGATAATTTTTCTTGATACACCGTGGTAAGATGCACATTCATTATTTTTTTCAAATTTTTATCTCGGATCTATTGAGGATGGCGTGAAATAAACGAAAAAGTACGTTTTTCACTATAGATCCTACGTCAAACCACATAGGGGTTCAAATAAACCGCCAAAATTTCTTATTTAATATCCTTTACAATATTTGCCATACAGCTAGTGATTTGGTTTGGGGGCACTTTTTACTCCCTTACCCGGCCCGGCCCTTTCACCTGAATCTGAACAACTGAAAGTTTCCGATTCCTCATTTGGGTTTTGGCGCTGGTGCCACTCATGTGTAAGACATTGACAGCAATCTCATCGATGTGAGCGAAGTATAGATTGATAGCAGTTCATTGATAAGCGTTACTGTTCTCTTCCGGCGGTGTTCCCCAATACAAGCCACGTAGAGTTTGGCAAATTCCCATTGAAGCAGCGCCATTTTTGGTTTATGTTTTTAAATTCTAATTTATATTTCACGGCACGCAGATCCAAGTAGGCAGCACACGTGTTCGTATATTGATCGCGAAATCAGTGCTCGGTACACATTCGTGGCCTACTTAGCCCATAACGAAACGTAAAGGGTGTGTCACATCAAATTGCATCACGGAAAAAACGCTGTAGAAATTTATTTTTTAGGAATTATATCTTCAGCTTCCGCTTATAATCAGATAAGAGTGTATAGATCACGTTGGCCATGCTTCACTGTCAATTTTTCGTAAATTAGGAAAAATGTCGTCGAACGAAAAAGAGCGTCGTGAATTAATCCTGTGCACTCATTTCGAGAATCCGGAGTTGTCACATCGGGACATCGGTAAGATGCTGGGAATCGTCCAATCCACGGTCAGCAGAGTACTAAAACGATACTTCGAGAACCTTACCATCGACCGGAAGGTGAAGAACGGCAAAAATGGATGCTCCGTCAGTGAAAAAGATCACAAGCGCGTAGTTAAGCAGTTTAGACGTGATCCGAGAAGTTCGGTCCGGGATGTCGCCAATAAGCTGAATTTGTCAAGTTCATTCGTCCAGCGGACCAAGCAGCGGGAGGGCCTGCGTACATACAAGGTTCAGAAGGCTCCTAACCGCGACGAAAGGCAAAACATGGTGGGGAAGACGCGAGCCCGGAAGCTGTACACCGAAATGCTGACGAAGCCGCATTGCCTGGTAATGGACGACGTAACCTACGTCCAAGCGGACTTTCGTCAGCTGCCGGGCCTGTTGTTCTTCTCCGCAGAGGACAAATTCAGCGTTCCGGAGGAGATTCGCAAGCAGAAACTATCCAAGTTTGCCAAAAAGTACATGGTGTGGCAAGCGATCTGCTCTTGCGGAAAGCGGAGCGCCCCCTTCGTGATGACCGGCACGGTAAACGGGCAGGTTTACCTTAAGGAGTGTCTACAGAAGCGCTTACTACCACTATTGAAGCAGCACGAGGACCCGACCATCTTCTGGCCGGATCTCGCTTTGTGCCACTATTCGAAGGACGTGTTGGAGTGGTACGAAGCCAACGGGGTCACCTTCGTGCCAAAGGAAATGAACCCGCCCAAAGCGCCGGAGCTTCGCCCAATAGAGAAATATTGGGCGATTATGAAGCAGGCCCTCCGGAAGAACCCAAAAGTTGTCAAATCGGAGGCGGACTTCCTTTGGATTTCTGGATTTGTGGATTTCTGTTCAAAAAAACTACAACCTGACGTTGTACAGAACCTTATGGACGGGGTAAAGAGGAAGGTGCGAGCATACGGGCTTGGGCTCGAAGTATGAATAAAAAGAAAATGCCAAAAGTTGTTTAATAGTTTTTATTTTACTGTCTAAAATTTTCAAAAGGATCGGTCTACTGGGCGAATTTCTACAGCGTTTTTTCCGTGATGCAATTTGATGTGACACACCCTTTACGAACCGTCGAGGCGAAAGGCGCCGCCACTGACTGATGCTAATCTTGCCATTGTCCACGACCACAAACTAACAGAGAGCTAATCACACAATGTTTGTTTGTTGCTAGATGTTGCACGAGTTACCCTCTGCGTCCCCATTTGCACCCCGACTTGAGCGCCGGATCTGCGCCCCGGGACTTGCAACAATCTAAGCGCCTAGCTTTGCCGTGCGCCTTCCGGAGAGGTTCTGTTGCTGTTGCTAACGGGATTATAAGTGGTAAGGCTGCGGTTACAAATGGTCTGAGTGGGGATTACCTGTCGACGGGAGAAGCGATGTCGTAACCGTTGCCCCACCTACTACTACTACTAGTCCACCGTCAGCGCTAAGGAATTCGTGCAATCCGCCAGAACCGGGATTGCAAATTGAGCGATCTTTCTTTGACATAAGCTCTAAGGCGTCAACTGAGGAATTGTGGGAATTACGGTGCGTGAATCCCGCTGCTGCATCGTGGAATGTGCAGCGATTTGCATACGTCGGCGCTTGGCACACATTCCGTTCCACGAATCTCAATTTGCTAATCGATACGGTAACGAACCGATCAACGATGGCAAGTTCGATTCGCAAAACCTTGCGAAATGCTCCTGCTATCTGAAGCAAAATAATGATGATGAAACTTCACGGAAATAATGTTCTATCATCGCGAGCGCACTGATATCAATTCTTGTGGACATTGTTGCAATCGTTATCAAACAACCAGAACCGGTGCGATCCGGGTGTTCCTTCGGTACCCCTGTGCCCCGACCCCTTCGCCCCATCGTGGTGAGCTCATGACGGGGATGATGATGGCACTCGTGCAAGTCATAAACAACACTCTCAACGCTCACAATATTTTCCCATGGGACGCGGGGGGAGCAGTTATGGCGCGCAATTTCGCCAACGCCGTCTGAAATAGGTTTCCTTGAAATTTTACAACACATTTGGCAGGCTGGCGTTTTTGCAACTGTCACAACATTGTAGAGGTGCGTGCGTGTGTTTGTGTGTGTGTGAGTATTGTTTACATTTTTTGTTGTTGGCGCTCAGCTTATGAAGAGATAGATTCAAACAATTTGCCAACGCCACACCGACGCTAAGAAGCGCGCGCGTGTTCATCGTGATAATAAAGTTAGTAACGAGATAATAAATGGCACTGGTAACACCCCCACACAACAACGACGCGGTAATTGTGTGGGGATAAGATAAACAAAACACCCACCCCCGGGGTGTGACGCATACGCACCGAGATGTGCACGCTGTGGGCTATGTTTGGGACTGCACGATCGACATGGAAACATATTCAATAATACCATAAGTTTTTACTTATAATTCTATTATGGCACTAATCAAGCATCACTAATGCCAAATAGCTGTTTGTAAGAAAACTGAAATAACCTGAAAAATTAAACAACCAAGAAAAATTTAAAAAAAAATTGAAAAAAAGGAAAATAAAAAAAATCAACAACATAAAAAGCGATACAAAAAAAGGAAAGAACAGTTCATAAATGATTATATGGATTCTGAAAAACAAAATTCAGAGAACAGTAGGTAAACAAAGAATAGAGAATTTAAAAAAAAATAGAAAAAAATATGAACTTCATAAAAATACAGAAATGAGGAAAATTTAGAAAACTATTAGGAGTACCGGTAAGTTTCTTCGGTTTTACAACAGATGGCGTAACTTGATTGTTATTCCAGTGAATCAAATTTCCAGACATTCGTGGGAAAGCTGCTGTCATTGCGCGTCTTTTTCAGTATATGGCAAAAAGTTGAAGCGTAAAAAACATAGTTTTTTGCCAGTTCGAATATGTCGAATTTCTTACCAACGAGAGTGTTTTTGCGGGGAGTGTTACTTCACTACTTCAGTATGAAGAAAAAAGCTGCGGAAAGTCATCGAATTTTGGTGGAAGTTCATGGTGACCATGCTCCAACTGAGCGAACGTGTCAGACGTGGTTTGCACGGTTTAAAAAGGGTAATTTTGACTTGGAAGACGAAGAATGTTCCGGATTGCCAAAAAAGTTTAAAGAGGAAGAATTGAAGGCTTTACTCGATTAAGATCCGTCACAAACGCAACAAGAACTTGCAGTTACACTTGGAGTAGCTCAGCAAACCATATCCGATCGTTTAAAAGCATTGGGAATAATCCGAAAGATAGAACATTGGGTGCCGTATGAATTGAAGCCACGAGACGTCGAACGCCGTTTTTTCACGTGCGAACAACTGCTCCAACGGCATAAAAGAAAGGGTTTTTTGCATAGAATCGTAACTGGCGATGAAAAGTAGGTCCATTACGACAATCCTAAACGTCGGACAACACATGGATACCCGGCCATGCATCAACATCGACGGCCGCGCGGTGGGACCAGCTAGGTTTGGTGTACTATGAGCTGCTAAAACCGAATGAAACCATCAACCTCTACCTCTACCGACGACAATTGATGCGTTTGAGCCGTGCATTGAAGGAAAAACGGCCACAATATGAGCAAAGACACGATAAAGTTATTTTGCAGCACGACAATGCTCGGCCGCATGTCACGAAACTGGTCAAAACATACTTGGAAACGCTGAAATGGGAGGTCCCATCCCACCCGCCGTATTCTCCAGACATTGCTCCGTTCGATTACTACCTCTTTCGATCGATGCAACATGGCCTGGTTGACCAGCACTTCTCCAATTTTGATCAAATTTGAAGTCATAAATTGAATCGATTCGTGGTTAGCCGACAAATCGGCCAATTATTTCCGCAAAACGGATCCGTGAATTGCCAGTAAGATGGGAAAAAGTTGTGACTAGCGATGGGCAATACTTTGAATACTAAATTTGAATAAAAATAATTGCAAGATAGGGAATTTAATTTCTGAAAAAACGATGAAACTTACCGGTGATTTTCCTTATTTCTGTTTTTTATGAAGTTTAGATTTTTTCCATTTTTTTTAACTCTCCTTTTTTGTTTTTTTTGTCTTCTGATTTTTTTAAGCATTTAAACAAACAAAACAACATTCAAACAAAAGAAAAAAATTTAAGCAAAAAAAAACCGAAAAAAAATAAAAATTCAGAGATGAGGTAGGTTCTGAAAAAAAATATATTTTTTTTTTTATTCTTTATTTGAGAGGTTTTCAGCCTCCTGGGCTGGTTCGCCTAAAAAAAAATCAAAGAAAATTTAGGAAAATTGTAAAATTCTGAAATAAAAGAGGAAGGTTTAGGAAAAAAAAATCAGAAAAAAATTGAGAAAACGGGAAATAAAAAACAAAGCAAGCAAAATTCAACAAACAATGCAAAAGAAGCATTTAGGAATGATAAATTTCGAAAAAATCAGAAGAAAATGAAAATATATCGCAAAAATAGTAACCAACAACGGACAAAAGTCTCAATTATAAAAGAAATCAGAGGAAAAATAATCATAAAAAGGGGTACAGAAAAAAACAGCTATATGAATGATTATATAGAATAAAGAAAATGCAGAAATAATGAAGGCTCTGAAAAAAATCAATTAAAAGAAAATTTGGGAAAACTGTAAAAATCTGAAATCAGAAAGGAGGGTTTCGGAAAATCAGAACAAAATTCAGCAAACGGGAAATAAAAAAAGAACAGAAGAAAATGAAAATATATCACCAAAATCGTAACCAAATACGGAATAATTTAAATTCAATTATAAAAAAAATTCAAAAAAAGAGCTGAAAAAAACTCTGGAAATTAGAATAAAAGGAAATTAAGATAAAAATCAATAATGAAAATAAAAACAAGAGGAAAAGAAAAGATCTGAAAAAAAGCAGAAAAGAGATAAAAAATGAAAAAAAAGAAAAAAAATGATTCAATTATAAAAAAAAATCAGAAAAAGAGCTGAAAAAAACTCTGGAAATCAGAATAAAAGGAAATTAAGATAAAAATCAATAATGAAAATAAAAACAAGAGGAAAAGAAAAGATCTGAAAAAAAGCAGAAAAGATAAAAAATGAAAAAAAGAAAAGAAAATTTGGAATAAAGAAAAATCCAAGGAAAAGATGAATTTTTGGTCGGACTCGATTGTATACTGATTCAGTTATGAACAATTTTGGACTCGTTTGAAAAAAAAAATTATATTTAAGAAGCGGTTTTTTCAAGTAAAAATTAAAATATTAAAAATATTTCAACGTTAATGTGAAAGTTTATTGACTAATTGATTAACTGATTGAAGGCTCACCAGAAATTGAGTGAAATTATGTTGCAGCGAAATTAAGAAAGCTAGAAGGGGGGTGTCAAAGAACAAATTATAGAGCGGTTAGAGAGCATTAATGTGATTGGTAGAAACAATCAAATTCATCAGGGGTTTTTGGGATAAAATCAATAATAACACCTTAAAAACAGCTAACTTTTAAATTTTTCACACCAAAATGGTGTTCAAATCCATTAATTTGGATGTTTTATAACTGTATGTACTAAATTTTCTTATCTTTCAAATGGAGGCAACAGAACAGTTCTACGTAGCGTTCTTTTTGAAGTAGAAACAATTCAAGGCAAACAGAGCCCAAAATCTAAAATAAGTTCAATAACTCTGTTGTTTTCGAATTTCGAACATATGCGTAGAAGGATTTTTTTTTCATCAAAAATGATCTTCTATCTTTTGCTGGAAGATTCCGAATATATGCCGTTTTTTTCGTATTAGAAAGTTATTTTCTGACTTTTAGAGAATGAGTCGAACATTTAATTCTTCCTTTATATTCATGAACAAAAAATATATGAATGTGAAACAATTAAAAGAAAGTTTTTCGATCCGATTATATATCGTGTAAAGAAATTGAAGACTGTATATAATCGAGTCCGTCTTGTCTGTTTTCTGTTTTTTTTATAATTCTTTTTTGGAAAAAAAACTGTAACATCTGAAATAAAAAGGAAGGTTTAAGATAAAAAATCGAGAAAACGGGAAATAAAAAAACAAGCAGGCAAAATTCAACAAACAATGCAAAAGAAGAATTTAGGAAGAATAAATATCGAAAAAATCAGAAGAAAATGAAAATATACCACAAAAAATAGTAACCAAAAACGGAAAAAAGTCTCAGTTATAAAAAAAATCAGAGGAAAAAAAATATTGAAAAGGGATACAGAAAAAAACAGCTATATGAATGATTATATGGAAAAATATTGCAGAAATAAGGGAGGCTCTGAAAAAAATCAATTGAGGGGCTCACAATGAAAGGGGTGTAAGTGATTTCAACGATTTCTCTACATCGACTCTCTATTTTGGTCATACCTTAGCTGCAAATACATTCCCAGCTGTATTTGACAATGCGGAAGACAGGTCAGAGCCTCATCTATCGGATTCTATAGCAAACTCAAATTGGAACGTTTTTGCAGTTGAGTCATTAACTGAAGAAAAAGTTGATGAAGAGAAATCGATCAAGTCACTTACACCCCTTGCATTCTAAGCCCCTCAATTAAAAAAAAATTGGGAAAACTGTAAAAATCTGAAATCAGGAATAGGACATAATAAGGAAAAGGAAAATAATCAGAACACAATTTAGAAAACGGGAAATAAAAAGAAGAACAGAAGAAAATGAAAACATATCACCAAAATCGTGACCAAATACGGAAAAATGATTCAATTATAAAAAAAATCAGAAAAGAGCTGAAAAAAACTCTGACAATCTGAATAATTTTGATTGGATTCGTTTGAAAAAAAAATATATATTTTTTTCATATTTAAGAAGCGGTTTGCTTCAAGTAAAAATATGATATTTCAACGTTAATGTGAAAGTTTATTGACTAATTGATTAACCGATTGAAGGCTCACCAGAAATTGTGTGAAATTATATTGCAGCCAAATTAAGAAAGCTAGAAGTGGGGTGTCAAAGAACAAATTGTAGAGCGGTTAGAGATTATTAATGTGATTGGTAGAAACAATCAAATTCATTAGGGGTTTTGGGATAAAATCAATAATAACACCTTAAAAACAGCTAACTTTTAAATTTTTCACACCAAAATGGTGTTCAAATCCATTAATTTAGATGTTTTATAACTGTATGTACTAAATTTTCTTATCTTTCAAATGGAGGCAACAGAACAGTTCTACGTAGCGTTCTTTTTGAAGTAGAAACAATTCATGGCAAACAGAGCCCGAAACTTAAAATAAGTTCAATAACTCTGTTGTTGTCGAAATTCGAATATATGCTCGAAAGGATTGTTTTTCATCAAATATGGTCCTCTATCTTCTGCTGGAAGATTCCGAATATATGCATTTTTTTTCGTATTAGAAAGGTATATTCTAACTTTTAGAGAATGAATCGAAAATTTAATTTAATTCATGATTATAAACATGAACAAAAATATTTGAATGTGAAACAATAAAAGAAAAGTTTTTGGGTTCGATTATATATCGTGTAAACAAATTGAAGACTGTATATAATCGAGTCCGCCTTGTATTGACAAAATCTGTTTTTTTGGTTATTCAGAAATTTTTAAAAAAAATGAAATTAAATAAAAATTTAAAAAAGATTCAGAAATCAGGAAAATTGAGAAAAAAAAATTAGAAATCGGCTAAAAGAGAATTCGGAAAAGAATCAAGGTCAGAGAAAATAAACAAAAAAAATCAAAGGAAAATTTAAAAAAGCAACAAAAAAAATTAAGGAGATGAAAAATGAAAAATACAGGAAAAAAAAAAGAATTAATACTGAAGAACACGAAAGTAACAATAAAAAATAGGAATAGAAAACATAAAAAAAAAAAATATCAATCATAAGCAACATTTCGAAAGCAATAAAAATCAGAAAAAAATAAAAAGTTATAATGGAAAGGAAAATTTGACAATATACTAAATTTAGAGGAAAACGAAGAAAATTCCGAAAAAAAAGAAAATAAAAGTTTAGAAAACAGAAAAATCAAAATATATGAGAAACAGAGAAATATTCAAAAATTAGGAAAATTTGATAGAAATTTAGTGAGAGCGAATTTATTTTCATCCCATTTGTTTATTTTAGGCTCATTACCATTTTAGCTGTAGCAGAGCTGAATTATTATCGTGTACATGTCACATGTTCATCATATCTATAATTAGCACAATACACAGTAACCATTTAGGCGTAAGAGTATTCCTTCTGATCTTCCATTATCCAGTTAGACCACCGGACAGCGGAGACAGTTGATTGATTATTGTTGAGTTGTTAATAGAACAGCAGCCCGATGTTTCTTGCAGAGCAGAGCAGTTGTATGGATGAATCGATCTCGTTGTATGGATGAATCGATGAATCGACCGTGGACCGATCTCCATCGCTGTTGCGTGGACGTAGTTATTCTGTAACAGCACAAAGATGGTCAATGAGGGCCCTGAGTTTTGAACTCACGATCGATCGTTTACTAAGCGAACGCGAAGAGAGAAAATTCGTAGAAAATGATTCATAAAAATTAATAAAAATGGAAAAATCGAAAAGAAAAATTAAAAAAAAAAAATTCGAGAAGTTTTCAAAATTGTATGGGTTCAAAAAAAGAAAGATTATTTTAAAGAAACAGAAGGAAATAAAATATGAATGAAACATTAAAAAGAGAAAAGAAAAATTTAGGAAAAAAATATTTCATTGAATTCACAAAAAAAAGAAAATTGAGAAATGGAAAGTTAAAAAAATAAGAAAAAAACCGAAAGAAGGGTGATTGGAAAAAGAGCGAGTGGGTGAGAAAATTTAAAATACAGAAAATTCAGAGAAAAGATAGAATTTAATCAAGATAAAAAAAACGAAATTACAAAAAAAATTAGGAAAACCAAAAAGGAAAACTCGAAAAAATGAGTCAATTATTAGTAAAATTCATAAAAATCAGTTCGTGAAAGGAAAATTGAGAAAGAGAAAATTAAAAAAATTATGAAAATCTGGAATTAGAAAAAACAAGAGGAAAAGGGAAAATTTAGCAAGGAAGAAAGGTTAGAAAAAAAAAAGACAACAGAGAAAAGAAAAAAATGTTTTGAGTAAAAAATGAAACATTCAAAAACGACAATTTAAAATATAGGAAAATTCTGAGAAATGAGGAATTGACCAAAAATTAAAAAAGAACAATTAACAGACAAAAATGATAAAAAGGAAAAATTCGGAAAAAAAACTGGGGAAAAGGGTATTAGAAATCAGGAAAAGGGGAAATTTCATACAAACCAGAAAATTCAGAACAAGACTAAATCAGAAAAAGGGAGTTTTAAAGAAATTGGAAAAAAAGGAAATTAGAAAAGAAACATCGAAAAAAAATACAAGAATGAGGAAGATTTACAAAAAAAATTAAAATTAGAAAAAGGTAATTTCAGGAGAAAAGCAAAATTCATTAATCTTATCGTGAAAGACACAAAAAGACCAAAAGTGGAATCAGACGCAATGTATAGGAGCGCAATTGACGTACTAACAATTTCGTCCATCTAAGCTCCAAACCGGCCCACAGTCTGCTCCCTGTCGGACTCCAAGGTCGGCACCGTCATCCATATCTCGATACGGCGGCGCTCGCATTTTCTGACACATGTAATGCGGAAATTCGCCACAATTCTCCTGTGACATCTCCCGAAAACCGAAACCCCCGTCGCTTCCATCTACCTACACACACCCCCACCCACACACATAGACGCGTAGCTATTACTAGCCAAGGTCACCAGGCCAACGCTTCCTTTTCCCCCCTGTTATTTCGGGAGCGGTAAATTGCGCAATTGACGTCGTGCGTAAAGGGGGGAACGCGCGCGAAAACTGCGTAAAAAGCAGCATAGAATCAAATCATACGCAATTGGGTATACAAAAAGAAAAGTCAGTCAGCGACGGTTCGGAGGTGGGAGGATTGTTTTACCTGCTCCGGCTGCTGCGTGGGGGATATTTTCAGACAGTATTTGGGTGCCACCAGCTAAGCTGAAAGCTGACGAGGAAAAACTGGGTCATCGATTGACTCTGTTTGCGAGATCAGAAATTTTTCTGATCGGCGATCGGTGTTAGTGATTTAGGAGCGAGACCCGGATTTAACTTGATGGACGAAAGTGCAACACTGTTTTTAGCGGCGAATGAACTGCAAAGTTTAAAGCCTCTTGAAAACAAAGAAGAAGAGGAAGAAGCACCCTTGTTGTCTCTCAATTTATCTGGCTTATTGTCTATACGTTTTTCGCTTTTTAATGAATTATTTTTATTGTTGGTGTTGTCGAAAGGGTGGATTGATTGAAGACACTATTCCGGTACGACTCATAGTTTTTGAGTTATAAATTATCAAAAATTTCTCCTTCTAAAATCGATACGCCCTATTCAAAAGTTACACTTGAGTCAACAAAATCCAAGCCCAAACGGATTACAAACTTTGATTCGAATCGAAAATACATTAATTAAATACAATACTTTTAAAATCTGCATTTTTAGAATTTTTAGTTCATTTGGAATTGTTCATATACCATAGTGAGATGCACTTTGAGTATTTTTTTTTTCAAATTTTTATCTCGAAGCTATTGAGAATGACGTGTAACAAAAAAAATCAGTTAAACGTCAAATATAACATAAACATCAACATTGGTGAGGGGCACTCCAATGCATCACAGATCTATAATTATCAACACACTGAGAAAAATAATTAGTACATATTTATATAACAAATTTTATTCTGACAAGCACCAGCTCGATAATCATTTTCTACCGTATTAACTATTCGTACATTTTACGTGAGTAAATGTTTAATACAAATGTCAACATTAATAGCAGAGTATCGATTCAACATCGATCCAGCTTTCGGGACTTCGGACCAACTTCCAATTTATCAATATCGGGTTGCTTTTGTATTGTTATATTCAGTTCTTGCAATAATGACAAAAAAGGTTTTGTTCATCTATTTCCATCAAAAAAAAAATTCAACATACAAAATGTAATCGATTAATTTGAGAAGCGGAAAATCGGCACTTGGTGCCAATTAACTGTGTGGCGATGTTTCGAGACTTTTCGAACTTGGGCACTTGTTTATGCTGGCACAATTTGCAGATGGGTTCACTTGCACGCTCGAAGTATTTTGCTGCTGAATGATTGCCGAGTTGGTAATGCATATCTGTGCTGGTATTTTGTTGCCGGTGCCGTCTAGAGTGTTTGATTGGCACCAAAATTGGACATTTGTAATTTCGCTGGCACAATATTTGTGCAATAGATGAAGTGGACCAGCTGAAGAATTATTGAAGAACCCAGCAAACATCAACTCGTATAACCAGCGTATATACATCATCATTTATCCAATATTTTGGGTGGTATATAATGTCGTTAGAATATACGATTTATTATAGACATAGAAAAAAAAACATGGCGAAAAATATTTACGTCAACTGTGATTTTAACCCCACGAATTGTCAATGGTATGTATGAGAATATTTATGGGATATAAATTATGTATCAAGACGTTGTAAAAGTTTTTACTCATCTGTGCTTTGGTGGTTCCGTACGAACGAGAGCATGATGGGTGCATCCAATGTGGTCACGGACATTGGAAGCAAGGTGCAGAACAGTCTTGCAGCCCGCATAAGAGGGGCATACGATAACGCGCATGATACGGTACCAATTGGTCTGCGTGAGAGAGATACGATAGCACGTATAAAGACTGCATGCGATGCGCTCACCGAATGGTGGAACGCGAGGCGGAGCGCAGTCTCGTAAGCCTGCTGGACGGTCTCGTGCATATGGTAGGTCACCGGGTGGCCTGCGTATGATAACGATAACGATAGCGCATCATGGGCGCAGTTGCTCCGTGTGAGCGTATGCATGACACAGTGTATGCAGGGTATACCAGCCCGTGCAGGATGAGGCGTCTCTTCTGAGCTTGAGCTTGAGCTTGGGTAGACTGTACAATTCGTAGTTGCTCTCCGTGATTGACCTGAACCAACCAAATTGCACAAAGAACACACAGAATGACGCTTGGGACTAGCAAATCATTCTCGTTGTGCAATTTTCGGTGATTCGAGCTTTAAATGGTCAATAACGACGCCGGCCACGTCCTTACAGTCACCAGGGGAAGGGTAGGAATGTTAGTATGATATTCGCCGCCCGAAGGCCAGAAGGGTCGCCTCTATAGCGTGGTTCCCTAGCGTTTATCATGGAAGGGATAGTTTGTTAGTGGGAAGGGGTAATAATCAGGATTCACTGTGGTAAGTGATGTGATTATGCTAACGCAAACTAGAGATCACTTGACGAAACGAAAACTTGAAAACCAAATGCATTTCGTAGCCGTGAAGATATTAAAGGGTGACCTGAAAAGGTCTCTGCAAAAGGATCATAACTCTGGTAAGTGAATTAATTTTGTAAGCGTGGACCCAATTACTCGTTGAAACGAAAACTCGAACATCAAATGCATTTCGTAGCAGCTGAACGGTAACCTGAAAAGTCTCCTCTGTTCAACGGAGCAAAAACTCGAAAATCAAATGCATTTGAAGATTGAATATATTGAAGGGTCACCTGATAAGGTCTTATCAGACTCGGATCGGACTTAATACTTGTGCCTAGTCGCACGTCATGCTCTTCCATTGTAATACACGGAAATCACGGAAGTTTTCCGAATTGGGACTCTAGCATCTTGAACCTAGTCTTGCAATTTATATTTGAGCCTCGAAAAGGAAAACTTGATACCTGCGATTTGGATTTGTAATAAAAACTAACAATTTCTCAAGTAATCAGTCGAGCAATTATTAACGAAATCATTGTTCTTGTAGTAAGGGTTAGAATGACATAATTGAAGGAAAAGCAACGTCAATCCTCTATTCAAAAAAAACCGAAAAGGAGATACATACAAGAAGAACTCACTGACATTCAAGGTGAACTACTAATCCCAAGAAAAAACATGGGTGAGCAAAAGAGACAAATGTAAGTTAATTCAAACTTTTCTCTCGACCTCCGTAACATTCTCATGGTCGAAACGCACACTACATTGAATATTCTTGCATGGAAATCTTATGACCGCTTGTACATACACATCAAAGTCAACGTCTAGCTAGATTTAAAAGAGAAGAAAATCGATGTTACGTTGACGTCAATGCGCTCTTTACCACGAAGACAATATTAGATATATAAAAACCTCTAAAACTATTGGATCTTCTAAAACTCTAGAATGTCGTTTAGATTGAATGCAAGTTCGCGCGAAAATGCGGCTGCACAAAACCCACGCAACTGCGAGAAGTAAACAACGACATAGAACTGCACCGGCGTGGCTACACCGTCCGCTCCGCCTTGCCGTGACCGAAATCGTCTGCCTCGAACAAACAAAACAGCCTGCCTCCATCCGTCAGCTATCGCACAATCAAAATATGCTCTCCGATCCAATCCTCTCACAAAAACTCGACTGTACGTCAACCGACGAAAAGAATCAAACTACCTTGGTCTTCCGAAGCAAACGAGTTCGTTCTGGGAAGCAAGCCAACCACACCAATACAATCACATGTTTGCTGGTCATCCTCCACGATCGCGCACTCGTAATGCCACACTCTCACACGCAGCCGCACCCGCCATCACCGCAGTCTTCTACTGACTGATACTTTCTCTCTCTTGCACACAACACCGAGAGACTTGAAGCGGATTGCATTTCGGATCGGTTATAAAAATAACAAATTGTTAATAGTACTTAGCTGGGATGTTGATGTTTCTCGATACAGTTGGATCATTTTGCTGGCAGAATTAGTGGTTAGTGGATTCCATCCTTAATATCACTGCTGTAAAAAACATGCTCTAAAAAGCAAGCTACCACGCATACACACTTAACCACGGTACACGAGAGAGTTGAAAAAAAAAACAACGCCATAATCCAGTAAAATAACCACAAAACTGATTAACTGAATTTGAACTTTTTTTTTTTCATTACAACACCATTAACACAACGAAACCGGGAACCATTTTCACGATAACTTCCACCAACAAACTATTCCTAGCAGCGAATAGAGCCGAAACAGGTTGAAACGCGCTAAACAAAGAAGAAAAAAAAAATCAGACGCGGAGCAAAGAAAAACTCATCCGCACCCGGCGAGTGTTCGGTCGAGACACAGGATGAGGCGTCTCTTCTGTGTGAAAAACATAAAGATGGTAATGAATATGCTATTCAGCATGGTTCCAGACACTTAGTAATCAAATAAACATGAAGTACAAATTTTCATTTAAATTTCATCAATTTAAAGATGCTTTCAGGCCTGCCGATCTGGTAGAGATTAATTCGCTTCTCTAAATCACCATATCACCACCTGACGTCAACACTGTACATACGACATCACAGATCTTGATATGTCAGTTTCCTTGTACGATGTAATATGGCCTCAATTACGATCTAATATAATTTACTGTAGAACGATTTCCCACATCATGCCACGGCAAACATTAAATCGTATGAGTAGCCATAGTTGGAGGCGATATACATACATCGAGGACACATTTGGTTGATATATGATGCATATAACTGGCATATACATGCAAAATCAATCTCAAATTGGATTTCCTCGTTACAGAACCGCATATGTGGCGCTCAACTCAACTCGATCCCGAGTCCTTAATATTACATCTGGAGTACCGCAGGGTAGCGTATAAGGACCGATGCTATTCCTCATATTTATCAATGACTTGTACATGTTACTTTCCTCATCTAAACTCTCTTTCGCTGACTAAAATTCTACCCTTACTATCGAGACTTCCTCAGATTGTGATGCACTCCAGGCAGATATTATCACTATGTCACGCAGCTGAATTCACAGATATCCATGCACTGAAAGTACTATACTGTTCACTAGTTCGCAGTACGCTGGAGTACGCTGCGCCAGTCTGGTCCCCTTACCACGCTGTCCACACCTTGTCGATCGAGCGGATGCAAAGAAAGTTTTTGCGATTCGCTCTTAGACTACTTCCATGGAATGATGCGACCAACCTACCGCCATACCCTGACAGATGCAAGCTCATAGGATTGGAGGTATTATCAGCCAGACGAATTACGATGTAGCGGTTACTTACAAAGGGTGTGTCACATCAAATTGCATCACGGAAAAAACGCTGTAGAAATTCGCCCAGTAGACCGATCCTTTTGAAAATTTTAGACAGTAAAATAAAAACTATTAAACAACTTTTGGCATTTTCTTTTTATTCATACTTCGAGCCCAAGTCCGTATGCTCGCACCTTCCTCTTTACCCCGTCCATAAGGTTCTGTACAACGTCAGGTTGTAGTTTTTTTTTGATCACAAATCCATTTTCTCTTGAAGTCCGCCTCCGATTTGACAACTTTTGGGTTCTTCCGGAGGGCCTGCTTCATAATCGCCCAATATTTCTCTATTGGGCGAAGCTCCGGCGCGTTGGGCGGGTTCATTTCCTTTGGCACGAAGGTGACCCCTTGGCTTCGTACCACTCCAACACGTCCTTTGAATAGTGGCACGAAGCGAGATCCGGCCAGAAGATGGTCGGGCCCTCGTGCTGCTTCAATAGTGGTAGTAAGCGCTTCTGTAGGCACTTCTTAAGGTAAACCTGCCCGTTTACCGTGCCGGTCATCACGAAGGGGGCGCTCCGCTTTCCGCAAGAGCAGATCGCTTGCCACACCATGTACTTTTTGGCAAACTTGGATAGTTTCTGCTTGCGAATCTCCTCCGGAACGCTGAATTTGTCCTCTGCGGAGAAGAACAACAGGCCCGGCAGCTGACGAAAGTCCGCTTGGACGTAGGTTTCGTCGTCCATTACCAGGCAATGCGGCTTCGTCAGCATTTCGGTGTACAGCTTCCGGGCTCGCGTCTTCCCCACCAAGTTTTGCCTTTCGTCGCGGTTAGGAGCCTTCTGAACCTTGTATGTACGCAGGCCCTCCCGCTGCTTGGTCCGCTGGACGAATGAACTTGACAAATTCAGCTTATTGGCGACATCCCGGACCGAACTTCTCGGATCACGTCTAAACTGCTTAACTACGCGCTTGTGATCTTTTTCACTGACGGAGCATCCATTTTTGCCGTTCTTCACCTTCCGGTCGATGATTAGGTTCTCGAAGTATCGTTTTAGTACTCTGCTGACCGTGGATTGGACGATTCCCAGCATCTTACCGATGTCCCGATTTGACAACTCCGGTTTCTCGAAATGAGTGCGCAGGATTAATTCACGACGCTCTTTTTCGTTCGACGACATTTTTCCAAATTTACGAAAAATTGACAGTGAAGCATGGCCAACGTGATCTATACACTCTTATCTGATTATAAGCGAAAGCTGAAGATATAATTCCTAAAAACTAAATTTCTACAGCGTTTTTTCCGTGATGCAATTTGATGTGACACGCCCTTTATTCGATATTCTTGGAGGTTCTATTGACTACCCTGAATTGCTTGCACAGATCCCGCTCAACATACCTCCCAGACGTTTCCGGAACTCGCCTTTCTTTGCAATACCATACCACAGAACAAACTACGGCTACAACAATCCGTTCGATTCTTGCCTTCGCCAATTCAATCTTATTTGTGATGTGTATGATTTAAACTTGACTAAGAACGCTTTTAGAAATAGGATAAAATGTCTATCATAGGTATAAGCAAATTACAGTCTGTACGACTAGTCGAAGACGGTGTAAATAAATAAATAAAAGGGGAGGCGATATACGTATATGCAATATTTCATACGCATGCAACACCGTATATAAGAATATTCGATGCTTTTTACACTGATATGCGATTTGACTCGACAGTGCTATGTAAAATGAATAGAATGTTCGTATATTATACTGCAAATCGCGATACTAGGATAATTGTTATGCCGATATACGACTCTATCGATTATGAAGAAAATCGTGTTTTGGAATTCTATACGATTTCGGATATACATGATGCATCCTCTGATTGATATTTTATACGATTGTTATATGCGACCTAACATGTGCAAATGTTATACGATTTAATGTTTGCTGGGGTAATACATTTTTTACGCAGTACTGCATTAATTTAATTATTATGTTAATGCAAATTACAAACTGCATCAGCCTGATTTAGATTGTTAATTTAGTAAATATCGATTTTACGATAGTGTATATCATTGAACCGATGTTTGTTACACCGAATTGACTTAATCTGTAGTGATCAATAAAATAGTGGTTTAGGCATTTTATATGATTTTGAATGTACACAATGTATCCATTGACCGACATTGTATATGTTTTTGATTCGATCTTACTTTATACACGACTTCTAATATGCCAAGTAAAGCGATTTAATGTTTGCTGTGGTACGTAAAATCAATGTCATATTCAATGGATATCCCTACCAAAGGTTAATCTATTTTACTTGATAACATACGTAAATTTGAATGTGTCATATCTGAAGACTGTGGTGGGAAAAGCGCGTTTTATATATTTTTATTGTTTCTATAAGGCAATACGTGTATTTTCACCGGGTAAATGTAGCCGATATTCGGCTTTCGAAAACATGGTGCTGCTTGACTTATATGTTCAACAATTTCTCATTGTAGACTAAATCAATAATTAGCACGGTAGAAAATGACTATATTGGTTGCATTTGTTCGAAAAGTTCGTTATATTTACTAATTTTTTCATTCAGTGTAGTTTTTGTTTTGCGCTTCCATATTTTTCAATTAATATTTTTTGAGTGCATCATTGACGCTCCCCTCGGTGTTTTTTGACGTTTGAAAGGTCAGTCCAGTTAACGAGCGGTATTCGATAACTGGGCTGTGCCTTCCGCCCATTTAGCGGACAGCTGCTGTATATGATTGTGATTCGATCCCACTTTATATACAACTTAGAATATGCAAGTTGTACGATTTAATGTTCGCTGGGTGCGATTGTCTGACGCATTAAAACGGGTCTATCTAAAAATATTCCAATGTGGTTTTGATGAAATCTCGAAATCTTTTCTGTGAGTGCCACTCATCATAGTTTGGACACCCTGTTCGCTGACCTCAGCGGCCATTTTGTTCCACCATCTCTTCGTCTCTGTTGCATCCGAGTCGTCCTACCATTCTTCTTCATCTCCTGCTTGACAATTGCCAAATATTTTTCGATAGGGCGGAATTGAGGGCAGTTGGGTGGGTTGATGTCCTTTTCGACAAAATCCACCACGTTGTCTCGATACCACTGTAGTACCTCTTTGCTGTAGTGGCAGCTTGCCAAATCTGGCTAAAACTTTACTGGTCCTTTGTGAGATCTAATGTACGGAAGAATACGTTTTCTCAGGCACTCCTCCTTGTACATTTTGGAGTCCATGGTCTTGTTTGTCACAAAAACCGGGGTTTTCCGTCCGCAGCTGCAAATACCTTACTAGATCAAACACTTTCTTGCTAACTTATCGGCAAAAACGAATTTGAACTCGCCGGGGACATCACCCCGACCAGTGGCTTTATAAAATTTTTGACCTGGAAGCTGCCCAAAATCCATCTTCACGTACGTTTCGTCATCCATGAGGATGCATCCGTCGTACTTCCTTAGAACCTTGTTGTATAACTTCCGGGCACGACCTTTGGCTACTACATTCTGCTTCAATGTCCGGTTTGGTTGCTTACTGGCCCGATAAGATGGTATTCCTTCGTGCAGATGAATACCTCTGACGGTGCACCGGTCGGCATTGAATTTCTTGGCGATGTCATAGTCCGACTGCCCTGGGTTTGCCTTGATCGTTCTCAACACCTTCAAATGCAGTTTCCGATCCTTAGTTCCACTATGACGCTTGGTATGAACCTGCCGATCGATAGTATGCATCTCACGGAAACGTTTGAGAATGCTGCACACGGTCGATTTGGCCCTTTTTAACGATTTCGCGATTTTTGAACCTGATAACGTCGGGGTTTTGACGTGTGCGTCCAAAATTAATTTCCGTTTCGCGACTTCCATCACGTGTAACTTTTTTGAAACAAATCGAATCGTAATGAAATTTTCAGCACTGATAGAGGAAACATTCCAAAACAAAGTGCTGTCAAAACATTCTAGATCCGACCACGAGGAGCGCTGTGGTATAATATACAGTGCGTCCAGATTTAAGATGAACTATGCTTCATATGCCAATGAAATGCATCAAATATCACCCAAATGTGTCTTGAATGTATGTATATCGTACATAAAACTGGTTGCTGAGTAGAGGTGGTTGGTGGTGCAAAATTCATGGACGATCCATCACCAATCGATCAAGTGCTATAAAAGTGTCTTTATTATTAAAATTATCGCTGAACTTTCTATACGCAAACAATAAAGCAGTTATATTGAATTCTTCAACCACGTCGCATGTGTTTTTTCTATCTCCCATCGAATCGCCTCAAAAATCGTTCGTTGGGACGTCAATCGTCGCGCCTGTATTTCGTACTCCGGATAACATTTTGGTCCTTCGAACCGGATCCGGGAAAATCGGTGATCTAGCGTGCGTCTTACCATACTTCATCCCTCCCGCCGCGTTATTCGTAATCCGGAGTTCTCACCAGTCGAAAGTTTATTTTATTGTTCGAATCCGCCATGAAAAGGCTAATCCGTGAAAGGAAAACGCTCGAGGCTCGACTTAAGCGGGTTAGCCAGAATGTAGAAGCTCTGGAGACTAGCGAAAATACAGAAGACGTTGAATTTCTCACTGAGCTGGACAGTCTGGAGCAAATCTGGGCAGCGTATCTTATCGTGCATAAGCAGATGTTGGAGATTTGTACTGACGAAGAAGAAGAGGAAGTGTTAAGTCATTTTGAAACCTTTGATCGTCGCGTCATATCTAGGAAGAATAGTATCCGAAAACAATTAAAAAGGTTAGACCTTTGTTCTAGTCACCATGAAGCTACGGAAAACAATGGAAATGACGCCATCAAACAATATTATTGCGCTAAGTCGCCGCACCAGCTCTACCAATGCAGTAAATTGCAGTGTGGAAGAAATCCACAATGGTATTGTAGCTCCATCAAATCGACTGAATTTTGTTTTCCCTGGCCTGTCTTCACAATTGAGATGCTTTAAAACTATCAACATGGAAACTCTTAGGAAGGTAGTAATGGATTTGAAAAACTGTGCAGGTGTTGAGAATATCAATAAAACCGTATTAGTAGATGCATTTGATCTAATCAAAGAAAATCTACTATAAAGGGTGTGTCACATCAAATTGCATCACGGAAAAAACGCTGTAGAAATTTAATTTTTAGGAATTATATCTTCAGCTTTCGCTTTAAAATCAGATAAGAGTGTATAGATCACGTTGGCCATGCTTCACTGTCAATTTTTCGTAAATTAGGAAAAATGTCGTCGAACGAAAAAGAGCGTCGTGAATTAATCCTGTGCACTCATTTCGAGAATCCGGAGTTGTCACATCGGGACATCGGTAAGATGCTGGGAATCGTCCAATCCACGGTCAGCAGAGTACTAAAACGATACTTCGAGAACCTAACCATCGACCGGAAGGTGAAGAACGGCAAAAATGGATGCTCCGTCAGTGAAAAAGATCACAAGCGCGTAGTTAAGCAGTTTAGACGTGATCCGAGAAGTTCGGTCCGGGATGTCGCCAATAAGCTGAATTTGTCATGTTCATTCGTCCAGCGGACCAAGCAGCGGGAGGGCCTGCGTACATACAAGGTTCAGAAGGCTCCTAACCGCGACGAAAGGCAAAACATGGTGGGGAAGACGCGAGCCCGGAAGCTGTACACCGAAATGCTGACGAAGCCGCATTGTCTGGTAATGGACGACGAAACCTACGTCAAAGCGGACTTTCGTCAGCTGCCGGGCCTGTTGTTCTTCTCCGCAGAGGACAAATTCAGCGTTCCGGAGGAGATTCGCAAGCAGAAACTATCCAAGTTTGCCAAAAAGTACATGGTGTGGCAAGCGATCTGCTCTTGCGGAAAGCGGAGCGCCCCCTTCGTGATGACCGGCACGGTGAACGGGCAGGTTTACCTTAAGGAGTGCCTACAGAAGCGCTTACTACCACTATTGAAGCAGCACGAGGGCCCGACCATCTTCTGGCCGGATCTCGCTTCGTGCCACTATTCAAAGGACGTGTTGGAGTGGTACGAAGCCAAGGGGTCACCTTCGTGCCAAAGGAAATGAACCCGCCCAACGCGCCGGAGCTTCGCCCAATAGAGAAATATTGGGCGATTATGAAGCAGGCCCTCCGGAAGAACCCAAAAGTTGTCAAATCGGAGGCGGACTTCAAGAGAAAATGGATTTCTGATCAAAAAAAACTACAACCTGACGTTGTACAGAACCTTATGGACGGGGTAAAGAGGAAGGTGCGAGCATACGGACTTGGGCTCGAAGTATGAATAAAAAGAAAATGCCAAAAGTTGTTTAATAGTTTTTATTTTACTGTCTAAAATTTTCAAAAGGATCGGTCTACTGGGCGAATTTCTACAGCGTTTTTTCCGTGATGCAATTTGATGTGACACACCCTTTACAAATAAGATATTTATGCGAGTAATCGTCCCTTTAGTAGAGAAAAAGACACTGGAAACATATCGGGGAACAGTTTCTCCACTATCTAATGGGGAATTTATTACAATAGTACACATGGAGAATAATATTTTATTGACGGATAGAGAATCCGGTATGGGTTACATAATTCCAGAAGATGAATACGGAAATTGCAAATATATTCAGAAATTAAAAATTTGCAACATTAAGGAAGCAGAAGTAAATTTAAGACAAAGCGAATATTGTCTGGCAAACTTATTCTACAAAAACATAACAAATAATTGCGAAACTAAAATTATAAAAACAAACCATGACATATGGATAGCAACGTTTGAACCAAACGTCTGGATGTACATAGTTCCTCAATCTACAAAACTCAACATATCACATGGTCCGAATATAACAACCGTAAGCATACTCGGAACAGGCTCAATTAAATTAACACCTAATATGAAATTGTCTACCACTAACACTAAAATATCATATTTTTACGAAATAGAAGATGAAAAGGAAATTTCGATAAGCCAACCAGAATTCAACTTCACTATACTAAACTTGACTCAAGGGAATTATTACAATATCCCAACTTTAAACAAAAGTAATCACTTATTTTCGTTCCTGAACAAGAAGAAGTTATTTGAATTAGGAGTCGACATCAAAGAATTGAAAGACGAACGGACAATATTGCAGAATATGATTTATGTACCATTGGAAAACCCGTGGATTACGAGTTCAAGCATTGCGATTTTAGGGGGAGTTGTTGCCATATTTTTTTGCTGTTTCAGAGGAGAAATATCTTGTTGCACAAGAAAAATGAACTCGTCTCCCATTAACGAGAACAAAAACCAGAAAACTTATGATAGAAAAATAATAAAAAAATTATTAGCAGAAGTGGAAAGGAAAAGGAAAGACTCATGGAATAATAAACGCGGAGGTACGAAAATCAAACAGACAAAAAAAGAGATCAACGAAACTAAAAGGGAGGAAATGGAATTAACAGAAACAGCAAGTATACCTGAACATATATATATATCAAAACAGTAGAGAAACCAAATGAAACTGCAAACCCCAACATACAGATAATAATTGAAGAAGAACAAGAGAAAACAGTAGAGAAACCAAATGAAACTGCAAATCCCAACATACAGATAATAATTGAAGAAGAACAAGAGAAAACAGTAGAGGAACCAGATGAAACTGTAAACTACGACATACAAATAATAATTGAAGGAGAGCAAGAAGTAAAATACGATAAAGAGGCAGAAGAAATACATAAAAAAAGGGAGATGTATAAAACTAAAAAGCAAAAGGTCAAGAAAAGAAAAGCATACAACCGAATAGGTATTTACTAACAACAAAAAAAAGAGGATAAGGCGAAATAAAATATATATATAAAAAGGTTTATGGGATATGAATTTTTGACAGCTATTTTATAACAATTAATGCGTTCATCAATTTGGGCATTATTATGCAGAACAATTTTGAATGAACCGAAGAGCTTAAGGGAATATTAAGAGGGGAAATTATGGCAGAGAAAAAAAAAGGAAATAACAAGCCAAATAACTTTTGAGTCTACAGCTAATTATATAACAATAAATGTGTTCTCCAATCGTTAGCAATTAACTTTTGAGCTAACCGAAGAGCTGGAACTGGACTCATTTTAAAGTAGGAAATACAACAAACGAGTAAACAGAGTAAAACAAAAAGAAGAAGAATAAAGAAGAAAAAGTAAGAAATAATAAAGAAAAATTGAAGAATAATCGATTATATAAAACAAAAAGATTGTAAGAAAAAAGCGAGGCAGTATAAAAAAAAAAAAGAGATGAAGGGTTATGATACGAAATGAAGAAAAAAAAACCAAGGGTGGAAATGAATAAAAGAAGAATCTATTTGTTGGGGAGTACAAAAATAAATGTAAAGCTAAAAAAAGGGAAAAACGAAGGTAAACTTGATAAAGAATAATATATAATAGGAATGAGAGTAATGGAATACAAAAAAATTAATAAATACATGAACATGGAAAAAATATCAAAGAATAATTAAACTTGAAGAATAGAGCAGAAGATGTAATGTTATGCGGAATTGCGGAAAAAAATAGTAATTTATTTCTTTTTTCTTTTCTTTTCCGAGTTTTTTTTGTTTCGCGAGTTTTTCTATCCACAGAGTAGAGCGCTAGAGTGATACAGATGCAAGAATGGAAGGAGAGGAAGACCGTACAACCGAAACCTCAACCTGGTCAATAAAAGGGGAGGCACACACACCTGCACAGGCACTATCCACAGATATTTTTTTTGGCACAGGCACACACACCTGTAAGATTTTATGATTTTATGATTTTTGTTTTAGTTTATGATTTTATTCATCATTATTTTATGATTAATGATTTTATTTTGCTTTATTTCAATGGTTTTATCATAACTTATGGTTTTATCATTTAAAAAAAAAAAAAAAAAAGATTAAACTCAGATTAAATATACAAGGGTCATGTGTGGAAAAAAACATTCTATTCAAATATATCATTTTAGGGGAAAAAAAAGAATATAAGAGGAATACCCAAACTAGGGAAGAAGAGCAAACTAAATAGCAGAACAGAAGTTCGATTTAGAAAAAAAAAATTGTTTAAAAACGAACGAAAATTTTCTAATTAAGAAACGATTTCAAGAAAAAAAATTGTTAAAAAAAAATATATATTATGTTAAAAAAAAAAAGTGTGTAAATGAAAATAGAATTAAAAAAAAGTGTAAAATGATCTCCCTGGAACGATGGAGATGGATTGTCGACGAGGAGCGATACATGGCTAGGCGAGTCAAGGTCAAAACTCAGCATACCGCTGAAAAGGGGAGAAGTGATTCGGCATCCCAGCCGGATAGTCACAGGAAGGAAGAGGACGACGAGTCATGCGGAAGGTCAATGATCGAAGGTGTCGGGTACTGTAAGATGATGGAGAAGAAAACAACAATAAGCATTCGAGAGTATTGGAAACGTGGAGTGATCAATCTGGCTCTAACAAATCTGGAATAAAAGCTGTGAAGAACGTGATGCAACTAAATTCCATAAATGAGGTAATGCAAAGGTTGACGCAATAAGACTACAACTACCTCCATAACGATTATTTATCGCCGAAAAATCTGAAGTTGAAGATAAACAGAAATCACATGATACTAAAATGAGGATCGAAGTTGAACTAGAAGAGATGACATAACATTATATTGAAAGTTAAGATTGCTGCCGATATACCTAAACTTCAGTATGATTGAAGAAAAAGCTGGAGATGGAAAGGATGCAACCCAATGGGTCAAAAATGGTGACATGGAATAAAATGAACGCAAATACTACAACCGAAAAATAAAATCAAATAAAACTTTATGAGTCGGTTGAACTATTGGGCCGTTGGAATGTTCAGGGAAGGACCGCAAATACACGTATCTGGTGGAGAAAGAAGGATGAGACTGCGCAACGCGGAAGAAGACAAGCAGCAACCCACACCTAGTATCAGAGACCAACCAATTGATGAGTCACAACGGAAGACGGGAGCAGCTGAGGAACAAGAGGAACGACTGTATGAATTGATATAAAGAACCATAAATTCCTATATTCCTGTTTTAACAAATGTTTTAAGTAAAAGAGAAAAAAAAGTGATGTAAACAGTAAGCCAATATTTTTTGTTGTTGTTTGTTGTGAATAAACAAATATAGGACATAGGAGTATTAACCCGCACGACCCAGTTTTAGGGAAAACTCTTCAAGTTTCCCCTAAAACTCATTGAGTAGGGGGAGATGTAGCGCCCTTATTTAATTTATAAGTCCCGCTTACGTCGAACCGGCCCCACTTTAGTTTTGTTTATTCGTCAAATTTCCAGGGGCAAGTTCAACATAGCGGTTTTGATTGTACAACAGGGGTCGCGCAGAGTCAGCACCACGGAAACGTGTGCGTACGATTCTAGCGCGACCCGAAAAATTAAGTTAGTAAATAAGAAATTGTAATTGTAAACATAAGATGAAATAAAAAGTACTGAGCCAGTCGGGCCAGGGAGTAGTATGGATAATATTATACCGCTTTTGTCTTTTTAATGACAGGTGACGAAACCAGTGCTACAGGAAAACCTTTGTTGCCAATCGGGTGGCGGAAATTACAACACATCTTCCAGCCATTAATTGGGATCACATCAACACTCAGCAGAATCCTGCTGATTTAATATCACGTGGAGCTATACCAGAGCAGCTTAGGGACAACTCACTCTGGTGGAATGGACCTGTCTGGAGTCCAAAATCGGGCCATTCTCAATCAACCGACTCCTATGTCTCATCTGTTACGCTTCAAGAAGCACAGCAAATCGGTCGAGAACAAAAAACAATGTCCGTTTCTCTGATCGCCGCGTATCAGAACTCTTTCCTCGGCAACATGATGACCAGATTTTATCCAGACCTGCAAATGTTGTTGCGAGTTACTGCTCGTCTCCTCCGTTTCCGTTATTACAACTCCAGAGAAAATTCACGCTTGTTGCCCTATGAAATTGAACGCGCCTTGAGAATATACGTGAAGCATATTCAGCAACTACATTTTGGAAGCGAATTACGGCGTCTGCAACAGAAACGGGAAGTTTCTCGTCATAGCTCCCTAAATCAGCTCAAACCAATGCTGGATGAATGCGGTTTAATCAGGGTGGGCGGAAGGCTTCAGCACTCGGGTCTCAGTGATGACGTTATACACCCGATTTTGTTACCGCGACAATCAATTTTGACTTTCCTAATACTGCAGAATGATCACGCTACACACCACCACTGCGGACCACAAACATTATTGGCGGTGTCAAGGAGACGATTTTGGATTATTCGCGGTGCCAGTACCACTAGAAAGGTATACCGTCAGTGCATCATTTGTGCTAAAGCCAAACCAGCTCCAGTGTTCCAGCAGATGGGTCAACTACCTTCTGATCGTGTTCAACCTCATCCACCTTTCTCAATTACCGGTGTCGATTACGCTGGTCCTCTCGACACCGTCGGGCGCCGAGCGCGTGGGGCGATTGTAAGCAAAGCATATATAGCACTGTTTATTTGTTTCTCAACAAAGGCAGTTCATTTAGAGGCGGTTTCAGACCTGACCACTGCCGCTTTTTTGGCCGCCTTTACTCGCTTCTCGAGCCGTTATGGTCTACCTGTTAAAATGTACTCCGAGAATGCGTCAAATTTTCGATCTGCAGCTCAACAACTTCGCAGCATCTACAAGTTAATCAATTCAGCTGAGCACAACAATACTATTACGGATTTCCTTACTGATAAGGGTGTGGAAGTAAATTACAAGAGTCGCTGGGAGAAACAGAAGCGCTCTTTGAAGGAACGCTCGAAACGCACTTTTGCGGATATTTTAAAGGGCGCTTCTCCACTGGCCCAACAACAACAACCAATCAACACACAAAATGTCTTCGCCACGTTGCCCGTTGACGAAATAGAAGCGGACACAGCTAACGGGGGCACACCGTTCATTTTCCAAGGGAATCCCCGGCGCAAAAATGTGACCACTCCCAAAGTTCAAGGACAAGCCCCTCCGGTGATACCCCCTGTTAGCATGCCTAAAAAATCGAGTGCAGCGGACAAGCAAAATCAGGTTCCTCCTGGTTTCCGTGGGAATAATTCACCTTCGAATGGCCCAGCACTCGAGGGGACATCAAAAACCCCAACTGTCCCTATTTTTCCGTCCAGTTCAACTTCCCAATCGGGATTTATAAAGTTGTCTGACCTTTTGGACCAAATCTTCAAGTGTTTTAATGTTTCCGACTCCATCAGAACCCTTGTCATCTCAATGCTTCCAGTATTAAAGACAATTTTGCAACAATTGATGCAAACATGGCCCCTCCTTGCAATGAATATCTCTCTTGATGTCTAATTCAAATAGAGAGGTCGGAGATATCACTGTTTTACAGTGGAATTGTCGTAGTCTTATCCCTAAATTGGATACATTCAAAATTTTAATTCATAACTACAATTGTGATGTTTTTGCTCTGTCCGAAACTTGGCTTTCTTCGCGAGATGATATCTCTTTCCACGATTTTAATATTATACGCTTGGACCGTGATGACAGATACGGAGGGGTGCTTTTGGGGATCAATAAGTGCCACTCATTTTTTAGAATTGACCTTCCACCTATTGGAGGGATCGAAGCTGTTGCTTGTCATGCAAACATCAGAGGCAAAGACCTCTGTATTGTCAGCTTGTATTGGCCTCCGAGAGCTGCGGTTAGCCGCAAACAACTTGATGACATGTGCTCACTCCTTCCTGAGCCACGATTGATCTTGGGAGACTTCAACTCTCACGGAACTGCCTGGGGGGAACAGTACGACGACAATCGTTCATTATTGATATATGACCTTTGTAACAGCTTCAATATGACCGTTTTGAACACTGGGGAAACAACACGTGTGCCTAAACCTCCTGCTAACCCAAGTGCTCTTGACCTCTCGCTTTGCTCGAATTCACTATCGTTAGATTGCAAGTGGAATGTAATCCAGGACCCCAACGGTAGTGATCACTTGCCAATCAAAATTTCCATCACCATTGGGTCGAATTCTTCTGAATCTATAAACATGGCATATGACCTCACAAAACACATTGACTGGAAAAAATATGCGGACGCGATTGCTCTAGCCATCAATTCCAGAGATGGTTTACCTCCATTGGAGGAGTATAACTTCCTTTCTCGTTTGATCTATGACAGCGCGGTTCGCGCTCAAACGAAACCCATCCCAGGTTCCACCATTTCCCGAAGGCGTCCCAATCTATGGTGGGATAGCCAATGTTCCAAGCTTTATGTAGAAAAATCGAATGCATTTAAAGCTTTTCGGAAACGTGGAACCCCTGAAAAATTTCAAACGTATTTAGCCCTTGAAGATCAATTTAAAAACTTAATCAAAGGGAAAAAACGTGCTTATTGGCGAAATTTCGTGGGAGGTTTGTCACGAGAAACGTCAATGAAAAAATTATGAAAAGTGGCTCGAAACATGAGAAATCGCTCTTCAACGAATGAAAGCGAAGAATATTCACATCGATGGATTTTGAATTTTGCACGGAAGGTTTGTCCTGATTCCGCTCCTGTGCAAAAAATTGTTCGAGATATACCACAAGATAGGTGCGATCTTGATTCCGAGTTTTCGATGGTAGAATTCTCTCTTGCTCTGCTCTCATGTAACAATTCTGCTCCGGGATCGGATAGAATTAAGTTCAACTTGCTGAAAAACCTCCCTGATGTGGCGAAACATCGCTTGTTGAATTTATTCAATCGGTTTCTGGAGAATAATATTGTTCCAGATGATTGGAGACAAGTACGAGTTATAGCTATTCAAAAACCCGGAAAACCCGCGTCCGACTTCAATTCGTACCGCCCAATAGCAATGCTGTCTTGTATACGGAAATTGTTGGAGAAAATGATCTTGTTTCGCCTTGATCGAAGGTTGAAACGAATGGCCTACTCTCAGATACACAATATGGGTTCCGCAGGGGCAAGGGGACGAATGATTGTCTTGCGTTGCTTTCTTCAGAAATTCAAATGGCTTACGCCGAAAAAAAAACAAATGGCTTCAGTATTCTTGGACATAAAGGGGGCCTTCCATTCTGTTTCAATAGAGGTTTTGTCGGACAAATTACACTCTCGGGGTCTGCCGCCTCTATTGAATAATATGTTATATAACTTGCTTTGTGAGAAACATTTGATCTTTTCTCACGGAGATTCGGCAGTAAGTCGGGTCTCTTACATGGGCCTCCCCCAGGGCTCATGTTTAAGCCCCCTTTTGTACAACTTCTATGTAAGCGACATCGACAATTGCCTTACACAAAATTGCAGCCTAAGACAACTTGCAGATGATGGAGTGGTGTCTGTCGTAGGACCAGCGAATCCGACCTGCAAGGACCCTTACAAGATACTTTGAACAATTTTTCAGCCTGGGCCATTGGTCTAGGGATCGAATTCTCCACGGAGAAAACAGAGATGATGGTTTTTTCTAGGAAGCATAGACCAGCAAAACCAAAGCTTCAACTTTTGGGTAAACCGATCACTCATGCTATGTCATTCAAGTATCTTGGGGTCTGGTTCGACTCCAAATGTACTTGGGGGGCCCATATTAGGTATCTGAGTAAGAAATGTCAACAAAGAATAAACTTTCTCCGTACAATTACCGGCACCTGGTGGGGAGCCCACCCAGAAGATCTTATAATGTTGTATCGAACAACTATTCTCTCAGTGATGGAGTATGGCAGTTTCTGTTTTCAATCAGCTGCCAAAACACACCTCATTAAACTCGAGCGAATTCAGTATCTTTGTCTCCGTATTGCGTTGGGATGTATGCCCTCAACGCATACCATGAGTCTCGAGGTTTTGGCAGGCCTACTCCCACTAAAAGATCGCTTCAATTTATTATCTCTTCGGTTCCTCATCCGGTGTAAGGTTATGAACCCATTGGTGATCGGAAATTTTGAACAGCTGATCGAGCTAAATTTTCAATCTGGGTTCATGAGTCCATATCATGAATTCATCTCCATGCAGGTTGATCCTTCTTCGTATATTCCCAACCGTGTTTGTTTTCCTGACTACATCAATTCCTCTGTACATTTTGATCTGTCCATGAAGCAAGATATCCATGGATATTCAGATTACCAACGATCGAGGATCGCTCCAACGATCTTCGATTCAAAGTATGGGGGTATCAATTGTGATAATATGTACTTTACTGATGGGTCCTCTATGAATGAGTCCATAGGATTTGGAGTGTTCAACGTATTTTTTAGCACCTCACACAGTCTTCAGTATCCTTGCTCAGTATATATTGCTGAATTGGCAGCAATTCATTGGGCGCTGGACAGCGTCGCCTCACGACCTGTTGAACACTATTACATTGTAACGGATAGTCTTAGCTCTGTCGAAGCTATCCGTTCAGTGAGGCCGGAAAAGCACTCGCCGTACTTCCTTGAGAGAATACGAGAAATTTTGAGTGCTTTATCCAGACGCTGTTATGTCATTACCTTTATCTGGGTCCCTTCACATTGCTCCATTCCGGGTAATGAGAGGGCTGACTCATTAGCAAAGGTAGGTGCAATTGAAGGCGACATTTATCAGCGTCAAATCGCCTTCAATGAATTTTATTCTTTAGTCCGCAAAAATACCATCGCTAACTGGCAACGCAAGTGGAATGAAGATGAATTGGGCCGGTGGTTTCACTCGATTATCCCAAAGGTTAGCCTCAAACCGTGGTTCAAAAGTCTAGACTTGAGTCGGGACTTTATTCGCACCTTCTCCCGACTCATGTCCAATCACTGTTCGTTAGATGCGCTTCTCTTTCGTTTCAATCTTGCCAGCAACAATCTCTGCGTCTGTGGTCAAGGTTATCACGACATCGAGCATGTTGTTTGGTCGTGCGAGGTGTATCTTGTCGCCAGATCGAATTTAGAAAACTCCCTTCGGGCCCGAGGAAGACAGCCCAATGTGCCAGTGAGAGATGTGTTGGCTCGGTTAGACCTTGATTACATGACCCAAATATATGTTTTCCTTAAAGCTATCGGTCTTCGTGTGTGATTGTACCTATGTCCTTATACCCTCCTTTTCATCCATTGCGAGCAATTGGCCCCCTTGGTATAAACAGTAAAATAAGTTGAAATGTAAATATACAATAGATATACGAATAGATTTATAAATTGAGTGTTCATCAACATTGTTACAATTTCCTTATATCCCATCCTTCTCCTAAAAATATGTCACCCTCCTAAACTCGAGTACACCGCGAGTAATCGGTTTTCCACCTTACTAACCATAGATGTAAGAAAATTGTTTATATATATAGTTTTAAAATTATATTTAAGAATTCGGCTCCTTTAAACTTAAGTAACTGAGCCTGTAAAAATAAACGAATTAAAAAAAAAAAGGGTGTGGAATGGAGTTTTATTCCAGCGAGATCACCACATCACGGCGGTTTGTGGGAATCTGCGATAAAAGTCGCTAAGCAGCTACTCAGAAATCTCACGAACAATCAAACTATCACTTTTGAGGAGTTATCGACGTTCCTGGCTAAAATTACAGCAACTATGAATTCCAGGCCAATTTCCCCAATTTCATCTGAACCTACCGATCGTCAGCCGCTTACGCCTGCTCATTTTTTGATTGGTAGGTCGCTCACTACTATCCCGGAAATAAATCTGCTAGAAAGGAAAATCAGTTCTTTATCTCGTTGGCAGTTCGTGCAAAGGCTTTCACAGGACTTCAGGAGCCGATGGCAAACGGAGTATGTCCGTGCTCTTCAGCGAATGACGAAATGGCAGAGGTCATCACCGAACATACCTGTTGGCGATTTCGTCTTATTGTTGGACACCAATGAAAAGGGAAGGCAGTGGCCAATGGGCCGCGTTATGGAAATATTTCCAGGAACTGATGGACTAGTACGAGTAGTTTCAATTAAAACCTCTACGGGTCTCACTCGGCGTGACGTGAGGAAGGTGCGCATCATTCCTCTTTTTTTTTTATCAATTCGTTTATTTTTACAGGCTCAGTTACTTAAGTTTAAAGGAGCCGAATTCTTAAATATAATTTTAAAACTATATATATAAACAATTTTCTTACATCTATGGTTAGTAAGGTGGAAAACCGATAACTCGCGGTGTACTCGAGTTTAGGAGGGTGACATATTTTTAGGAGAAGGATGGGATACAAGGAAATTGTAACAATGTTGATGAGCACTCAATTCTTAAATCTATTCGTATATCTATAGTGTATTTACATTTCAACTTATTCTACTATTTATAGCAAGGGGACGAATTACCCGCAAAGGAAGAAAAGGAGGGTATAAGGATGTAGGGACAATCACACACGAAGATCTATAGCTTTAAGGAAAACATATATATGGGACATGTAATCAAGGTCTAACCGAGCCAACACATCTCTCACCGGCACATTGGGCTGTCTTCCTCGGGCCCGAAGGGAGTTTTCTAAATTCGATCTGGCGACCAGATACACCTCGCACGACCAAACAATGTGCTCGATGTCGTGATAACCTTGGCCACAAACGCAGAGATTGCTGCTGGCAAGATTGAAACGAAAAAGTAGTGCATCTAACGTACAGTGATTGGACATGAGTCGGGAGAAGGTGCGAATAAAGTCTCGACTCAAGTCTAGACTTTTGAACCACGGTTTGAGGCTAACCTTAGGGATAATCGAGTGAAACCACCGGCCCAATTCATCTTCATTCCACTTGCGTTGCCAGTTAGCGATGGTATTTTTGCGGACTAAAGAATAAAATTCATTGAAGGCGATTTGACGCTGATAAATATCGCCTTCAATCGCACCTACCTTTGCTAATGAGTCAGCCCTCTCATTACCCAGAATTGAGCAATGTGAATGGACCCAGACAAAGGTAATGACATAACAGCGTCTGGTTAAAGCACTCAAAATTTCTCGTATTTTCTCAAGGAAGTACGGCGAGTGCTTTTCCGGCCTCACTGAACGGATAGCTTCGACAGAGCTAAGACTATCCGTTACAATGTAATAGTGTTCAACAGGTCGTGAGGCGACGCTGTCCAGCGCCCAGTATATCGCTGCCAATTCAGCAATATACACTGAGCAAGGATTCTGAAGACTGTGGGAAGTGCTAAAAAATTCGTTGAACACTCCAAATCCTGTGGACTCATTCATAGAGGACCCATCAGTAAAGTACATATTATCACAATTGATACCCCCATACTTTTCATCGAAGATCGTTGGAGCGATCCTCGATCGTTGGTAATCTGAATATCCATGGATATCTTGCTTCATGGACAGATCAAAATGCACAGAGGAATTGATGTAGTCAGGGAAACAAACACGGTTGGGAATATACGAAGAAGGATCAACCTGCATGGAGATGAATTCATGATATGAACTCATGAATCCGGAGTGAAAATTTAGCTCGATCAGCTGCTCAAAATTTCCGATCACCAATGGGTTCATAACCTCACACCGGATGAGGAACCGAAGAGATAATAGATTGAAGCGATCTGTTAGTGGGAGTAGGCCTGCCAAAACCTCGAGACTCATGGTATGCGTTGAGGGCATACATCCCAACGCAATACGGAGACAAAGATACTGAATTCGCTCGAGTTTAATGAGGTGTGTTTTGGCAGCTGATTGAAAACAGAAACTGCCATACTCCATCACTGAGAGAATAGTTGTTCGATACAACATTATAAGATCTTCGGGATGGGCTCCCCACCAGGTGCCGGTAATTGTACGGAGAAAGTTTATTCTTTGTTGGCATTTTTTACTCAGATACCTAATATGGGCCCCCAAGTACATTTGGAGTCGAACCAGACACCAAGATACTTGAATGACATAGCATGAGTGATCGGTTTACCCAAAAGTTGAAGCTTTGGTTTTGCTGGTTTATGCTTCCTAGAAAAAACCACCATCTCTGTTTTCTCCGTGGAGAGAAAGGGCCCAATGGCCCAGGTTGAAAAATTGTTCAAAGTATCTTGTAAGGGTCCTTGCAGGTCGGATTCGTTTGATCCTACGACAGACACCACTCCATCATCTGCAAGTTGTCTTAGGCTGCAATTTTGTGTAAGGCAATTGTCAATGTCGCTTACGTAGAAGTTGTACAAAAGGGGGCTTAAACATGAGCCCTGGGGGAGGCCCATGTAAGAGACCCGACTTACTGCCGAATCTCCGTGAGAAAAGTTCAAATGTTTCTCACAAAGCAAGTTATATAACATATTATTCAATAGAGGCGGCAGACCCCGAGAGTGTAATTTGTCCGACAAATCCTCTGTTGAAACAGAATGGAAGGCCCCCTTTATGTCCAAGAATACTGAAGCCATTTGTTTTTTTTTCGGCGTAAGCCATTTGAATTTCTGAAGAAAGCAACGCAAGACAATCATTCGTCCCCTTGCCCCTGCGGAACCCATATTGTGTATCTGAGAGTAGGCCATTCGTTTCAATCCATCGATCAAGGCGAAACAAGATCATTTTCTCCAACAATTTCCGTATACAAGACAGCATTGCTATTGGGCGGTACGAATTGAAGTCGGACGCGGGTTTTCCGGGTTTTTGAATAGCTATAACTCGTACTTGTCTCCAATCATCTGGAACAATATTATTCTCCAGAAACCGATTGAATAAATTCAACAAGCGATGTTTCGCCACATCAGGGAGGTTTTTCAGCAAGTTGAACTTAATTCTATCCGATCCCGGAGCAGAATTGTTACATGAGAGCAGAGCAAGAGAGAATTCTACCATCGAAAACTCGGAATCAAGATCGCACCTACCTTGTGGTATATCTCGAACAATTTTTTGCACAGGAGCGGAATCAGGACAAACCTTCCGTGCAAAATTCAAAATCCATCGATGTGAATATTCTTCGCTTTCATTCGTTGAAGAGCGATTTCTCATGTTTCGAGCCACTTTTCATAATTTTTTCATTGACGTTTCTCGTGACAAACCTCCCACGAAATTTCGCCAATAAGCACGTTTTTTCCCTTTGATTAAGTTTTTAAATTGATCTTCAAGGGCTAAATACGTTTGAAAATTTTCAGGGGTTCCACGTTTCCGAAAAGCTTTAAATGCATTCGATTTTTCTACATAAAGCTTGGAACACTGGCTATCCCACCATAGATTGGGACGCCTTCGACGAATAGTGGAGCCTGGGATGGGTTTCGTTTGAGCGCGAACCGCGCTGTCATAGATCAAACGAGAAAGGAAGTTATACTCCTCCAATGGAGGTAAACCATCTTTGGAATTGATGGCTAGAGCAATCGCGTACGCATATTTTTTCCAGTCAATGTGTCTTGTGAGGTCATATGCCATGTTTATAGATTCAGAAGAATTCGACCCAATGGTGATGGAAATTTTGATTGGCAAGTGATCATTACCGTTGGGGTCCTGGATTACATTCCACTTACATCATTCCTCTTGATGAAGATGAGTTTGTACCAGCTAGACAGACTAAAAGAAGGAATTGCTGATCGCAATTCGGTGGGCGGCTTATGGTGGTGCAAAATTCATGGACGATCCATCACCAATCGATCAAGTGCTATAAAAGTGTGAACTTTCTATACGCAAACAATAAAGCAGTTATAGCATCGAATCGCCTCAAAAATCGTTCGTTGGGACGTCAATCGTCGCGCCTGTATTTCGTACTCCGGATAACAGTGGTAAAACATTGTCATGGTAATTATCTTTTCATTGGGAGTAAAAATGTAAGGCCCCCAAACAGCGCCTGGTCCCGTTTTTTTCCGTCCGAACGCCACAGGCAATTAATCGTTTTCGGCGATTCACCCACTGTCGGGGCGACAAATTTGCGGCTTCGAGCGTCTAACGCTCGCGACAAAGTCGGTCCGAATTTTCTGTCGAATTTCTATAATGTGACGCGCGCGCGTGTCACACATTGTAGCGCTGTTTTGCCATTAATCCCGCAGTGTTTCAACTCGCGGATGATGCGAGTTCATGCCTATTCGAGGTGACAGACGATGATTATGCTACAAAGCTGCAGCTATTTGGGGACGAGTGTCTCTGAGTCTCGCACCGTTTTGATTTGATGGGTGGATAATTGCCTGCCGGTCTGCCTGCCGATGAATGATGATGGTATTGAGTCCTTTGCTGAATTGACCCTTTTTCGACGGCGGCTCCAGCGGCGACAGCAACCCAATCAAGTGCCGATCTGTGTGTGTGTGCTCAAACTTACTTCTCATTGGATGATGAGGTTCCAAGCGATGAGTAAACAGCGCCGCACCACGCGTTGCTAATTATAAATTTCGCAAGGAATTTTGTACGCCGCTCAACCACTCGCCGCCTTATGGCGGCCGAAAAGTTGTTAGCGCTGACAGGAGAACGCTTCCGCGATGTGCGGCCGGGTGTCGGCGGTAATTGCATTTCGTATTGGTTTTTCACGATACCTTGGAGGTGGATTTACGATCGTATGATTTATGCCAGCCTGGGATTTATTATCCACGTGAATACAACAATGTTTTCCTCCCCCAGTGTTGCAGTGTGCCTCTGAATCTGTTTACACTGGATTGTGGATCATGGAATAACAGAGATCAGTTTGCATTTAATTTCAATTTTTACGAGGGACGCCAGATTCAAACGTTGGTCCCCCCCCCCTTGCTCGGTGGCAAGAAAGCGCGCGGATGAGAATTAATGTTCGCGAGTGGGTGGCTTCCGCCGACACAAAACAGTATTTCGGCGGGAAAGTAAATACGGCTACTACTCAGATGATCGTGTGACAATGTGTATTTCGTAGTGTCGCCAAGGACGTTCTTTCCTAGTTTGAAGCGCGGTGATTAAGCGGGAGAAAGCTAGCCGCCCGAAATAACGCACCGATAGACATAGATAGGTTCTATTTTTGGGTCGCTACGGAATAGCTTTGGCCGCGCACTGCCGCTGTCCGTCTGCGCTTTAATTGTTTGAAACCTAGAAATCAGGAGCGAGTATCACCCAATTTGCTTCATAAGCTTTTTTACTTATCAATTGAACGGGAAAGCTAAATCTAGATTGGGAAAATCGAAAAGCCAAACTCTCGAGAACGAAATCTTTGCGAAGCTCCGCTCTCCGGTCGATGACTGGTTACTGCTTGATAAAATTGATGACAATCGTACCACCGCAGTCAGTTTATCATCATTCCCATCCTCTGCAAAGATTCGCAGCAGCTCCGAACAGAATCCCTACCCCTCGAAGGTCCATCCTGGGTAGCGTAGAACACATATCAAATATCCCTTCTAATGTGTTCTGACGCGCGGTGCTGGCTGAAAAGCGTATTATTTACCAAACGTGTGACTGACTGGTTGACTGACTTCTCAGACGGTCTGATTAGATGTTTAGCTTTTCTGGGGATCGACCAACCAACCAACCAAACAACAAATAAGCACTATAGCGCAGACAATTCCCCCCGAAGCGTTGAAGCAAAATTATGCAGTGCACACTGTGCACTATGGCATTTCCAGCGGACAAAAGTCGGAAAAGTGACTGTCGCCGAACTGTTTTCTCTATATTACTTATAGAAAGTAGACATTTTTACTGAAAAAAGGTAGAAATTTCAGGATTGTAGCAGGCACTATACCTGAGATATCGGAAAATGAAGATGAAAATTTGTAAAATAATGCTTTTTTTTCGGAAAAAAAGCAAATTCTAAAAATAAAAATGTTTGATCATAGAGCAATTCCGAATGAAATCGTCAAATGACAAAACATGAGTATTTTTGATTCGAATGAAAGTTTGTATTCCGTTTCTGTTGGAGGAAACCTGAGTTTTCCTCAGCAATTGGGAATTATTTTACTCGAGTGTAATTTTCGGAAAGGGTGTATCGATTTTAGTAAGAGAAATCTTTGATAATGTTGAAGCGATTATAGAATTTTGAAGATTCTTTTTGAGCATCCCTAATTTGTCCAAATTTGCCAATGTAGTTAGTATTGAGGACAGAATAAAGCCAGTTGAAATAGAGAACTCGACCGCGTCGGCTTACTTTTTACAATCCCGAATAATCCTCTAAATCCCCAAGTTACACCCATTCTGGAACTTGATCGCCGTTTAATACGGAAAAGAAATCCCTTCGATACCGGTAAACACTGTGAAACCCCAACATTGGTCCTTCGAACCGGATCGAAGGACACTCCCAATCAAGTTTCCAGAAATTGCGAGTGAAATCGTATCCTATACGTAAAATCGGCAATCCAAACCGTGAACAAAGTGACGCCATTACATTCCTTTGTGAGTCCTGAATTGATCCGACGACTATCAAGTTTATTTGTGAAAACGAATTGCATCTACGTGTTCTTCTGGAAGAATCCTTGAATCCATTCGCATTGGAAAACAACGAAATACGTGAGAGTTAGTGCAAAATGACGGATAAAAAAGTAGAGAAGGAATTAGCGCAGTTAGTTATGAACCGAAGAGCGCTATACGTCCATCGCGATTCCGTAGAAAGTTTTATGGTACATTATGATCATGTACGCGACGAATACCAGTTACCCGTTCGATTGGAGTCACTGAACAGAGCATACATCGAATTCCTAGAAGTCCAAGGAAAAATTGAAAGGATAGATGATCCAGAGCTGTTTGACACACACCTTGAAGAGCGTGCTGAATTCGAAGCGCGTTATTGTGTAGCGAAAGGTTTCCTTTTGGCAAAACAGGCCGTAAATGCAAACCAAAGTAATCTCGATACATCTGTGAACAACAATACCCACACGTCATCATCAATTTTTCATTTGAGGTTACCCAAAATCAATCTGCCTAAGTTCGATGGAGAATTTTCAAAATGGTTGTCGTTTCGTGACACCTATTCATCGATGGTGCATTCTAATAGTGATATTCCACCAATTGCCAAACTTCAATATCTTCTTCTATCACTTGAAGGTGAAGCGCGTAAACCATTCGAAGGCATTGATATCGAAGGCGAGAATTACCTCTCCGTCTGGGACGCGTTATTAAAGCGCTATGATAACCACAGATTCCTGAAAAAACAACTGTTTCGTTCGCTCTATGATTTAATCCCATTGAAGAAGGAAAATGCTCAAGAATTACATGAACTCATCGATGAATTTCAACGATATGTGAAAGCCTTAGCCAAACTCGATGAGCCGGTCGATTGCTGGGATACTCCCCTCGTGAACATCTTATCTTACAAACTCGATCCAACAAGTTTACGTGCCTGGGAAGAAAAAACAAGCTCACAAGAAGACGTTAAGTATGAAGAATTAATAGAGTTTTTATATCAACGAGTTCGCATTCTGAAAACCGTCGCATCAGATCTTGTTCACCGATCACAACCGGTTCAGGCAAAAGTGGCCGGCAGTAGATTTTTCCCATCCAAATTCGCTGCCAACGCATCCACGTCCGGGAAATATAATATTCCATCTTGCGTCGTATATTCCGAAAGACACTTCTTGTTTCTGTGTCCAACGTTTTCGAAAATGTCGATTACACAGCTAAGAGAGCTGGTTACCCAAAAAAGGTTATGCTGGAACTGTTTTCGAACCGGCCATAATGCCAGGAATTGCGAATCGAAGTTCACATGCCGCATTTGTCGAGATCGACATCACACAATGCTGCATGAATCAACAAAGGTTGTGATAAATTCTGTCACTCCAGCTGTATCATCAGACTCAAGAGAAGATCCAAATATATACTCATTGTCGAATGTGGGATATCAAGAACCGTCAACATCAAAAATCAGCATGTCAGTCCAATCGAGTACAAACACAATATTATTAGAAACCGTCGCTTTAGAAATCGTTGATGATCACGGCAATGTATTCCAAGCGAGGGCACTGTTAGACTCAGGCTCAATGTCGAACTTCATTTCTCGCAATCTTGCTAACCGTCTCACGAACCCACAAACTAAAGTTGATGTAAGCAGCGCTGGAATAGGACAGT
Source organism: Toxorhynchites rutilus septentrionalis (assembly GCF_029784135.1). NCBI lineage: Eukaryota > Metazoa > Arthropoda > Insecta > Diptera > Culicidae > Toxorhynchites > Toxorhynchites rutilus. The sequence continues at coordinate 196,328,447 of NC_073744.1, forward strand.
CGCTGAAAAAATTGAAACGCACTTTAACCGCAACTGTTCGATCGAGAATAAATCGTTTTTGTACTAAACTGGAGTTCCTGATAATACAAGAGCCAACTGCAGATTTACCCACTGTTCCCGTTCAAACTTCATCGTGGCTACTTCCAGCGATAGAATTCGCTGATCCTAAATTCAATGTACCAGGCAGAGTAGATATTATTATCGGCGGTGAAGCATACTGGGAGTTACACACCGGTAATAAAATTCATCTAGGGCAAGACTTGCCACAGGCAGTGGAGACGCCATTTGGCTGGACTATATGTGGACCCACATCAAAATTTCCATCTGTTTTCCAAACATGTTATCATGTCTCCACAATGGACGAGCGTCTGGAGAATGTTCTCCAAAAATTTTGGGAATTGGAAGCCATCGCAACAGACTCAAATTATTCTACCGCGGAAAAATATTGTGAAGAGTTTTACGCCAATACTACTACACGTGATTCCTCTGGCCGATATGTAGTGCGTCTTCCAAGAAAGGTCAACCCCGAGATAATCCTCGGTGAATCCAGATCCGTAGCTGAACGTCGATTCCTTAGCCTCGAACGTCGAATGGAACGAGATGTCAAGCTGAAGATAGATTATGTCCAATTCATGGAGGAATACGAAACCCTCGGTCATATGAAGCAAATAATTCAACCTGTCGATTACGCTGAAAATCATTGCTATCTGCCTCACCATCCCGTATTTAAATTATCCAGCAGCACCACAAAGACAAGGGTGGTCTTCGACGCATCATGCAAGACGATGTCTGGGTACTCGCTAAACGATGCCCTCATGGTCGGTCCAGCCCTTCAACAAGATCTATTGTCCATTGTGATGCGGTTTCGCATGCATCCTATAGCTTTGGTTGCGGATATACAAAAAATGTTTAGGCAAATTTTTGTGCATCCAGAAGACCAACCCTTCCAGCGAGTACTCTGGCGTTCGAATCCATCCAATCCAATCGCTACTTGCGAACTCCAGACGGTGACATACGGGACAGCGTCCGCCCCCTACCTGGCCATTAAAACACTACAAGAAGCAGCAAGAGAAGCGAATCAATCCATCGCAGAAGACTTTTATGTGGACGATCTACTAACTGGAGCTAGAGATGTCCAGTCCAGCATCCAGTTGATGAACGACATTTCAACGACTCTGGAATCTGCAGGATTCCAATTGAAGAAGTGGGCATCAAATTCAGTGGAGGTGATGCAAAATATTCCACCCGTAGATTTAGCAATACAAGAATTATATAATTTACACGATGATCAATCTGTCAGCACACTGGGTCTCGCGTGGGAACCCAAAACGAACTATTTTCATTTCAAGGTGCAGCTGCCTCTGCCAGCTGCCATTCTAACCAAACGCAAGGTGTTATCCTATGTAGCATAGATATTTGATCCTATGGGCCTCATCGGGCCGGTAGTGTTGAGAGCTAAATTGTTTATGCAGCGTATATGGTCGCTTAAAACAACTAGAGATCAAACATGGGATGATCCTCTACCAACCAAACTACAAATCGAATGGAAGCAATTCCATAGAATGATTGATCCACTGAGTCAAGTTAGAGTACCACGTTTCGTGTCACTTTTCGATGCAGTAAGCATTGAATTCCATTTTTTTGCTGATGCATCCGAGAAGGCCTACGGCACATGCTGTTATGTCCGAGCTAAATCGACAACCCAGATTTCCGTAAAGCTGCTAGTATCAAAGTCTCGAGTTTCTCCTATTTCATCAAGCCATACAATTGCCAGGCTGGAATTATGCGCAGCTTTACTATCCACACATCTTTATGAGAAGGTGATGAATGCAGTGAAAATATCCCCACCTGTTTATTTTTGGTCCGACTCTACAACGGTGCTACAATGGCTTCGATCACCACCCAGCCGATGGAAAACCTTTATAGCTAACCGTGTTTCAAAAATTCAAGCTGCTACAAATATCAACGATTGGAGACACATAGTAGGTATTGAAAACCCGGCCGACGACATCTCTATAGGTTTAAACCCAAATGAAATTATTAATCGTACAAGATGGTGGAATGGACCACCATGGCTTTCCCAACCAGCGGAATTATGGCCTATCGGGGCATTACCAGCAGAAGATTTAGCAGAAACAATCAAAGAAGGAAAAAAGGTTTCATTAGTAGCCATGTCAACGACTGAAATTGATTTAAGCGAACGAATTTTCACGCGGTTCTCCAGTTACCCACGGCTTCGACGGACGATTGCGTATTGGATACGATACATTGAAATATTACGAGCTCGCACCACTTCCCACCGCACCACTCCTGAAATATACACTCATCTGCGTACACAGATTATTGTACAGAACTTAGAACCACTTATGTCTTCAGAGCTGCAAATAGCTGATCGAATTCTCTGTCGTATAGCACAACGTGAAAATTTCCTCCGTGAACAAGAAAGTCTTGTCAATGGAGAATTCGTTCCTAAGTCCAGTGTTTTGAAATGGTTAACACCGTACCTCGATGTTTATGGAATCATCCGTGTTGGAGGCCGTTTGAACAATGCAGAAATATCTTATTCTATCAAACACCCTATAGTATTGTCTGCGAAGCATCCATTGGCCATACTATTAGTATCATATTTCCACAAACTGTTGTTGCATGCAGGTCCACAACTGATGCTATCTAGTTTACGTCAAAAATACTGGATAATTGGCGGAAGAAATCTCGTGAGACGCATTTACCACCAGTGTCATGTATGCTTTCGTAACAAGCCAATCCTGATACAACAGAGCATTGCTGACTTGCCAACATCACGTGTTACTCCCACGCGTCCTTTTTCAATTTGTGGCGTGGACTACTGCGGTCCATTTTTTATAAAATCGCCAATTCGCAAACGAGGTCCAACAAAGGTGTACGTGGCGATTTTTGTGTGTTTTTCAACACGTGCAGTTCACATTGAACTAGTAAGTGATCTCTCAACATCTGCGTTCTTGGCTGCACTACGTCGCTTCGTGGCACGCCGAGGAAAGGTGACAGAGATCAATTCTGATAATGCTACAGTCTTCAAAGGTGCATCAAATGCACTTAATCGTGTATACAAAATGCTGAAACTTAATCAAGCTGACCGAAACGAATTGTTTAATTGGTGTGCTAATAATGAAATACGCTGGAAGTTTATACCTCCTCGCGCACCGCATTTTGGCGGCCTTTGGGAAGCCGCCGTCAAATCAGCCAAAACACATATGCTGAAGGAAATCGGAAAGGTTAGCATCACTTATGAGAACATGCTAACTCTGCTTGCACAGATTGAAATGTGCCTAAATTCGAGGCCACTGACAGTTTTACCATCAGATCCGTCGGACCTAGAAGCATTAACGCCCGGACATTTCCTGGTAGGCTCCAACCTTCAAGCTATTCCAGAAGCGTTCCTCCAAAATATTCCAGAAAATCGCCTTGACCACTGGCAGCAGACCCAGAAGCACCTAAAGCGAATTTGGTCCCGTTGGTACCCTGAGTATCTCCAACAACTACAGACTCGGGCAGTCAAAACCAACAAGGCACCTATTGTTCTTCAACCTGGGCAAGTCGTTATCATAAAAGATGATTGCCTACCACCAGCTCAATGGCCACTCGGAAAAATTGTAAAGGTACACCCTGGCAAGGATGGGATCGTCCGAGTCGTGATTCTGAGAACTTCTTCGGCGGAGAATGTCGTGCGACCTACAGCAAAAATAGCACTTTTACCATCACCAATCAACAGCTAAACAACCTTCGTATGAAGCCACGGAGGCTGTGAATTTTGATAGCGTACCGAACTTAACTGAATTAATATGTACAATGCAGCTACAATCAATCTTAAAAAATAAAACATGTTAGTATTTTCTTGGAATATCAGTTATTCCAAAGTGGCCGGGAATGTTGAAGCGATTATAGAATTTTGAAGATTCTTTTTGAGCATCCCTAATTTGTCCAAATTTGCCAATGTAGTTAGTATTGAGGACAGAATAAAGCCAGTTGAAATAGAGAACTCGACCGCGTCGGCTTACTTTTTACAATCCCGAATAATCCTCTAAATCCCCAAGTTACACCCATTCTGGAACTTGATCGCCGTTTAACACGGAAAAGAAATCCCTTCGATACCGGTAAACACTGTGAAACCCCAACAGATAATTTATATTTCAAAAATTATGAGTCGTACCGGAATAGTGTCTTAGAAAGAGTTATAGAGCATTGGTTAGGCTGCCAATGAATGTATGGGAAAAAATCGACCCTAAAATTTCAAAACGTTACCCTATACAAAACGTTCACCACCTCGAAAAAAACACCCTATGCCAAATTTCAGCTCAATCGGACTTAAGGGAGAGTGACTCAAAGTGGTCAAAGTTTGAATTTTTTTGAAAATCGAAAAATCACCCGAGGGGGGAGTAAAGGAAATCGGGGTTTTCGAAAAAAAAAGTGTGTCATAAATGCCAAATGTCATAAAATGACATGAAACGTCGAGATCTAGTGTCATACCGAAAAAAAAATTGTCAAAAATCGGCACTCTTGGAACTGAAATTTGACATAGAGTGTTTTTCCGAGGTGGTAAACATTTTCTATGGGGTAACCTTTTGAAATTCGAGATGACCATTTTCATTGGCACATTTGTATTAATGTTGAAACGTACAAAAAATGCACTGAAAAAAAGTATTCTTTTTTTAGTTACAAAAAAAACTTTGATTTGGAATATCTAAACTATGTATTTTTAATTATTTTTTTATTTTATACTAGCTGACCCGGCAAACTTCGTCCCGCCCAAAATTTGTTTTTTGTTATCAATACCTTCAAACATTCACGTTTTCTTACTAAGCGCAAGTTCATAAGTCCAATCGCAGAACTGTTCATAAGTCCAATCGCAGAACTGTTCATTGATTGATCTTCTAATCGACCCCGTTGAATATACCTTTTACTAAAAAAATCCTAGTACTTCTACCAAAACTCATCATTATAATATCAGATTATTTTCGGTCACAGACCCCTCTCTCTTTAGAGATTTACTCCTCTTTAGAGAGGGGGGAGGAGTGTCTATTGACAATAGAAACGTTTCGTGCCCCCTAAAATCATGCCATGCCAAATTTGGCTCCATTTGCTTGATAAGTTTTCGAGTTATGCAGAAATTTGTTTTTAATTTGTATGACAGCCCACCCTAAGAGAGGGAGGAGAAGTATCTAACCACCATAGAATGATTTATTGCACCCTAAAACCTCCACATGCCAAATTTGGTTTCGTCCGCTTGATTAATTCTCGAGTAATGCAGAAATTTGTGTTTCATTTGTATGGCAGACCCCCCCCCCCCCTTAGACAGGGGGGTGGAGTGACTAACCACCGTGAAAACATTTATTGCGCCCTAAAACCTCCATATACCTAATTTGGTTTCGTTTGCTTCATTAATTAATGCAGAAATTTGGGTTTCATTTGTATGGCAGCCCCCCCATTAGAGAGGGGGGTGGAGTGTCCAACCACCATAGAAACATTTATTGCACCCTAAAACCTCCACATGCCACATTTCGTTCCATTTGCGTGATTAATTCTCGAGTAATGCAGAAATTTGTGTTTCATTTGCATGGCAGACACCTCACCCCCCCCACCTTAGAGAGGGGGAACGGGTCTCAAACTATCACGAAAACCTTCCCCGGCCCCAAAAACCCCTACATACCAATTTTCATGTCGATCGGTTCAGTAGTGTCCGAGTCCATAAGAATCAGACAGACAGACAGACCGAAATTTTATATATATACTAGCTAACCCGGCAAACTTCGTCCCGCCCATTTACTTGATTAATTCTCGAGTAATGCAGAAATTTGTGTTTTATTTGTATGGCAGCCACCCCTAAGAGAGGGGGGAGGGGTATCTAACCACCATAGAAACATTCATTGCACCCTAAAGTTTCCATATGCCTAATTTGGTTTCATTTGCTTGATTAATTCTCGGGTAATGCAAAAATTTGTGTTTCATTTGTACGGCAGCCCCCCCTTTGAGTGGGGGAAGGACTGTCTAACCATCATAGAAACATTTATTGCACCCTAAAACTTTCACATGCCAACTTTGGTTTCGTTTGCTTGGTTAATTTCCGAGTAATGCAGAAATTTGTGTTTCATTTGTATGGCAGCCCCCCCTTAGAGAGGGGGGAGGGGTCTCAAAATATCACGAAAACCTTCCCCGGCCCCAAAAACCCCTACATACCAATTTTCATGTCGATCGGTTCAGTAGTTTCCGAGTCTATAAGAATCAGACAGACAGACAGACATCACTTCATTTTTATATATATAGATAGATAGATAGATATTTATATAAAATAGAGGTCATGTAGAAAATTTAAAAAATTAGTCCAAGATGGTAAAACTATTTTTGACGAACTTTGTAGAACATCGAATTTTTGTGAATTTTCGAAACCTCGAATTTTTTACTATAAAAAAAACAATAAATAAGAAATATTTTTTTAAATGTCTCCAGAATGGCTGCATTTAGAAGGAGATTGATAAAGAGCTTTTTTTTGTTTTAAGTCACATCAGGATTATTAATTTGTAGCTAAAAATGATTGTTAACACTTTACCAATCAGCCGTCGATTATTCGACTTTTGCTCCACAGCGCTTACCGACCGGTTGTCGATTAATCGACTTTCGATCTTTCTGTTAGATTTGGTTAGGTTAGGCTGAAAAGTAGCAAGCAGCAAGCATTTCGTATTCTTTCTTCAGATAATCGGTGCTTTTCTCAAAACTTTAGCTTTAGCAAACACTTAGTAGTGTTTCGGACGATTTGCGGCTGAATGGGCGGTGAAAAGGGCATAGTATGTTCGAACCGCTACCGGTCGGTAAAGTATTAACATACAAAAATTCGAAGTTTTTGAGATATAGATGATCAAAAATTTCTCCTACTAAAATCAATACGCCCTTTTCAAAAGTTACACTTCATTCGAATCAAAAATACATGTTTTTAAAATCTGCATTCTAGGACGATTTCATTCGGAATTGCTCTAAAGCATAAGAAAAAGAAGGAAATAAGAATAAAAATCATACTTTCAACTTTGTTGGTCAGCGTTATTTATACCCTCGGTTGGGTCCTGGTTTTTTCATGGTTTAGGTATATACAGATCGGAATCGATTAGGTACAGCTTCAATTATATACTGATTCCATTATGCATGGTTAAATTTTATACAATTTCGGACATTGGACGATTTTATATGATTACTAGCTGACCCGGTAAACTTCGTCCCGTCCAAAATTTGTGTTTTGTTATCAAAACCATCAAACATCCACGTTTTCTTACTATGAGAAAGTTCATGGGTCCAATCACAGAACTTCATTTCTATGGCAGACCTCCCCCCCCCACAGAGAGAAGGGAGGAGTATCTAACCACCATAGAAACATTTATTGCACCCTTAAACCTCCAGATGCCTAATTTGGTTTCATTTGCTTGAATAATTCTCGAGTAATGCAGAAATTTGTGTTTCATTTGTATGGCAGCCCCCCCCCCCCCTTAGAGAGGGGGGGGGGTGGAGAGTCTTACCACCATAAAATTATTTATTGCACCCTAAAACCTTCATATGCCAAATATCGTTTCATTTGTTTGAATAATTATCGAGTAATGCAGAAAATTGTGTTTCATTTGTATGGCAGCCCCCCCCCCCCTTAGAGAGGGGGGAGGGGTCTCAAACTATCACTCAAACTTCCCCGGCCCCAAAAACCCCTACATACTAATTTTCATGTTGATCGGTTCAGTAGTTTCCGAGTCCATAAGAATCAGACAGACAGACAGACAGACAGAAATCTATTGTTATATATATAGATAGATAGATAAAACAGTTTGGAAAAAATATATTTTTTATATTTCAAGAATTGTCTTACGTAGCGTGGAACCAGTTAGAGGCAAACAAAGTTCGAATCAAAATAAAAGTTCTATAACTCTGTCATTGTTGAATTTTGGTTCGATATGCGTAGGAGATTTTTCTTCATCAAATATTGATCACCTTCAGAGAGATTATGGATAAATTATTTTTGTTTGCAATTAGAAGACATTTGACACTTTTTTTTTTAAAAACGCCAACTCCAACCAAGCATAAAACAGAAAATTGTAAATTTTGAAAATAAGGGGTTTAGAGAATTGAAAACATAAAAAAAATAAAAATAACAAATTAATTGAAAATTGAAAAAAATTAACAAATTCAGAAAAATTCAAAACAAATTAGATAATTTTGAAAAAATCCGAAAATTGAAAACTCAGGAAACTAATAATTCATAATATTAAAAATTGTCAATATTGCAAATTTTTGAAAAAAATCAGAAAGCTGAAATATTTAGAAAATTGAGATTGAAAAATAAAAAAAAAATTAAAGATTGAAAAATTGGAAAAAATAAATAAAAAATTTAAAATTTAGAAAAACGAAAAAATCATATTTGAATTACGAAAAAATAAATGTTGAAAACTCAAAAAAATATATATTTTTTTAAATCGGTGATTTATAATATCTGAAATAAAAAAAAAATATTTTGAAATTAGGAAAAAGATAGAGTTAAAATAGTAAAAATGTTCAAAAATTAGAAAAAGGGTAAATTTATTGAAAATATTCAAAACCTGAAATTTAAAAAAAATCAAAGAAAGAATCAGATTAAATTAAATTTATTTGTTCAGAATAAATTAAAAAAAACAACAAATTGAAAACTAAGAATTTAGAAAATTTAAGAAAATTAAGATTTTAGAGAAGTGAAAATTCATGAAATTCAAAACAGAGAACATTGAAAATCAATAACACTGTAAATTGCAAAAATTAAGGATTAAGAAAATTAGAAAATTTAGAAAAATGAAAATTTAGAAATAAAAAAATATGAATTGAAAAATTGAAAAATATATATTTCTTTTTATTTCAGAAAAAATCAAAACAAATTTGGTAATATAAAATAATCCGAAAATTGAAAATTTAGGAAACTAAAACTTCAGAATGTTAAAAATTTTTGAAAACTATTCAAAAAGTTGAAACATTTAGAAAATTGAGATTGAAAAAATGAAAAAGCTAAAAGTCTGGAAAATTCGAAAAAGTATATGAAAAGTTGTAAATTTAAAAAATCGAAATTTAAAAAAATTAAAACGAAAGTTGAACTTTTGAACAAAATTGCGAAGTTGAAAAAAATCATAAACTTTGATATTTTAATTACAAAAAAGTGGAGGCGATCTGGCATAGTGGTAACATCCATACCTCTCACGCAGAGATCACGAGTTCAATTCTCACTCCCGACATTCTTCCAAAAATGGAAGTAAAAGTGACGAACCAGCCGAAATGCGTTGAAAGTCACTATAATAGGGGAAAAAAAAAAAATTACAAAAAAAAAAATTAAAATCAGAAAATTGCAGAAACTCAGAAAAACTAATAATTGATAAAATTGAAGAAAATTAAGATTCTGAAGAACCGAAAATTAGTGAATACAGAATATTAAAAATCAATACAACTGTAAATTGGAGAAAATGTGGATTAAGTGGAAAAAAAATGAATTATTGGAAAATAGAAATTAACAAAATTAAAAAGTTTAAAAAAACACAAATTTTTTAAATTTAAAATTGGGAAAATTAAAAAAAAATCAGTAAATCAAAAGTTGCGAAATTAAAAAGGTAAGGAAAATAGTAAATATATTCAAAAAAAACTCCCAACAATGAGAAAATGTTTTTAAAAAATCAGATTGAAAGATTAAAAAAGTTGATTAAAGATTAAATAAATACGAAAATTCAAAAAAATTAAATTACATAAAAAGCCGAAAATTGAAAACTTGGAATAAAAATCAAAAATATCAATATAAAAAAACAAAACGAAAGATAAATTTAACAATCGAATGATTCAGAACACCAATAATTAAAAAGAGTGAAAAAGTACGGAATCGGAATTATTTTTTAATATATTTTCTCGAAAGCTGGGGATTTTTTACATAACATATCTCGGAAGGGGGAAAATTGTTTTTCCGAACCATCCGTTCCGTTAATCATAACTCAAACACGGAAAAAACACCTCTCTGATTTTAGGATATACAGCGCCTTCTATCTTTAACCGAGTAAACTTCAAAAAAAAAACAAGTATAATAACAATAATAACAAAATCCATTTTTTTTTTGTAAGTGTAACAAGTGTAAAAAAGTCCCCTATTTTCCATTACAAAAAATCATAACTTTTAAACTACTGGACCGATTCAGATGATCGACATATCAAATAGAAGCTTATTTTCTTTGAAAGAAGTATTACTTTTGTGAAAAAGATGGATTTTCGTTTTTGTAATTATTCATTTAGTTTTTCATAGTTTTGTCGGTTAAAAATAGAGGTCGCTATATTTATTAATATTTTTTTCTGGAAGCAGAGGTTTTTTACACAATATATCCAAAAATCAGAGAGGTGTTATTTTTCATTTTTGAGTTATTATTTTGCAAATTTAACATGTTTTGAGTCTTCGTTCAATATTCCTATGTGACTAAACGAAACGCAAGTGTGATTTTTTTTCCAAAGAAGGTTAGGCTCATTAGCTCCAAAGGTTCAATGGTTCAAAGGCTATGAATTTTCAAAAAAAAAGTCATTTTTGGGAAAAAATATTAAAAAAATGGATTATTCGGACCACTCTGAAATGGAAATAGGAACCCTAAGGAAAATTTTAAAAATACGGGTCTAATGTTTTGCGATAAAGAACACAATTACCACTTTTGATGAAAATCTGAGAACCACCATATCAGTTTGGCATGGAATGGCCATATATAAATATATTCCACTTATATAATGCTTTGACCGATATCCACCAAATTTGACATACATTTTCCTTACATATTAGAGGTTGTCAAGAAATGGGAGAGCAGCCACTGAAAGGGGGAAGAGCTGAAGTCCTAACTAATCCAGGTATAAATACCAGAAGTGTTGATAAAATGATGAAAATATTTTTGTCCGCTTGCTTGTATGGAAATCGTCCATAGTGCTGTGATGCAAAATCGAGAAGAACAGAAAAGCGCCCAGAACTTGAGTCAAGCCAAATAATATCGCATTAGAATTAAGGAAAAATGTATATATACTAGTAACAATACAGTAAGGAGTTCGGCTCCTTTAAACCTATGTAACTGAGCCTGTAAAAATAAACGATTTAAATAAAAAAAAAAAAAATAATATCGCATCTCCGAGCGCAGATTTTTCACGCCCTAATGGGAGGATTTGCGTATCCGATTTCCATATGATTCATTCCGAGCAGCAGCAGCGATACAGTCACGGAGTAGGCGGTGTCATTCCACGGGTGCAAATTTTGGCTGAATCATCGGAACTAAGTCTCGCGGCAGCCTGCTACTACTACTGCTACTGTTGTCGAAAAGGCATCGCTCGTTGCTAAGGGAATGTGGCGCCAAATGGACGGCGACGACGCCGCGCGGCACTCCCTTAATTGTGATAAGAACAAACGAGATTCATCGTTTCGGGTATTCTGGTGCAAAAAGGGGCAGCAAAAATGCAGCATATGTATTTGGCGCGGTTCAAGGCGGTTTCCTATCTTATCACACGAATCACGAATGGTGTCGCCAAAGTGCCTTCAGGTGGCGCCGATTGGACAGTTGGCATGGTTCTGAGAAGCTGGTCGATTTCTCCAATCTCCAAGCGGAGCTACGCTGTAGCGTTCGTCGCCAGTGGAAATTAAATATAATTGAACAAATAAAGTCCGACAGTCGATTGCATTCATTCAACACTTCCGCAATATGTTGTGGCGCACACGGTTGACAGTTTAGCCGCCACTATGCCCCGAGCACCGTCTGTATCCGCAACTGTTCAAACACACCACCAGGACAAGCAATCTATCAAAGGAGACCCTTTGAAACGGCACTCTTCCGCGTGTGGGTGTTTATTTTATTCTTTTTTCTGTGTGTGTCTCTCTCTCTCTCTCTCTCTCTCTCTCTCTAGCTTTCTGCATCCTCCGGCGGTTGCTGTGATCCGCAGACACGTTCCCCATCCCCATTGACGCAATCAATCAACTTGTGTTGTTATTACAAATTCATGTTTTTTTTCGAGAAAGTGAAGCCCGTGTGCGGTTTCTTCCAAGGTTATCAGAGTCACACAACGATTTGGTTCGATTTATTGATAGCCAAAGTGCGATATAATTTACTAGAAGAAAGGAACAAGCACATGTTTGCTTTGTTACCCAGTTCCTTCCGGCTACTGGAATGCTTTTCAATAACGGGTTTGGACTCGATTGCACAGGGAAAAACATCACAAATTCGATGGCTCTTGAATGGCATTTCCTTATTACAAAAAAAAATAATTTTTGCAAGTGTGGTATTTTCTCGGAAAAGACCAGCAAACTAGTTTTTAGTTTGATATGTCGATCATCTCAATCGGTCAAGTAGTTCAAAAGATATGAATTTTTGAAAAAAGTCATTTTTGGAAAAAAGGAAAAAAAATGAGAAAAAATGAGGACCACCCCAAAATAGAAATAGACACCATGATGAAAAAATAAAAAAAAACGGGTATATTATTTTGCGATAAGGAACAAAACTACTAATTTTCATGAAAATCTGAGAGTCACTATATCAGTAAGGCATGCAATGGCTGTATATGCAATGCACATTGCTCTTGAAATTCTAAAACTAAATTTTAAAATCTATATATATATATATATATATATATATATATATATATATATATATATATACAGCCATTTTCTCATTAGGGTGTACGAACACAGTGAAATAAAACTGAAGTAGTACTTGGTTTAAAAAATAAAAAAAAAACAAATTTCGGAATATAAAATAAAAAAATCAATTTGAATAAAAATTGGAGCAGTACTTCGTCTCAAAATAAAAAAAAATGCAAAAAAAATATTTTTTTGCATCACACAATGCTCTAAAAACTCTGAGCTAAATTCATAGATATAAAAAACGAGTATCGACAAACTTAAATAAAAACTAGAGCAGTACTAAGTTTCAAAATTCAAAAAAAAATATTATTTTTGCTTAATTTGAAATATCAAAAAAACATAGAATAGATTTTAGCGCCGCGCGAAGCTCCTAAATTTCAAAATAACATACAAATACAAAAACCTATGAACACTTTTAAATAAAAAAAATAGAGGTGTAGTGGGTCTTTGATTGTAAAAAAATGTTTTCTAAATTTCGAAACTAGAAATGATATAATATTGTAGCGACATGAAGAAAGATAGAAGTTGAGTATCAAAGAACAAACTGTAGAGCAGTTATAATAACACATTAAAAACCATTACGTTTTCGTTTCGCTTCGAAACACTGTTATTCAAATCCATTAATTTATTTGTTTCACAACTATATCTTGTATAAAGTTTTCTTATTTTTTAACAGAATGGTTCCACTAAACGAAGTGTATTTTTTAAGTAGAGGCAAACTGAAATAAGAAAAAACTTTCGAGAAGCAAAAAATACATACACATACAAAAATACAAAAATATATGAAAACAATAAAAACAATAAAAACAAATTGTAAATACCCAAAAATATATACAGCGCGGACTCGATTATATATAATCTCCGATTTCTTTTCACTGTATATTATCGAGTCAAAAAAAAATTTTTTAAATTTTTTTTTATACATATATTTTTTGTTCTTTGAATAAAAAAAAAGAATTTAATTTTTGATTCATCCCCTTAAAGTTATAAGATACCTTTTTCATATATAAAGTACGAATTCTTTCAGGAATTGATAGAGGGTCATATTTGATTTGATGACTTAAACTGGCTCTATTTAGAAAAATATTCTACTCAGGACAATTCTGTTGCTTCCATTTGAAAGATAAGAAAAATTTATACAAGATACAATTATGAAAATTCCAAATTAGTGGATTTAAAGAACATTTTAGAAGTGAAAAACTTCAAAGTTTGTGGTTTTTAAGGTGTTACTCTTAAATTTATCAAAAATAAAAACAAACATGAATTTTTCTATCAACCAAATTAAATCTCTCCAACCGTTCTACAATCTGTTCTTTGACTCAAAACTTTTATATTTTTTTATATCGCTGCAATATCATTTTAAACAAATCCTTGTGAATCTCCAACTAAAATCTACCAAAATCACGATTTTTGCTTCACTGTATTCGTAATAGCCAATTAACTATCACTTTAACGTTGACACTTTTCATTTTTGTATTTCAAGCAGTCCTATTTAAAATATAAAAAACAAATAAATAAATTTTTTTAACTGTATATAATATAGTCTATAATTGTATATAATCGAATCATACATAATCGAGTCTGTATATAATCGGGTCCGACCTGTATTTTTTTTCGCACCACGCAAAGCTTTAAAAAAATCAGGAAAAATCACACAAATAAAAAACTCATACGAATACATTTAAATAAAAATAAAAATAAAAAAAGAATAATAATGTAAAAAAAACTAAATGCCGAAGTATATTTTTGTTCAACACAATGTTCTTAGAATTTTGAAAAGAACCGACATATTTTTCTTCTCTCTCGTTTGTCTTTTACAACATTTGGACTTTGCAGTTCATTCGCTTCCAGCGCTATTTTTTGCACCGATTCTGAAAATATTACATACAAAAATACATACGAACACATTCAAATGAAAATTAGAGAAGTATAGCGGACTCGATTATATACAGTCTCTGATTTCTTTTCACTGTATATAATCGAGTTAAAATATATGCGTTTTTTATGCATGTATTTTTCGTTTTTGGAATATAAAAAAAATAATTTGATTTTTGATTCATCCCCTTAAAGTCAGAAAACACCTTTCTCACAATGAATCAAACACGATGAATGAATGAAACATTCATCACATGAGATGATAGACGATCATATTTGATAAAAAAAAACCTTCTACGCATATGTTCGAATTTCAACAAAGACAGAGTTATAGAACTTTTTTTTGGATTGGATTCGCTAATCCATTATTTTTTTAATAATTTCTCTAAATCTTCAATGATTTTATTGCTTAATTCTTCAATTTATTCCGGCCGTTGCGTCCGGAGTTTGTTAAGAGTATGCGCGATGAATAACGACATATATTTCCCCTGTCTTATTGGTTTAACAGGAGTTCTTTGGGTTACCTTCTTAGATTTCCCAAAGATAACACTCCCGTTGATGCGATTTTATTATTGTTAAAAGTATATGCTATAAACAATAGAATATCCAATCCAATTAACTTTATAGGTTTTTGACGTAGGATTACGTCTTTCGGGAACATATTGGGGTACAAATTGAAAATCGAAAATCGAGTACATCGTGAAAATTGTCCAATTTCAAACGCTTATTGCTCAGTCATTTCATGAAGGATTGATGAAATTTTTGCGTCAATCGATTTCGGCACTCCATGACAATTTTTTATATTGAAGAAAAAACTATATGTCATAAAATTAACTATCGAACAATTGAAAAATCTGAACCCCTATCCTAACGGAAATACCCACTTCTGATTGGTCGAAATTGACGACACATGCGGCAGATCCCTAACAGAGACATCAAAACCAAGCTGCCTGGGGGAAATCGGCATTGCAAATATATGCAAGTCGGGGGCATTTATGTCTTGCAAGTAAGGTAAATTTGGACCTTTAATGTTAGTTGCTTCGTGAAATTTCAGATCAATGACCGATCGTGTATTGTGAAAAATTTAGCACAAGTGTAAGTGTAAAATTGTATATGGTAGCAGTTGTGTTAAAAGTGACTTGATATATGACACGATTTATTTCAATTTTCATAAATATAATCCAAGGTGTGTTCCCGCTCGAGAACGGGTCATTTGGTTTAAGTCTGTTTTGTTGTGTTCATTTCACCCAAGCAAAATTTATATGGCGAGAATAATTGGAAAAGCGAAGAAATTCTAGAAAAAATATTTCCCATATGATCTACATATAGTATTAGGTGTTGTTAGTCCAATTAAAATTTACATTGGATTGATTAAACACTCAGAAAGTAAAAATTATAAAATAACATTACCTTTTCCATTTCAAATATGTTTTCTCCATATTAAAGTAACATGTTTTTACTGATGAGAAAAAATAATAATTTTGTTCGGCATTGGTAATTATCTTATATTGGTGAGTTTTTTTTTATTTCATCCACAGGAGCATCTCGTCTAGGATCACAAAGGGCGGTTTTCGTCATATCCCGTTCTACTTCGGTGTCTTTTAGATGATACGCACCATCCAACGACTGTTTACCATCCTTCTGTCATCATCACTCGGTAAACAATAGTGGAGACAACACCAACAACCCAACAACCAAGCAAAACGGCAATTTTCAGGGCCACCAACTCATTATCAAAGAGTTTAACGATGTAATTCTTCAAACATATTCTAAATCAATAGATAGCCTAACGGAATCCTACGTCAACTATGCGGTCGTGTCTCAGACACAACTCTCCTGTGAATTTTCTCAGGATACCTAAAGATGATGGACGTGGCCGGCGGCGTCATATTCTAACAATTGATTAACTGATTTTTTTGCATGCTACAATCGTGATATCTGTATCTCCTTTTATTCCTCATCTACTAATCAGTGATACAATACAAAATTATCTCGTGAAAAGTCACATCAATTAACATATTGAGTTTTTACGTGGCTGATAAGTGCCACGTAAATTTCGAAATCCGCGTAATTCCAAAATCCGCGTAAAATAAAACCACGTATAAAAAAACCGCGTAAAAAGCGATTCAGTGTACATGCAAAAAAAAACCAATAAAAAATATTTGTTTTGACTCGATTATATACAGGATTCGATTATATACAGTGAAAAGAAATCAGAAACTGTATATAATCGAGTCCGCGCTGTATATAAAAATGGATTTCTGTCTGTCTGTCTGTCTGTCTTTCTGATTCTTATGAACTCGGAAATTACTGAACCGATCGACGTGAAAAATTGTATGTGGGGATTTTTGCGACCGGGGAAGATTTTTATGACAGTTCGAGACACCTCCTCCCCTTCTCTAATGGAGGTCTGTCATACAAATGAAACACAAATTTCTACATTACTCGAGAATTAAATAAGCAAACGAAACCAAATTTGGCATGCGGAGGATTTAGGGTGCAATAAATGTAATAGAAATTTATGATAATTTATAACTCAAAAACAATGAGTCGTACCGAAATAGTGTCTTAGAAAGAGTATAGAGAATTGATGTTCAAACGTGAAAAAATATACACTGAGAAAAAAAATTAGTATTCTTTTTTTTTTTTTTTATTATTAAATCGTTTATTTTTACAGGCTCAGTTACATAAGTTTAAAGGAGCCAAACTCCTATCTGTATAGTTACAAGTATACATAAACATTTTTTATTAATTCTAATGTTAATGAGGTAGAGAACCGATTACTCGCGGCTTGCTCGAGTTTAGAAGGGTGACATTTTGTTTCAGGAAAAGGATGGGATATAAGGATATGTTGACAATGTTCACACTCACATTCGCACTCACATTCATCATACTCAATTCTTAAGCCTATCTTATATCTAACATGTATTTACATTTCACCTTATTCTATTGTTAGTAAGAAGGGATTTGATTTCTCGCGAAGGAAAAGGAAAAGGAGAATATAAGGATATAAGGACAATCACACACGAAGATCGATAGCTTTTCAGAAGACATATATTTGGGACATGTAATCAAGGTCTAACCGAGCCAACACATCTCTCACCGGCACATTGGGCTGCCTTCCTCTAGCCCGAAGAGAGTTTTCTAAATTCGATCTGGCAACAAGATACTCCTCGCACGACCAAACAACGTGTTCGATGTCGTGGTAACCTTGGCCACAAGCACAGATATTGCCATCGGCAAGATTAAAACGAAAGAGTAGCGCGTCTAACGAACAGTGATTGGACATGAGTCGAGAGAAGGTGCGAATAAAGTCCCGACTTAAGTCCAGACTTTTGAACCATGGTTTGAGGCTAACCTTAGGGATAATCGAGTGAAGCCACCGACCCAATTCATCTTCGTTCCACTTACGTTGCCAGTTAACGACGGTATTTTTACGGACTAAAGAATAAAATTCA
This sequence comes from Toxorhynchites rutilus septentrionalis, assembly GCF_029784135.1. Classification (NCBI taxonomy): domain Eukaryota; kingdom Metazoa; phylum Arthropoda; class Insecta; order Diptera; family Culicidae; genus Toxorhynchites; species Toxorhynchites rutilus. The sequence continues at coordinate 196,346,440 of NC_073744.1, forward strand.
TTGAAGGCGATTTGACGCTGATAAATATCGCCTTCAATTGCACCTACCTTTGCCAATGAGTCAGCCCTCTCGTTACCCGGAATTGAGCAATGTGAAGGGACCCAGACAAAGGTAATGACATAACAGCGTCTGGTTAAAGCACTCAAAATTTCTCGTATTCTCTCAAGGAAGTACGGCGAGTGCTTTTCCGGCCTCACTGAACGGATAGCTTCGACAGAGCTAAGACTATCCGTTACAATGTAATAGTGTTCAACAGGTCGTGAGGCGACGCTGTCCAGCGCCCAATGTATTGCTGCCAATTCAGCAATATACACAGAGCAAGGATTCTGAAGACTGTGGGAGGTGCTAAAAATTTCGTTGAACACTCCAAATCCTGTGGACTCATTCATAGAGGACCCATCAGTAAAGTACATATTATCACAATTGACACGCCCATACTTTGCATTGAAGATCGTAGGAACGATCCCCGATCGATGATAATCTGGAATTCCATGGATTTTCTCCTTCATGAACAGATCAAAATGTACAGAGGAATTGATGTAGTCAGGAAAACAAACACGGTTGGGAGTATACGAAGAAGGATCAACCTGCATGGAGATGAATTCATGATATGAGCTCATGAATCCTGAATGAAAATTTAGCTCGATAAGCTGCTCAAAATTTCCGATCACCAATGGGTTCATAACCTTACACCGGATGAGGAACCGAAGCGATAATAAATTGAAGCGATCTTTTAGTGGGAGTAGGCCTGCCAAAACCAAGAGACTCATGGTATGCGTTGAGGGCATACATCCCAACGCAATACGGAGACAAAGATACTGAATTCGCTCGAGTTTAATGAGATGTGTTTTGGCAGCTGATTGAAAACAGAAACTGCCATACTCCATCACTGAGAGAATAGTTGTTCGATACAACATTATAAGATCTTCGGGATGGGCTCCCCACCAGGTGCCGGTAATTGTACGGAGAAAGTTTATTCTTTGTTGGCATTTTTTACTCAGATACCTAATATGGGCCCCCCAAGTACATTTGGAGTCGAACCAGACCCCAAGATACTTGAATGACATAGCATGAGTGATCGGTTTACCCAAAAGTTGAAGCTTTGGTTTTGCTGGTCTATGCTTCCTAGAAAAAACCACCATCTCTGTTTTCTCCGTGGAGAGAAAGGGCCCAATGGCCCAGGTTGAAAAATTGTTCAAAGTATCTTGTAAGGGTCCTTGCAGGTCGGATTCGTTTGATTCTACGACAGACACCACTCCATCATCTGCAAGTTGTCTTAGGCTGCAATTTTGTGTAAGGCAATTGTCAATGTCGCTTACGTAGAAGTTGTACAAAAGGGGGCTTAAACATGAGCCCTGGGGGAGTCCCATGTAAGAGACCCGACTTACTGCCGAATCTCCGTGAGAAAAGTTCAAATGTTTCTCACAAAGCAAGTTATATAACATATTATTCAACAGAGGCGGCAGACCCCGAGAGTGTAATTTGTCTGACAAAACCTCTATTGAAACAGAATCAAAGGCCCCCTTTATGTCCAAGAATACTGAAGCCATTTGTTTTTTTTCGGCGTAAGCCATTTGAATTTCTGAAGAAAGCAACGCAAGACAATCATTCGTCCCCTTGCCCCTGCGGAACCCATATTGTGTATCTGAGAGTAGGCCATTCGTTTCAACCCATCGATCAAGGCGAAACAAGATCATTTTCTCCAACAATTTCCGTATACAAGACAGCATTGCTATTGGACGGTACGAATTGAAGTCGGATGCGGGTTTTCCGGGTTTTTGAATAGCTATAATTCGCACTTGTCTCCAATCATCTGGAACAATATTATGCTCCAGAAACCGATTGAATAAATTCAACAAGCGATGTTTCGCCACATCAGGGAGGTTTTTTAACAAGTTGAACTTAATTCTATCCGTTCCTGGAGCCGAATTGTTACAAGAAAGGAGAGCAAGAGAGAATTCTACCATCGAAAACTCGGAATCAAGATCGCACCTATCTTGTGGTATATCTCGAACAATTTTTTGCACAGGAACGGAATCGGGACAAACCTTCCGTGCAAAATTAAAAATCCATCGATGTGAATATTCTTCGCTTTCATTCGATGAAGAGCGATTTCTCATGTTTCGAGCCACTTTCCATAATTTTTTCATTGACGTTTCTCGTGACAAACCTCCCACGAAATTTCGCCAATAAGCACGTTTTTTCCCTTTGATCAAGTTTTTAAATTGATTTTCAAGGTCCAAATACGTTTGAAAATTCTCAATGGTTCCACGTTTCCGAAAAGCTTTAAATGCGTTCGATTTATCCTGATAAAGCTTGGAACATTGGCTATCCCACCATGGATTGGGAGGCCTTTGACGAAAAGTGGAGCCTGGGATGGGTTTCGTTTGAGCGCGAACCGCGCTGTCATATATCAAACGAGAAAGGAAGTTATACTCCTCCAATGGAGGCAAACCATCTCTGGAATTGATGGCTAGAGCAATCGCGTCCGCATATTTTTTCCAGTCAATGTGTCTTGTGAGGTCATATGCCATGTTTATAGATTCAGAAGAATTCGAACCAATGGTGATGGAAATTTTGATTGGCAAGTGATCACTACCGTTGGGGTCCTGGATTACATTCCACTTGCAATCTAACGATAGTGAATTCGAGCAAAGCGAGAGGTCAAGAGCACTTGGGTTAGCAGGAGGTTTAGGAACACGTGTTGTTTCCCCAGTATTCAAAACGGTCATATTGAAGCTGTTACAAAGGTCATATATCATCGATGAACGATTGTCGTCGTACTGTTCCCCCCAGGCAGTTCCGTGAGAGTTGAAGTCTCCCAAGATCAATCGTGGCTCAGGAAGCAGTGAGCACATGTCAACAAGTTGCTTGCGGCTAACCGCAGCTCTCGGAGGCCAATACAAGCTGACAATACAAAGGTCTTTGCCTCTGATGTTTGCATGACAAGCAACAGCTTCGATCCCCCCAATAGGTGGAAGGTCAATTCTAAAAAATGAGTGGCACTTATTGATCCCCAATAGTACCCCTCCGTATCTGTCAACACGGTCCAAGCGTATAATATTAAAATCGTGGAAAGAGATATCATCTCGCGAAGAAAGCCAAGTTTCGGACAGAGCAAAAACGTCACAATTGAAGTTATGAATTAAAAATTTGAATGTATCCAATTTAGGGATAAGACTACGACAATTCCACTGTAAAACAGTGATATCTCCGACCTCTCTATTTGAATTAGACATCAAGAGAGATAATCATTGCAAGGAGGGGCCATGTTTGCATCAATTGTTGCAAAATTGTCTTTAATACTGGAAGCATTGAGATGACAAGGGTTCTGATGGAGTCGGAAACATTAAAACACTTGAAGATTTGGTCCAAAAGGTCAGACAACTTTATAAATCCCGATTGGGAAGTTGAACTGGACGGAAAAATAGGGACAGTTGGGGTTTTTGATGTCCCCTCGAGTGCTGGGCCATTCGAAGGTGAATTATTCCCACGGAAACCAGGAGGAACCTGATTTTGCTTGTCCGCTGCACTCGATTTTTTAGGCATGCTAACAGGAGGTATAACCGGAGGGGCTTGTCCTTGAACTTTGGGAGTGGTCACATTTTTGCGCCGGGGATTCCCTTGGAAAATGAACGGTGTGCCCCCGTTAGCTGTGTCCGCTTCCATTTCGTCAACGGGTAACGTGGCGAAGACATTTTGTGTGATGATTGGTTGTTGTTGTTGGGCCAGTGGAGAAGCGCCCTTTAAAATATCCGCAAAAGTGCGTTTCGAGCGTTCCTTCAAAGAGCGCTTCTGTTTCTCCCAGCGACTCTTGTAAGTTTCACAAACTGAGAGCTCGTGTGGGGATCCCCCGCAATATGGACATTTATGCTCAGTCGCACTGCAGGATTTCCCCTCATGTTGCTCTCCGCAAGTGGCACAGCGCTCCTTGTTGGCACAATAATCTGAAGTGTGACCAACTGACTTGCATTTTTGGCAAGTCATGGGCTTTGGCACGAAGAGTCGCACATGCAGTCTTAATTTGCCCACCATGACGTAGTCAGGGAGAGCGGAACCAGCAAAAGTTACTCGAAACGAGTCTGACGGCGTGAATTTAGTTTTTCCCTTTTCTTGGGATACTTTCCCTAGTTGGCGGCTGTCCAAAATTTTAACGCCCACCAACGGGAGTCTTTTAAATTTACCAACTCCTTCCTTTATCATTTCACACGTCAGACCCGTTTCAGTTATCACCCCCGAGATTTCTACGTCATGGGAAGGCACGTAGACACGATACTCTAGGGAGAATCTCTCGTCGATCACAACTGCATTTGCGTGTTTCCGATCACTCACGACAACACGCAGTTTGTTCGGTCTAACCTTAGAGATTTCGACCACGGAGGAATAATATCTTGCCAGATCTTTCGAAACCTGAATGACATTGATGGATTTTCCGTTCGGTTTGGGCCGGAAAAAAACAACCCATGGGCCAGCTCCAGGTGAATCTTCTGGATAGACCTTGACACGAGGAGAGGAAGCAACTGAGGGGGAGGTCGAGGTCGATTGTTGAGCGGGAGCGGGATCAGTAGGGCTGGGAGGCAAGTTCGGGAGTTGAGCGGAAACGGGAGCGGGAGAATGAGGGGGTGAAGAGGAAAGGTTTGCAAATTTTCTTGAGGGAGGCTTGTTGAGGTGAGTTAACTCTTCCTGTAAAGAGACATCTTCTGAGGGGGGAACGCGTTTAAGCGACTTCCCAGCACCCGTAGCTGGGGAGGGGGAGACAGTGGATTCGATATCCATGTCAACGCTTTCTTCCCCTTCTGCCATTTAAAATGGCAGATGTACACTTTCTTATAATTTTTGCAATTTTTTTTTATAATTCCTTAACCTAATAACCTTAACCTATTAATTTGAGTATACTTATTATGCACACCAGTGCGGATTATTTATAACGGTGCTGCGTGTTGATCGTTCGGTACAGCTGAACCCGTGTATCGCACCACGCGGTGATGATGTCGAAGACGGTGCTACGGCGATAACACACCAACACTCAGCGCTCGCGTGCAGCGTTTCTTCCTCTCGCTTGTTGTGTCTGCTTCAATGAATTCACAGGGAATCCCGTTAGTGTCCAACACTCACTTCACCAGCCACGAAAATAACGGTATCACTTCAACGATGGACGATAACGATATAAAACCGTCCGGCGGCTTCGAGCTTAGGAAGACCAAGATAAAGTTGTCATTCAGCACTTTTATAGGCGGAACTTTCAGTCCAATTAATGTAGTGCTGCTCAAGGCGTTTAGAAGCACTCAAACATTTGTTTTCCATTGCTCACTCCAGGTCGTGCTCTTCACCATCAGCAGTTCCTCATATGAATGTAGTATTCTTTTTTTATTTACAAAAAAAAAAACTTAAATTTGCAATATATTGAACACGTATTTTTTAATTTTTTCATATAAAAAAGAAGTTATGTAGAAAATAAAAAAAAAGTCCAAGATGGTAAAACTATTTTTGACGAAGTTTGTGGAGCATCGGATTTTTATGAATTTTCGAAACTTTGATCTTTTGTATGTTAATAATCATTTTTAGCCACAATTAATGAATCTTGATGTGAAAATTGACTTTTATCACTCAGTCGTTCTTCTTCTTCTTCAATGGCACTAACGTTCCTAGAGGAACTTCGCCGTCTCAACGTAGTATTACTTGCGTCATTTTTATTAGTACTTAGTTGAGATTTCTATGCCAAATAACACGCCTTGAATGCATTCTGAGTGGCAAGTTCTAGAATACGCGTGATCACAGTGCAAGTCGGAGGAAATTCCTTTGACGAAAAATTCCCCCGACCAGAACGGGAATCGAACCCGAACACCCGGCATGTTAGTTATGACGCTAACCACTCGGCCAAGGGAGCACCACAATCACTCAGTCGTTCTTCCGTTTGAAAAGTCAATTTTTGACACATGTGCATATGGTCTGGCGTTGTCATGTAAAATTATTGTGTCGTGTCTATACTTCAATTCTGATCGTTTTTCCTTCCGAGCTCTGTTCAAACGAAGAAATTGTTGTCGGTTCTGTTCATCAGTGATAGCTTTTCATTTGCGAACAGCCTTTCAAATACAGATTGGATAGAACATTGTTTTTCAATCCAGGAAACCATCATTTGATCATAATAAACTTACGAGCAGATTTTTCCCCTCCCAATTCGAAAATCACCACCAACCACACTTCCAGAAAAAAACAACCCCTCTTCAAAATCAAACAAAAAACAACAAATGACAAATTTGTTTCCCAATTAAATTCCGCGGAAGGGAAAAAAACTTCTTTCCAAACTTAAACATCGCATTCAAGGAAAACTACTTCAACCTGATACAATTCCCAACTTGATACAAGAGAGCGAAAAATAAAGTGGAAAACCAAGAAAACGACCAACGCGCGGCACAGGAGCTAGATCAGTAATAAATAGTCAAGTTGAGGAGCAGGCAAAAAAACAAATGACGCTTTCATTTGTTTTGACACTTTCCTCTCGCTCCCGATCGCGCTGAGTCCAGCATCTGGATGACAGAAGCAAACAAAAAAAAAAAAAAAAAGACGCAACAACGGAGAAGTGTTCACGAGATCTATCCTTCTGTGGGTCGAAAGTACTTTTGGAGTTTTTTTTTGACGTGGTTTCTTCCCACTGAAAATTTATTGGGTTACTTGTTTCCCCCGCAAGACACCACAGAGTGCGCGCGTACGAACACGCATAGCGCACCACTCTAAATTAGGCCCCGGGATGAGGCCTCTTGAAGCGACAGATAGAAGAAAAAAAAGACGGGTGGGTAATGTCGGGGACATAACCGGAGTGACGTAGGACTATACAAAGGGGACAGCTTTTTTTAAATATATATTTTAAATATATTGTTTTATTTTCTTCTCCTACGTGAATACCTACCTATCTACCTGAAAAATGGATTTACTGTTTACTCTTTATGAACAAGTTGGTGGTTCTGAAAAGAACTTTTGGTGTTGTGTTTTTGTTATCACTCGATATCCCCATCTTGTTCGGTCAAACCTTCCTGTTTAGCTATTGCGTTTGCCACTCGCCATAGCTTTCACAGTTGGAAAATTTCTTCCCATCCAGCTTGTGACATGTTGTTCAGTAAATTACATTTAATGCGACGTGCCGGAGAACCACTCAGTGTCGCATTGGAGGCGATTTTAACCTGTAATTAAACATTTCCGATGACAGTGGTACAGTGTCGACTTTAAATGTGGGGTCATAATAATATGTTTACAAAAATGTCCAACTAAATACGTCGCATTACAGGTCCGTCCAATTAGCTAAATGTCGACTGTACTTTCAATCTAGAAGCAATTTAAGAATTGGTGAAAATTGAATAATCGGGAAAGTCCCCAACCATCAATAAGCTCAGAACAACTGCCAAATTCACATACTCATCATATCCTGGCAAACAAATTATGAAAAAATCAATTTGTGTTTTATTATTATTTTGGATATTATTTTAGAATGCATTGAACTGTATTTCGTAAACTCTTTCTTCTTCTTCTTTTTGGCTTTAAGAGGGTTTAAACTTTTCAGTTCATTCGCCTCTAGGTAAACTCTTTTTTGAAAGGTTTAATGGCCCTGATTAGCGCCGTGTTTTATGGAATGGTTCCAATTTAGAAAACTAAGTACTCGTGGTTTTGAAAAAAAACATTTCGAACGGCCTCGTTGCCGCCTTGTTCTGGATTTGCCACCAAAGCAGTTTGCATAAAGAACAAACTTTTTTCTTCTGCTACCAGCTGCCGTTTTGCGATTGCGATTGCGTTTGCTACTCGCCACTCGCTGCAACTGCCTGTTGTTGTCTTGATGTACACCGAACTGAATGTGTTCTGTTCTGAATGCTGAATGCTTCACTTTTCCTCCTTTGCCATATCCAACCATGGCTGCTTGTGTTGGTTTGTTGATGTGATGTGATGCGAAACGATGTGGTGTACGGTTTGGATGAGAATGATCGTTACGGAAGGAAGGAAGGAAGGTCTTGTATTATAGAGACTTTAAACTTTTGCAGTTCATTCGTCTCTAGCCTTGAGAAAGGCCCTTTGAAAACTCTACTCTACTCTATTACTCTACTCCAGCGCTACCACCTCCGCCCTCTTGCCTTAAGAAAGGCACTCGATCCCTCGCCGTCCAGCTCGTCCAGCAACGACGTTGTCCAGTTGGTGTCCACACAAAGAATGATCGTTACGGCAGCGGAGCGGGGATTTTTAAGCTGACTGGCTGGCTCGAGAATTACGCATGTGTGAGACTGCGACCAATGTTTCGTTCATTTTTTTTCTTTTTCCTTTCCAATCGTGCTTCATTCTATTTCGCTGCTGCTCTGGTTGCCCGTTTTGGTCGGTACGATTTGAGGAGCACAAAATGGACCAATCAAAAATGGGCACATAGGGCATTTGGACTATGCTTGATATTTCACAATTATTCAATTATTTATTTCAAGAAAAATGAAATGTTATTCGTTATGATAGATGCGTAGATATATTTCCTATCAATTGATGCAAAAACCTTTGCGATCTATTGAGAAATGCTCGAGTTATAAGCGTTCCAAATCTTGCATTTTTTCCTACTTGTTCAGTGCCTAGATTTTCATTTCACCACCTAATCTTCCGGTTAGACGTAGTCCTACGTCAAAAGTGTCATTATTGTTTTGGTTCGTTGAAAGCGAGGAAAAATACTTTGTCTCTGCCGACTGATTGGCGGCGGTGAAGTTTTCCATTGGCCGTTCGACTCCCTCTGGAAAATTTTGGAGTGGGACGACAAAACTTATCCACGATATCCGCTGAGGGAGAACGTTCAACGGTTCGTCGAGGGTCGATTAGTTATTATTGTAGTCTTCCTGTACCTGGCGGCTGTCGCAGCCGGAGGAAATTTATGAGCCACGCTAAATGGGATTGAACTATGGGTTTGTGGATGTTTATTTTTTCTTCCTCGAGGGACGAAGTTCCGAATCGAGGCAAGTTACCGAATTTATAATAATTTTCCAGATCGAGAAACAGCGATAGAGGCGCACACAGGAAAGGAACTCTCATCAATAAAATGTTAAGTAGAAACGCTGCTTAAAAAGTCTGCCACTTCAGAAAGCCCAAATTTAATTAAGCCTTATTAGAGTCACTTTGGCCGCAATAACCGTTTACAACGTGTCATAATTTATATAAAACTGAGGCCCCTCTTGCGCTGCTGCTGCTGCAGATGGATGGATGGAACCTCCCGAATTGTCCCCGTCCATCCGGTCTGAGCGATCGGCAACCGAGAAAACCGCGAAACCGTGACGCACTTCACACGAGCACACCTGTACCTACTCTCGCGGTAACTATTCCAGAGCCCTGAACACTCACCTATGGTGGACTGCTGCTTTTGATTTTCTCCTCGATCGCCTCGCGGAAGCGACGCAGAGCGCCGATGAGAGGGGAGAAAATTTATTAGGATGTGCTATCGCTCTATTAATGTTTGTCTTGCTTATTTCCTTTAATTGCCACTTTTTATCGAACTACATATAGCGCGCTTCCAGCAGATAGGAAGGGTAGGGTCGACGCGGGGTGTAAAAAATTAACAAATTGTTTATAAAAATGCACTTGCTCATCATTTCGGTCGGAATCCGTTCCGGAACGAAAGGTTCTTCAGGACACCGCCGCAAACAGGTTCAAATTAAGAGATCATAAATTTCACATTTTTTCTTCACCTTGTTCGATGTTGCTCTTCCCAACCGTCACTTGTCGATAGGAAGAAGGAAAACTGTGGAGAGATGGCCTTTCATTCCCTTTCCTTGGTCTTTTTTCGGGGTTTGAATTGTATTTCTCATTTCAATGAAAAAAAAAAATGAGCCATATATTGCAGCTCCCGAAAACGCCCGAAGATCACTCGGATCGTCCCTCGGCGCTTGGACCGACTAATTTATCGAAGCTCACCTGTGGCCGTTAATTACGACTTTTTTCCCTCTTCGGTCTATCCTTGCGCCCATTGAATTGCGTCGCACTCACCATTTGTTCCGTTGGCTGGAAGATTCGGTTAGAGATAAGATCGGAAAGTTGTTCTCCGACAAGTGCTGCACCGAAGTTTGCCGTTTTCTTCGATTCCCGGGATTCCGAAGACGAGCCGAATAAATTACATATTTCAGTCTGCACTTTTACCCCGGCCGCATAGGATTACCATTCCCGTTTTTGGGTTTCAAATTTATGTCAATGACACACATCCTGGCTGGGAAAAATTGTGGCAAAAACGGTGCTTGGTTGAGTTGTCAATCTTCAAGAGAGCGGACTATTCCCACCGTTTTTTTTTCGTAAAGCTAAGGGGTGGAGCTCTCTATGCGCTACCGGGTACTTTAGGTTCATAAATTTTGTAAATTATCGTAAATATCGATGGAGATACAATCAACGGAAGTTATCTTCGGATAACAGAACAATTCTTGTTTTTTTTCTGGGAAAACTTCATAGAAGAAATTAAATTTAACGATATCCGAGAAATAAAAAATTCTAAACTTGGCGCTGCCCGAAATAATATTGGATAATATGAAAAAGTACATTCGAGTGAGGACCTCTTAATGTTCCGGCTGCAAATGTTAGATGGTGCTGTGAGCCGCTGCAAAAATATAAAAAAAACTACTCAAAATGCAGCTTACCGCGACATATCACTAAAAACGTTTTCCAACAAAAATTCATTTTGTTTTTCGTAAAAAAATTTGGAAAAAAAATAAACACCCAATAATGCGCTAATATTATAAAGGGTGTGTTACATCAAATTGCATCACGGAAAAAACGCTGTAGAAATTCGCCCAGTAGACCGATCCTTTTGAAAATTTTAGACAGTAAAATAAAAACTATTAAACAACTTTTGGCATTTTCTTTTTATTCATACTTCGATCCCAAGCCCGTATGCTCGCACCTTCCTCTTTACCCCGTCCATAAGGTTCTGTACAACGTCAGGTTGTATTTTTTTTTGAACAGAAATTCATTTTCTCTTGAAGTCCGCCTCCGATTTGACAACTTGGGTTCTTCCGGAGGGCCTGCTTCATAATCGCCCAATATTTCTCTATTGGGCGAAGCTCCGGCGCTTTGGGCGGGTTCATTTCCTTTGGCACGAAGGTGACCCCGTTGGCTTCGTACCACTCCAACCCGTCCTTTGAATAGTGGCACGAAGCGAGATCCGGCCAGAAGATGGTCGGGCCCTCGTGCTGCTTCAATAGTGGTAGTAAGCGCTTCTGTAGGCACTCCTTAAGGTAAACCTGCCCGTTTACCGTGTCGGTCATCACGAAGGGGGCGCTCCACTTTCCGCAAGAGCAGATCGCTTACCACACCATGTACTTTTCGGCAAACTTGGATAGTTTCTGCTTGCGAATCTCCTCCGGAACGCTGAATTTGTCCTCTGCGGAGAAGAACAACAGGCCCGGCAGCTGACGAAAGTCCGCTTGGACGTAGGTTTCGTCGTCCATTACCAGGCAATGCGGCTTCGTCAGCATTTCGGTGTACAGCTTCCGGGCTCGCGTCTTCCCCATCATGTTTTGCCTTTCGTCGTGGTTAGGAGCCTTCTGAACCTTGTATGTACGCAGGCCCTCCCGCTGCTTGGTCCGCTGGACGAATGAACTTGACAAATTCAGCTTATTGGCGACATCCCGGACCGAACTTCTCGGATCACGTCTAAACTGCTTAACTACGCGCTTGTGATCTTTTTCACTGACGGAGCATCCATTTTTGCCGTTCTTCACCTTCCGGTCGATGGTTAGGTTCTCGAAGTATCGTTTTAGTACTCTGCTGACCGTGGATTGAACGATTCCCAGCATCTTACCGATGTCCTGATGTGACAACTCCGGATTCTCGAAATGAGTCCGCAGGATTAATTCACGACGCTCTTTTTCGTTCGACGACATTTTTCCAAATTTACGAAAAATTTACAGTGAAGCATGGCCAACGTGATCTATACACTCTTATCTGATTATAAGCGAAAGCTGAAGATATAATTCCTATAAATTAAATTTCTACAGCGTTTTTTCCGTGATGCAATTTGATGTGACACACCCTTTATGTATGATGTTTGTTCAAAATTTTTAAAACCTTTTTCGCATATAAACTGATAACTGTTATAATGTTTCTTCGAATTTGTTCGCACGAGTTTTTAATATGTGTCTTTTTTCATAGAAATTTTTTTTATATGTTCTGAAATTTCGAAGTTTTGAGTTTTTTTTTTGAGACCCAGTATATTTTTCTATTTTTTATCATGAGTTTAGCATGAGTTTTTATACAGCCATTCCATGCCAAACCGATATAGCGGTTCTCAGATTTTCGTCAAAAGTGGTAGTTTTGCTCTTTATCGCAAATTATTAGACCCGTATTTTTTATTTTTTTGTTAGGGTGATTATTCCCATTTTAGGGTGGCCCGAAAAATCAATTTTTTCGCATTTTTGCCAAAAATAACTTTTTTTTTTTCTAAAATTCATAACTTTCGAACCACTGGACTAATTCTTGCATTCGATATATTAAATTAAAGTCAATTAGCTGGTCTTTTTTGAAAAAAAAAACACAGTTGCAGAAAATTTGAATTATGTTTTCGTTATTGTATTTGTTTTTTATAGCTTTCATGGTTTCGGGACCAAAAGCGCCATATTTTTTCTGGAAAGCTGAGGATTTTTCACATAATATATCTCGAAACCAGGGAGGCGTTTTTTTTTCGTTTTTGAGTTATGATTCTTCAAAGTTAACCAATGGTCCGAAACATCATTTTTTCCCATTTTTTCCACTACAAAAATCATAACTTTTGATCTACTAAACCGATTCAGATGATCGATGTATCAATTTCAAGCCAATGAGCTAGTATTGTCTGAAAAAATATTACACTATGATTAAAAATGGATTTTGTTTTCGTAATTCGTTTCGGGACCAAGGGTGTCATTTTTTTAAATATTTTTTCCTGAAAGCTGAGGTTTTTTCACATATAATATCCGAATACCAGCGAGGTGTTATTTTTCGTTTTTAAGTTATGATTTTTCAAAGATAACACGCATTCAGTTTTTGTTCAATATTTCTATGCGACTAGATTGGATGTATGTGACTATAATCCAATTATTTGGCAAGTGTGTTATTTTGGGAAAAAAGAGAAAAATGGTTTTTTGGACCATCGGGTAACTTTGAAAAATCATAACTCAAAAAGGAAAAGAAACGCCTCCCTGGTTTCAAGATATGTTATGTGAAAAATCCTCAGCTTTCCATATAAATATATAAAATCATATATAAAATATGGCACCCTTGGTCCCGAGAGCATGAAAACTATAAAAAAACAAATACAATCAATGATGACAAAACCAAAACCTGAATTTTTTGCAAGCGTAGTATTTTTCCGAGGATGACTAGCTAATTAGCTTTAATTTGATATTGTTTTGATATTCACAAGTTATGAATTTTTGAAAAATGTCATTTTTGGAAAGAATGGGAAAAAGTCGATATTTCGAATTACCCTAAAATAAAAATGAGCACCCTAACAAAGAAAAAAAAAAAATACGGGTCTAACAGTTTGCGATGAAGAACGAAACTACCACTTTTTACGAAAATCTGAGAACTACTCTATCGGTTTGACATGGAATGGCTGTATATGTGTTTTTATATGTTTGAAATCAAAAAATCGTTATTCATTTTTTTTCAATTTTGATACATAGTTTTGCTCTCATTTTATTTTAATTTTGTGTTTCGGAATTTCGGAAAAATTTATTTAAAATGTTGAGGCCCTTTTTACCACTACATTTTTTTCAAAATTATGCTCGAGTGTAAGTTTTTTTATTTGTTTTTTTTTTTTAATTTTAATCGATCAAAATCAATTTCAATGAATCAATATTTTTTTATATTTCGAAAATTAAAAAAAAATTATACCCTTTGTTGGACTGCTCTAATTTTTATTGAAAAGTCTTCGTACGAGTTTTTTTTTATGTGTGTGAATTTTATAAACTCATTTTAATTTCAATGTAATTTTCTTTTTCGAGAAATTTCGAAATATCAAAAAATATATATTTTAGCATTGCACGCTCCTAGAATTCAAGGAAAAAAATATGAAAAAATACACGTACTACAAATATGTACGAATTTATGAAATATTGGGTCTCAAAATTTGAAAAAAAACCAATACCAAAAAATATCAAATATTTTTTGTAGCTCGCTCTGAAAATGGTCTATGCTCTAAAAATACTAAAAAAAAATCAACATATACATAACATAATAAACACATATTTAAATGAGAACTGAAACAGTGCTGATATCCTATGATTAAAGAATTAATTCTAAAATGTAGAGACACAAAAAAATATATATTTTTGTAATAAAAGTTTTAAAAACTCTGAAAAAAGTGCGCATAAAAAACACGTTTGAACACTTTTAAACTGGAACTGGAGCAGTACTGGGCCCCACAAATTTGTTTTTCAAAATTTCGAAACAAAAAAAAATTTCGCGTCGCGTAAAACTCTTAAAACTCTGAAAAAAAAAAGAAAAAACAAACATAGAAAACTATAAACGAACACAATTTAATAAAAATTAATGTGGGTTCCAAATAATTTGTTTTTTTTTATTTTTAAATTAAAAAAAAATGATGAAAAATGATTTCGGGAATATGTCACGGTACACCATAGTAAAACGCATATTTTCTGCATATATGCATATATATTTTTTATATTTTCATCTAAAAGCCATTGAGGCAACTATTTCATTAAAACGTGACATGTTTTCTGATTTTTCCCCCTTGAACAATGTTGTTCACGCAAATGATTGTTTTGTGTGCGACCGAATGTCATCGAGAAATATCTAAACTGAGAGAAAAAAAAAGAACCAGATGCTTCAGTAGTGATTACCAGAACTGTGCACTGCCGCATCTAATATTTACGGCCTGAAACACTTAGTAGTTTCGGTCGTTTGGAACCAATTACATCCAACGGTTCTTCCGAAATTGTTCCCAACATTGCAACATTGCAACATTGCAACACACTAAACAATAATCGTTTCGTTTTACCAAGGTTATAATTTTCGTATCTTGGTATTCGTTTAATTTAGTTTCTTCTATGAAAATTTTCCAAAAAGCAACGATGGTTTTGTTAATTTTTTTTTAATCTTCGCTTATTTTTCGTCGGCCAATTTCCGTCACTTTAGTGCCAATCACCGACATCAGGGAGGCGACTCCACCTGTTCCTACCTATCAGACTCAACAACTCGTGAGCCGGGCCAACTTCCTTCACTTCCCTTCCGAAGGAAGACGTGACCAGAGATTTTTCGCCTCAGAAAATCCCAACGACGCCAGCTGGGATTGAACCCAGGCCGATCGGATTGTGAGGCTGTTACGCTAACCATACAACCACTGGCGCCGTCAAGAATAAAATATTGCACTTGGAAAAAATGAATGCCATGTTTTCCAGGATTTTTAGAGCATTGTGTAGTACAAAAAATTATTTCATATTTTTGGAATTTAGAAATTTTTGAAAAAAAAATTATTTAAGACCCAGTACTAGCATAGTTTTTGCTCTTATATACGTATTATTTAAGTAGGCATGATTTTCTTTTCATGTTTTTGAGCATTGCGTGGTACGAAAGAAATTATACTTTTTAAAATACCGAAATTTAGGAAAAAAATATTTGTTTTATTTTGAGACCCAGTAACGCTCCTATTTTTTTCAAAGGTGTTCGTACGTGTTTTTCAATGTCTGTGATTTTTTTTCCGCGCGATGTTCAAATAATAAATATTTTCTTTTTTTTTGGAACTCCGAAATTTTGATATAATGCTTTGAATTTGAAACCCAACTGCTCAAGTTTTTGTTCCGATTTGTTTATGTGTGTTTTTATGTATGTTTTTTTTCCAGAAAAATTGGAGGACAAAGTTCGGTACAAAAAAGAATTGATTTTTTTGGTAATTGCACATTTAGAAGAAAAAAAATCATTTTGAGACCGGCACTGTGATTTTTGTTTCAATTTTTCAGAAATACTACAGTAAATACTACTACAGCATACTTTTTTTCTTTTTTCGCTTTTCGACATTTAGGATTTTTATTCATTTTGAGAATTTTTCTAGCATTGCACGAATGAATAAAATATTTTATTTTAGGTTGGGGAAAAAGTAATCCATTATTTTTGGTTGAAATTCAAAACAATTCGCAATATGCTTCGGATTGTCCGATTTGGGTAAAGTATGCACCGTTTTGCTGTAAAATTTAGGTAGCTCCATAATATCATAGAGGTCTTGGTCCTTATTGGTCCTTATTTCTTATCACTCTGGAATTTTCACAATGCGAGAAAAAGGGGATAATTGGTTGGTGCCAGGTCCTGACTATATGATGGATACATTAACCCTTTTCAGTCGTGTTAAATTTTTATATGAGTATCATATTTTTTCTAGAAAAAAATTATAAAACAAATTTTAACACCATTCACAATTTTAGCGGCTTGCCTTGCATTTCCGCATTTATAAAAATGTGTAAAATGTACCGAATTTTCTCTTTGTTGACTTCCATTTTAACACCCTGTAACTCCCAACTGAATGGAACGAACAAAAAAACAGCAAAAGGAATGGTTTTTAGTGTGAAATATCACCTTTGCAACGAGGCTAAACTTGAAATCGTATGATCGATTTTACGCGAGATATTGATCACTAAAGCCAGCTACCGAAAAAATAATGGGTAACTGTTTCCCCAACCTGATATTTTTTATATTTCGACATGTTGTTTTTTTTTTATTTTGAGCTTCAGGACTGCTCCAATTTTATCTAAATGTCTTCGTATGTGTTTTTTTATCAAAATTCTCAGAGCACAGCGCAATGCAAAAAAAAGGCATTCCGAAATTTTGACAGTTTTTAAAATTATTTTCGTGCGTACGGTTTTTATTTGTTATTTTTTTCAGGTTTTTCAGAGCATTGAGTGTAATATTTGGTTGGGAAAAAGTAATCGATTATTTTTGAGACCCTGTAACGCTCTTTTTTTTTAAACGTATTCGTACGCGTTTTTCTATGTTTGTGACTTTTATAGAACTTTATGAGCACCGCGCGGTACTTCATTTTCATTTCTAGCTGACCCGACGAACAAAACTAGCTGACCCGACGAACTTCGTCCCGCCCAAAATAGATTTTTTGATTTGAATACTTTCAAACATCCACGTTTCCTTACTAAGTGAACGTTAGTGAGTCCAATCACTGAACTCTTAATTGATTGATTACCCTTTGACCCTTTACAATTTCCTTTTGCTATAATTTGTCTAGTACTTCTACAAAAATTCCTCCTTATAATATAAAATTATTTTCAGACACAATTCTCTTTCAAGATTCTTCAGGCATTTGGAAATAACATGTTTCTCCGTTGCATGGAATACATGTTTGATACAGAGAATATTACAAAATAAAGACAGCTCAAATCGGACCATTCCTTCCTCGGGTTTTGCGCTTACCAACACATTTGGCCTTCCATTTTTATTTATAGATATAAGATGTGAAAATGCGTTATTTCACCTGAAAATCCATTTCTACCTACGAACAAAAATCAATTTCGATAGCGCAAATATCGAATGGACTAACAACGCTTATGATGATGTAATTTTAGAACATGTGGGAATTCATTTTTCCGAATTTTCCGACCTTCCTTTAGGATTTTCCGAAAATTTTCCGATTTTTCTCTCCACTATATTGATCTACAGGAAGATACGAATACAACAAGATACAGGAGGCTAAAATCGGACCATCCCTTCTTCGGGTTTTCCGCTTACCAACAGATTTTGCCTCACATTTTTTTTATATAGATTCAAAGTAAAAATTCAAAAAAGTAATTTAAAAAAAAAATCAATGAAATTAAAATTAAAAAAATTAAAACGATTGATTCTAGTTTTAATATTCTTAACTTGTTGCTGTGCTCCCGTGGCCGAGTGGTCAGCGTCGCACCTTACATGCCAGGGGTTCGGGTTGGATTTCCGTTCTGGCCGGGGGGAATTTTTCGTCAAAGAAATTTCCTCCTACTTGCACTGTGGTCACGCGTATTCTAGAGCTTGCCACTCAGAATGCATTCAAGGCGTGTTATTTGGCATAGAAATCTCCATTAACACTAGTACTACCGTTATTTACCTTGTTATATTGTTATATACCTATTTCTACCAAACCGGTCATTTTAACAGGTGTGATGTTTAGCTGTCAAAATATAAAAATTTGAAAATGATAAATGATAAATCCATCTATTTGTATAAAATATAGTATTTTTATTTGTATTTTTATTTAGACATAAAAGACAAAAAAGTTAGAGAAACAAAGTGCAAAGTGATTTTTGATATGCTGTAACTTCTTAAAAAATCAACGTATGAAGATGGGATGCATATCATTTTGAAGCTCAAGCTTTCTTGTTTTGGAATATGTTTTGAACATATTTTTATCTGGGTGTTTGTAGATGTAGTGAACAAAAATATCAGGAAGTATAAAAAAAATCGATTTCTTTCTGTTTTCTTTCAAACTTTTTATAGGTTAACACAATTTTTTGCTAACCAACTCAATAACAAATCCAATCAACCTTATTTAACAGCTTTCATTCGATTTATATAACATTCTTGTAGGACTTTTACATGCAAAGATATTTTTGTTTGAATGAAAAGTTACCCCTTAATCTTTGATGATAAATAATTCAATAAAAGAATAATTTGAATTTTTTGCATCAATTTTAAAAAAGTGTCAATATTACGTTTTTATACTATTTTATAAAATCTTCTGTAATTTTGCAAATATTGCAGTAAATGTTAGCAGGTAAATTTTTAACATAGTATATCCCTCCCTAAACTGATGTAAAAATTTTATATTGATACGTTCAGCCGTTTTTTCTAGCCGATCGATCAAAGTTTGGAGTAAATTAGAGCAACACTTCATCGCACACTGTACCAAAATTACAAAATGCTATGTGTACCCTTCAAATGAACGATTCGTAACTTCCGTTCTCATGCGTTTGTAGATATGACGATCGTAAGGAGTGATGATATTCACACATATACTTACGTATTTTCACATATACACACACACACTCTACCCCTCTAATTATTGCTTTGAAAATGCTGTTTATTTATATCCTTCCTGGAGTGCATTCAGCTTTTTGTGCAGGTAGTTCCATCAGGAGAAATTATCGCTATGTTGACGGTCATTCTCATCCAAAGATGACGACAGTATCAATATTCTTCTTAGTATTTTACGTAAATTGATTCTCTTCACTATTGCTTTCTGAGGAAACAAACATTTTTTTTCTTATTATTTGATCATCTATATTTCAGAAACTGGTCAAATTTCAGAATTTAATTTCATAAACATCTTAATCGACATCAGCAAAGTCTTCTCTTGAATCTGCTACGTCCTCTAAAACATTTTTGCATTTTTAGGTTAAGTTTTATAACTAGATAAAAATATATATTTAGAATATTTTTATTTTTTCCCTCAATATAATACAAATATACACAACTTACTTATACTGCAAACTACTATAACTGGTTTTTTTTTAAATCAACCCAATTGTCCACAATATTGTGAGTATTTCAACTGCAGTAATTTCAACATCACATATTTCTACCGTAAACAAAAACTGTCAATGAGAAAATAAAATTGCATCACAATATATTACAAAATTCTAAAAAATTCCCAAATTTTGGGGTTTAGAAGCAGTAATTGTTCCGGAAATGTTGATTGGCGTGCACCGTAGCGGCAGAGTGACGTTGTTTCCAAGCAATTTTGGAATTAGAAATATTAAAAGTCACGACCGGTAATTTTGACCGGTCGGTATAAATAGGTATACCACATATGTATATCAGAAAAATTGGAAGTGAGAGACCAAAATAATTTATAATATTGATCAATACATGAATTTAGAAAAAGTCATAAAATCATTAAAAAATATCAAAATAAATTTCAATACCAAATCTTGCGAACAAATCATATAACCGGTCATTTTGACCGGTTGGTAGTTCTAGTGTTAAGTAAAGGGTGTGTCACATCAAATTGCATCACGGAAAAAACGCTGTAGAAATTCGCCCAGTAGACCGATCCTTTTGAAAATTTTAGACAGTAAAATAAAAACTATTAAACAACTTTTGGCATTTTCCATTTTTCATACTTCGAGCCCAAGCCCGTATGCTCGTACCTTCCTCTTTACCCCGTCCATAAGGTTCTGTACAACGTCAGGTTGTAATTTTTTTTTTGAACAGAAATCCATTTTCTCTTGAAGTCCGCCTCCGAATGGACAACTTTTGGGTTCTTCCGGAGGGCCTGCTTCATAATCGCCCAATATTTCTCTATTGGGCGAAGCTTCGGCGCGTTGGGCGGGTTCATTTCCTTTGGCACGAAGGTGACCCCGTTGGCTTCGTACAACTCCAACACGTCCTTCGAATAGTGGCACGAAGCGAGATCCGGCCAGAAGATGGTCGGGCCCTCGTGCTGCTTCAATAGTGGTAGTAAGTGCTTCTGTAGGCACTCCTTGAGGTAAACCTGCCCGTTTACCGTGCCGGTCATCACGAAGGGGGCGCTCCGCTTTCCGCAAGGGCAGATCGCTTGCCACACCATGTACTTTTCGGCAAACTTGGATAGTTTCTGCTTGCGAATCTCCTCCGGAACGCTGAATTTGTCCTCTGCGGAGAAGAACAACAGGCCCGGCAGCTGACGAAAGTCCGCTTTGACGAAGGTTTCGTCGTCTATTACCAGGCAATGCGGCTTCGTCAACATTTCGGTGTACAGCTTCCGGGCTCGCGTCTTCCCCACCATGTTTTGCCTTTCGTCGCGGTTAGGAGCCTTCTGAACCATGTATGTACGAAGGCCCTCCCGCTGCTTGGTCCGCTGGACGAATGAACTTGACAAATTCAGCTTATTGGCGACATCCCGGACCGAACTTCTCGGATCACGTCTAAACTGCTTAACTACGCGCTTGTAATCTTTTTCACTGACAGAGCATCCATTTTTGCCGTTCTTCACCTTCCGGTCGATGGTTAGGTTCTCGAAGTATCGTTTTAGTACTCTGCTGACCGTGGATTCGACGATTCCCAGCATCTTACCGATGTCCCGATGTGACAACTCCGGATTCTCGAAATGAGTGCACAGGATTAATTCACGACGATCTTTTTCGTTCGACGACATTTTTCCAAATTTACGAAAAATTGACAGTGAAGCATGGCCAACGTGATCTATACACTCTTATCTGATTTTAAAGCGAAAGCTGAAGATATAATTCCTAAAAATTAAATTTCTACAGCGTTTTTTCCGTGATGCAATTTGATGTGACACACCCTTTACTAATTAAGAATGACGCAAGAAAAACTACGTTGAGACGGCGAAGCTCACGTTAGTACCATTTAAGAAGAAGAAGAAGTCACGTCAATTGAAGTAATTATTGACTAGAATAGTTCATCAGTCACTCTCGCTCTTAGCTTGTCAATTCATTTTCTAGTCAACTCACTTTCTGTCGATGGCGAATGTCGAAGTAGTTCTAGTCGAAGCGAAGCGAAGCGAAGGAGAGTCGATCTTCGATTTTCGATCGTCGAAAATTTCGGGCCCTGGTTGAACCATTATTACTTTCGCACGCAGCTTACTTGCGATTGTGCTAATAGGTCCTTCTCGTATGACCCGGAATACAGTTTGTTACCCCCCCCCCCCCCCATTCCGTTTCGATATCTATGCGGAAAAACGTCTGCCCATTATGATCTCTCCGATGTTCGGTTGTTGCGATGGCATCGTAAATCTTCTTCTCAAGGCAACAGGTGTTGGCTTCGAATGGATATTTAAATTAAATACAATTTTATTCCGCTCATTCATATGCTAACACGAAACAGATGGTTTCGAGATGGGGCTTTCTGAAGAACTGGATATCGCGCAAAAGTGATTGGATAGGTCACACGGCAGAGCGCTTCCTTGCTCCCTTTCTCTCTCTTTCTGTCTGGCTTTCCGGTTCAGCTGAACTCTATGGGCCGAAAGCGTGCGATCGTCATTAGCGCGATGCCCCGAGGAACCTGTTTTGCACCACCTGCATATTGAACCGCAATGGAGAACTGGAGTTGTGGAGTCCCATTCTTCAATGCCCCGCACCGAGGCGCGCAGATCAGGGCACAATTAAACCGCGCTCGCGCGCGGGAATGATCTTGTTACGAATTCCATCCGCCGTAGAAATTGTTGTTCTTACTAGTTTTTCCTCCCACTCCCTTCCTTCCCCCAGGGGGGGGGGGCATGGATGCGCACGCGCCTTGTTTTCTCTTTCGATAAGTGGCTCCGAGGGAGAAATTATTTAATTATCTCCATGATTGTTTGTAGTGACTAGAGGGACTAGAGCGACTTCCGCGCGGGCTGGTGGTGATGAAGAAGTTTCGGGGAAACAAGTGTCCGCCGCGAGCTCGCGGGAAAACCACTCACGATTTAATAATCTTTCCCGGTCGTATCGTGGAAGAGTCTGGACTCGGGAATATTTGTTTTGTTTACAATCATTTCAAGTGTAGTGTTGTAGCTCACTAGCAGCGCTCGTGGCACTTGTTCCATTCACTTTCAGAAAAGGGGATTTAGTCTGGATATCACCTTGTCCGACCCGCGGAATTGATGTGGTAGGCAAGAGGAGAGGTTCGACTGGTTGTTTTACGCTCAGTTTTATTGCCTTTTCGCCCCGCAGCAGCAGCAATGTTACAAGAATGTTGCGGGCTAGATTTAACGAGGCATTTTACAGCCCCCGACCAGTGAACATCTTTCTTTCGCAGACATGTCGACGCAGCCGCAGCAGACCTTCAAGGCCTACCGAGCACGTGTCCGGCCGTATGCTGGAACATGTTCCGATCATTATTTATCGCCCCACCGTCCGTCCGTCCATGTCTCACGTGCCTAGCGGCAACCGGCAGGAGTTTCCAAGGCCAGCTCATTACGCTATGACACCTCTAATTAACGATCGCGTACGATCGTGCCGTAATAACGCGCCCGCCCCGAGCCCAGAGCCGTATTATGTGCTTTGTGTGTCCACCGGCGCTAACATTGATCAACATCAATTATGCAAACACACATTCCTTTGGCAATCGGAGCAACAGTGCACCAGTGCCACCCAGGGCTGCCGCCAAAAGCCCCACCCTTCGATTGCGCGCCGCCAATTTTCGCTGCTGTCCTCGACAAATGGGCGGCTGTCGCGCGCGATCGCGATTCATTTTTGCGCTCGTTTCAATACTGATTTGATTAGGGACACAATAAGTGGCTGAGTTGTTTCGAAATCGCGATACTGTGAAAAGCGAGGGGGTTTGCGGATGGTGTTCTATGTGGGAACATTTTTCCAAACACACCTTTTCCATCTTCCAAGCATCGAAGTACTTCTAGAGATCGATTCGGCTTCATTACATCTGGAAGTTATCAAGCTTTTAAGGTTGAACGATTGTATTGTAAGAATGATAATGATAGTGATGTAGATAAGGCACTCAAATAATAAGATAGATATGATCATTACATCTCTCTTTAATCTGTGGCATCGATCAGACTAAAATAAAATTGTGATTAGTGATTTCATAGCGACGGCCATTTTGAGTTTTGATTTGTGTGATAGTGCACTGTATTCTATAAGTCAATCCCATTCATTTGATACCCATACCGACAGGGTTGCGAAAATAAAATGATCCGCCCTTTTGCGAAAATCTTGAAATCTTGAATTTTTTTCCTTCATAGTATTGAATAAAAATATTAAGATTTTTTTCAATTGAAAACTTAAAAAAATCCGGAAAACTCAAAGTCTAGATGAAATCAAAAACAAATATATCATAGAAAATTAGAAAATAACAAAAAAAAAACAAAATGAAACCTGAAAATTCAAAAGATAAAAAAATCGATAAATTCAGAAAGATTAAAAAAAGGAAAAAGCTGCAAATTTGGAGAATTATAAAAGGGCAAAAAATTAAACACAGTCAGAAATTCAAAATATAAGGAAATCAATTTTTTTTTATAAATTGAAAATTCATGGATCTAGAAAAACATGTAAATCCAAAATTTAGAAAACTTATAATTCAGAAAATTGGAAATCGCGTATTGAAAAAATAAAGTAAAGTAAAAGAAAAGTCACAATAAAGTTAAACACAGTCATAAAATTAAAATTTTGAGAATTTAAAATTCAGAAAATGCAGCAACAGAAATCAGAAAATAAAAAATTCAAAAATTCAAAAATAAAAACCAAATTTGCAAATTTAAAATGCAAAAAAATTAAACAAAATCAAAAACTCTAGAAGTTCAGAACATACAACATTTAGAAAATACAGGATATTGAAAATTTAATAAAAAATAAATTCAGGAAATTGAAAATTAAAAAGAAAAAAAGTCAGAACGAAAAAATATTTTCTTTATTTTTATTAAATTACATTCTTTTCTTTAAATGAGTACCATTAACACCTTGAGTACAGGAAGGTAAAAAAAATTGGGGATTCAAAAATCAGAAAATCAGGATTTCAAAAATTTTGGAAAAGCTATGAAAAAATATAAATTAAAAATTTAAAAAATATCGCATATTGAGAAATATCGCTAAATTCAGAACATTTGAAAAAAGGGAAATACAGAAAATTTAAATAGATAAAATTTCAAATTCAGATTGGATTGTCAGGCATTATTAGAAAATTCAGAAACTAAAAATAATTTGTGGAAAAATTAAACAAAATCGGAGGTCAGGAAATTCAAAATTCGGAAAATCCAGAACATTGAAAATAAAAAAAAAACAAAGAAATTCTGTGAATCGGAACTCATAATTCCGAAAATTGAGAATTTAGAAACATAGAAAACTAAAAAATCCATAAGCTTTGAAAAATTTCAAAAAAAAAATTATAGAAGATTTCGAAAACAAAATAAAATTCAGAAAGTTTTGAAAAAAATGAAATTTAGAAAAATTTAGACAATTTAAAAACTCAAAAATTGAAAGCCAAAAACATTGAAAATAGAGCAAATTTGGAAAGGTCAAAACATTTAAAAGTGTCAGAAAATACAAAATCCAAAAAATTCAAAATTCGGAAGATTCTAAATTCGGAAAATTAAAAAAGATATGATTTTTTTAGGAAATTTAAAAATGGAAAAAGTATAAAACCAAAATTTTAAAAACTGATATTCAATTAACAAAAACAAATCGAAAAATTTAGGAAAATAAAAAAAATTAGAAAATGCAGACGATTTGAACAATTAAGAAAGGCAGGAATTAAATCACAATCAGAAAATTCTAAATTTTAGGATTTCCAAATTCAGAAAATTCAAAGTAATTGAAATTTAAAAAAATTAAACCTTAGAACATTAGGAAAATTTCAAAATTCGGAAAAATTGGAACATTGAAAAATATGCACATTAAAAATTCGCAAAAATCAGAAAACTGAAATTAAAAATATTATATTTCAAAAACTCCGGAAAAATTTAAAATCACTTATTGCAAACAATCTGAAAATAGTCAGATAAATCAAAATGCTGGAAACTAGGGATTCAAAAATCAGAAAAAATTGAAAACTTTGAAGAATTTTCGTTTGTTGCAAATTCAGAAATAAGAAATTGTCAATTCATAAAATTGAAAAACAGGAAAACTAAAATTCGCATATTGAAAAAAAATCAGACGGTGAATCGAAGAAAAGCAGAAGATCAAACCTAGTCAAATATCAAAATTCTTGAAATTTCAAAATCAAAAATTCAAGAATTAGAAGATCAGAAAAATTCAGAAATGAAAATAAATTGTATATCCAAAAAAATTAAATTCATCAACTAGAAGTCTGAAAATTTGTAATTCCGAAAGTTAGAAGTTCAGAAAATTGAAAACATTTTTAAAATTGAAAGGAAAAAAATCAATAAAAATAATTTAAGAAAAGTCAGACAAATCAGAAAATTTATCTAATTTATCAAATTCTAAAAATTTAAAAATTTAAAAAAGCTTTTGCTTTTTTTATTTGTTGAGTTTTTCGAAATTTGAAAATTATAAAAATAGAAATTTAAAAATTTCATAAATTCAAAAATAAAAAAAAAGAATTTGATGAGAGTGAGTGTGTGAGAAAAATAATGAGGATGAGAATGAAAGTGAGAGATATAGTGAGAGTGAGAGTGATAGTGAGAGTGATAGTGAGAGTGAGAGTGAGAGTGAGAGTGATAGTGAGAGTGAGAGTGAGAGTGAGAGTGAAAGTGAAAGTGAGAGTGAGAGTGAGAGTGAGAGTGAGAGTGAGAGTGAGAGTGAGAGTGAGTGTGAGAGTGAGAGTGAGAGTGAGAGTGAGAGTGAGAGTGAGTGTGAGAGTGAGAGTGAGAGTGAGAGTGAGAGTGAGAGTGAGAGTGAGAGTGAGAGTGAGAGTGAGAGTGAGAGTGAGAGTGAGAGTGAGAGTGAGAGTGAGTGTGAGAGTGAGAGTGAGAGTGAGAGTGAGAGTGAGAGTGAGAGTGAGTGTGAGAGTGAGAGTGAGAGTGAGAGTGAGAGTGAGAGTGAGAGTGAGAGTGAGAGTGAGAGTGAGAGTGAGAGTGAGAGTGAGAGTGAGAGTGAGAGTGAGAGTGAGAGTGAGTGTGAGAGTGAGAGTGAGAGTGAGAGTGAGAGTGAGAGTGAGAGTGAGTGTGAGAGTGAGAGTGAGAGTGAGAGTGAGAGTGAGAGTGAGAGTGAGAGTGAGAGTGAGAGTGAGAGTGAGAGTGAGAGTGAGAGTGAGAGTGAGAGTGAGAGTGAGAGTGAGAGTGAGAGTGAGAGTGAGAGTGAGAGTGAGAGTGAGAGTGAGAGTGAGAGTGAGAGTGAGAGTGAGAGTGAGAGTGAGAGTGAGAGTGAGAGTGAGAGTGAGAGTGAGAGTGAGAGTGAGAGTGAGAGTGAGAGTGAGAGTGAGAGTTTTTTTTTTTTTTTTTTTTTTATAGAGGTGAGGAACGCTCTTCCAGCCTTATCTGGGAAGGGATAACCCAGACGTCGAGTGGGGATCGCACCCACAAAAACCAAGCCCTCTACTCGTAGCCTCATTCCCCCCGGGACCACATCTAGGCGACTACTTCAGGGGGCGGCTGTGCTCATGCACTTCACGAGTTTTCAACGCTAACTAGCGTTGATCCTTCCCTTTTTCTCTATACATCTCATTTACGTTTCCGTTGTACTCCGCCACGCACATCCGCAGCACAGGCTTCCTTTTACCCGTCGAGACGTGTACCGATTAGGAATTGCCCTCCAACTTGACGCGCAACCCGTCACAGTCACCCTCGCGGGGTTTCTCACCTGTCGAGACGTGAACCGATTAGGAAGCGCCCTCCATCTTGACGCGCGCCCCGTCACAGCCACCCTCGCAGGA
The DNA here is from genome assembly GCF_029784135.1 of Toxorhynchites rutilus septentrionalis. NCBI lineage: Eukaryota > Metazoa > Arthropoda > Insecta > Diptera > Culicidae > Toxorhynchites > Toxorhynchites rutilus. The sequence goes on from NC_073744.1 coordinate 196,373,668, forward strand.
TTTCTCTTCCCAACGGAGCGCCGATTAGGCAGTGCCCTCCAACATAACGCGCACTCCGTCACAACGATTATCGTGGGGTACTACACTTTGCAACAGCCCTCGCATTTGTTCCTCTTCTATGGTCAGGGGTTATTACTACGCTGGTCGGCCCTCCACTTCCGCTGTAGCTCGGACATGATGTGTATGATTACACTGTTCACAGCGTTCCAGGTGCCCTCGTCGCGACACATTTTCTCTACTATGTTCCCGGCATGAAGGGCAGGCAGCCCCTCGCGTCTTGCGGTGAACCTGGGACACACAAATACCACGTGTTCTGGTGTTTCCTCCACATCTTCACACTCCGGACAGAGTGGCGACGTTGCGTGCCCGAACCGGTGCAAATATTGCCTGAAGCAGCCATGTCCAGACAGGAACTGTGTCAGATGAAAATTCACCTCCCCGTGCTTCCTGTTCAGCCAGGTCGATAGTACCGGTATGAGCCCATACGTCCACCTGCCTTTCTCCGCCGTGTCCCATTCCTGCTGCCACTTCAAGAGTGATTCTACTCTCGCTGTTTTCCGGATACCCCTGATTTCCTTTCGTCTGTAGCACTCTCTGTCTTCCGCCAGAGTGATGCCAATAGGGATCATGCCGGCGATAACGCAGACTGCCTCCAACGAGATCGTCCTATACGCGCTCGCAACTCTCATCGCCATGAGCCGAAACGTACGGTCCAGTTTTCTACGATTCCGGTGGGTTTCGAGAGCCGCCGACCAGGCTGGTGCTCCGTACCGCAGTATGGACGAGGATACAGCAGCCAGGAGACGCCTTTTGCTACTGCAAGGTCCTGCGTTATTCGGCATTATTCTCGCTATCGCGCTAATGGACTTCTCTGCTTTCTCGCAGACGTAGTCGACGTGGTTGTTGAAATTCAGCCGGTCGTCGATCATAACTCCCAAGTATTTCAACCTACGCTTAGAAGTTATCACGTGTTCCCCGACTGTGATTTCCGCTCGCTGCACGGCTTTGCAGTTACTCACCAACAATACTTCCGTTTTATTATGAGCAATCTGCAGTTTCGCTGCTTGCATCCAGTTCTCTACTGAGACGATGGACTCGATTGCAAGCATCTTCACCTCTTCGAGTGTCTCGCCTGCCACTGTGAGAGCGATATCATCCGCGAAGCCCACGATCTCCACGCCTTTGGGAAGCTTCAGATTCAGTACTCCGTTATACATTACGTTCCAGAGCGTTGGGCCCAGGATAGAGCCTTGTGGTACTCCGGCCGTTATATTCAACGTTGTCTGCCCCGTGCTCGTCTCGTAGACTAGGACGCGGTTCTGGAAGTAGCTTCCTAGAATTCTGCACAGGTACCCAGGAACCTTCATACGGTGTAGGGACTCGGCAATGGCTTCCCAGCTAGCGCTGTTGAAAGCATTCCTCACGTCGATCGTTACTATAGCACAATGTCGGTCGCCCCTCCGCTTTTGCTGTGACGCCTTCTCTGCCTTTTCAACCATGTCCGGATAGCATCAACGGTGGACCTACCTTTCCGGAATCCAAACTGCATCTTTGACAGACCATGGTCACTCTCCGTACATTTCGTCAGTCTGTTGAGGATAATCCTTTCCAAGAGTTTCCCAAGAGTATCCAGCAGGCATATAGGCCTATAGGATGTTGGTACCCCCGGGGGCTTTCCTGGTTTTGGCAGCAACACTAACTTTTGGATCTTCCATTTCTTAGGAAAGTGACCATCATCCAAGCATTTCTGTAGCACTATCCTGAAAATGTCCGGGAACGCCTGAATCGCCGTTTTCAAGGCCGCGTTGGGGATTCCGTCGGGGCCGGGCGCTTTGTTTACCTGCAGTCTCTTCGCCACTGCTACCAGTTCTTCACTGGAAACTTGAGAACGTTCGGTAGCTATTTCGGCGTACGGTGTCGGTGGCCATATCGTAGGATCATGCATCGGAAATAAACCCTCCACAATGACCTTCAGCTTCTCGGGACACGATTCGACGGGCGTCACAGGTCCTCTGATCTTCGCCATCACGACTCGATACGCGTTGCCCCATGGGTTGGCATCTGCATCTCGGCACAGCTTCTTGAAACAGTTCTCTTTGCTCAGTGTAATTCCCCGTTTCAAGGCGGCTCTAGCTGCTCGGTACACCGTATTTCGTTCCTCTCTATCAGCGCTATTTCGTGCTCTCTGAACGCGTCTTCTGGCTTGAAGACAGCTAGCGCGAAGGTTGCGAAGAGAATCGTTCCACCAGTAAGCTGGGCGTCTTCCATTTTTTGGTACAACTTTCCTCGGCATGGTAGTGTCGCATGCTCTCACCAGTAGATCTGTCAACTTTTCTGCGTTCCAATCTGAAGCTCCGCCAGCTAGACGAAGTGCTTCGACGAAAAGGTCATTGTCGAAAGCATTCGTCTTCCACTTCCGCTCACCGCTTGTTGTCCTCCGAACTAGCACGTGGTTTCGTTGACCGATTCTGTACCGGATCGCCTGGTGATCACTGTGCGTATACGACTCGCACACTTTCCACTCCGTACTCGCCAACAGCGACGGACTGCAAAAAGTAAGGTCGATGATGGATTCGCGCCCATCTTTCCGGAAAGTGCTAGTGGTACCTTCGTTTAGTAACGTTACTTCCAGCTTTGCTAGAGCTTCCAGTAGACTGTACCCTCTGATGTTGGTGCATCTACTTCCCCACTCCACCGCCCACGCGTTGAAGTCGCCTCCAATGACGATCGGTGTTCTACCGATTAGTTCCTCGGTCATTGCGTCTAGCATCTGGTGGAATTGCTCAGTTGTCCATCTCGGGGGTGCGTAGCAACTACACATGAAGATTCCATTAATTTTGGCGATTACGAAACCTTCATGTGAACCTCCAACCACTTCCTGGATAGGATATCTGCCCATCACCTGTATTGCAGCAATCCCTAAGCTATCCGTCGCCCAGCTGCCATTATCACGGGGTACTCGGTACGGCTCCGCTATGATTGCAACGTCGCATTTTGTCTCTGTTGTCGACTGCCACAACAGTTGCTGAGCTGTGTTGCAATGGTTCAGATTGATCTGAATTATCTCCGTTACTGCGATTCTGCTAACGCCTTCTTATACGAGGGACACTTGAAGCTTCCTGTCGCATGGTCGCTGCCGTTCTCTGGTTTGCAGAGCAAGCATTTCGGTTGCTTCGTGCAGTCTCTCGCAACATGCCCTTTCTCACCGCATCTCCTGCACAGTTCAGACCTGTCGGGGCCTGTGCAGCTCCTTGCCTGATGTCCAAAGCCCATGCACTGGAAGCATCTCTCCATCCGCTTGGCCACCCGGGGCACCATCTTCAGCGAGCAAACCGACCAGCCAACTTTTATTTTGGTCGTTTCTACCATCTTATTGGCTGCGACTGTTGAGAGCCGTATCGACGCCGTCTGCGTGCCACCATACGCCTTCCTCATACGGATCGTCATTGGTGTATTGTCCAGCTTACACTGTTCTATTAACTCGCGCCTTAACTCCTCGTCTGTCGTGATTTCGTCGAGATTTCTGCATTCGACCACTGATTCCTGGGATAGAGCCCTCACCTTCGCCTCCTCACCGAGCGACTTCGCAACCAGTTCCTTGAAGGCTGAACTTTTGACCGCCGGATCCCTCTTGAGCTCGAAGAGCATCTCTCCTTTCTGGGTGCGCCTGGTTTTCACCACATTCTCTCCCAGTTCTTTCAACTCCGGATCGTCTCTCACTTTCCGCAGGAGTGATGCGTAAGTCACTCCTTCCTTCACCTCGACGATCAGAGCATCTCCCTTACTTCGCTCGCGTCTGGGCCTGGTTTTTTTTGTCTCCTGCACACCTTTCTTCTTTTCTTCTTTCTTCTTCCGTTTCTCCGTCTGTTTTTCGACAGTTCGCCATCCACTGCCTTCACCTTCCTTTTTGTTTTCCAGGTTGTCATTTTTAACCTTCTTCAGGTCTTCTTCATCCCCTGGGGTATCCCTCTTCCTTTTGTCCGATCGTGGGTTTCGTGGCGTCTTAGGCGTCTCCTGTATCTCGACGGACATCTTCTCCCTTGCTTCAGCGAGTGCTTTTTCAACAACCTCTGCTCGCGTGATCATCTCCTTCTGTTCGCGGTCAGCAGCCGTAACGGCGGATTTGATGCTTGTGACTAAATGTTTGATCTTAGTATGGACATTGTTTTTGTCCTTAATGAACTCGTAGAGCTCGTTCACTTTTTTCTTGACCTCCATCAAGCTTGACCTCCCGACCTGCAGCCCTTCTAAAGAAGTGGTGGTGTTGGCTTTATGCACTTGTATCAGGCTAGTCTCTCCTTGTTGTGGATGCTGTTGGTGTCCTATAGGATTCGCTATGGTTGTCTGGTTGCGAATTGGTGATCTCTGGAGCTTACCGCTCCTTGCGAACACGCTCGCCTCTCCCGTTGGTGTGTCTTCATTACCGTCGTTTCGTCTGTTGAATTGTTCGATGATATTCATGTCTGTTGGGTCCCAACTTCGGGCCGCTATCTCCGCTCGTTGTACATAGTCGCTATCAGTGATCCCATGGTTGTCTATGCAAGCAGTGAGGCCATGCAGGGGTTGACACGGTCCTTCATAGGGACCGTGTTCAGAGCCAGATCAGCGCAAGTCAGGAATGTGACATCTGACGCCTAGTACCTAGTGCCTGAGCCTAGACGAGCATTGAACGTACCCGAAGACTTGCCAAGTTATTACCGGGACGGGGGCAATCGCACTATTAGCCTACACGCCGTTTCAGGAAGGTGTCACCCTTCCTTACTCAGGGAACAGGATAGCATGACTGTCAGCCTTTAGCGTCGTGTTGAAATCGTTTCCGTATCGTGTCCGTTTTCTATGTCGTAGCCAGTATGTCGTAATCAGGATCTTACTGGCGTCAATCCTGATGTGCTTGGCACTCCTTTCGTGGCTCCTGTACACGGTATTTCCCCCGTGCAATCTCCAATAGGCTTTACCGCGCCCTTACTCGCGTTGTCACCCGATTAGTCGCCTCATACGACAGGGACAGGGACCAAGACCCGAAGTGCTATTCTAGGCCGGCAACTCCACGGCTAGAGTGAGAGTGAGAGTGAGAGTGAGAGTGAGAGTGAGAGTGAGAGTGAGAGTGAGAGTGAGAGTGAGAGTGAGAGTGAGAGTGAGAGTGAGAGTGAGAGTGAGAGTGAGAGTGAGAGTGAGAGTGAGAGTGAGAGTACTCTCACCCTCACTCTCACTATCACTTTCAATCTAACTCTCACTCGCAATTTCACTCTCACTTTCATTCTCATTCTCACTCTGACTTTAACTCACTCAGTCACACTCACTCTCACCAAATTCTGAAGTCATACCTGAAGTCAGTTCGAAACGCAATTTAAATGTGCCTGAACAGTTCTTGGTGGTTCGAAAATTGAGTAAACTTACTTTGTTTAAAACTTCACATGGCGTAAATAAGCATTAATAATGCGCTAATTTAATTTCAATAAAAACATCGACACAAATTTAAAAAATTATGCTATTTCATTTCATTTGGGTTCTGTTTAATTTGGTAACAGAAGTTGTTTCTCTGGCAACAGTTAATTAACTATCAAAAAAAATCTCATGAATCATGTATGTAACCTTATTTTCTTTATTTTAAGCTTTGAGATATACCAATCTAATTACTGTTCATATTAACAAAGGATGGAAAGAACGGATATGATCTAATTGCGCCTGACTTTTCAGCTAACAATATCATATATTATAGTCTATTTATGGTCTACGGAAGCTCCCAAAACTGTCGCCGAGGAAAAAAGAAGCGCTCCAACCGAAAAAAGCATAAATTGGAGCACCATAAAAAAATGTGCAAGAAGCACCCTAATGAAGACCTTAATCCGTTTCGAGCGAAAGCCTTTTCGATTGCCGTGTTCGATAATTACAGTGCCTCCCGCTAAGTGCGCAACGAAACCTTTTTCTTCCCCTAACCCGAACTTCTTACCGGGAGCAAAAAAGAAATAGAAACGGCTCTGCACTGATGATCACCGCCAAGTGAATGATAATAGGAAAGGGCAGTTCACAGTGCTAAACAGTTACCGCACAGGTGAATATGGGATTCGGAAGGTGTGTTAATTTGTTCTGGAACATTTCCTTGACTACCTCATTAGCGCGAAATGTCCAGGAAGAAAAAAGATACGGCGCACGATGGGTCTTCGGGAAGGTCAATTAAGCGTTGCGCGCTGGTTACGCAACGCTACACGCATTTTTCGGTTAATTCCCAGATCTATAGAGTATATGGTCAGGCGCCGATCGTAACACAAGGAAAGCAAGAAACTCTGCGAAAGAAAGAACGTTCAACGAAACCGTAATTGAGATCCGGGCGATAATTTCATCGCGCGGTCAGCAAGAAGTGATAGCGAAAACGAAATGATCGCGCTGAATGGTCATGCGTATCCCGAAGTAGCCGTTCACAATAACAAAAAACGATTCATTCAACTGCCCATTTACATATGATAAGCCGCTGCTGCTGCTGTCACAATTTTTCATGAATGAATATTTCGCCAACTTCGCCTGATCTAGCATATTAAACGCACTTGTGCTCGTTCGTTGATCAACTGGACGCGAGGAACGTTGCGTAATGACGTCCACTGCTGCGATAGGGTAAAGCGATCGTTTCCTGGTTTTTGGCTGCTGATTAATATTTCATAATGCGTCGAATATGATATCCATAAGCGGTGATCGAGTAGCTCTGACTTCAATGTGAGGCAGAAGAGTTGGACTCTCGTACCCTAATTAAAATTCAAGCCTAATTGGACGCATCATAATACAAGCACCGATCGGGTGGCGGACCAACGAACAAACTTACATAAGATGATCTTTGGATGACTGATTCGGAGGAAAAAAAAAACTGATAAAACGAGTCTGTTAAGCGTGCACGAGCTGCTAGTCGGAAATGCGCAGATTTGTATTACTAAATATGGTGAAAATGTTGAATTTTGAATTTTTGATAAGTTGATCATGTATCTGTTTTAATTTATTTATGATAATTGATTTGGTCTATTTTAAGCTACAAAAATATTTCAAAATGAGAAAGACTTTTGCACACAATGATGATTTGCATGATCAAGTGGTAGATCGAATGGGACTGATCACCTTGAAAATGTCGGTATAAAATCTTTGGATGACCTTAAGATCATCATGAAGCTTCTTTCCACCAGCAATTGAAACAATAAAGACTGATAAAAATATAGTCCATGGAATGTTGAATACTAATAACTCAATTCGAACGGAATAAAGTTTGGGTAGACCTGCTGAGAATCTTGGAGGCCAATGTCACATCCATTAATTTCAATGATCACTTAGGCAGATTTGCCGAGAAATTCATGGTTTTGCTGCTGAATTGTTATTTACTTATACATTTGGAATAAGTCAAAAAAATTCAGATAAAATCCGGAACCTTGGAGAAATTGATTTTTTTTTTGTAAATTTAGAGAATTTCAGAGAAAAATCAGAACATTTTCGAAAAAAAATCAGAAAAAATAAAAAAAATAAAAAAACAATTTTTTTTTTATATTTTTTTCTGGATTTTTCTTATCTTTATCTGAATTATTCAAGTTTTGTCATTATTTAAGATTCATTCAGCTTTTTTTGAACTTTCTTAGCATTTTTTGAATTCAGCGATTTTTTTTGAAATTTTCCTGTTTTTATTATTTTATTGAGTTCGTTGAGTTGTTCTCAATATTTTCTGATTTTTCCAGCATGTTTTCTGAATTTTCATAATCTTCCTAATTTTTTCTGATTTTTTCTTAATTTTTCTGAACTTGGAAAAATTTCCTATTCACCAAATTTTCTGAATTTTGTTTTTTGAATCGTTAAATTTTTTAAAATTATTTTTGATTTATTCTGAATTTATGTGATTTTTTTTAAATACAGGGTGGGCCATTTAAAGTGGAAGGATTTGTTTTTGCAATAGCAAAGTAAAGAAGTGGAATTTAAAAAAAATTTTTTTGAAATTCATTTATTTTGGTCCAAGGAGATTTGTTCTAACTACTTTTTGATTATGATATCTCGTAAATGACCGCCTCTGGCCTTGACCGCAAAATGTGCCCTTTTTTCGGCATTTTCCATCACTTTGTCCAATGTTTCGGCCGATATGGCAGCAATTTCTTGTCGGATATTGTCTTTCAGCGCAGCCAGGGTCCTTGGTTTACCAGTGTATACCTTGGATTTTAAATATCGCCATAAAAAAAAGTCAGGAGGCGTCAAATCAGGTGATCTCGGTGGCCAGTCATAATCGCCGTTTTTCGATATTAATCTTCCGGGGAACATTTCGCGCAATAATTTGGTCGTGGCAGCCGCTGTATGGCATGTAGCGCCGTCCTGTTGGAACCAGTAATTGTCCAATTCATTTTCACGAACAAATGGCAATAAAAAGATGCCTAACTCTTGCGAACGATGGCGACCTGATGTCGATGGAGTCTCTGCAACACTGGCTCGAACGGCATCAATATTCTCGTCGAAACGTCTTGGTCGTTGTCTGGACAGATGACTGGCATTACCAACACTACCAGACGATATAAATTTGGCATATAATCGACGTATAGTGTTGTCTCCAGGCGATGTTTTAACTTTATTTTTATTTTTCCACGCACGTTTAGTTAACACAATTGAGAAGTTATTTTGAATGTCCAGCTGAACAATTTCAGCGCGTTGTTTAGGTGTGTATTGTTCCATGGTTAAAATTGTACTGAAATGACGCTTCCAACGCGGTATGACATTTGTTAATCTGACATCTCTGTCAAAAGTTATGGGGTTGCCAGATGCTTCCATTTTAAATGGCCCACCCTGTATATGCCACTTTAAATTTTTGAATTTTGTTTTCAATTCAAAAAATAAAAAAAATGGAAAATGTAGAAAGTTCAAAAAATTTTGATTTCAGAATATTCTTGAAATTCTTAAATTTTTTGGAATTGAAAAAAAATATCAAAATTTTAAAAAGCATATATTTTGAAAAATTTGCAAAAAAACAGATAAATTAAGAGGAAATCAAAAATGCCTTTTTTTAAATTTTAGTTTTTCTTATTTTTTATATTTTCATTTTTGTTTTATCAGATTTTTTCCTGAATACTATAAATTTTTCTAAATTTTTGGGAATCTCCTAAATTTTCCGATTTTTTTATTTTTCTTAATTTTCTAATTTTTGTTTTGGAAAAATCCACTTTCTACTTTCCGATTTTTCAGTTTTTTTTTCTCATTTTTCTGACCTTTTCTTTGTCAGAGCTTGCGAGATTTCTAATTTATTAATTTATTTAGGATTTTTTTACTTTTACAATTTTACCGAAATTTTCTGGTTCTTGTGCCATCCTGTATTTAACATTTTTTATATTCCTAAATTCTTTGATTTTGTTTTTTTCTGAATTTTTAGTTTTATGTTTTGGAAAAATTCACTTTCTACTTTCTGAATTTTCAGATCTTTCTATTTACTGATCTTTTTTTTCAGAGCTTTCCAAATTACTAATTTATTAATGTATTTTCCTAAATTTTCTAATTTTGCTAATCTTAGCTGTTTTTCTGGATTTTCAGATTTTGTCGGAATTCATACGAATTTGTCCGAAATTTTATGATTTTACATTTCTATTTTTTTCTGAAATTCTTATTTTTGTCTATATTTATATTTGCCGATTTTTCTATTTTTCTGTATATTTTCAGAGCTTTCTAAATTTCTAATTCCCAATTTGCTTGCTTGATTTTTTTCATTTTCCGAATTTTGCAGATTTTTTCTGAATTTTTTGAATTTTTTTTTGGAAAATTTTCTGGATTTAAATTTTTTACATTTTTGTATTGGAGAAATTCACTTTTTATTCTCAGAGTTTTCAGAGCTTTTAAAATTCTCATTTCTTAATTTATTTTCCTGCATTTTAAATGTTCATATTTTTTCAGATTTTTTTTTCTGGATTTCTTTGAAAATTTTATGATTTTTCTCCCAAATATTAAGTTTTTTCCTGGATTCATTTTTACATTTTTCAAATCATCCGTATTTTTTTTTAAATTTTCACGATTTTTCAAATTTTCCATATCATAAATTTTCCAAATTTTCTCTTCTTCCAATTTTCCAAACTTTCAAATTATCATATTTACAATTTTCTCAAATTTCTATTTCCCGATTATTTTTATTTTTCAAGAATTGAACATTTTTCAAATTTTTTGTGTTTTAGAGTTGCAATTTTAGAATGTTTTGGTTTTTTTGGAATTTGTTTTCAGAATTTAAAGTTTTCTAGATTTTTAATTATTTCCCCTTCGTGTTTCCCATTATCTTTTTATAGGCTTTTCTCAGTAATTCCTCAGTGTTTTATCTATGTTTTTTCCAGTGTTTTCTCGATGTATGCTCTGTGTTCTCCTTTGTCTTATCTGTTTTTTTTTTCTCTATGTCTTATTTGTGCTCTTTATTAATGTTTTCTTTGTGATTTCTCTGCTTCCTTTGTGTTTTTATTTTAATTTTCCCTTTATTTTGTTTATATTTATATATTTTCATTTTCTGTGTTTTCTCTGTGTTTCAAATCATTAATTCCCTTCTCGAAATTTTCCTAAACCAACAATTTTCAAATTTTCAAATTATCATAATTACAATTTTCTCAAATTTCAATTTGGCGACTTTTTAAATTTTTTAAGTATTGAACATTTTTCAAATTGCAATTTTACAATTTTTTGTTTTTTGGAATTTGTTTTCAGAATTTGAATTTTCCATTTATTCTCCATATATACTCCATTTATTTCTCGGGATATTTTTCTGTGTTTTATCTGTGTTTTCTCAGGTTTTTTTTCAGTAAATTCTCTGTGTTTTTTAGTGTTTTCTTAATATTTTCTCTGTGTTCTTTTGTTACTTTTTGTGTCTCCTTCGTGTTCTCTCTATGCCTTCTAAGTTTTTACGTGTTTTCTATCTGTGATTTCCATTTCTGAATTCTCTGTTTCCTTTGCGATTTTTTTGCATTTTCTCCTTTTATGTTTTTTTTAAAATATTTTTTATTTACTGTGTTCTTTCTGTGTTTCATTCATTAATTTCTTTCTTTAAGCCTACTCCATGTTTTTTCAGTGTTATCTCTGTGTTGTCTTAGAATTTTTTTTCAAATGTATTTTCCGTGCTTATTTCCTTAGCCTTTGTTTTTCCAGTATGATGCTTCAGTAATTTTTCGGTGTTCTCTTCTGTTTTTTAAGTTTTTATTTTATGTTTTTTGTTACTTTTTATGTTTTCTCTATGCCTTATTTGTGTTTTTTCTATGGGTGTTCCTATGTGATTTCTCTGTTTCCTATTGTTTTTTTTAATTTTCCATCTGTTTTGTTTTTTAGTGTTTTTAATGTTTCTTCTGTGTTCGTCTATATTTAATATAGGAACCATTTTCGTTTTCTTTGAGTTTTTTTCTGTTTTCTCGGTGTTCCTTATTTGTTTTTCTGTGTTTTCTCTGTGTTTCATTAGTGTTTGCTTTTTCTACGTGCCTTCTCCATTATTTCTTTGTTTACCTTTGAATTTTTTTTTAGAGTGTATTTTTCGTGCATATTTCTTTAGTCTTGTTTTCCAGTATCATTTCTCAGTGAATCTCAGTGTGTTCTGTGTGTGTTCTCCGCGTTTTCTCTATTCTTTCTACATTTTCTATTTTTCCGGTTTTTTGCGTGTTTTCTCTGCGTTCTCTGTTTATGTTTAAATTAAAATGATTCAAACACAATTTTATTTTCATGTGTGTAGAAGTCGTATAAATTATTTTGGTTTTTTGTAACTATTTTTCGACCACGAAGGTGAGGTAACCCCGAGTAACGGCTAAACAGAAAGGAGGCTTACAGGTGGAACCAAGAATACGAGTAGAGATTAATAATAAAGGGACAGGAAGGGTCCAAGATTCGAGGTAGCGTTTTACAGAATTAACACCGGAGTAGGAAAATAAATAGTCAGGAACTAAAACAACTTTATAATTTTATATTATAAACACATATTATTCAGTTCAACAGAACTCATAAAGCAATTTCGCTTCCTTCTCCGGCGAAACCTTTAATTAATAACAAAGGCATTTGAAGAATTATGAATTGGTTGACCAAGAGGTGGCTCGTTTACCCTAGGAAAAGGGATGACCTCGCCACAGCTGGCGACAATGCGGAAACCCATTGCGTGTGGTGTCTCCCATCTTCGAAACGTTCGCGCGCTCGGTGATGAATAGTTTCATTCTGTGTCGAGCAGTTTCAAGGTTATAAAACGGACCGAATCTCGTTCGTTATACATGCGTTATCAGGCACCGGATGAGATATGTGCGTGTGTGTTACTTTTCTGTTTTCTAGGAACCGGTATCGACTGGAAAATTTTCACTCACTCGGAAGACGCTGTGAGCCTTTGACATTTTGGAAATTACCATTGATATTTTTTTCGGTTCGCTGGCACTTACGTCACAGCTTGAAGCGGCATTCGATCCGATTATCGGAATTCGAACCAAACAAAGCAAGCCATTGATTAGCGCAAGCGTTTGGCCCATTGCTTGTGCGCAATTATCATTATCCGGCGCCTACTGCGATTGCAAGGAACTCCTCGATGAGGCGTAAGAGTTTGGGATGGCCTTGAGACGATACACCACCTGTGCGCTTCCGTTTCTGGAGTGCACCAACAGCTGGCCGTAATAAGTTCTGGCTGTTTGATTGAACCCATTAAGAGCCCCACATGGATAATTATCGCCCTCCACTTAGCGCATTCAATTGCTCTGCTTGTGGCGGTCCTCGAAGGCTCTGACAGAGGAAAATCCTAATCTGCTAAAACAGAGACAAATACAGAAATAAAAATGAAAACAAATTTTTCATCGCAAAGAACGTGACGGAGAGTGTATCCTATGGATTTCTCGATGGCTGACTTTCGTGCATTGTCCTTCGAAACCACACAGCTGCTGTTTCCACAGGATTATCCTGACCGGGATGGATTGCGTCCCTTGGTTCTCGAATGATGTGGCCTGTGTTTTTTATGTCCCGGAGGAAGGGTTGAGTCTATTTTTTTCTCGGGATAAGCTCGACGCAAACATATGTTTCGGAAGCAATTTTCGTAATGGCGAACTACGGAAAGCTTCTCAGAGTTAATGCTCTCGAGGGAGAGAACACAAATGCTAATTTCGTAATGGGAGAAATCAGCGCAAAGAAAAAAAAACACTTAGCAATTCATTCATCATATAATTCTTCTTCTCCTGACAAAAAAATATCAAATAACAAACGATCGGAGAATGACTTTCTAAACTCGATTTTTTTTTGTCTTCTTTCGGTCGATTGATGACGTGTCATGGCAACGACAAACGTCACAAACAGCCCAAATGTCACGGATGACAGCTCCTTCAATGGCAGGGTGTCGTATTGTAATGAAAAAAAAAAGATTTTTTTCTTCGTTTCCTTGTGAAAACTCAGCTGTCATTCTGTACCCGTCTGACTCCCCCAGTGGCCGTCGGATTTAACATCAATCGCCGTTGGCCGCCGGCAACTCTCCCCCGGCACTGGTGGCGCTCGCATCCGTTTGACGCCGTTTCGACGAGTGCACCCCCTACCGGCAGTCTCGTCGTGTAAAGTCGTGTTCTTGTAAAATAATTACATAGCGGGGAGAAATTATATCTCTACCTTATAAAATAGTGCTGTGTCATGGAATGCCAGCCGTCGTCTCTTCGTCTTCGTTGTCATCCGGTTTTAGGCGAATCTGCAAGGAAAAAAAAAATAAAACACAGAATCAGACGCTGCGCGAAAATAAAATGCTACAAATTGTACACAAAATGTCAACACAGTGAAAGTGGTTTGCGTCTCACGATCGGATGCGGAGACGCGGGGGAAATTGCGTTACAGCTGCAGAGTGCGCCATTATCTTCGGCGGTGTGGACTTTGTCTTTTTGGGGAGGAGGCGAATGTGATCAAGTTCCGTGTGTCAACTACTCGTGTGAGAGCAGCAAAAACGGTAGACTAAAAATACGCTTCGTTCTGTTGATGAAAACGACGCCGCCACCACATCTCGCTGAAGTTCTCTCCTCCGGCCCAAAATCAATTGAAAATAGTTTCACTCCCAAATGTGGACGAAGAAGATTTTGAATTTTTTTTTATATAAATCGTTTATTTTTACAGGCTCAGTTACATTAGTTTAAAGGAGCCGAATTCTTAAATATATGTTTTAAAACTATACATAAATAATTTTCCTAACACTATGGTTAGTAAGGTGGAAAACCGATTACTCGCGGTTTACTCGAGTTTAGAGGGTGACATCTTTCAGGAAAGGGATGGGATATAAGGGAATTGTTACAATGTTGATGATCACACTCGATTCTTAAATCTATTCGTATATCTATTGTATATTTACATTTCAACTTATTTTACTGTTTATACCAAGGGGGCCAATTGCTCGCAATGGATGAAAAGGAGGGTATAAGGACATAGGTACAATCACACACGAAGATCTATAGCTTTAAGGAAAACATATATATGGGACATGTAATCAAGGTCTAACCGAGCCAACACATCTCTCACCGGCACATTGGGCTGTCTTCCTCGGGCCCGAAGGGAGTTTTCTAAATTCGATCTGGCGACCAGATACACCTCGCACGACCAAACAATGTGCTCGATGTCGTGATAACCTTGGCCACAAACGCAGAGATTGCTGCTGGCAAGATTGAAACGAAAAAGTAGTGCATCTAACGTACAGTGATTGGACATGAGTCGGGAGAAGGTGCGAATAAAGTCCCGACTCAAGTCCAGACTTTTGAACCACGGTTTGAGGCTAACCTTAGGGATAATCGAGTGAAACCACCGGCCCAATTCATCTTCGTTCCATTTGCGTTACCAATTAGCGATGGTATTTTTACGGACTAAAGAAAAAAATTCATTGAAGGCGATTTGACGCTGGTAAATGTCGCCTTCAATCCTAACCTACCTTTGCTAATGAGTCAGCCCTCTCATCACCCAGAATTGAGCAATGTGAAGGGACCCAGACAAAGGTAATGACATAACAGCGCCTGGATAAAGCACTCAAAATTTCTCGTATTCTCTCAAGGAAGTACGGCGAGTGCTTTTCCGGCCTCACTGAACGGATAGCTTCGACAGAGCTAAGACTATCCGTTACAATGTAATAGTGTTCAACAGGTCGTGAGGCGACGCTGTCCAGCGCCCAGTGTATTGCTGCCAATTCAGCAATAAACACTGAGCAAAGATTCTGAAGACTGTGTGAGGTGCTAAAAAATTCGTTGAACACTCCAAATCCTGTGGACTCGTTTATAGTGGACCCATCAGTAAAGTACATATTATCACAACTGATACCCCCATACTTTTCATCGAAGATCGTTGGAGCGATCCTCGATCGTTGGTAATCTGAATATCCATGGATATCTTGCTTCATGGACAGATCAAAATGCACAGAGGAATTGATGTAGTCAGGGAAACAAACACGGTTGGGAATATACGAAGAAGGATCAACCTGCATGGAGATGAATTCATGATATGGACTCATGAACCCAGATTGAAAATTTAGCTCGATCAGCTGTTCAAAATTTCCGATCACCAATGGGTTCATAACCTTACACCGGATGAAGAACCGAAGAGATAATAATTTGAAGCGATCTTTTAGTGGGAGTACGCCTGCCAAAACCTCGAGGCTCATGGTATGCGTTGAGGGCATACATCCCAACGCAATACGGAGACAAAGATACTGAATTCGCTCGAGTTTAATGAGGTGTGTTTTTGCAGCTGATTGAAAACAGAAACTGCCATACTCCATTACTGAGAGAATAGTTGTTCGATACAACATAATAAGATCTTCGGGATGGGCTCCCCACCAGGTGCCGGTAATTTTACGGAGAAAGTTTATTCTTTGTTGACATTTTTTACTCAGATACCTAATATGGGCCCCCCAAGTACATTTGGAGTCGAACCAGACCCCAAGATACTTGAATGACATAGCATGAGTGATCGGTTTACCCAAAAGTTGAAGCTTTGGTTTTGCTGGTCTATGCTTCCTAGAAAAAACCACCATCTCTGTTTTCTCCGTGGAGAATTCGATCCCTAGCCCAATGGCCCAGGTTGAAAAATTGTTCAAAGTATCTTGTAAGGGCCCTTGCAGGTCGGATTCGTTTGATCCTACGACAGACACCACTCCATCATCTGCAAGTTGTCTTAGGCTGCAATTTTGTGTAAGGCAATTGTCAATGTCGCTTACGTAGAAGTTGTACATAAGGGGGCTTAAACATGAGCCCTGGTGGAGGCCCATGTAAGAGACCCGACTTACTGCCGAATCTCCGTGAGAAAAGTTCAAATGTTTCTCACAAAGCAAGTTATATAACATATTATTCAATAGAGGCGGCAGACCCCGAGAGTGTAATTTGTCCGACAAAACCTCTATTGAAACAGAATGGAAGGCCCCCTTTATGTCCAAGAATACTGAAGCCATTTGTTTTTTTTTTCGGCGTAAGCCATTTGAATTTCTGAAGAAAGCAACGCAAGACAATCATTCGTCCCCTTGCCCCTGCGGAACCCATATTGTGTATCTGAGAGTAGGCCATTCGTTTCAACCCATCGATCAAGGCGAAACAAGATCATTTTACAAGAAAGGAGAGCAAGAGAGAATTCTACCATCGAAAACTCGGAATCAAGATCGCACCTATCTTGTGGTATATCTCGAACAATTCTTTGCACGGGAGCGAAATCGGGACAAACCTTTCGCGCAAAATTAAAAATCCATCGATGTGAATGTTCCTCGCTTTCATTCGATGAAGAGCGATTTCTCATGTTTCGAGCCACTTTCCATAATTTTTTCATTGACGTTTCTCGTGACAAACCTTCCACGAAATTTCGCCAATAAGCACGTTTTTTACCTTTGATCAAGTTTTTAAATTGATTTTCAAGGTCTAAATACGTTTGAAAATTGTCAATGGTTCCTCGTTTCCGAAAAGCTTTAAATACATTCGATTTTTCTACATAAAGCTTTGAACATTGGCTGTCCCACCATAGATTGGGAGGCCTTCGGTGAATGGTGGAACCTGGGATGGGTTTCGTTTGAGCGCGAACCGCGCTGTCATAGATCAAACGAGAAATGAAGTTATACTCCTCCCATGGAGGTAAACCATCTCTGGAATTGATGGCTAGAGTAATCGCGTCCGCATATTTTTTCCAGTCAATGTGTCTTGTGAGGTCATATGCCATGTTTATAGATTCAGAAGAATTCGACCCAATGGTGATGGAAATTTTGATTGGCAAGTGATCACTATCGTTGGGGTCCTGGATTACATTCCACTTGCAATCTAACGATAGTGAATTCGAGCAAAGCGAGAGGTCAAGAGCACTTGGGTTAGCAGGAGGTTTAGGCACACGTGTTGTTTCCCCAGTGTTCAAAACGGTCATATTGAAGCTGTTACAAAGGTCATATATCAACGATGAACGATTGTCGTCGTACTGTTCCCCCCAGGCAGTTCCGTGAGAGTTGAAGTCTCCCAAGATCAATCGTGGCTCAGGAAGGAGTGAGCACATGTCAATAAGTTGCTTGCGGCTAACTGTAGCTCTCAGAGGCAAATACAAGCTGACAATACAGAGGTCTTTGCCTCTGATGTTTGCATGACAAGCAACAGCTTCGATCCCTCCAATAGGTGGAAGGTCAATTCGAAAAAATGAGTGGCACTTATTGATCCCCAATAGCACCCCTCCGTATCTGTCATCACGGTCCAAGCGTATAATATTAAAATCGTGGAAAGAGAGATCATCTCGCGAAGAAAGCCAAGTTTCGGACAGAGCAAAAACAACACAATTGAACTTATGAAATAAAAATTTGAATGTATCCAATTTAGGGATAAGACTACGACAATTCCACTGTAAAACAGTGATATCTCCGACCTCTCTATTTGAATTAGACATCAAGAGAGATGATCATTGCAAGGAAAGATTTTGAATTGTCATCCCGATTTGGTTCCGAGCGCGCGCACGCGAGATACAATAACAGAGAGGAAGAGAGAGAGAGAGAGAGAGAGACAGTGGGGGACAACAGAAATAGAAGCAAAATAAAAACAAAGTCCGCTTCTTCGGTGAGCTGCTATGCTGATCCTGATCTCGACGAGTGATATGTCACTGCGCCGTATGCTGGGTTAATTATCGCTCTCCCGAATGATTGTAATATTTCGGATAACCTTTTGCTGCGATGTATTTTATACTTTAAAGCAGCTGCCATTTTCATGCTGAGATGCTGACGCAACATCTAGCGTTATTGTTACGGATTATTACACGAAGAAGTGGATCTTCGTTCAATTGTTTATGTGATTAAAATTTGAATTTTGAGCATTACGGTTCATTAGGGTGGCAATGGATGTATGTATCGGATGTATTGAATTTCAAAAACCGTTTATTGGCCCAAAAATCTGTGCAAAGTTTCAGCTCGATCGGACATGATTTAGGGGTGCCTCAAAGCGCTCAAAGTTTTGATTTTTTTGATCCTCGAAAATCTTCCATGTATTTTTTTTTGTACTAAATTTATTTTCAAATGGCTCAGCAACATTAAGTAACAATGAGCCGAGTTAATAAATAGGGAAAAGCCTATTTGAGTAGAACAATGCCAATGCTCTTTCTCAAAAAGGCATAAAAACCCTATTATCTGTTCGTAAAATGTTACAATATGGATAATGACAAAATTCACAATAACATAATATTATAGGCTTCTTGTTTAAGCTTCTTGTTACAGAGATGTCCATCTCCTAGGAACTAGCTATCTCCTTGGGACTGAGGAAGGGATGAAAATCTGCTCACTTTTCGAATTCTGAAGAAGAAAGTTGCAATAGAGAAAAAGAAACGCTAATAATAAAAATCAAAACAATAAAGGAAAACTAAACATATATATTCATATTTGAAAGTGTATGGATTTGAGAAAACCATAAATTAAAGAAATAGCATCAATATTACGAGTAGCCAGAAAGTCGCGAATCGGAAAATTAAGTGGCATTCCCTTATTGCGAAAATTTTCTATGAAAGATAACCTGTCATTTTGAAACTCAGAACAAAACCACACAATATGATCAATATCCTGATATCCTATACCACACACGCATAGGTTACTATCACTGATGTTAATTCGAAAAAGATGTGCATTCGAAGAATAATGGTTAGACATGAGTCTGCACACTACCCGTATAAAATCACGAGAAAAATTAAACCCTTTAAACCATGGTTTGAGAGAAACCCTAGGAATGATAGAATATAGCCATCGGCCTTTATCACTACTATTCCAACTTGACTGCCAAGATACAAGTGCCCGTTCACGAGGAAAATGAAGATATTCATCGAAAGTAAGAGGCCTATAGAATAAGTCTCCTTCCATAGCGCCCTTCTTAGCAAGAAAGTCTGCTTTCTCATTTCCTGGTATCGAACAATGAGACGGAATCCATACAAAAGTGATATTAAATAAACTAGCTATCAGAGCACTTAAAAGTTGAAGGATTTCAGATAAGATACGACGCATATCTAGTTCTCACTGAACAAAGTGCCTCTAAAGAGCTGAGACTATCAGAAAAAATGAAAAAGTGATCTGGGGTCAAGGTTTGAATATGGAGTAAGGCCATGTATATTGCAGCCAATTCTGCAACAAACACCGAACAAGGTAAACTAAGCCTACGGAAAGTGAAGAAGTTGATATTGAATATACCAAAGCCTGTGGATCCATTAAGACTAGATCCATCAGTAAAAAAAGTTTTGGTTGGGTCAATATGTTCATACCTTGACAGGAATATCGCAGGTATAACTAAATGGCGGAGATCATCTGAAATATTATGCACATAATCCTTCATTGACAGGTCAATAGTAATAGAGGAATTGAACAAAATTGAAGGAATGATCTGGGAACCAGATAAAGCAGATGGACTTTCCAAAGTCATAAATTAATGATATAGAGACATTCGCCTAGATCGGAAGCCTGAGTTCAACATTTTTTCTAAGTTTGCTATCACCTTCGGATTAAGTGTTTCACACCGTATTAAAAAACGGAATGATAACTCAAAAAACGTACGGAAAGAGGAAGTATGCCAGCTAGAATTTCTAGGCTCATTGTATGTGTTGACTGCATACAACCTAGAGCAATACTCAAACAGCGATATTGAATCCTTTCCAGATGCAAAATATGGGAACAGTCAGCGGACCTGAAGCAAAAACTACCATACTCCATAATAGATAAAATGGTTGTTTTATACAACCTAATCAAATCCTCAGGATGAGCTCCCCACCAAGTTCCTGTTTTGGATCGAAGAAAATTTATTCTTTTCTGACATTTTTGTTTCAAGTAGCCTATGTGTTTACCCCATGTTCCTTTGGAGTCAAACACAACACCTAAATACTTGAATGACATCGAGTGACGAATAGGTCTATCCAAAAGTTTAAGCTGTATTTGTGCAGGATGATGTTTTCTTGAGAATACAACCATCTCTGTCTTCTCAGTAGAAAATTCAATACCCAATCTACAGGCCCAATCAACCAGATTGTCAAGAGAATCTTGCAAAGGATTATGAAGATCGGTGTTGTCTTTGCCTATTACCGATACAACACAATCATCTGCAAACTGTCTCAAAGTACAATTTCCCGATAAACAAACATCAATATCATTTACATAGAAGTTGTAAAGAATTGGACTAAGACATGAGCCTTGAGGAAGACCCATGTAGCTAATGCGTAAAACTGACGAAGAACCTTGGGAAAAACTCATATGTTTTTCACGCATAAGGTTAAACAGAAAACTATTTAATTTCTGGGAAAACCCATTTAGACGAAGTTTTTGAAAAAGAACTTCAATGGAAACAGAATCAAACGCACCTTTGATATCTAGGAACACTGATGCCATTTGTTGCTTACTACACAAGGCAAAGTCAACCTCTGATGAAAGAAGCGCCAAGACAATCATTGGTTCCTTTGCCTCTACGAAACCCGAACTGCGAAGGCGAGAGAAGATTATTAGATTCAACCCAGCTGTCTAAACGATGGAGAATCGTTTTTTCTAGTAATTTGCGAATGTAAGATAGCATTGCAATTGGTCTATAAGAATTATAATCAGACGCAGGTTTACCAGGTTTCAGAATAGCTATAACTTTAATTTGTCGCCACTCATGCGGAACAATATTCTGCTCAAGGAAAGCATTGAACAGTTTCAACAAACGTCTCTTCGCATTATCAGGTAGATTTTTCAACAAATTAAATTTGATCCTATCTGACCCTGGAGCCGTGTTGTTGCAAGAAAGAAGGGCAAGAGAAAATTCAGTCATACTGAACGGAGGCTCAACATCATCAGATGTCTCTAAGAAGGGAGAAGGTGCGGGGGCAGAGTCTGGACATATCTTCTTGGCAAAGTCAAAAATCCACCTTTCTGAATATTCAACTTCTTCATTTGAATGAGATGAATTTCTCATTTGTCTGGCAACTCTCCAAAGAGTGCTCAAGGAAGTCTCTCGTGAAAGCCCATTTACAAAATGACGCCAATAGCCTCTCTTTTTAGCTTTAATGAAGCTTTTGAATTTACGCTCCAGATAAATGTAGTTATCATAACGTTCACGGGTGCCCAATTTTCGCCTATCCTTGAACGCATTCGATTTATCTTTATAGAGATTTGTACATTCTTGGTCCCACCATAGATTAGGAGGACGTCTACGAAACGAATTACCAGGAGAGCGCTTCGTCTGAGCATCAATAGCACTGTCAAGAATTAAACCAGTTAGAAAATTATATTCTTCCAGCGGGGGTAACTCATGAACTAATGCCACCGATTCTGAAATAATTGAAGAGAATCTCTTCCAATCAATGTTTCTAGATAAATCATGCTGAATATTTGTTGTTTCAGACGATTTTGAATTATTTGAAATGGAAATAGTGATTGGCAAATGATCACTTGTGGACCTTGGATGACATTCCAATTACAATCTAAAGAAAAAGAGGAAGAACACAGGGACAAATCTAAGCAACTAGTGCGGCCTGAAGATGGAGCAATTCTTGTTACATCACCTGTATTCAAAATTGCCATGTTGAAGTCCTCACAAAGATCATAAATCAAATTGGCCCTTCGATCATCAAAAGACTCACCCCATCCAATACCATGAGAGTTGAAATCTCCCAAAATAAGATTAGGTTGCGGTAAAAGATCAACTATATCCACAAGATTTCTATAATTAAGCATAGTTCTTGGAGGAATATAAATAGAAGCAATGCATAAATCTTTACCCTTGATACGTACCTGACACGCAAGAATTTCAATTCCTGTGACTAAAGGCAGGGGAATCCTGTAAAATGGGTAGCAATTTCTAATACCTATGAGAACTCCTCCATAGGAATCATCGCGGTCTAAACGGATAATATTGTTATGATTATGGATGTTTAACACATTGTCCGAACGAAGCCATGTCTCAGAAAGAGCAAATGCATCACAATTCAAAAAATGGAGCGTTTGCTTGAAAGAATCAAGTTTAGGAAGAATACTTCTACAATTCCACTGCAAAATAGAGGATTTTCCTGAATCATCCAATAAATTAGACATCGAAATTAATGAACGAGAGGAGGGGCCACTTTGAAGTCATTTGTTTAGCTATCTGGCTGATAGAAGGAAGCCAAGCAAAAATGATACCTTTCATTGAATCTGATATTCCGAAAAAATCAAGAATCCATTGAACAATTGATGAAAAGGAAATACCTCCTGAAAAAGATGAGGGATCAGGAACCGATTGAGAAGTAAATTGAGAATGGCTTGACAATTCAGGGAAATGAACGTCATAATTTGAAGATCTCCAACCAGGAGGGTTATTCTTGGGTGGAGCAGAATAATTAGAAGATTCTGGATTATCAGAGATCAATCCTCTTTTTTTATATGGCTTAGATGAAGAAGCAATTTTTCTCTTCCTGACTCTTCCTGTGATTACTGGATCAAATTGAGAATCCGAATCATCATCCTCTGATAAAACAGAGAAAGGATTTTCTGAAGCCTCGGGTACCTGAGGTGAAGCTGCCTTGAGCATATCAGCGAAGGATCGATTAGAACGATCCTTAAGTGATTGCTTGAGTTTCATCGAACGTAATTTGTATTTCGGACAATCCTTAATTGTATGAGGAACATCTCCACAAAAAATACATTTATCAACATCTTTGTCACAAGTGACTTCGTCATGGTCGTCTCCACATTTTGAGCATTTCGTTTTATTACAACAGAAGGTTTTAGTGTGACCTAACTGATTGCAATTTAAGCAAGTCATTATTTTAGGGATATATAACCGAACTGGAAGACGAAGTCAATAAGCACATAATTTGTAATAATAAATAAGCCAGAAGGATAATACTTTTTTTCTGTACCCTCAGATTTCAAAGAGTTCAGAGATCTCACCTCCAAAACTTTAGCATGTGGAATATTTGCATTGTGGAAGATACCCTTAGCTTTTACAAAATCTTGAAGTTGAAGAGATTTTTCCGTAACTACACCATCGATTTCAACAATGTGAGCCGGAATATAAACTCTATATTCATTAGTGAACAAAGAGTTTTTCACTATCGCGTTAGCGTCTTTGTAATTTGAGAGCACAACACGAAGTTTATCTTTATTGACTTTCGTCATTTCTAAGACCCCTGAGTAGTTAGACGTCAGGTCTTTGCAAATTTGAGATACTCTTAGAGGTTTCCCTTTCGGACGAAAGAATTACACCCAACGGTTTTTCGATGATGCCGGGGCATTCTGGTATTGTCTAATACGTGGAAGTTGAGCAGAATCAGGCAGAGATTGTGTCGAAGAGCGAAGAACAGAGTCACTATTTGGTACAGACGAAGAGTTTGACTGCGATTGTTTTTGTTTTTTTCCTGAAGAAACCGTAAAACCATCTGGAGGAAGGTCTAAGACCCTCATTTCAGCATCGGAGGGTTCATTACCCTCCATTTTCAAAAAAAAAAAAGATCCGAAAGAGTCGTAAAAATGAGAGAGAAGATTCTTTAGAACACGTAAATATTGAATGATAAAAAAAATAATAATAATAAAATGAAATATGTGTATGTATATGTATATGTATACGTATGCGTGAAAGAAAAATAAAACGAAAACTTATCTTAAATGTATCTAGATGAATGATAGAGAACTTCTAAAATCCTTGAAGCGGGTCCAATGGCAACTTCACACTCCAAAAAAAAAACACTTGAAAAATAATTCCGACTTCAAGAAAAATCCTTTCTCCTCAGTATATCGTCCCGGCTTCTTTCGAAATACCGTCAAAAATAGTCTTTAATATTACTGAAAATCACAGAGAAAAAAAAGGAACGGAAAATACGTTTTCGTATTCGTGATGATTTGAAATATACGTCACCTTATTCCCAAGGCTTGCTGCTATATGAATCTTCCAAGTAGTAAAGGAAATTTAGAAAATCAAAATTTTTTTCGATGCCAAATGACTTAAAAATGCATGAAACGTCGAGATCTTGTGTCATCCCGAAAAAAAATTTTTGGCCGAAAATCGACCTTAGGCTGAGAGGCAATGAAGGTATGGGAAAAAAATAATTATCGAATTCAAAGAACCGACCATGTACATTTTGTTCATTGGTCCAAAAAAAAAATGACCTGTGCAAAATTCCAGCTCGATCGGACATGATTTAGGGGTGCCTCAAAGCACTCAAATTTTGATTCTTTTGGCCACTCAGGCTAAGTCCCAAAAGGTCAGATCTCATCATTTTATGCGTTTTTATGTCATTTGGCATTAAAAAAAATCGATTTTCCGAATTTCCTTCACTCCCCCCTTGGAAGATTTTCGATGATCAAAAAATCAAAACTTTGAGCGCTTTGAGGCACCCCTAAATCATGTCCGATCGAGCTGGAACTTTGCACAGATGATTTTTTTGGGCCCATAAACAATATGTACATGGTCGGTTTTCGAAATTTGACATGACCATATCGTAACCAAGCAATTTTACAATGAAATGATCTGTCCAGTTACCCAGTCCAGCTGTCCAGTCCAATATTATTTTAATTTTACTACTGATCTGATTGTTTCATCGTCTACTTGAAGATTCAAATGCAGAAATTTAGGTAGTTATAGACGAATTACATGCCAACTCGCCTTAGGAGTTGGCAGAACCATCTCAGATAGTAGTGAAACGTTGGGGGTGTAAAGACATGGGTCATTTAAGTAACTTTGCATACTTCAAATATTCTAAAAACATTTAGACTACTTTTTGGAAAACGTCAAATTTTTTTTCTTAATTTTTTACAGAAATTTATGACTGGAAAACTACGATACCTACAAAATTATTGTCCAAGGATTTCGATGCCAAATGACTCCCCCCTTGGAATATTCTCTCGAGGATGAAAAAATCAAAGCTTTGAGTGCTTTGAGGCACCCCTAAGCTTTGATTTGAGTGCTTTGAGGCATCCTCATGTGCGATTGAGCTGAAACTTTGCACGGATATTTTTTTTGGACCAATAAATAAAATGTACATGGTCGGTCCTTTAAAATCGATAATTATTTTTTCCCATACCTTCATTGCCTCTCAGGCTAAGTCCAAAAAGGTCGATTTTCGGCCAAAAATTTGTTTTCGAGATGACACCAAATTTCGACATTTCATGCATTTTTAAGACATTTTGCACTTGAAAAAAAAATCGATCGTCCTACCCCCCGAATTTCCTCCCCCCTTGTAAGATTATTCAAATTTTCACAAAAAAAATACCAAAAAAAATTTTGAAAAAAATTTCGCTGACAAAAAAGTTATTTTAAAAATTAAAATTCATTTTTCTCAAAAACGTATTTCTTTAAATTCCCAAAAATATATATATGAATAGCCCTTACAATTTCCAACAAGTCGTCCATACATCGGAAGATGGGCACTTTTACAGGGAAAAAGTTTTTCGAACAACAACTTTTTCATGTTTTCTTTGAAAAAAATCTTATCCTAATTTTGTTTAAAGTCAAGATAGCGATATAGTGTATTCGACAAAATTTTAGATCTTGTTAAAATATAAACTTTTGTCGAAGACATCAACTTTCCATCTTTTATAGTTTTTGGAATATATGTCATTCTTGTATACAGACTCCTGAAAAAAATAATGTTTTGCTCGTAACATTTTTGTGTGTAAATTCTCACGTTTGACATGTTCTTGACATGTTACTAAATAGAAAAAAGTTAGCAGAGCATTTAAAATGCGATAATTTATACAAAAAAAAAAAATGTTACAAATTGAACATTAATAGCACTTTTTCAAAGAAAAACATGAAAAATTTGTTGTTCGATAAACTTTTTCCATGTAAATGTGCCCATAGTTCGATGTATGGAAAACTTGTTAGAAATTTTAATGGCTATTTATATCTATTTCTCTCAGAATTTCGAAAGCATATGTTTTCGAGAAAAATGAATTTCAATTTTCAAATTTTTTTTTTTTCAATGAAGGCGGAGGCGATCTGGCGTAGTGGTAACATCCATGCCTCTCACGCTAAAGGTCACGAGTTCAATTCTCACTCCCGACATTCTTCCAAAAATGGAAGTAGAAGTGACGAACCAGCCAAATGAGTTGAAAGTCACTATAATACAGATAAAAAAAAAAAAAAAAAATTTTTTCAATGAAATTTTTTCCAAAACATTTTTCGATAATTTTTAATGAAAACCAAAATAATTTCCTACATTCCATTCTTTGACTAAAATTTTGTAGGTCTGATATTTTTTTTGTAGGTTTTTCTTAATTTAAATTTAATTTAATTTTTTTTCCTTATTTAAAAACTATTACATCTACAAAAATATGGTCAGAGAATGAAATGTAGGAAATTACTTGGGTTTTCATTGAAAATTATCAAAAAAAATTTTGGAAAAAAATTCATTGAAAAAAAAATATTTTGAAAATTAAAATTCATTTTTCTCGAAAACATATGCTTTCAAAATAGTTATAAATAGCCCTTAAAATTTCCAACAAGTTTTCCATACATCGGACGATGGGCACATTTACACAGAAAAAGTTTTTCGAGCAACAACTTTTTCATATTTTTCTTTGAAAAAACACTATTAATGTTTAATTCGTAACATTTTTATGTATGAATGATCGCAATTTACATGCACTGCTAACTTTTCTCTATTTTGAAACATGTCAAGAACGTGTCAAACGTGAGAATTTACACACAAAAATGTTACGAGCAAAACATTTTTTTTCAGGAGTCTTCATACAAAAATGACTTATATTCCAAAAACTGTAACAAATAGAAAGTTGACGTCTTCGACAAAAGTTCACATTCTAATAAGTTCTAAAACTTTGTCGAATACACTATATCGCTATCTTGACTTTAAATAAAATTAGGATTAGTTGTATTTTTTTCAAAGAAAATATAAATAGTTTTTGTTAAAAAAACTTTTTCCCTGTAAAAGTGCCCATCTTCCGATGTATGGACGACTTGTTGGAAATTTTAAGGGTTATTCGTATATATGTTTTTGAGATTTAAAAAAAAAACGTTTTTGAGAAAACTTTTAATTTTAATTTTTAAAATAACTTTTGTTCCAAAAAAATTTTAGTATTTTTTTCGTAAAAATTTAAACAATTTCCTACATTTCATCCTTTGACATGAATTTTGTAGGTATCATAGATTTTAAATTATAAATTTTTGTAAAAATTTAAGAAAAAAAATTGACTTTTTCCAAAAAGTTGTCTAATACTTTTTCGAGTATTTCAAGTATGCAAAGTTGCTTAAATGACCCATGTCTTTATACCCAGTCGGCCAGTCGAGTTGGCATGAAATTCTATAACATTAAAAAACACAATTGCTTCTGTGTACAGTATGTATTCCATTCCCGATGTATTGCGTTTACGAATCTGACATGTTTGTTCTCTTGAACGATAAATGTAAAGTGAAAAAAGTAATTTATTTTTGTCGTAAAGTAGACAAATTAAATAAGGAAAATCAATACAAATGTCGTTGTTGCAAATGTTGTTGTTTTTCATCGAACCACAAAATTTCGGATGACATTTGCATAACCCATCGAAGTCGAACGGATGACAGAATTAGATAGTGCAATCGATTCGGGTAATATTGACTCGATTGACGCATGAATTTGTAAAGTTGCGAACATGTCTAACTTTGTTCAAAATTATTCATTT
The DNA here is from genome assembly GCF_029784135.1 of Toxorhynchites rutilus septentrionalis. Taxonomy (NCBI): domain Eukaryota; kingdom Metazoa; phylum Arthropoda; class Insecta; order Diptera; family Culicidae; genus Toxorhynchites; species Toxorhynchites rutilus. Next base: position 196,401,704 of record NC_073744.1, read on the forward strand.
TCGTTCCCCTACACACTTATTTGAAAAACTGACTGCCTTTCGTATCGATCGTGGTAGGAACTATGTGATACCTAACGAAATCAGGAATATTAATAGTGTGAGTGGATTTCATAGGGAATGCGTTAAATGGTTTAACCGGAGGAATCAACAAAATTAATTGGTTAAATTTAGAATTATAGATAAGTAAAAGTAGATAGAAGAGCTCAATGAATTAAAACTAAATGTAGTACATGAAAAGGAGAATTCCTTACGCCACAATGATTTGTGTATCAATAAATAAATAAAAAATAAAATATAAGGTAATCCTCGGTTTTGCCATCCACCCGAGTCTATCCAGCAAGTTGTGGAACCGAATACATGTAACGTTGTAATGAAACTCATTCTACATTTCGTGCATTTTTTTGTTTGAATATGTAATATGATGACAATGCATGCGTTTAGGCCTGGTAATAGCAAAGGCTGCTTCGGCGTTGCTCATGATAGCGTCTCGCAAGTGAGTGTATTTTTCCTCACACCGCTTCTGATTGTCTAGAATCGCAGTCGTTCGCTCTCTACCTCTCTATCGTTCGCAAGTCATTCTACGTTGAGCGTCGTTTGAACGGTGGGTGTCAACGATTAACTCCAGATTATTGTTTCTTTTGACGTAGGATTACGTCTTTCGGGAACATATTGGGGTACAAATTGAAAATCGAAAATCGAGTACATCGTGAAAATTGTCCAATTTCAAACGCTTATTGCTCAGTCATTTCATGAAGGATTGATGAAATTTTTGCGTCAATCGATTTCGGCACTCCATAACAATTTTTTTATATTGAAGAAAAAACTATATGTCATAAAATTAACTATCGAACAATTGAAAAATCTGAACCCCTATCCTAACGGAAATACTCACTTCTGATTGGTCGAAATTGACGACACATGTGGCAGATTCCTAACAGAGACATCAAAACCAAGCTGCCTGGGGGAAATCGGCATTGCAAATATATGCAAGTCGGGGGCATTTATGTCTTGCAAGTAAGGTAAATTTATGTTAGTTGCTTCGTGAAATTTCATGTTAGTTGCTTCGTGAAATTTCAGATCAATGACCGATCATGTATTGTGAAAAATTTAGCACAAGTGTAAGTGTAAAATTGTATATGGTAGCAGTTGTGTTAAAAATGACTTGATATATGACACGATTTATTTCAATTTTCATGAATATAATCCAAGGTGTGTTTAACTCAAACATTTCTTACTGGGTCGGAAAGATGTTTGCATCAATCGATAGGGAATATTTCTACGCATCTATCGCAATTAATAAAATGTTATTTTTCATTAGATAAACAATTGAATAATTGTAAAATGTTAAGCGTTATCTAAACGCCCTAACTGCCTCGTTTTGATTGGCCCGATTTACGGTTTCCCTAGTATAGCCATCAAAACCAAGCAGGCTTGGGGAAATCGGCATTGTAAATACATGGAAGTAGGGGGACTTTAGCTCTCACCGATATATATTCCCTAACACAGACTTCAAAACCAAGCAGCGTTGGAGAAATCGGCATTGCAAATACATGAAAGTAGGGGGTATTTTTGCTCCGACTGAAATGTGTTTCCCTAACACAGACTTCTAATCCATGGAGCGTGTGGAAATTGTCGTTGCAAATTCATGCAGGTCGGGGCTATTTTTGTTCCGTTTGAAATGTATTTCCCTAACACAGACTTCAAATCCATGGAGCATGTGGAAATTGGCAAGGTGTCTGAGGAAATCGGCTTTGCAAGTAAATGCAAAATGCGAGCACTTTTATACTCGCTTGCCTTTGTACAGTCTAGAATATGTTTCCTTAACACGGTCTCCTAGACATAAGAACCTGGGCAAATCGTCCAGATACTAGAGGCGGATGAACATTCAAGTTTAAAGCATATGTAATATAAAAAGTAGAAATTGAAGTTGTTGATTCATGCAAGCCGGGGATACTTCTGCACCCACATGTTTTGTTTTGCACTTCAAAAAGCGTTCTCCTAACACGGATTACAAAAGCGGCTACGAACGCAACGCTTGCCTATGGCTATGCCTTCATATCCTCTACTCACTGAATTTCTACGCATACCATTTGATGATTAGGCAAAATGTTGATAACCGTTTGCTGGGATAACGCCTATTGATTTAACAATATGCGTTCGACGTACATGTCAAAATCGAAACTGAGTGCCTGAAGCTCATCAAATCCAGCAAATTCGCGGTTCGAGAAGTACGTAAACTTGAGAGATGCAAACTTCAGAGGGAAATATAAAATAAAATAATCGTTTGATAATTCTTCCGTTCATATTTTTTGTCCTAGGAATCATACCAAATACCTTTCAGACTGTCATTAAATTCACTTGTAGCGGAGAACATAATCTATCACAATGTATGAATTGACCTTACATGGCATTTATTCAGTCTTTTTACTCACACAACAATTAAATTGAATTCAGTTGAATTCGGAAATTGTTTCATTCAATCAAAAACTCAATCAATACAAACAAATGATTGCTGAGCTAAGGTAGTTCCACGTCAACCTTGCGGTTATATCATAGCTATAACCCACCCATTTTTTTGTTAATTTAGAATTTTCTCAGTGTTCTTTCGGTGTATTCTCTTTGTCCACTCCTCATTTTCTGTATTTTTTTCTCCTTTGTGTATTTTATCTGTGCCATTCCAGTGTTCTCAATTGTAAGTTTCTTTAGTCAGTGTGTTTTATCTGTGATAACTCAGAAATTGTTGTGTTTTTTCCTATATATTTCTCTGTTTCTGTCTGTGTTATTTGTATGTTTTCAGTATCTTCTCCGTGGTTTTCCCGGGTGTTTTGTGTTTCACTGTGTCTTTCTCCACGGGTTTCTATGTATTTTTTTTATTGTTTTCCGAGTTTTCTCTGTGTTTTCATCGTGTTTCCTCTTTGTTCTCTCCTGACTTACGCTGTATTTTCCGCCTTCTTTGATTTTTTTTGTATTATTTTGTTCAGTGTTTTAATTTTGTTGTTGTTTCATCAGTATTTTACTCGTGTGTACTCTGTTTGTGTTTTTTTCATTTTTTTGTTTGCTCTATTATATCTGTTCCGTAAGAGTGCGAATTTCAGGTAGAAAATGTGAATGCAGACTCAGAGACTCTAGATGCTTATGGTTCAATTTTACAGATGCAGATGTAGATTGCAAAGACAGATAACAAACTTATGGCTCAGATGCAAATTCCATATTCTTTGTACCATTACATATTTTTAATTACTTATTTGCTAGATTCACTTTCAGAATTTGAATAAGGTCTATGGACTTGAGCCTAAAATTTGTTTGCCTACACCCAAAATTAAGTTTTAACACATGTTTTGGTATCCCGTTTTATTACATTGAATGAGCCTTAAAATAACAGAAAATGTGCTGCTCTCAAATACTGGTATAGCATTTTTATAGTATATATGCTCTAGCGATATAAGATATGAGTGAGCGAAACGAGAGACAAATTTCGAATAAGCACGCATTACAGCTTTTTGCATACCTTGCCACGAGAAGGACTTTGCCGAGAAGGATATAGATTTTCGTTGTTAATCCTAGAAAACATTTTTCAGCCTTGGTCGACATTTTTGCTGCCGAAGATAAAATAGTTTCTGCCAACGCTAGTTTGGGTGTAGAGTTCGAAAAGATGAATTACTTATCCCAATCTGCGGAGTTCTAATTCCAAATAGCGAATGTGACTACAGCTTTGGACACTGGATCCCACAAGCGTATCTTGATTTTAGGTTTCGTGTTCCAGATTTCATAAACAACAGTTCCAGACTCGAATCAACAGTGCATTCGAATGCAGGTTCGGATTTCAGAGATAGATTGCAAACGCTTCTGGTTCGAATTGTAAATTACGGACTTCTGATTGCAAATATGATTCTCGAAATCATATGCTAGGCATCCGGTGCATATTCCAGATTTGTATTCAATAAAGTTAGGTTCCCTAAATCAGGAATCAGTAAATCCATTCCGGTAGGATTTTGATGGAATGAAAAGTCCGAAGTACAGATAAAATGGTTCGAAACAATTTTCCGATATGGTTTCGACAAAATTTCGAATATCCCTGATTGGTAGTATAACGTTTATCCGAATACCGTTTAGCCGAAACACATTTCCGTCCGAATGAAGCGCTTTCTTGAATGTCAAATTTACTCGAATTTATTCACTCATTACCTACTCCTCTCCGCTAATATCGAGAAGGGATTGACAGAAACTCAAGACCCTTTTTCTTTGTTTTATTCATCTTGGTTCTGCTGCCGTTCCCTTTCAATTCGGAAAGCAGAATCCTTCACTGGCGATAGAAATTGCTTGAAATGGCTATATTCTTTATGATCCTCAGAGTTTTACATGCGAAAGGACACCCACAGCTTCCAATTGCAAGTTTATCCATTTCATTTAATCAAGTTGCCTTGAATCATCTTCCAAAACTTTTTCAAAACAAAATCTGACCGGAGTGTTGAAAATTGAATACTGTCGTCGAAACATTACGTTCGAAATACATTAGGCCGTATGAATAAAAACAAAATTCACCTTTACTTTACTTCATTCGAGCAGTCGAGCAGTGAGATTAAGTTTTTACTACGTTTGGTATGAAAAAAAGAAACAACAAAGTATTTACTTTTCGAAAATGGATGTTTAGCTGATTTCGTATGAATAAAACAGCATTCATCAAGTATTTACATCGTTATTATCGTTGAGTTTGCTCATGGGCATACTTTGGATCTGAAAACACTATCATTCGTTTTGATGTCATATCCGATTTATGTTTAATGCTGCTATCTTGCGCTTGAAGTTAAACAAGTTAACGATCCGCATTGATGGCATTGAGCTTCGTTTACTAGTTTAGGGGAGCGTTAAAAAATTGATTGATTTTCAGGCGGAATGAACACGTTTTTAAAATTTAAATTATGAATGAAAAATAACCTTTCCGTACCAAATTGGCATTCTGTTTAAATGAAAAACACTTTTGTTTGCAGGTGGTTAAAAAAATCTTGTACGAATATTGTTTTTGAAGACAACTTTATATTATAGTGAAAAGTTTCAGTAATGATGTTGGAAATGTATAGACAAAGGGTTAAATAAAAGTCGGAAAAAAGTGTTTTAAGTGATTAAATAACATGATGTGAACATTTTCATTACAATTTTAACATTTGAAAACTGGCTTCGTGTCTTCTAATATGATAGGTAAAGGGTGTGTCACATCAAATAGCATCACGGAAAAAACGCTGTAGAAATTCGCCCAGTAGACCGATCCTTTTGAAAATTGTAGACAGTAAAATAAAAACTATTAAACAAATTTTGGCATTTTCTTTTTATTCATACTTCGAGCCCAAGCCCGTATGCTCGCACCTTCCTCTTTACCCCGTCCATAAGGTTCTGTACAACGTCAGGTTGTAGTTTTTTTTAACAGAAATCCATTTTCTCTTGAAGTCCGCCTCCGATTTGACAACTTTTGGGTTCTTCCGGATGGCCTGCTTCATAATCGCCCAATATTTCACTATTGGGCGAAGCTCCGGCGCGTTGGGCGGGTTCATTTCCTTTGGCACGAAGGTGACCCCGTTGGCTTCGTACCACTCAAACACGTCCTTTGAATAGTGGCACGAAGCGAGATCCGGCCAGAAGATGGTCGGGCCCTCGTGCTGCTTCAATAGTGATAGTAAGCGCTTCTGTAGGCACTCCTTAAGGTAAACCTGCCCGTTTACCGAGCCGGTCATCACGAAGGGGGCGCTCCGCTTTCCGCAAGAGCAGATCGCTTGCCACACCATGTACTTTTTGGCAAACTTGGATAGTTTCTGCTTGCGAATCTCCTCCGGAACGCTGGATTTGTCCTCTGCGGAGAAGAACAACAGGCCCGGCAGCTGACGAAAGTCCGCTTTGACGTAGGTTTCGTCGTCCATTACCAGGCAATGCGGCTTCGTCAGCATTTCGGTGTACAGCTTCCGGGCTCGCGTCTTCCCCACCATGTTTTGCCTTTCGTCGCGGTTAGGAGCCTTCTGAGCCTTCTGAGCCCTCCCGCTGCTTGGTCCGCTGGACGAATGAACTTGACAAATTCAGCTTATTGGCGACATCCCGGACCGAACTTCTCGGATCACGTCTAAACTGCTTAACTACGCGCTTGTGATCTTTTTCACTGACGGAGCATCCATTTTTGCCGTTCTTCACCTTCCGGTCGATGGTTAGGTTCTCGAAGTATCGTTTTAGTACTCTGCTGACCGTGGATTGGACGATTCCCAGCATCTTACCGATGTCCCGATGTGACAACTCCGGATTCTCGAAATGAGTGCACAGGATTAATTCACGACGCTCTTTTTCGTTCGACGACATTTTTCCAAATTTACGAAAAATTGACAGTGAAGCATGGCCAACGTGATCTATACACTCTTATCTGATTATAAGCGAAAGCTGAAGATATAATTCCTAAAAATTAAATTTCTACAGCGTTTTTTCCGTGATGCAATCTGATGTGACACATCCTTTATTACACTAACGAGATAGGGACCCAAACTATGGTCCCTAATTGGAAGTCGCCACCAGACGTCGACACTATTCCTTTTTCATCGCGAATTCACGCTTTGTCAAAAAAAAACGTTTTGAAACAAAACCTAAACAATCAGTTGATAGATGTTTGACAAAGTAAAAACTATGTTCGAATTCGAAAATAAAATTAGTAAAGTAAACTTTTATTCATACGGATTCAAGTAAATACTAGGAAAGTTTACTTTACTTGGAAACGGGCAGAATAAGTAAATACTTTTTTTTTATTCATACGACCTATTGCCTTCTCGTATTCGAGAACCTTTGCAGCGAGGGATACGTAAATTAGTCATCTTCAAAATTATCAATCGTTTCTGTCGATCGCAAAACAAACCCAGCCTATACAATGTATTATATCATAAGACCCGAAATCGAACCCCCGGCTCACAAATGGAGGTAAACTTTGTCACAGTCAAAGTGCTTCCTATGGCTTCCCGGCTTCTTTATGTTGTTGCCCAAGTACTTGCCTTCCATTATGCGTTGTGAAATGTGCATAAATGGGTTAAAAATAAACTCGCCTCGTTGTGAGCCTTCGGCGACACATTTGTTTTGGTTCTTTCTTTTTTTTTGCCCCTCATACCCTTCCCATTCCCCGAGACGTGCGAACCGTTGGTTCGGTGGTTCAACATAGATCTTTGTGGTATGTGCATTCGCAAAACCACTTCAGAAAACGCCAATGTGCGTCTCATGCGCGTAACCCTAGAAGTCGCAACTGCAAGAACATGAATCTTCTCGCCTGGCTTCGCCCCATACCCACAGATTTATGGCGTTTGCGGTGTTTGATGTGCCGCCTGATGGGTCCGGGGCTTCGGAGACACACGACCCAAATGCAGGGTTAATCCCCCAGGTCTCTCGATTGTAGGGTTCGATCTTGAGGTCACCTGTTCCTCGCAATCACCTGTTTAATTGAAAATTTCTTTCATCGATTGCTGACCTTCTTTCTTTGGGCGGCATTTTGATTTCTCCTAGCGTTCCCATATATCTTCATTACCCATCAAAACTGGCGGTCGGGTCTCGTGGTTTGTCCCTTCTATTCTTTGTTGAAAATCGGATCGGCTGGATGCAGGAGCACCTGTCAAATTTAATTATAGCGGTGCAGTGCAGTCTTTTCTCTTTCGTCACCTTTGTTCGATAGATTTAGGAAATGGTTCAATAATTTTTGGGTGCGTTCGACAGCTGTACAGATGACTTAATTTGTGATTGTGTGGAGGTTATGCGTTCAATAATAAACAAATACACGACGACTTCAGCTGCGCTTGGGATGACTAAACGAGAGACAGGGAGATTTCAAGCCTAAGCATCCATCAGTTTTCTTCCTATTTCTATCCTCGAAACAGAGAGTCGAGATGTTAATTTTCCGGGAAAAGCGTTCTTCTTTCGTTTCGCCTCGCGCAGAGACCGCACTTGACGAACCTAGTGACGACCACCACATGCGAGAGAGTCGCCTCGGCAAACGAAAACACATCAATCATCAGTAATCGCATCATTAGTCATTGCAAGGGTCACCAACGAGTCCGGTTGGAGGCAGAGTTGGGTTGGGTTGGACACGGGAAAAATGCAACGCGTTTCCTCTTTCAGATGAGTAATAAAATACTTCTGGCCACCAGATGCCACTTTGTTGAGGGGCCAAAGATCTATTGCACCCAAAAATGGTATCCGATTGGGATCCCAACAATTGTATCTTCATCAGTTCGAACATCTTTTCGCTATCGTAAAAACGGAAGCGAAACTTTTTCACCTGCGTTGTTTTATTTTTCGGGAGCACAAAAATTAAACATTGCTGACCAAATTGACCTGTTACCACGAAAACCATGTGCTAAATGTGCCGACTGACCAAAAGCCTACACTTTTCCCACACATAAATAAAAAACGACACTATAATTGACCAGCGTCTGTCTGATTTACGACCCACAATTATGTGTGCACCTAATAAACACATAAAGATAAGATAGAACAAAAACTGAATCCTGCGCGCTTGGAAGAACCAAAAACAACAAACTAAGGACCACCACCAGTTGCTGATGCGTCCGCTTATCAGGTCCCGAATCTGTGTCTGTTTTGGGTCGTAAATTGAAGAAAAACGAAAAACTTTTGACTTATTAGGATCAGTCATCGGTATCCTTCTTCGAAGCTCGAGACGACGCCGGTTCCGTCGCGTACGTCAGGTGGCGACAACGCAAACGTGTCCTTCTGTGCGTAAAAGCTGTGTCCGCCGTTGGAGCCGTGACCGTGAGCTTGTGAGAGGTTGGTCATTATAATTAGATAATTTTCCTTCGATGAATGTTCATTTTTAGTTTCATTCCGATAGCAAAAGTCCCGAGTAAACTCACACATTAATTATCTGAGAATGATTCATTGTTGTGTTGTTGCGATGACTTCCGTTTTTCCCCCGAATGGATGCAATGCTTCCGCGTTCGCTTCGATGATCAAGTGCTTTTCTTTTCTTTTCGAAGGGCCAACACATGCCACATTTGTATGAAACAGTTTCAACGTTAATAACATTTTTTTCTCTGAACGGATTGGGATGATTTGCATACTAATCTATTCAGAATTTCGTACGATTTTCCGGTCCGTAAATAGTTTTGATTGACGCAGAATTGAAGGCATTGTTCAGTGCATCTTAAACAAAGCCGCCTTCCACAAACACCCAACGTAGAAACGAGGCACATTTTTCTTTCATGACAACCAGAGCTGTAAAAGCTGTTTTCGTGTAAAGGGCCTGGCCGGGTAAGGGAGTAAAAAGTGCCCCCAAACCAAATCACTAGCTGTATGGCAAATATTGTAAAGAATATTAAATAAGAAATTTTGGCGATTTATTTGAACCCCTATGTGGTTTGACGTAGGATCTATGGTGAAAAACGTACTTTTTCGTTTATTACACGCCATCCTCAAAAGATCCGAGATAAAAATTTGAAAAAAATACTAAATGTGCATCTTACTACGGTGTATCAAGAAAAAATATAAAAAAAAATTCATCAAAAATTTTAGTACTAAAAAAAGTATTGAAATTTTGAAATTTTTTTTTTGGGATTTAGAGATTCAGTACAACTCTAGTTCATATTTAAATGTGTTTCTACGGCTTTTCTAAATATGTGTGATTTTTTTCAGATTTTTTTCAGTGTTGCGCGGTACAAAAAAATATTTTTTTTTATATTTCCGAAGAGTCTGGTTAGGTAAGGGAGTAAAAAGTCCCCCAAACCAAATCACTGTATGGCAAATATTGTATAGGATATTAAATAAGAAATTTTGGATTTGAACCCCTATGTGGTTTGACATAGGATCTATAGTGAAAAACGTACTTTTTCGTTTATTTCACGCCATCCTCAACAGATCCGAGATAAAAATTTGAAAAAAATACTGAATATGCATCTTACTACGGTGTATCAAGAAAAAATACAAAAAAAAATTCATCAAAAATTTTAGTACTAAAAAAAATATTAAAGTTTTGAAAAAAAAAATTGTGGGATTTAGAGATTCAGTACTGCTCTAATTCATATTTAAATGTGCTCCTACGGCTTTTCTAGATTGATAAATATTTTCAAACTATATTTTCATCTAATAATAATAAAAATAAATACACAATACAAAAAAATGTTACAGATTTTGTGGCATTTCGAAATTTTTGGAAAAAAAAATAACTTTGAGACCCACATCTGCTCAAATTTTTATTTAAATGCGTTCGTACGTGTCTTTTTTCTACATGTGGCGTAATTTTTCCTGGATTTTTAATAGCATTGCGGCGCACAAAAATAATTTTCTTCATCGTCTGCATTTTTTTTAATTTTTTTGAAATCGATTATTTTATTGTATTCGTGTTTTCAATTGTAAGATTAAAATATTAAAAAAAGCAAATCGGATTTTTTTTAAGTGTTCTTCTCATTAATCCGAATGATCTTTCCACAAGGACTTTATTTTTTTTTCTAGCAGAGCTCTATCATACTGATGAATTTGGTAAACCTTCTAAATCCAATGTAAAGATAATCTCATATATTTTAAGATACGAGAAAAAAAGTTGTACAGCGCAATGCTCTAAATATACCGACAAAATTTAGACATATGAAAAACAAAATTTAACAAATATTAGAGCACTAATGGGTCTCTAAATTCAAAATAAATTAAAAATGCAAAAAAAACCATTTTTTCTTCGTGCAACCCTCTTAAAATTCAAGAAAAAAATACGCTACAAGTGGAAAAAACAACACATACGAACGCATTTAAATAAAAATTAGAGTAAAATTAGGCCTCAGAGTAATATTTTTTTCAAAATTTCGAAAATATATATACTTTTTTTTTGTACCGCGAAAAACACTCTAAACATTCGGAAAAAAATCACATATACCTAAAATAGACGTAGGAAGAAATTTGAATACAAACTAGAGTAGTACTGAATGTCAAAATTAAAAAAAATTAAAATTTAATTTAAAATAAAGAAAATAAATGAATTTCAAATTTTTTTTAGTGTTAGATTTTCTGATGAAAAAATTGTTTGAAAATATTGATCGATACACCTAAGTAAGAAGTACTTTCAGTTTTTTTTTTCATATTGCAGTCTCAAAGCTATTGAGAATGACGTGAAAAAAAAAAGAAAAGGTGCCTTTTTCACCATAGATCATATGGTGTGCCATATAAGGACTCAAATATATGGTACTATTGCCAAATGTTTTATTTAGTACCCTATACAATATTTTCCATACAGCTGGTGATTTGGTTTGGGGGACTTTTTACTCCCTTACATAGCCAGATTATTTGGAAATATATAAAAAAATATTTTTTGGTACCGCGCAACACTGAAAAAAATCTGAAAAAATCACACATATGTAGAAAAGCCGTAGAAACACATTTAAATATGAATTAGAGTAGTACTGAATCTCTAAATCCCAAAAAAAATTTTTTCAAAATTTCAATATTTTTTTTAGTACTAAAATTTTGGATGAAGTTTTTTTTGATATTTTTTCTTGATACACCGTAGTAAGATGCACATTCAGTATTTTTTTCAAATTTTTAACTCGAATCTTTTGAGGATGGCGTGAAATAAACGAAAAAGTACGTTTTTCACTATAGATCCTACGTCAAACCACATAGGGGTTGAAATAAACCGCCAAAATTTCTTATTTAATATCCTATACAATATTTGCCATACAGCTAGTGATTTGGTTTGGGGCACTGTTTACTCCCTTACCCGGCCAGGCCCTTTATAGCCTTTTTTGAATCGACGGGGTTTGAGCTGATCTTTATTGTTTGCATCATAAAAAAATCAAATAAAAAAAGCCATATTTCACTAGAAGGATCGAACCAACCTAATACTTATACGGATATATGTTTATAATGATACTTTTATTGCAAGAAATAAATTACCAATAAAAAAAAGCTCTGATTCTGTCGTGATTCGTGTATTCATTTCTTTTCAAAACATTTTAGGTGTACTTTTTTTTATGTTACACTTATGGTGGTATGAAAGTGGGCTGAAGTATCGCTCATGTTGAAAAATACACACATATAAAAGGCCATTCCATGCCAAACCGATATAGTGGTTCTCTGATTTTCGTGACAAGTGGACCCGTTATTTTATTTTTTTTCATTAGGGTGCCCATTTCCATTTTAGGGTTGTCCGAAAAATTAACTTTTTCCCCTTTTATCTAAAAATTACTTTTTTCAAAAATTCATGACTTTTGAAATACTGGACCGATTTAGATGTTCGACATATCAAGTTAAAGAGTATCAGCTGGTCTTTTATCGAAAAAAACTACTAACGATTTTTCAAAATTAATCGATGGTCCAAAAAGTCATTTTCCCCTTTTTTCTTAAAATTACTGTTCTCAAAAATTCATGACGTTTAACCTATAACCTAACATTCCGGGGGTTCAGGTTCGATTCCCGTTCTGGTCGGGGGAATTCTCGTCAAAAAAATTTCCTCCGGTTTGCACTGTGGTCACGCGCATTCTATGGCTTGCCACTCGGAACGCATCAAAGGCGTGTTATTTGGCATAGAAATCTCAACTAAGTACTAATAAAAATGATGCAATACTACGTTAAGACGGCGAAGTTCCTCTAGGAACGTTAGTACCATTTAAGAAGAAGAACAAAAAAAAAGTCATTTTTAGAAAAAAGGGAAAAAGTTGATTTTTTGGATCACCCTAAAATGGAAATGGGAACCCTAGTAAAAAAATAAAAAATACGGGTCTAATATTGTGCGATAAGGAACAAAACTACCACTTTTCATGAAAATCTGGGAACCACTGTGTCAGTTTGACATGGAATGGCTGTAAATGAATATAAGACCAGTACTGGCTCTCAAAATTTATTGAGATTCAAAAAAATATAAAATATTTTTTGTGTCGCCCAGTGCTTCAAGAATTCTAAAAAAATGCAAATAGAAAATGAACACATACGAACACATTTAACCCTTCTGTACTCGCGTGCAAAATCATAACACTATATTCGCGCACGGTGTCACAGACCGAAAATTGAACTTCTCTGTAATGTTGCCATTGTGTATTTTTCAGGCTTTATTGGCATTTATTCGAAGAAGGGTATGAGGGTATGATTGAATGAAAAAACTCCAAAAAATATTTTTTCTTCGTCTTTATTATGTTTTAATAGTCATCTAATTCAGCCTCCTTAAAACAGAGTAATTTTTGATACTCCAACACAAATAACGAAATTCGTATTTTTCACTGTCATTAATTAAAAGTAAGCCACTGAATATAATTAATGGAAGTATAAAGAGCTATAAAATAACATAAACATGTATTAATCGATTGTGGTTTCATTGGAGTAAGAATCGGAACATAGCATAACTGCATGCTCGAAACAAACATATTTTTTACATTTCATGCAGTTGTTGCGTGTTTTTTGGTCTTTCTTTGAAGAGAAGAATGTATAACGACCTTCTAGATAATTACCAGATGATAAAGGTTCTGGAATATAGATGTTGCATATTTCTAATATTCTTTGTCTCTGTATTCTTGGTAAACTAAGAATTATTCCCTTTTTTAGATGGGACATAAAAAGATAATATAAAAGGATTTCTAGTAACTTCCTTTTCTTTTTCTTGTTTTCTTGTCGATATTGTTCATTATAAAAAAAATATCCCCGAAACTGTAATTGTTAAAAATTACCATAAGCCACCGATTAGTTTATAGTTTACTGTTTACAACTCTTCCACAAGTCTTTCACAAGTGTGTATATTTGTGACCATTATATTAATCGAATAACTGTACGAAAGTCAAACATTTATATTTTGCTTTTGAACGTATGAATCTAACGACGAATAGTTAATATATGGATACGTTCAATCCAGTTACAGAAGGGAGTGAAATCAAATAAGAATAGTCCGGTAATGATCTTATGCATTATATTCTATAAATATTTCATGCCACTAACATTAATTTATACATTTCATTCAACAATACGAAAAAAGGCACTTGTCTAAAAAAGTTACTCCTATACTCGCGTCGGTGTGTCAGACCGGAAGTGTTAAAAAAGTGGCACACGTCCCCTTGGTACCAACACATGCGACACGCTAAACGATGACGAACGACGAATAACGAAGCTAGAGAGAATCGCAAAGTCGTAGCGTTGATATTTTCTGAGAAATGAACGAATTATTGATTTCTCGGTCTGACAGACCAATGCGCGAGTATAGGAGTGTTAAATAAAAATCAGACTAGTAGAGTAATGCGAGGCAAAGGTACGCACCTAACTGTTGTCGTCCAATAACTCTTGGAATAAAAGCAAATAAAATTCAGTTTTCTTACCAAATTGTAACTATATATTAGGGTGGCAGCGAAAATGGTCATGTCAAATTTCAAAAACCGATCATGTCCTTTTTGTTTATTGGACCAAAAAAATGACCTGTGCAAAGTTTCAGCTCATTCGGACATGATTTAGGGGTGCCTCAAAGCGCACCAGTTTTGTTTTTTCGATCCTCGAAAATCTTCCAAGGGGCTCTGTGGCTTTCAGCTCAATCGGATCCTCAATTGAATTGATCCTCGAAAATCTTCCTAGGGGAGAGTGAAGGAAATTTGGAAAATCGAATTTTTTTTTCGATGCTAATTGTCTTAAAAATGCATAAAACTAGAATTGGTGTCATCTCGAAAAAAAAAAATTTTGGCCGAAAATCGACCTTTTGGAACTGAGCCAGAGAGGCAATGAAGGTGTGGGAAAAAAAATTGATCGTCGAATTTCAAAAATCGACCACGTACATTTTGTTTTTTGGCTCGAAAAAATTATCTGTGCAAAGTTTCAGATCAATCGGACATGATTTGAGGGTGCCTCAAAGCGCCTCAAAGCGCTGTTTTGATCATCAAAAATCTTCCAAGGGGGAAAATTTAAAAAATCGAAATTTTTTTTTTCGATGCCAAATGACTTAAAAATGCATAAAACGTTGAGATCTGGTGTTATCTCGAAAAAAAATTTTGGCCGAAAATCGACTTTTTTAGGACAGCCTGCATCTCCAAAAAATCAAAACTTTGAGTGCTTTGAGGAACCCTAAAGCATGTCCGATTGAGCTGAAATTTTACACAGCTCATTTTTTGGTCCAATAAACAAAATGTACATGGTCGGTTCCTAAAATTCGAAAAAAAAATTTCCATACCTTCATTACCTCTCTGGCTCAGTTCCAAAAGGTCGATTTTCGGCCAAAAATTTTTTTTCGAGATTACACCAGATCTTGACGTTTCATGCATTTTTAAATCATTTGGCACCGAAAAAAAAAATCGATTTTCCAAAAGATTTTCGAGGATCAATTCAATTCTGGATCAGATTGAGCTAAAACCTTGCACAGATAATTTTTTTTGGACCAATAAACAAAATGTACATCATCGGTTTTTGAAATTCGATGATGAAATTTTTTCCATACATCCATTGCCACCCCACTATATACATTACCTTCGAAACGTAGTACAACAATTTCTCGAGTTTTGATTGTGGTTGGACACATACCTAATTTAAAACAAAATGACAAATGCGAACTTTTGTTCCATAGTGGGGGCATAGAGGAGACTGACAATATAATACGTCCAACATTTGAACCAGAATTCTTTTTATTAACAAATCAACTATACATAGAATACATAGTTAACCTTCACCTGATTTATTTGAAACTCATTCTTGAAAAAAAAAACTATTTGAAGTTCATTTTGAAAACATAAACATAAAGGAAACTTAACCGTTATTGAATTGAATGCATGGTTAAAATAGAAACATTTTTTATTTAAAATTCATTTTGAATTATTTTCAGACAATTGTTTATTTTTTATTCTCATCTTGGATTTCGGCTTTGAGGATTCCGACGCTTTGCTTTGAAGCCCTGTTGCTTCGGATTTGAAGAGTCGAACGTTGTTTCCTCATGAAGCTCTGTCGGGCCATTTCGAGCATTTGTGGGGTGCCTTTCTTCAAATTAGTGTTCTTCTTGTGAGTCCCGTAAAAAATTTGGTTGAAAACTTTTCATAATTTTTTTTAGAGCAAAACGCTGGTGCGCACTTTTGCCCCACAGCCGCTGCGCACTTTTGCACCACAAGCAATTTTCGAACCAATCTAATTTCTAATAAAAGCTCTTGAACTTTTACACAAAAACGAATACGCACTATTATCTACTATAGAACGGAGGTTTCTTTGACAATATGGTTTCGAATTTTCCAGTTATTTTAGGTAACTAACTCGTCATCCCCAAAATTGAAAAAAATAGATCAAAACAACGCAAAAGTCTTCCTCATAACACTTTGTCACTTTCATGAAATGTATCTTGTTTATATGTGTGAACTGCTGGTGCAATAATGTGCCAAACGAATACACTGTTGCCGAATTTTTATGCTCGTATGTATCAAAAAGGCTGGATCTCAAACTGCAAACAAAATCAAAATTTCGAAACAACAAAAACATAAAGCAAATAGTACCGTGCAATGTTCTAAAAATTCACAAACGTATTCAAAACACGTGCAATAACATTTAAAAATGAATATTAGAGCAGTACTGGTCGTCAAAATTTATTAATATTTTGATATTTTAATGCTGCACGAGATTTTCGCAGCACTGTTGGGTCTGACTTGGGTCTGGTCCGGGCTTGCACTGCCCAAGGTAACAGCTCAGGACCTCTTCATAACTGAGAGAACTCGCCGCAATTATGGTGGCGGTTGAAACAATCGCTAGAGTAAACGCAAGTAGCACTTCCAAAGACCTCATCTTGAACCAGTCAGTGAAAGCTATTGAATACTATTCTGCTGAGTTTGCGAGAACCCGGGATCATTTATACCCGGAATCAACGGTTGGGCGTCATCCGTGCTTTGATTTGCAACCGGTCATTCGGCACGTGCGGACGAAAATGAATGCGCTCCATGTTACGGAAGAATTGAAATTTAGGTATGACCACTCACGATGTCATTCAATGCATTCAAATTTCCTCCTGGTGGGCTTTTGGCTTGATAACTATATGGGACGATAGAAGGGGGTTCAGATAATGGTCGCCTTTTAGGTCAGGTAGACGAGATCTGTTCACGTGAATTGTAAGTGACTGAATTTGTTATCAGGGCACTCATGGCGGAGCTCAGTGTGAGTTACTATCAAATCACGTTTGGCAAACCTTGATCATCGTTCTAAAACTGTCAGGATACAGTAGAACCTCGATTATCCGCGCAATAGTCTGGCAAGATCACCGCGAATAACGCCATAAATGACTAAAAATTAGATGCAAACCCAAAAAAGATATTTCAGCATGATAACAGGAATTGTTAAACTATCCAACTGTAAGGTCGTGTACACCAGTGGTCAAATATTTTAATAATGTTCCGGGAAAGTCCATTAAATTAGCATGGAGCCCGCCTTCGCGGATAATCGAGGTTCCACTGTATATTTCTTTCGGGGTTTTCTGCATCGCTCGATCTCAGTATTTTCATGTCGCCGGGCTCAACTTGTCTCTCTCTCTCTCTCTCCCTCCCTCTCTCTCTCTCTCTCTCTCTCTCTCTCTCCCTCTCTCTCTCTCCCTCTCTCTCTTGCTCTCTCTCTCTCTCTCTCTCCTTCCCTCTCTCTCTCTCTCTCTTGCTCTCTCTCTCTCTCTCTTGCTCTCTCTCTCTCTCTCTCCTTCCCTCTCTCTCTCTCTCTCTCTCTCTCTCTCTCTCTCTCTCTCTCCTTCCCCCTCTCTCTCTCTCTCTCTCTCTCTCTCTCTCTCTCTTTTCTCTCTCTCTCTCCTTCCCTCTCTCTCTCTCTCTTTCTCTCTTTTCTCTCTCTCTCTCCTTCCCTCTCTCTCTCTCTGTCTCTTTCTTTTCTCTCTCTCTCTCTCTTTTCTCTCTCTCTCTCCTTCCCTCTCTCTCTCTCTCTCTTTTCTCTCTCTCTCTCCTTCCCTCTCTCTCTCTCTCTCTGTCTCTTTCTTTTCTCTCTCTCTCTCTTTCTCTTTTTCTTTTCTCTCTCTCTCTTTCTCTTTTTCTTTTCTCTCTCTCTCTCACTCTCTCTCTCTCTCTCTTTCTCTCTCTCTCTCTCTTTCTCTTTTCTGTCTCTCTCTCTCCCTCTCTATCTTTCTCTCTCTCTCCCTCTTTATCTTTCTCTCTCTCCCTCTCTTTCTCTCTTTCTCTCTTTCTTTCTCTTTTTTTTCTCCTTCTCTCTTTCTCTCTCTTTCTCTTTCTCTTTCTCTTTTCCACGTTTTCTCGTTTTTAACTTTTTTTCTCGTTTTCTTTTTTTTCGTTTTCTCTTTTTTCTCGTTTTTTCTTTTTTCTCGTTTTCTCTTTTTTCTCTTTTTCTCGTTTTCTCTATTTCTCTTTATCTTCTTTTTTTAAATTTTTTAAATTCAATTCAATTTCAAAAATTGAAATCGTAATTAGAAACATTAAAATGGTTTGAAAACTGGAAAAAATAAAAAAAAATTCTAAAATATAAAAATTAGAAAAAGAATCAAAAATAAAACTAAACAACAAAATTCACAATTTTTTTTTTAAACAAGGAAAGAATTTAGAAAAATTAGAGTGATTTTGAAAATAGAAAAATCAAAAAGTTACAGTAATAATAATTAATAAGACATATTAGAGAAACAAGAAAAATGAGACTAATTAGAAACATTACAATGGAACAATAAAAAGCAAATGACAAAAGTTAAAAGGGCGAAGATTATTAAAAAAAACGAAGAAAACATTATAAAAATGCACAAATTACAAAAATTTGAAACTTTGCGTTAGATGGGGAAAACAAATTGATAAATCACAAAATTTGGACAACAGTTCTAGAATTATTGAATTATAAATTATAAATGTATATGAAAATATTTAAAAAATTTAAAAGTAAAAAAACAAAAAAAAACTTCAAAAATTGGAAAAAAAAACTTTTCTCTTTTTCATTAGCAACATAATTTCCTTTAATAGAGAAAAAAGTACAAAAGTAATAACCCGATTATTTGCCAACCATGAGCAATCTTCCATTTCTTCTCGTATGTTCTTGTTGTTCTATACGTTCTCTTTTCAGGAAAATTTGAAAAAATTCTAAATTAATGAAAAAGAAGAAAAAATGCAAGAAAAAATTAGGAAAAATTTCAGAAATCGACCAACAATATAACAATTAGAACGATGATATAAACTAGAGAAATGAGAATGGTTTAAAAAAAATGAAATGACGAGAAAAATTTCAAAAAAGTGGAAAATCAGAAAACTTGGAAAAATTTCAATAATTAAAATAATTACAAAAATGGAAATTGAGATTTATCATTTCAATTTTTTCGTTATTTTTACATTTTTTTGTAGTATTTGAGAAATAAGCAATGGGTAAAGAGCAAAGAGCAAAGGCGAAATGGACATAGAGCGAAAATTGCAATTGCATTTTAAAAATCACAAAAAAAATGTTTGAGATATTACAATAAATAAGGAAATGGATATATGAAATATCACGGAAATAAAAAAAAAATAAAAAAAATATAATTTATTATTATTATAGTACAAGCAAGTACTCTCTCTTATAGTAGTACAAGCAAAATTTTAAGAAAATTAGAAAACCTCTCTTTGTGTTGTATTAGGAAAAAAATCTATTAAAAAAGAGAAAAAAAGAACAAAAATTATAATCTGATTTTTTGTCAACCATAATCTTCTATTTTTTTTTTCGTATGTTTGTTGTTCGTTTACGTTTAAATTCATTTTTTGATCATCAGAAAAATTTGGCAAAATTAAAAATAAAGAAAAAGAAAAAAAAATCAGATTTTTTTTTAAATACATAAATTACAAAAACTAGAATGGTTTAAAAATGAGAAAATGTACAAGAAAATACCTGAAGTATAAAAATTATATAAATTAAATTACTATGTAAATGAAAATTCTAAAAAAATTAGAGAACATACAAAATTTTAAAACATTGCAAAACTATTTTTTTTTACTTTTTTATTATCAGTAAAGTTTTACAAGATTATAATCTGATTTTTTGTCAACCATAGCCTCATCATTTAGTTGAAAATTATGAACAAAGGTGAAGCCTGTTTTGTCGATTTCGCCTGACATTGTTGCCAATCGGTATGATCATCTTGACCCACTCAACTATCGAACTTTTTTCTCGTTGATCATTTGTGATGATCACCAGTCGGTCATAAAATGTTAAGTCAAGCGATATGATAATGCTCAGATTGAGTGTTGCCTCTGTTTTTGGTAAACAGTATGGTCGGCTATGGATCGGTCAGATAAATAGGCTTTTTGGCCTATTAAAAAACAAAAGAGTGTAAGTGTACGAAATGATGACAAAGCGAAACAAAGCGATGACTAACATGATCGAAAC
This sequence comes from Toxorhynchites rutilus septentrionalis, assembly GCF_029784135.1. NCBI lineage: Eukaryota > Metazoa > Arthropoda > Insecta > Diptera > Culicidae > Toxorhynchites > Toxorhynchites rutilus. The sequence continues at coordinate 196,421,984 of NC_073744.1, forward strand.
ACGTCTGGCGACCGAAGAAGATGTTCGGTAATAGAACACTCCATCATACTGAGTATCTGAACTCTCGACTGTCGTTTTATATACCCTCGTCTGGGGTCTTATAGTTATCAAGTAAAAAGCTCATGAGGCGGAAATTTGGAAGGAATTCCATGGCATCGTGGGTGGACGCACGCTGAATTTCACCTCTTCCGAAACGTGCCCCACTGATACTTTTAGTTTCTTGCGCACGTGCCGAATGACCGGCTGCTAACCAAAACACGAATCTCGCCCAACCATTGATTCCGGGTATAAATGATCCCGGGTTCTCGCAGACTCAGCAGAATAGTTTTCATCGACTGATTCAAGATGAGTCCTTTGGGAGTGATACTTGCGTTTGCTGTTGCGATTGTGTCAACCGCCACCATCATTGGGGCGAGCCCTATCAGCTATGAACAGGTCCTCAGCTGCTACCTAGGGCAGTGCAAGCCCGGGCCGGATCCAAGTCAGTGTAAACAGTGCTGCGAAAATCTCGTGCAGCATTTCTTCAAAGACGTGGACACCATCCGGGCTAACTGTATGCAAAATTGCACTGCCAGTGAACCCGCTGTCGTTCCGATGGCCCTCTCATTGGGTGGTACGGTCCAAGATTTGCTGAAGGTGGTAACAACGCTTGTGAACAGTCTTGGATAATGACGCAATTATAAAAATCGGCAACAAAGAATTGAATAAATAAAACAGTTCATAAATTTACATGTTTCTGCCCTCACTATGGAAAGAAAGTCAGTTTTTTTCCCGGAACGTGAAATTCAAATCAATTGTCGCTGCTCATATCTCTCAATTTAGAATATAAAAAGCTACCGCTCCCTGCATCAAACCAGTCAGTCCGCATCCACCAGCAGCTCAACAATGGATCGACGCAAAGTTCTACTATCACTGGGTTTCACTCTCGTAATCACGTGTACAGCCATCCCTGACTACGATGCAAGTGCGTCTTCGGGTCGCTTCCAGCGACAAACGCTCTGTTCACCAGGCCAGTGCAAACAGAACTGTGAACTTCTTGTGCAACGCTTCTTCGAAGACGTGGACGCCATCCGTGACAGGTGTCTTCAAAACTGTAACACCCCTCCCATAACTTCTGACGGAAACATTGCACCAAGCGCTCTCGCCGTGACTACAACCCAAGCGGGGGCCTTGATATCCCAGATCGGACAGGTGGCCGCAGGTGGGGGTGCACCTTCCAACCTCCTGAACCTCATCTCACAGCTACTGAACAACGTCATCAGCCTAGTTTTGAATGTGATCCTCGGGGGAACGCCCGCCGCAAGCGTAACTCAGCTGACGGCGCCGTTACAGGGCGTGATTGGACAGCTGAGTGCACTACCGGCGCGCACAACGACCCTACAGTCGGCGATCAACACCCTGACGCTGATATTCAACGCGCTGCGATCATTGCAGTCCGGCACTTCACCCCTTTCGGTGCTGAATCTGCTGAACTCGTTGGTTCCAACGGTGCTGAACACTGTGAACACTCTCCTGGGAGGGCTACTGGGAGGACTCTTGGGAGGCGGCGGCGGCAGTGCCCCTAGCCTTCCCGTAGTAACCACAGCGGCACCCATTTTGCTAACCACGGTGGCCAACGTCGTGAACAACACAGTTGGTGGTATAACCGGAGCTCTGAACAACACCCTAGGGGGACTGCCGGGTGGTGCGATCGTATCCAACGTCACGAACGTTTTGAACAACACTATCGGGGGTGTAGTGGGTGGTGACATTGGAGGGGTTGTTGGCGGTGCCACTGGGGTGCTGAACAACACTATCGGCGGTGTTGTGGGTGGTGATCTAGGAGATGTTGTGAACAACACAGTTGGTGGTATTACCGGAGTTCTGAACGACACCCTAGGGGGATTGCCGGGCGGTGCGATCCTACCCAACGTCACAAACATTTTGAACAACACTATCGGGGGTGTTGTAGGTGGTGACATAGGAGGGGTAGTGAACAACACCATTGGCGGTGTTGTTGGTGGTGCCACAGGAGTGCTGAACAACACTATCGGTGCGCTGCCAGGTGGTAATGTAGCTGGCGAAGTCTTAACCAACGCTACGAGTGTTCTGAACAACACCATCGGTAGCATCGCTGGTGGTGATGTTGGTGGTGCCGTGGGCGGTGCAATTGGTGTCCTTAACAATACCCTGCCAGCACTACCAGCACTGCCAGTACTGCCAGGTGGTGACATTGTAGGCAGTGTAGTGAACAACACCATTGGAGGGGGAACCCTGCCCGGTATTGTGACCAACCCTCCTACAGGTGTTATTACTAACCCAATATTAAACAATACGATAGGTCCGATTTTGGGCGCTGTGACGAATAATACAATCGGCATCCCAGGTATCACACCACTCGGTCTCTCATACATTAGTAGTCTATACATTTAACAGTTCAAATTCGTCGTAGTCATAGCTGATATGATATTACCCTAACTTCAAGAGAATAAATAATTATGTACACCGACTGCTCTTATCATTTCCTTAAACTGAGAGAAAAGAAAGAGATCAGGAAGTCATTGTGCTTCCCTGTTTGGAACGTGCTCACGGAGCTCTCCGCATGTGTTGCATCACATTGCTTCATCAAAATTTCCGCCCAAACAGACGCACAAACTAAATAAGAAGCGCGTTTCGAAGGGGATTCGGATCAGTTCCCAGTGCAGAGCTCGTGATGAATCTCCCCACGGTCATATCCATCTCCGCTCTGATTACCATGGTTGCCACCATGGAACTCGATGATGCCTATCAAAAGATCGTAAGTAGGTATCTTGCGGCAGTCGACAGCTGCATCCCATTTGTTCCAACCCATCCGGAGATCGAGAATGAAACAGTGAGCACTCTTCCTGGTATCTCTACCACAACCCCCGCCAGTGTTGAAGAGCTCGACTACTCGGAATCATCCCAATCGAGCTCGTCGGAATCGCAATCCATGGAGGACGAAGACGACTCCGAACCACTGCAAGTGATCCTTTCGAATATCACATCCGCTACGCAGTCCCTCGCAAGCAGCCCACTCGGTCCCATTCCCCAGTTGAACAAACTACCGATCCTCAATGGACAACTGGCACAGCTGGTACTGGGTGTAATCTCGGAGAACGCGATCCCCTCGGCGATACCTTTGGCAACGCTGACGGATATTATCCGGGACCTGCGAACAGCACTCGGTCTCACGTTGGATCTCACCAACAGTGGCTTCGATCTTCCCCTTCCATCAGTGCTCGACGCAATAATTGTGATCGAACGCCGACTGATCGTCATTCTGAGTGACGGCATTGAATCTCCGACGGTGGCACTGCGGGCGCTGAATTTACTGCGTCACAAACTGACCGGGCTGACGGACATGCTCACCGCCATTGCGGAGCTGGATGAGACGTTTTGAGCGGCGGGTGAAAAATGTATGAAGTGCGCTGTGTGATTATTAAAGTTATTGAAGAATTGAAGTACAAATGTTTGTAAAGCATTCTTATCCGAAACTCAAAAACTAATCGATCATCCCTCATTAATCATAGTATCATAAATGAGAAACGAAAAATTGTAAAAATTAGAAAAAAAATGGAAAAACATAAATATTATGAAAATTAGAAAAATTTGCAAAAGTAGAAAATAAAAAAAAAAATACACAAATTATACAATAGAAAAATAAGTAAAAAGTAAAATTATCAAGATTACAAGAGATGAGATTAATTAAGATGACAAGAATTAAAAAAATATATAAACAGGAAAACATTGAACAATAAGAATAAAATATGTTCAGAGATACAACATAAATAAAAACCGTTAAAATAATTAGAAAAATGAAAAATTGAAAAAGATTAGAAAAATAAAAAATACAAAATTCAAAATAGATAGAAAATCGAAAAAAAAATCGTTAACAATAACAATAAAAAAATAGAAAAATTTAAAAAAAAAATGAAAAAAGCCATCCCGGAGATGGCTGTCTGTCGTCAGCTCTCCTTTTTTCCCATTTATTTATTTATCAGGTTCATTTGCATTTTATCTGTAACAGAGCCGGGTTTTAATCGTGTACATGTACATATGTTTATGTTTCTATAAATTGTAAATTACACAGCTCTCCTTTGTCGCGATTGGATTTATATAGTGAGTGCACGTTTTTTCATCAAATACGATCCTCTATCACCTATCACCAGGTTTCGGATACGTGTAATTATTGTTTAATGAAAAAGTTGTTTCTTGACTTCAAGAGGATGAATCAAAAATTAAATTGTTCTCTTATATTCAAAGAAAGAAAGATAAAAAATGTTTACCATTCGGTTATATGTATATAATCGTATATAATCGAGGCCGCCCTGTACAACACTGAAAAATGAAAAAAAAACAACAAAAAATGAGAAATTAGGAAATTTTTAAAAGTTTGAAAACAATAGAATAAACAAAAAAATAAAGATAGATGAAAAATCGGATGGATAGAAATTTTTAAAAATATTAGCGAAATAAAAAAAGTGTGAAATTTCAAAACTTTGAACAGAAATAAACAAATTCAAAGAATGTTAAAAGAATAAATAGCAAATTAGACAAATTTTAAACGCTTGAAACAAATATAAATTTAAATATAAGGCTATTAGGCTATGGTATTTTTTTTCAAACTGGAAAACAACAGATACACAAACATCGAAAATATTTAAAAAAAATACAAAAATCTCAAAAGAATTGAAAAACCTATGCTTTATATTAGAATTTGGAGTTAAGAATAACAAATGGGAAATTACAAATGAGCAATAAGCAATAAGAAAAAAAACAGAAGAAACAGAAGGTAAAAATATTGAAAAAAAAAGTTTCTTATTCATTTCTATTTCATTAATAATCTTTTCTTTTGAAATTAAAATAAAACATAAGCTACCACTAGTTTTGTAGATTTATTGTTGTTTTAATAATTTTTTTTTCTAACTGTTTATATTTTTCTAATTTCTCTAATTTTTTTTGTGGTTTAAAAAATATATAAAAGAAATCATAAAAGAGAGCTAGGAGATATTTTTTTGAAATAGAAAAAAAACTAGAATAATTAGTGAAATTAGAAGAATTCAGGAAAATGAGAAAAATTCAAAATTAACAAAAATAGCAAAATTAAAGAAAAACCGGAAAAATAGAACAATATGTGAAAAAAAAATAAATCAAAATATAAAACAATACAATATTAACTTTAAATTAGAATTTAGAAAGAAACAAAAATTACAACAACAAAAAAAAAATTTGAGGATATGAGAAAGATGAATTATAAAAACCTAGAATTAGAAAAAACAGAAAAATTACAAAAATTTAAACAAATCAACAAAGTATAGAAATTGAGGAATTGAAGAGAAATTGAAAAACTACACCAATATGTAAATTTTACAAAATTAGAAAAAAATGAGAATTCGAAAAAAAAAACCGAAATGAAAATTCGAAAGATGGGAAAAATAAAAAACTCCAAAAAAATAAACCAACCAGAAAATTTATAAAAACTATAAAAAGTGCAAAAATGGAAGATTTTTTTTATCTGTATTATAGTGACTTTCAACTCATTTGGCTGGTTCGTCACTTTTTACTTCCATTTTTGGAAGAATGTCGGGAGTGAGAATTGAACTCGTGACCTTTAGCGTGGGAGGCATGGATGTTACCACTACGCCAGATCGCCTCCACAAAAAATGGAAGATGAAAAAATAATTGAAAGAAAGAATTATGAAAATATGAACATCTAAAATTAAAAAGATCTGAAAAAAATAAAAGATGGAAAATTACAACAAGAAAAAGAAAATTAGAAAAAATATATATAGGTTAGAAAAACTAGAAAAGTCAGAATAATTACAGATATTTGGAAAAAAATTAAAAATTAGAGAAAATAAAAAAAAAGTATAGAAATACTAGTCGAAGCTGATTATATGCAATTTTTGACTCGATTATAAACAGTTGAAAAGATGTTAGATGACTTATTTTAGGAAAATATTGAATATTAAGATGTACGGCGACCGGTGGAGTAAAATCGTGGTTTTCTGATTATTCTAATTGAAGGTTCATCAATGAACTTGATCATGCATTTTTGTGAGAAAATTAAGAATAACAAAAGCCACTAACTTTTGAGTTTCCAAAATATTGTTAGCATCCTATATTAAATATTCTTATCTTTCTAACGGAATCGTCATACATAGCGTTCTTTTTGAAGTAGAGCCAGTTTAAAGCTAAGAGAGCCCCTCAAATATTTAAAAAAAATATATATATCCGTCCTCATTCATTTCTTTTTAATTCATTATCTATTCTCTTGAAATTGAGATAAAACATTAGCTACGACTTGTTTTGTATGTTTTTTTCTTAATTTTCATAATTTTTGATTTTTCTTTTAACTGTTGAAGTTTTTTTTTCTGTTTGTCTAATGTTTTTAATTCCTCTATTTTTCGTGTTTTTTTTTGTAATTGAAATAAATCAGAATTTTTTTCTTTAAATAGGAAAAACTGAAATAGTTGAAAAAAAAACGAACTAGGAGAACAAGCAATAATATATAATAATAATATAAATAATAATTTTCAACAAAAATATAAAAATTTACGAAAAACTGGAAAAATAAAACAACATGAGATTTTTTTTTAACTAGAATTTAAAAACCTGCAGAAAAAAAAGAACTGAAAAACATTACGAAAATTATTATTTTTAAATTAGAATTTAGACAAAATTTGTAAATATATGAAATTTTTATTCTTATATTTATTTCATATTTCATTCATTTTCTGTTCCCTTTATATTAAAATAACAAATTAACTACGACTAATTCTGTATATTTTTGTGAATTTTCGTTATTTTAGCATTTTTTATTTATTCCAGCTATTAGAATTCTTCTATTTTTCTGATTTCACTAATTTTTGCATTTTTGTAATTAAAAAAAATAAAATAAAGAAAGGAAATTTAGAAACACTGAAAAATATAATTAAAAACATAAAACATAAAACATGAAAAATTGGAAAAAAATATTCATTCATAATTTATTCGTAGTCTATTCATTGTTCATTAAATGAGTAAATTATACGACTACGGCCAGTTTTATGTAATTTTTGTTTTTCGCAAAAAATCTGATTCACGGTTTTTCCTTTTTTTGAATATAATTAACTGTACAATGAAGTAAATCAAAGATCATAAAAATTATTCGAAAATTTTTATCTATTATTTTCAATGAAGTAATTCAAAGATCATAAAAATTATTCGAGAATTCGAAAAAATTGAGAAAAAGAAAACATAGAGACATAAGTAAAAATTAAAGAAATTGGAAAAATATATTTTACAACTCAATATTTTACAAATACAATAAATTGAAAAATCGAAAAAATCTTAACAATTTGGAAAAAATAAGAATAAAAAAAAAAAAGAAAAACAAAAATATCGATAATTCTGAAAAATAGATAAATTTTATTTTTTGTTTTCAAAATAAGAAAAACTGTTTAAATATAATACAAATACAAATCAATGAAAGAACTAGAAAGAATAAAAACAAAATTTTTGAAATTTTAAAAAATGCATTGGAAATTCAAGCAAAAATGGTCAATTAGCAAGAATAGTGAATAAGAAAAAAATGAAAAAATGTTAAAATTAGAGCAAATGGAAATAATAAGCAAAATTACAAAAAAAAAGGAAAAAATTGAAAAATGTCAAATGTACAAATAAAATAAATTTCAAAAAATTACGGAAATATGAAATTTTGAAACAAGACACTAGAAATTAGGTGTAAGAAATGAGAAAAAATGTGAAACATTTCAAATGATAGTTTTTCAACAGTTAGCAATAATTAGAAAACTGAAAAAAAATTAAGAAAATAACTTCTGAAAAATCAGAAAACCAAAAAAAAAAACAGAAGAATTCAAAATCGAAAACCTAGAACTTTTTGATAATCAAAAGAGTTAGCAACATGAAAAATGCATTAGTAAATTTGAAAAAAATGTTAAATCAGAAAGGAATGGAAAATTTGAAAAAATGGAACATAATATAAAAATAATGTAGATATAGTCGAAGAAAAATTACAATTATTACAAAAAATAAGAAAACATTTTTTTTAATAAAAAAGTCACAGGAGGGTTGTGTCCGAGACACGACCGCATAGTTGACGTAGGATTCCGTTAGGCTATCTCTTGATTTTGGATTTTGTTTGAACATCGTTAAACTTTTTGATGATGATTTGATGATGATGACAGAAGTATGGTAAACAGTCGTAGGGTGGTGCGTATCAGATAGGAGATGCCGAAATGGAATGAGATATGTTGAAAACCGCCGTCTGCGACCCTAGACGAGATGCCTCCTGTGTTATGTATGGATGAAATAAAAAAAAAACCCACCAATGTAAAATAAGATAATTATCAATAACGAACACAATTACCAAATTTTCTCATCAGTAAAAACATGTTACTTTAATATAGAGAAAACATATTTGAAATGGAAAAGGTAATTTTGTTTTAAAATCTTTACTTTCTGAATATTTATGAAACCCAATGCGAATTTTAATTGCCTAATACTATATGTAGAGCATATGAGAAATCACTTTTTCCAATATTTCTTCACTTTCCCAATTTTTTCTCGCCGCATGAACTTTCCTTGGGTGAAACTGAGCACAACAAAACAGACAGCTTAACCAAACGTCCCGTTCTCGAGCGGGAACACACATTGGTTTCCATTTATGAAAATTGAAATAAATCGTTTCATATATCGAATCGTTTTTAACACAACTGCTACCATATACAATTTTACAACCAAACAAGCAAACCACATTAAAGTTCCAAATTTAAATTTATTGCATATATTTGCAATGTCAATTTCTCTCGGACACCTTGGTTTTGACGTATCTGTTATGAAGCACATTTCGGTGGGAATAAAAGCTCCCCCTACTTTCATGTATTTGCAATGTCGATTTCCCTCAGGCAGCTTGGTTTTGATGTCTCTGTTAGGGAACCGCCACATGTATCGTCAATTTCGAATAATTAGAAGCGGATATTTCCGTTAGGGAAGAAGTTGAGATTTTTCAATTGTTCGATAGTTAGTTTCATGACATATATTATTTTATTCAATATAAAAAATTGTTATGGAGTGCCGAAATCGATTGACGCAAAAATTTCATCAATCCATCATGAAATGACTGAGCAATAAGCGTTTGAAATTGGACAATTTTCACGATGTGCTCGATTTTCGATTTTCAATTTGTACCCCAATGTTTTCCCGGAAGACGTAATCCTACGTCAAAAACTACGAGAATTTTAAACTAGATACTAGAAATGAGGAATGAGCGACAATAAAGCGACTTCACAGTAGTTTCCTAACCAATTGTTAGTGTCCAATGCTAATTGAATGGAACGAGTGAGCTATGGGCAAAAATGAGATACAAAAAAAAGAAAGAACATTCAGAAAAATCACAAAAATTACAAAAAATACAAAAAAATACAAAAATGAACAGTATAAAATATATTGAGAATTTGCAAAAAAAAATTCAATTGGAAATTTGACAAAAAACCTAAAATTGTTTTCCCTCTATATGAACAAAATAAAAAATTTAAAATATTGAGAGATTAGAAAAATTAAGTTCAGAAGTATGTGCTCCCGTGGCCGAGTGGTTAGCGTCACACCTAACATGCCGGGGGTTCGGGTTCGATTCCCATTCTGGTCGGGGAAATATTTCGTCAAAGAAATTCCCTCCGATTTGTGCAGTGGTAACGCGTATTCTATAGCTTGTCACTCAGAATGCATTCAAGGCGTGTTATTTAGCATAGAAATCTCAACTAAGTACTAATAAAAATGACGCAAGTAATACTACGTTGAGACGGCGAAGTTCCTCTAGGAACGTGAGTGCCAATTAAGAAGAAGAAGAAGAAGAAGCAAAAGCAGAAGATGAAACATAAGCAGAAGAAGAAGCAGAAGCAGAAGAAGAAGCAGAAGCAGAAGAAGAAGCAGAAGCAGAAGAAGAAGTTCAGAAGTATTAGGAAACAATTAAACAAAAAAAAATAATTGAAAAAAAGGAAAATTAGGAATATTTGAATTTATAAACTACACACCAGAAATGAAGAATGAAGAATGGGAAATGGGAAAAAATAGAGGTTTTTCAGCTGAATTGTCTAGTGCTGAGTGATAGTTTGAAGTTTCGAAAGGGGTGAAAATTAAAAAAATTAAGAGAAATGAGAAAAATTCCAAATTAAAAGATTAAAAAAGTTAAGTTGGAAAAAAAATTGGAAAAAATCCGAAAAATCAGTAAAATTTAGAAAATTAACAGAATAAAAACATCAATTCTTCCTGAACAACAAAATTGAAAAATGCAAAAAAAAACTACACAGAATACAAAACAAACAAAAATTAAAAAAAACGAAAACAAATTAGAGTTTTTTTTTAATAAAAATTTAAAATAGGAATGCTCACCTTCTCGTTTGGAAAGTGGTCAAACATATTTGGAAATTAATCTAATTGGGGCGTCTTATTCAGCCTGCTGTATCATACAGGTATTACCTACCGGATGATGACTTCTTTCGTTCAATGACACTCGGCCTGGCTTAACAGCACTCAGGGTCTGGTCTTATGAAGAAGTGAAAATTAGATCGTCTCCGAAAGTTGACGTGGAACATTGAGAGCACAAGGCAGACAATCGGATAACCCCGTCCGGGATATCTTAGGTAGCCGGGATCCTGATCTTCTGCTTCATCTATACCTGTTCCTCAGAAACGCTGATGTCAACGTTTAATGATGTTTCCTTCGTTGTGTCCCCGTTTCATATCCCTCCTATCCGATCGATAAACTTTTACTTAAAGGGTGTGTCACATCACATTGCATCACGGAAAAAACGCTGTAGAAATTCGCCCAGTAGACCGATCCTTTTGAAAATTTTAGACAGTAAAATAAAAACTATTAAACAACTTTTGGCATTTTCTTTTTATTCATACTTCGATCCCAAGCCCGTATGCTCGCACCTTCCTCTTTACCCCGTCCATAAGGTTCTGTACAACGTCAGGTTGTAATTTTTTTTGAACAGAAATTCATTTTCTCTTGAAGTCCGCCTCCGATTTGACAACTTTTGGGTTCTTCCGGAGGGCCTGCTTCATAATCGCCCAATATTTCTCTATTGGGCGAAGCTCCGGCGCTTTGGGCGGGTTCATTTCCTTTGGCACGAAGGTGACCCCTTGGCTTCGTACCACTCCAACACGTCCTTTGAATAGTGGCACGAAGCGAGATCCGGCCAGAAGATGGTCGGGCCCTCGTGCTGCTTCAATAGTGGTAGTAAGCGCTTCTGTAGGCACTTCTTAAGGTAAACCTGCCCGTTTACCGTGCCGGTCATCACGAAGGGGGCGCTCCGCTTTCCGCAAGAGCAGATCGCTTGCCACACCATGTACTTTTTGGCAAACTTGGATAGTTTCTGCTTGCGAATCTCCTCCGGAACGCTGAAATTGTCCTCTGCGGAGAAGAACAACATGCCCGGCAGTTGACGAAAGTCCGCTTTGACGTAGGTTTCGTCGTCCATTACCAGGCAATGCGACTTCGTCAGCATTTCGGTGTACAGCTTCCGGGCTCGCGTCTTCCCCACCATGTTTTGCCTTTCGTCGCGGTTAGGAGCCTTCTTAACCTTGTATGTACGCAGGCCCTCCCGCTGCTTGGTCCGCTGGACGAATGAACTTGACAAATTCAGCTTATTGGCGACATCCCGGACCGAACTTCTCGGATCACGTCTAAACTGCTTAACTACGCGCTTGTGATCTTTTTCACTGACGGAGCATCCATTTTTGCCGTTCTTCACCTTCCGGTCGATGGTTAGGTTCTCGAAGTATCGTTTTAGTACTCTGCTGACCGTGGATTGGACGATTCCCAGCATCTTACCGATGTCCCGATGTGACAACTCTGGATTCTCGAAATGAGTGCACAGGATTAATTCACGACGCTCTTTTTCGTTCGACGACATTTTTCCAAATTTACGAAAAATTGACAGTGAAGCATGGCCAACGTGATCTATACACTCTTATCTGATTATAAGCTGAAGCTGAAGATATAATTCCTAAAAATTAAATTTCTACAGCGTTTTTTCCGTGATGCAATTTGATGTGACACACCCTTTAGTCGCGGCAATACATACACACACTCTTTACAGATGCACGGGCCGAAGGTTGTGCAGTCCACTGATCATTCAACAAGAGCCAAAGGTTGTACCGCTCATGACAACTCTACACGAGCTGATGATTGCGCCGGCTAGTGACCATTCTATCCTGGATTCCTCGAGTCGAGAAAGACGCACCACGCTAGATATGGGGTACAGACTAGGGGGGCGTTGCTGATTAATGGTCAGCTGCATCCCAATAGGAAGTATCCCGTGTCGGGCACATAGTTGTAAGACAAAAATTGTCAAAATATTGGACTCCCGGCCCCGTCAGGCTAACGCTACATGTGCCTTAATAAAATATATATTTTGGGAAAAAAATGGAAGAAATAATGCCAATAAAGAGAAATGGCAAAACAAAGGAATAACGGTTTTTGACAATAACTTGAAAGTAACTTGAAATATTGTACCACCTGAGCCTTATGGCTAGAACTCATGGTGTCAATGATATCGTATCCTAAAAAATCATTCGACCGGTTAAGAGGAAGACGAAAAAAGGACGGATCTGACATATTCGATGCGAAATAATAACACACAAGACTTGACCATAATCGGATGTTTTTTTTCTGTGGTTTTTTGTTTCAACATGGAATTACAGATTAACCTGATTCTGGTTACTTTTGTTGTTTACATAATTCGGTGTCCCATGGTTCGATTCGTTCGGGGATGTGATTTTTAACCGATGATAGGTAGAGATGACATGAGACTTGTGAGCAAAGTAAGCAGCGGTAGAATCAGGGCAACGCCAGACCCTCCGGAGATAATGGATAGAAGTTGTGTCAGAATGTTGATTGATGGCATTATGCTGCCGGCAATGGGCAATCCTTTCAGTAAATCGATGGCGCTCGTGAGCGGTTCAATCAAATTGGTAATAGGGCTGCCCGTTCCCAATAGGGCGAGTATAGCATTAATTAGAGATGCTATCAAATTCGTCGGCGATCCACCGGACTGCAACGTTGACGTTATCTGCGAAATTAAAGTCAAGGGATCCATCGCCGCAAGTGCAATAGGTGCGATGGCGGGGCCAGCGCTGCTTCCGCATCCACAAGCGCTTCCCGGAATGCCAGCGTTACAATCCCCGTTGCATTTAGCCCGGATGGTGTCCACGTCTTTGAAGAAGTGCTGCACGAGATTTTCGCAGCATTGTTTGCACTGCGCCGGGTCCTGTCCGGGCTGGCACTGCTGACGGTAGCAGTTCAGGACTTCGTTATAGTCGAAGGGTGCCGCTTTGGAAGTCGCAATCACGAGGGCGAACGCGAGCAGTACTTTGAATGGACCCATCCTGAATCAGAACACTTTCACTACTGACCACTGAGCTGTGCTGACCAGGAGAATTGGGCTTTTATAGCCCTGCATTGCGTGATCTGTTTGTTTTGGTTATCGCAGTGCTATTTTTGCACGTAGAGAATTTTTAGGTTTAGGACATGGTAAAGCACGTTCTTATGGTACATGACGTACGATACAGTGATAATACATTAGAAAACCTGCAAACGATTGTTTCGAAGAGAAGGGAAGAAAGCGTGTCTGAGGGCAACAACTTAGCCATGGTAGTATCGAAAAGTGGTGTAATAAACCATGATTATCACAACAAATTCATTAAACCACAATCATTTCTATGTGTACACAATTCTCGAATGTGTTTTGTGTTGGGTTCTCATTCGACTTCAACTGAACGAAATGTCATCACTTTGACAGAACATTCACCAATCGACAGTCGACAGACGACGTCGATGCTGAATCTAATAAGTACGGGGTCTTAGATTCAGCAATACTGTTGTCTGTGAAGATGAATTATATTTTCAGGGAAAATTATTCATTGTGTAAACACTTTTCGACAATTTTGAAACTTCTCAAGGCTTTCTTAACTTCCAGAAAGACAGCACTAATGACTGTCCGTGAGTCCATAGATGTTATCAATCAATTCGCATTCGATGCAGTGTTTCACGGTAAGTGGGTATGGGGTCCATCAAACCGTAGCTTCAACTAGAGTCATGATCTGTAATCTTTAAAGCAACTTCCTGATCGGTAGCGAGGTGTATAGAGGCTAAATCAATATTCCGATTTATAAAATGATAAAAAGTACAACGCAACTACGAAGTGTAGAGTCTATCCAGTCTATCCAAGATCAAAAATTTTAACGTGGGAACTGAATGTGTAATCTAATTCTTTCATCTTATTGATTGTATTTGTTTTTTATAGGTTCTATATGGTTGAAGATAGACGGTGATATAATTTTTTAAATGTTTTTTCTTGAAAGCTGAGACTTTTTACATAACATATCCAAAATTTAGGAGGTGTTTTTCTTAAGTTTTGATTTGTTTTATTTTTCAAATTTAACATGCCAATCTTCGTTCAACATTCCTATTCGACTAGACTAGATCTATGCGATTAGAATCCAATTTTATTCATAAGTGTAATATTTTAAGCTCATTGGTTTCAATTTGATATGTCGGTCTTCTGTTTCGAATTTGTTTTGCCTTTTCAAATTAATTTTCATTCAGAAGGGTTTCGCTCGATTATGTGGAATCTCATTCTTTCATCATTACTAGAATTCCAAATTCTGCATGTGGAACATTATATCCGAAATATACTCTCTGTAACTTGAATTCAAAGATTAGGGACCTGGGTCTGGAGTAACGAAATGAATAAAAAATGAGAAAAAATGAAACAAATAAAGGACATGTTTAAAAATATAGAACATTTGGAAAAAAATTTAAATAAAAGAAATGAAAACAATTAGGAAAATTAGAAAACCAAAAAACCGAGGAAAAATACAATACCAATTATCAACATTTTCTATAAAAATGAAAAAAATGCAACAATATACAAATATTTTAAAAAACTAGACAAAAAAATCAAAAAATCAGAGAAATGAAAAAAATGTCACAGGAGGGTTGTGTCTGAGACACGACCGCATATTTGACGTAGGATTCCGTTAGGCTATCTGTTCATTTTGGATATGTTTGAAAAATTAAACTCTTTGACAATGATTTGGTGGCCCTGAGAAAGGCCTTTTTGTTTGGAAAACTACACCTCACACCTTCCAAAAATTTTTTATGGACAAGTTGTTGAATTTGTCGATAAACTTTATAATCTGGGTGTTATATTAACATCTAATTTGTCATGGGATGTTTTCATCAATTCTCAATGTGGTAAGATCTACGGCGCCTTAAAACGTTTGAGACTCGGCATTTGGAAACACCCACGAAAATAAAATTATTCAAGTCGTTGATTCTTCCTCATTTGTTGTACGGAGATTTCATTTACACTAATGCTTTTACGACCGCACTCAACAGACTAAGGGTTGCTTTGAATTCATGAGTAAGATATGTCTACAATTTATCGAGATATTCCAGTGTTCCACACCTACATAGCACTTTATTATGATGTAGTTTCAATTTTACGTGTATCGTACATGCATAAACTTTTTCAAAATTGTTAAAAGTTGCGTGCTACAGTACTTATTTGAACAACTTCAGTTTATGAGAAACATGAGAACCATAAGTGTTTTAATTCCACAACATTAATTTGTTTACTATGGGCAATCGATGTTAGTGAGAGGTGTTATATATTGGAATCACTTATCACCTGCTCTTAAATCGTCTATAATTATTTAAAACTTCAAAAATGGTCTGCCTGAATTAAATTCAAAATTCAGGAACTTATTATGACAGTTTTTAATGATATGTTAATTTTTTCTTATCAGAATATCCCACCACAGTGTAACGTAATTGAAAAGGATTTAAATTTTATTTGCTACTATTAATCGTGTCACTCACCTCATTTGCAATATAAAAAATGCCCCCAACTTGCATGCCGATTTTCCCCAGGCACCTTGAATTTGATGTCTCTGTTAGGGAACACATTTCGGTGGGAACAAAAGCTCCCTCTACTTTTATGTGTTTGCAATGTCGATTTCCCCCAGGCAGCTTGGTTTTGATGTCTCTGTTAGGGAACCGTCGCATGTGTCGTCAATTTCGACCAATCAGATGTGGGTACTTCCGTTAGGACAGGGGTTGAGATTTTTCAATTTTTCGATAGTTTGTTTCATGATATATGTTATTTTATTCAATATAAAAAATTGTTATGGAGTGCCGAAATCGATTGACGCAAAAATTTCATCAATCCATCATGAAATGACTGAGCAATACGCGTTTGAAATTGGACAATTTTCAAGATGTGCTCGATTTTCGATTTTCAATTTGTACCCCAATATGTTCCCGAAAGACGTAATCCTACGTCAAAATATAAAATCGAAAAACTAGAGAAAATAACGTTTTCAAATATTATAAAACTTAAAAAAAAAATCTAAAAAAACAATAACAAAAGAATAAAAAAAATTGAACATTAAGAAAGTTTATCAGAAATTAGTTGAATGGGAAAAGGCTATTTTAATTACAGCAGTTCTAAAAATGATAAAAACTGGAGAAAATTTAAAAAAAATTAGAAAAAATATTTATAGAAATTACAAAAATTACATTTTGAAAAGTTACCTAAATTAGAGAACAATAAACAATAAAAAGATGGAGACAATAAAACAATTAGAAAAATGAAGAAAAGTGAAAAAATCGCAAAATGAAAAAAAAATATGAATTGAAAAAATAAGAAAAATTTCAATGATTAGAAAAAATGAGGAAAAAAATCACAGCATTTTGAGAAATGACAAAAATAAGAGAACATTGAACAAATTAGAAAAAATACGATTATGAAGATATTTTTAGAAATTACAAATTGAAGAAAAAGTCGAAAACAGAAGAAATGAAAAAAGATTTTACCAATACTAAAAAAACAAATAACACACCAGGAAAATTGGAAAAAAGATTTTATAGTTCGAAAAGTTCGGAACCGATTGAGCTCAAACTAAGATACAATAAACAAAACTACCAAACATATCTAAGATTGTTGTTACAACATCAAAAATTTAAAAATTCAACTCAATGATGCAACCACAATGTGCCACAGCACAGCTAGTATTCTATAAAATCATGCAACATAAAAAATTAAACTGAGGGAAAAAATGATACAGAAATGAGGAAACAAAATTACAAAAACCAAATCATGAAAAAAAAATAACATTTTTGAAAAATTGCCAAATCACTGAAAAAAATGGAAAAAACAGAACAATTAGAAAAAAGGAAAAAAAATAAAATTCGCAAAATGAAAAAAACGGATGAAGTACAAAAGTAAGGAAGAATTTAAAAATTAGAAAAATTGTGGAAAACATCATAGCCATCATAGCCAGCCATCCGAAGAAAGATGGCAAAAATTGGAGAACATTTAAAAAAATAGAAAAAAATACAATTATCAAGATTTTCTAAGAAATAAAAAAAAGAATTAGAAAAAGAAAAATTTAAAAAAAATGACAAAATGAGAGAAAAAGCAGGGTTTTGAAAAATTATCAACATTAAAAAACAAATAACACACCAGGAAAATTGAAGAAAAGATAAATAGAGAAAAATAAAATTTTAAAAATAAGAAAAATCGATAAAATATTACAAAAAATAGAAGATAAAAAAATAGATGTTTGTTTTGAAAAACTAAGAAAAAGTAAGAGCAGGAAAGTCGAGCCGATCTGGCGTGGAGGTAACATCCATACTTCTCACGCTCAAGATCACGAGTTCAATTCTCACTCCCGACATTCTTCCAAAATGGAAGGTAAAAGTGACGAACCAGCCAGAAGCGTTGAAAGTCATTATAATACAGAAAAAAAAAGAGTACGATGACATTAGTACGATTAGAAACATAAAAGAGCTTGTGAATAAAATTGGATTCTAATCGCATAGATCTAGTCTAGTCGAACAGGAATGTTGAACGAAGATTGGAAATATGTTAACTTTGAAAAAAAAACAAAAACTTAAGAAGGAAGAGAAAGAAAGAGGAAGATTTTTTTTATTGATATTAGATACCCTTTCCACGATATGTTATTTGAGTCTTTTAAGCCTTAATTACAATTCAGTTAATTTACAATTTACAATTCATATCTTCGTGTCATATTTCTGTATAAATTCCAAAGAAAAATTAAAAAATTATAGAAAATTGATAAATTGTCCAAAAACAAAAAAACAAATGGTAAATTCACATAACTCAAAAAATAGAAGTACTGAAAAAATAGGTAAATTAAAAAAAAAGATAATAGATACAATCATCAAAATTTTCTATAAAATCCCAAAAATTAGAAAAAAATGAAAGAATTAGTGCAATTAGCAAAATGCCAAATAAGAGAAAATTTCAAAAAAATTGAACAAAAATACAAAACAAAATTTTCTAGAAAAAAAATTATAAAAATTTGAGCAATTGCGATTAAATTAAAAAACAGAAAAATTCAAAGATTTTCCCATTCCTTGGAAATTTGATTTTTTTTGTTTTTTATTTGCCGAAATTAGGAAACTATTAACCCCTTGCAGTCGTTTGTCTGCTCTCAGCCACCGTAGCAAGGAAGTATTCTAATCTTGTACTTTATGCAATAATATATTAGTTCACTCTTTTTCTAAAAGTATTTTAATGTCTAGTGGATCTGTTCATGGACCCAAAAGATGCTCCTATGAATGATACATAACGGTACTCAGTATAAACAAAAATTGTCACCCATGCTTGAGGAAAGGCTTAATGGAAAAAAACACCATTTATTGTGGCAAAGAGCATTGTTCTGTATATTCAAACAGAAAGATAAAAGGCGGAGGTCGCCAAACTGATTATTTGAGTGATACACCCGAACACTCGAACTACCTTTTGGGGACTGTTTCGAGAGATATCATACGAATTATAGCATATATTTTTTAAATCAAAACAACCAATTAAACACATTGTTTAGTAAATACTTATCAGATGTTTACATAAAAATAAATGAATTTTGTTCACCTTTCATAATCTCACAAAGTTATACATCACTGTTTTTCAAGTAAAAATTTCAAGTAAAGAGTTAAAACACTACGAAAATTGAAAAAAACTAAACAATTACAAAAATAAAAAACAAACTTGGAAAATTGGAAAAGTTTACAAAATTGAAAAAAAATACAAACATTTTAAAAACTAATGAAGATTTTTTATGTTTTCTTTTCCAATTTTCCAAGTTTATTTTTTCAAAATTAAATTTTCCTAATTATATTTTTTCCAAATTTTTTAATTCTTATATTATTATTTTTTTTTTTTTTTTGAATTTTTTTAATAAAAAAATTCATTAAATTTTTCTAGTTCATATTTTTTTTGGTTTTTTTTTTCAAATTATCCAATTCTTCTATTTTTAATATTTTTTATTTTTCTAATATTTTTCAATTGAAGAATTAGATAATTTGGAAAAATAACAAAATAATTAGGAATTAGAAAAAAATAATATTGAAAAACTAGGAAACAATTGGCACTCTAAAAAATTTGAGAAAACAAAATAAAATGAGAACTCTGAAAAATAAGAAAAATTTTCAAATCAGAAAGATTAGAAGAGATTAAGAAAAAAGAAAAAAATTAAAAAAAACTACATCAGTTGGAAAAACGGAATGGAAAAGTTTATATATTGAAAAAAATTGAAAATAAAAAAAAGAGAAGATCACATAAAAATAAGAAATATTTTAAAAAATGAACAAATTAGATAAAAAAAATTTTACAAATTGAAAAAAATAGAAAAATAATACAAAAATTGAAAAGATTTATAAAAATAAGAAATATTTTTAAAAAATTAGCGAATTTTCTAATTCAAATTAGAAAATTAGAAAAATAAAAAAAAAATCCTTTTTTTTTAAATGGAAAAATGTACTTTGTAAAATTAGAACAAATTTAAATTTTGCACAGAATTATTTAGTGATTGTTGTAAGTTTCGAAATTTTAGTTTTGCGTTTATTAATTCCGATTCATTTAAAAGGATTTCAAGTATACGCTCCGTGACCGCGTATTTAAAAACACGATAAAAGATACACTACAAGCGATGGGGATGTGTAATGAAATACATTACCGATCCGATTTATCAGGAAGGCATTGTTAAATTACAATTGATTTTCGGGGATTTTGGTTCGTCGAGTGATCGATTAGTAATCTGGAATCCAAATCCCGTGTCGAGAATCTTCATCCAGAATCTGAATCCGGTATGCGCGAATAAGATTTGGAATCAGGAACCCAGATCCCGAGTCGAAAATTTGAATATTTATATGATTTATTATGGGAATTAGAATCCGAACCTCGAATCGAGAATCTTCACGTTCAACCATAACATGACGAACGGTCTCTTGAGGGATATTTAAATCACGGGCTCATACTTAAATGACGATTCCCGAGGACCATTCATTTTATTTTACCCATGTTTTCATCTGTTGAGGAGGTGGAAGGTTGTCCTTGACGTGGCAATTTGTTCATCTTTTCTCGATCGTCTTTGAAAGCCCTATAACATTGATACACTGGCGTTTTCGACGTATTTGAGTCACCAAATGTATTCTGCAACATTTTCAATGTTTTGGCACAAGGTATTTTGATTGCAACAAAAAATTTCACACAATATCTGGGAGCAGTAGAATCATCCATATTATGAACCGGCGAGCAAACAAAAAATTAACTTGTTCTTAACGACGCTGTGAACAAACTGAATGACAGATCGCGTTAAAAAAACTGGAAAAAGGTCCAGCGGAAAGATTGAAAATTACAAAGTCCTGGTATATATTTGATAAAATGTTAATGGCAAAATGAGAAAATGAAAAACAATAAGAAAACGAGACAAATATGAGAAAACAACACAAAATGCGGAAATCAGAGAAAAATGAGAACACGAAAAAAAATGTTAAAATTAAGAAAATGAGACTAAAATGGCAATATTGAGACATAATGTAAAAAATTACACAAAAATGGTTAAAAAAATCGACAAAAATGAAAAATGAGACAAAAGTGCAAGAATACGATAAAATTAAACTTAAACATGATGAAAAATGAAATGAGTCAAAACTGAAAAAAGGGAAAATAATCAGAGATGAAACCACATGTGAAAATGAGAGAAAAGACACAACATTGAGAAAAATATCAAAATGAAAGAAAGAGATAAAAATGAGAAAAAATGTGGAAATGAGATGAGTTAAAAAAAATGAGATATGAATGCTAAAATAGATAAAATAAAACAAAAACATGATAAAATAGATGAGTCAAAAACGAAAAGGGAAAAAAGAGACAAAATAAGAAAAATGTGAAAATGAGAAAAGGCAAAAATTTAGGATATGTGAAAATGAGAGAGTAGGAATATAAGAAGACTAGTAAGACACAACATTAGAATGAGAGGAGAGGATGCTGCCGAAACCATAGACTCGGCTGTTATCAACAATAGAATATGTTATCGATAGTGAAACAATGGCTCCAACTTTCAACGTTAATCTTTTATTATCCTATATCTTGAAAAAAAATTGAGGCTATGGAGCCTAAGCGGAAGCTCTGAGCGGCGTAACATGGAAGCGTTCGTGTGGCCAAATTATGTGTGAGCGAACGCTTCGACATCACCGCACTCAGCATCCTCGACTTTGCGTTTCTTACAAACTATTTCGTCGCTGCCAGCGGGTAACTCTAAGAACCGGGAACCAAAGTCGCCGGACTGCCCAACGCGGTTATCAACACATTCAGCAAACCCGACCCACTGGTGGCGCTATCCGCCATCAGCAGGCTGAGGATCGTGCTTATCGAAGACGAGAGAATGCTGGTCAACAGGTTCAGCGGTATCGATGACCCTCCCGTGGGGGAGGCAGCACCGAGGAGGAACTCTAGTGACACCAGGACATTCTCGAGCAAAGCGGCCAGCAGTTTGAGCGATACCGTTCCGTTATTGTTGATTGCAAGATTCGTCGCCGTCGCGAGCAGTTGGTTGACGACCGCACTCAGCGTGTTCAGCCCAGGAATCGGTTGGAATGGTCCTGTTTGAAGATCCTGCAACGCAGTCAGGATCCGCTCGCCCAGGCTCTGGATCACTCGCAGGTCATCCATGGGTAGGGCGGGAGCGGAAGCGATTGATGGTAGTGGCGGTGGCGGAGGTAGCGTTGTTGTTGGCGTTGGATCGTTCGCGGGTACTGGAAGAATGTAGTTGGTCGGACCAGCCGGAGTTCCGGAGGTACACCGTGCCATACAATCCGAGCGAATCGCGGCGGCGTCGTTGAAGAAGTTACTTATCTGCTGGTAGCAGCGTTGATGGCAAGGGTTTTGTGGCGGCGAGGTGGGGATGTTTCGAGTGAAGATCCGGTGGTAGTAAGGCGCCGCTGCACTCGCAGCTACCACAGCACAGAAAACTATCGACAACTGCTTGAGGTGATCCATTGCGGAAGAACGGCGAGCACTGATTTGAGACTATGATGCGAGATAGCCGGTTTTTATGTGGACTCTAGATTGGGAAGTTGCGTTTATTTTGGGTAGCACTTCTCACAACAAAACAAATGTTCCGTTGCATATTTATAAAACAATAAATAATCCGATCTGAGCGTAAGCCGAAACTAAGTCGCGCATGTTTTAAGCACGGAATTTCTGGTAACAAACATAAATAGGGTTCTTGAAAACCGCATAAAAACGAGTGGCCCCATATCAGAAAGTCGAATCGGTGCTCAACATCCATCTGCAATGGATTTTTTCAAGTTGTGCATCATTTTCTGCGCTTTGGTGGCCATGACCACAGCGACACCATTTTACCGTCGAATCAACACACGAGAAGCCACCGCCCAGCAGCCGAACGATTGCCAGAAGTGTTGCGATCAGCTCGTGAATCGCTTCTTCCACGATGTGGACAGCCTCCGTAAAGACTGTCTGGCAAGGTGTACTGCCACGAAACCAGCACCCGCTCTTAGCAACTATATCCTTCCACCTCCGCCGCCACCGCCACTGGTTCTGGTGGAGCCACCAACAACGCTCGCTCCGCCGCTTCCGGTGGACCGACTAAAGGCAATTCATTGCCTCGGAGGAAAGATCTTGGACGCGCTGTGGAACCTCCAAACGGGACCGTCACAGCCGATCCCCGGCTTGGATACGCTCAGCACAGTTGTTCACCAGCTGTTGTCGAAGGTTACCAACCTGGCGGTCAACAAGAGCTCATCGGTTTCGGTGAATCTGCTGACCGCGCTGCTCGAGAACATTGTGGTGTCGTTGGATTACGTTCTCAGCGCATCCTCACGTAGCTCAACCGTACCGCTGAATTGGTTGACCAACGTTCTGTCCTCGTCGCTGAGTACGGTACTTAGTTTGCTGATGGCGGATGGTGCCTCCAGTGGATCCTGTTTGCTAAGTGCTCTGACAGCTGCGCTGGGAAATCCGGAGACTTTGGTTCCGATCCCGCTGAATTAAGTAGGTAATATTTGGGAGCAGCCGAATGCGACGATGTCGCAACGTTCGATCACAGACGACTGACGAACGTTCCCATGTCTCGCTGTTCGCAGCAAATCTCATTTGTTAAATTTGTTAAAAAAAAATCAAATATTGTATAAATATGAAATAAACGAAAAGTTATTTGGATTCAATTTACACAATAAGGATCTTATTTGCCACCAGCATCACCCGCCTAAATCCCAACCGTCATCAGCAGCTGCTGCCGCTGGAATCTCTCCTTCACCTTTCGCACACCCAAATGCATATGGAACCCTCATCTCACCCTCATCCTCCGGACATCGCAGGCGCTATACCACACTTTCACTAATGATGGTGTCCTCGCGCCGCGCTCGAAAGCTGGTCGTTTGTTTCCCTTATTCGACATGCATTAGTGTCACACCCCTCCCCTCCGCCTGGAAAAGCAGCCTGAATTAATACAAAACTGCACACAAAATGCCACCATCACGATTGGTCTTAATTATCTTTTTATCAGTTTATTGCAATCTTTTGCGTGACCATCCCTCACTTTATATGGGCGTTGACACTCACATTATTCTGTGTGAGGTCTCGCGAAAAGCTACAGTCCTAACCCAACGTTTGCTGCTTCGTTCAAATTGTTTGAACAGAGCACCTGTCGGGTGCAATTTTGTTAGACACCTCAGCAGGACTTTTATTGGCCTATTCACAAGCTGCCAGACAACCAGTCAGCCGGTGGAGAGGACCGATGCGAGACGAGTGTAATTGTTTTACTGCACTTCCGGAGATGGATTCGAGGTCCATATTTTCGGGTTAAACGAAAGAAGGCTCCAGCTGAGTAAAGGAGCAAACGCTAATTTAGATAAGAACCATATCTTTCCTCCGACCTTTCAACAGCAGATGGCAGACCTTGGAAATTGTTATATTGCAGTAGTTTTGAGAACTGTCGCTAAAACTGCTGACAAATATATCACATCTCTCGCTCCACCTTTATTGAACACCACCACCATCCCCATCCCCATTTGGTGTTCAATCCGGTCCAGGCAATTATGTCGATCATTAATCATCTTTACGCGGAAAACCAACTTCCAGAGAGCTGGACGCCGATTCGATTCGGCGGCGTCTGGTCAGAAGGGGCCTTGCTGCGGCCATGATGCGACACAATTGTTGCCGTGATTGGATGGCAATTTGCTGTGTCCGTCACATTGATATTCCTGGAGCGATCAGTGGTCCTCTCATCTCCGGGGAACATTTTATCAGGTCGCATACAACAGTCACAACCGCAATGTGTGTATTAATGTGCACAGGCATAGGGGAGATTTATGACATTTCTTCGATGGCATCGCAGTCCGGGCCCTTCCTACAACACAACTGGTTGTGGTCATTTTTGGCCCGTTGAAGGGAAATCGTTTCGATAGATAAACGCCTCCGGAAGCCGATGTTCCCAGAGCCGTGTTCAAATTCCTTTTTTAAATTCACCGAAATCAAATTTACCTCATCAAATTCGATGACCATATGAACAAAGAATCTCTCTATAATCTCTGAAATCTTCAAAATTTCTAAAATCCCAAATTAGTCGAAATCTTTGAAATCTCTTCAATCTCTAAAATTTGTGAAATATCTGAAATCTCTAAAATTCCTGAATTACTTAAAAACCAACGAAATATTTATAAAAAAATTTCCCCAAAATTCTGAAATCTCTAAAATCTCGATAGAGACTATAAAATCTCTTAAAGTCTCTTAGAAATTTCAAAATCTCTAAAATCACACAAAATTTTCAAAATCTCTGAAATCTTCAAAATCCTTCTCTCTCTCTATCTCTATATCTTTCTCTCTATCTCTGTATCTTTCTCTATCTTTATCTCTATATCTTTCTCTCTCTATCTCTATATCTTTCTCTCTCTCTCTATCTCTATATCTTTCTCTCTCTTTATCTCTATATCTTTCTCTCTCTCTGTCTCTATATTTTTCTCTCTCTATCTCTATACCTTTCTCTCTCTCTATCTCTCTATCTCTCTCTCTCTATCTCTATACCTTTCTCTCTCTCTCTCTTTCTCTATCTCTCTCTCTATCTCTCTCTCTCTATCTTTCTCTCTCTCTCTTTCTCTATCTCTCTCTCTATCTCTCTCTCTATCTTTCTCTCTCTCTCTTTCTCTCTATCTCTCTCTCTTTCTCTCTCTATCTCTCTCTCTTTCTCTCTATCTCTCTTTCTCTCTATCTCTCTCTATCTCTCTCTCTTTCTCTCTATCTCTCTCTATCTCTCTCTTTTTCTCTCTATCTCTCTCTCTTTCTCTCTATCTCTCTCTCTTTCTCTCTATCTCTCTCTCTTTCTCTCTATCTCTCTCTTTCTCTCTCTCTTTCTCTCTATCTCTCTCTCTTTCTCTATATATCTCTCTCTTTCTATCTCTCTCTTTCTCACTATATCTCTCTCTTTCTCTCTATCTCTCTTTCTCTCTATCTCTCTCTCTTTCTCTCTATCTCTCTCTCTCTCAAAAAATCCCTAAAACCACTTAGAATATTTGAAATCTCCACAATCTCTAGAATCTCTGAAATATTTAATATCTCTGAAATAACTCTAATAATCTCTAGAATCTCTACAATCTCTGAAATTTCTTTGACTTTTCGGAATCTCGAAAATCTATTAAATCTCTCGAATGTCCAAAATCCCTCAAATCTCACTAATTCTCTTGAACTTTTTTGAAATCTCCAAAAGCTCTCTGCTTAAAAAAGCTTTAAAAAGCTCCGAAGCACCAAAATCTTCCAAATCTTTTTAATCTTTAAAGCCTCTAGAGTCTCCAGTTTATTCAAATCAATATTTGATAACTGGAAAAGAGAAAATACAAAAAATAAAAAATCAGAGCATATAGAAAACGAAAAAAAAAACCTATATAAAATACAAAAACAACAAATCTGACAATTCTTAGAAATTTTATCGATAAATTTATTTGAAAAATTTAAAAAATCACATAATTTATATACTAAAAAATCGGAAAAATACCGGAATAAAAAATTATACAATTGAAAAAAACAAAATAAATTGAAAAATGAAATGAAACATTGAAAAATTGTAGAATCAAACATAAGAAACAAAAGACAAATTGATAAATCAAAATTTCAAAGGAATCAGAAGAATTGAAGAAACAAAAATATCAAAAAATCAATAAAATCCAAAGTAAAAAAAAAAGCTGAGTTGAAAAATCGGATGAATCATAAGAATCGCAAAAATAAAAAATCTAAAAACTAGATGATCTAAAAGAAAAATCAAAGATATAAAAAAAAATGAAAAGCAGAAACGCCGAGAAATAGAAACATTTAGGAAATTAAAATTCAAACAGATATCTAAAAAACTGAAAATTCCAAAAATTGAAAAAACAAGTATATCGAAAAATAGAATAATCTATGATCCGAAAAAAATAATGAAAAATTTTGAAAAAAAAATCTTGAACGAACCAAAACATCGAAAAAATTAAGCAAAAAATAAAAAAAAAACCATAAGTTTAAAAATAAAAAAATATATTATAATATGAAAATTGATAAATTTATTTCAAAAAATAAAATCTTCAAAAGTTTTAGTATTTCAATATTGAAAAAATCGATAACATATTTTAAATTCCATTTTCCCATCAAAAACTTGAAAAACTAAAAAGAATGTTTAAAAAAATTGAAAAGCAAGGCTGAAAATCGAAATATTGGAGAAAAAATTAAAAAAAATGTATTAAAAAAATAAAAATTGATAAATTATTTTGAAAATTAGAAAATAGTGAAATTTAAATATTGACAAAAATGGGTGGATTTTATCTATGATATAAACGCAGGGTTTATGTGGGACTACCGTTTAGATAGCGCTTGGCATTTTACAGTTATTCAATTGCTTATCTCAGGAAAAATAACATTTCATTAATTGTGATAGATGCGCAGAAATATTTTCTATGAATTGATGCAAACATCTCTCCAATCTATTAAGAAATTGTATAACTCAAGCATTCGAATTTTTTTCCTTTTTTCTGCATATTCTGTGTTTAGGTCTTCATTTCAGACCCACCTCCATATATTCCGGTTAGACGTAGTCCCACGTAAAAAATCGAAAATCAATGGTCAACAAATTTATGGATCGAAAGAATCGAAAATGAACAAAAGATTGGAGAGGAGAAAACATCAATAAACTGAAAACAAAAAATCCAAAAATAAAAAAAAAATTAAAAAATCCTGAAAATTGAATATTGAAAACATTAAATATAAAAAAAAAACTAAAAATCAATGTGTTCGGAAAAATTGTAGAATAGAAACATCAAAAAATAACGCAATCAGAAAATAAAAAAAAACCTAAGAATTGAAAAAATTTGAAAATTTAAAAAAAAAAAAAATCAATATTAAAATCCCCAAAACCTACCGGGAAAAATGAAAATTAAAAAAAAATTAATCAAAATTTCACTGATTTTTTTATTTTAAAAATCAAAAAACCAAACTATAAGCCAATAAAAAGTCTGCAGTCTGCGGGAGCTCTTAAGTAAATTGAAGAATAAAAAATTCAAAAATCGGAAAATTGATTTTTTAATGATTTTTTTTGAAAAATAGTATGAATATGAAAACTTTAAAGAAAGGTAAATGAAAAATAAAAAATTCAGATTTAAACAAAAAGACAAAAAATCTTAATATTTCAAAATCTAAATAAATAAAAATTCGAAAAACAAGAATTCAAGAAATTGTAAAACAACAAAAAATCGAAAATAAAAACAAATCGAATAATAAAAACGTAACGAAACTCCCAAAATATACATATTCAAAAATTGAAAAATTAAAAAATCCAAAAATCAATAATAAAAAGCTTAAAAATTTTAAAAAGTGAAACATCAATAATAGAGATAAAACGGCTATCCGGTATCCGGCCGGATAGGATATTAGAAAAAAAATCATAATTTCTCATTAAAACAAAATAAATCTTAACAATACAGCTCATTAACATAATTCATACATTATTAAAAATAAGGTTTGATTACTGAAATGCTCATTATATATTGTAATTAGATTTTCTGCTGGGATGTTTCCGTTTCAAGAGCTTGAAACCCGAGCTGAAAAAGGTTCAAATTTGATAATCTGAATATTCTCATAAGTAATTCAAATGACTTCCCAATCCGTTGTTTGAAGATGTGTGGTAAGTTCGATGTTCTATATGCATCCTTATCCGAAAACTTTTTTTTATCCAGTAACATGCAAAATTACCTTGGATATAAGATGAGATCAAAACATGTATTTTTGTTATTCCTTCAAATGCCTAAAGATGCCTAATACACTGCTCCCTAGGGCACCACTGTTGAGTCCGTGTGCATTTTCTCAGAATATCATCCCTGAGAACTGTTCTATGTTTTTTTTATCTTGAATGAAAATAATTGATTGATGTTCTTTGCTTATTTAAATTTGTGGCACTTATTTCATTTTTTAGTTTTTATTTTTGAAATATTTAAATGATTTCAAAATATCCACAACAAACATTACATTATAATAGAAAAAAAAAATAATTACATTATAATAGAAAGAATTAATTTTTTTTGGCAAATGAAAAAATATATATATATACTGTCATAAGTCAATAAATTACAAGAATACAAACCATCAAAATCAAGTAAATTATAAAAAATCGAAAAAAACCAAAAATACAAAATAATTGAGAATGAGAAATTCTGATATCTAACATTTTCAAAAAATGGTCTGTCTAAAAATCGGAAATTCAAAGCGCAAAACTCTACTAGACATCGAAATATCAATACATCGAAAAATTTAAAGTATTTCAATAATAAACGTAAACAATCGATTTTTTTTAAATTGCAAAATTAGATAATAAAGCAAAAATTATGAATTGAAAATATAGAAATACCAAATTTCAAAACTTCCGATATCCCTTCTTTTGCTTCACTGTTCAGTTAATGCGGACAGTGTAGAAATTTGATATAAGGCTTCTATCACTGTGTTATTAGTATCACAAACAGTTCGATGTTTCATTTTGCCAGCAGCAGACATCATTGATGATTGTCGTCTGGATGTAGTTCGCAATCTTTCGTTTGGTAAGCGAACGCGCAACCAATGCGGCTGCGAAGCCCCTTGAAAATATGAATATCGAAATACCTATGAATCAAGAAAAAGAAGAAAAAAATAGTCGAACAATAAATAACTTAAATATTCAAAATTACAAGAATTAAATAAAAAAAAATCAAAATTGAAACATTTTTTATAATTTTTCTTTATTTTTATTTTGGCTTCACGTCTTCACAATGTCAAATCTTCTCGTGTATCATTTGTCGCTTTGCGTTTTTGTGGTGTGCCTTGCAAGTCCTGCGACCAACCCTACCATCTCACGGAAACGCATATAGTGGCATCAATTCGCTTAGAGGAGCTGTTTCCGGGTTTTTGTGGCTTTTCTGGGGGACTGGCAGTGCCCACTGCTCATCCTACCACACCCTAGACAGTTCTCCTGAACCAGTGCAAGCCAGAAAAACGATCGTTAACACTAGAACTATCGACGTTTGATGTATACCTATTCCTATAGCATCCGTCAAATTGACGGATTTTGTTGTATTTTTTGATATAGTTCATGTGAATAAAAGAATGTGATTTGACAAAAACAACATTTAATATAACACTTTATATGTTTATAATGAAAAAATAAACAAAAACGGTTTATATTTATTCATTTATATGTCTGCAACAACATGGTATTCTGGATGAACACTTGCCACAAACGTTTTTGTTGCGTGTATTGCAAGATTTTCGTTCTTGAGGTCTTATAGTTGAGTTTTCTGTAGTACAATTCATTGCTTTGTTTGGTTGTTTTTTGGAGGAAGCTTGTGCTCTGTAGCACTTATATTCACTGGAAAGTTCTTCTGCCAATTGAAACAAGAATTGATTCCTGGTAATGTTCTTTGCATAAAATCCACGAATTGATTGCTTCCAAGTCCAAAATATTGTAGAACACTTGCAATGGCCATCTATGAGACCTTGCTTTTAAGCTATATTAGCGTGCCATCTGGTCAACTACATCTACTCCAAACTTGGTTTCATTGTAAAACGATAAAATTTCAGGTATTTGTTTTCTATTGGTATTATTGGTATTATCTTTACCGATCTATGCTTAGAGCTAGGAAGCAGTACTTTTTTGCGAGGTTTACTTTTATAAATTGTCAGAATAATATTATCTGATTTGTAGTGTTTTGTAGAGTAAAGAGCCATGTTATCTTTCACCATTTTTTAGCTGTTCCTGGCAATTATATTCTATTTGATCACACAGTTCCAACAAGACTTTTGACGTAGGATTACGTCTTCCGGGAAAACATTGGGGTACAAATTGAAAATCGAAAATCGAGCACATCGTGAAAATTGTCCAATTTCAAACGCTTATTGCTCAGTCATTTCATGAAGGATTGATGAAATTTTTGCGTCAATCGATTTCGGCACTCCATAACAATTTTTTATATTGAATAAAATAATATATGTCATGAAACTAACTATCGAACAATTGAAAAATCTCAACTACCCTAACTACCCTAACGGAAATATCCGCTTCTAATTAGTCGAAATTGACGATACATGTGGCGGTTCCCTAACAGAGACATCAAAACCAAGCTGCCTGAGGGAAATCGACATTGCAAATACATGAAAGTAGGGGGAACTTTTGTTCCTACCGAAATCTGTTCCCTAACAGAGACATCAAAACCAAGGTGTCCGAGAGAAATTGGCATTGCAAATATATGCAATAAATTTAAATTTGGAACTTTAATGTGGTTTGCTTGTTTGGTTGTAAAATTGTATATGGTAGCAGTTGTGTTAAAAATGATTCGATATATGAAACGATTTATTTCAATTTTCATAAATGGAAACCAATGTGTGTTCCCGCTCGAGAACGGGACGTTTGGTTAAGCTGTCTGTTTTGTTGTGCTCAGTTTCACCCAAGGAAAGTTCATGCGGCGAGAAAAAATTGGGAAAGTGAAGAAATATTCGAAAAAGTGATTTCTCATATGCTCTACATATAGTATTAGGCAATTAAAATTCGCATTGGGTTTCATAAATATTCAGAAAGTAAAGATTTTAAAACAAAATTACCTTTTCCATTTCAAATATGTTTTCTCTATATTAAAGTAACATGTTTTTACTGATGAGAAAATTTGGTAATTGTGTTCGGTATTGATAATTATTTACTATTTTGTTCCACCTGGGACCCATTTACTATTTTGTCATTTACCTGTTTATTAAGTTTATCGCCATCAACTGCGCGCGATATGATGTAAGAATGCATTCATACCGCTAGCGCATGTGGCTAGTTTTTATGGGTGATGGATATTTGTGGGAGAAAAGTAATTAACGAAGTTATGCAGTTATGCTTGTGGGAATGGTAAACATTGAAGTGCTTGCGCATGAGTCATTTGTTAGAAAACAATTAACTGCTTATGGGAATGAGTTGACAATGGAATTTGGTATGGGATTTAGAATGGGTTTTGAAATGGATTAGGAATCGGATTTGAAATCATGCTACACCATCCCTCTTTAGGAGAATGATGTAATGCAATGAAATCATTCATGGTATTCAGGTAAATTCATGGTAAATAATTATTCCTTGGCTTCTCTCAACATTACAAAATGTTTGCTTACGACTAAAGGTATATAGTTTTTAAAGTAAATAATGTATTCAAAATGAGAAAGTTTCTGTTGAATATATCTTGGAATGAAATACAAATAAAAAATTTTTGTTTAGATTTTTATTACTCTATTTTTGTGTACTACTGATTGGTTTAAAATTTTACAATTTGGATCTAATAATTCTTGAACTATATATGGTCCATCGTAGAAAGGATCTAATTTTCTTCTGTTTTCTACTTTCAAATAAACTTTGTCATTAATATTTAAATGAATTGGGTTACTATTGTTTTCTGAGTTGCTTGCTCTTTGAATTTTCTGCTTAATTAACTTGTCTTTTGCTATTTCATTAGATCGTTGTATTTTAAATTTTAATTCTTTACTATATTGTTCAAAATTATATATTGGTTCTGTTCCTTTTTCGAATAATTCATGTGGTAGTTTAGCTTTATTTCCAAAAATAAGTTCATGAGGGGTAAATCCATGATCTGAATGTGGGGTTGTATTGTAATTGAAAGAATAAAATTTTAACCATTCGTCCCAATCAGTTTGATGTTCGTTAACGAAAGATCTCAGGTATTCATTTAAACACCTGTGATTTCTCTCCAACGATCCTATCGTCTGAGGGTGATAAGCTGTACCAAATTTTTGTTCGACTTTAAGCATTTTACAGATCTGCTCAAAGACTTCCCCCGAACCTGCCATTCCCTTATGGGAATGAGTTGACAATGGAATTTGGTATGGGATTTAGAATGGGTTTTGAAATGGATTAGGAATCGGATTTGAAATCATGCTACAATTATCTTATTTCACATTGGTGGGTTTTTTTTATTTCATCCATACATAACACAGGAGGCATCTCGTCTAGGGTCGCAGACGGCGGTTTTCAACATATCTCATTCCATTTCGGCATCTCCTATCTGATACGCACCACCCTACGACTGTTTACCATACTTCTGTCATCATAACTCGGTAAACACTGGTGGAGTGAACAAACAATACCCAACAACCAAACAAAAATTGCCCTTTTCAGATTCACCAAATCATCATCAAAGAGTTTAACGATGTTCAAACAAAATCCAAAATCAAGAGATAGCCTAACGGAATCCTACGTCAACTATGCGGTCGTGTCTCGGACACAACCCTCCTGTGACTTTTTTTTTTGGCACGTGGTTTTTTGCGAGTTCCATATTTGTAAAAAAAATATTGGAGGTTGTGCCCAAGATACGACCGCATTGTTGACGTAGAACTACGCTGTTTTTTTATAAGTCGCTTGTTTATACCTTCGGATATTATTCTATAATGCTGTGAAATTTTAGAAACAACTGCTTAGTAAAAACAATCTCTGAAATGGTTTTTTCATTGTAGAATCAGTTCACGATAATTGATTGATGATTCATTCTTGTCCTCGCAAAACAATACACTAGCTGATCTATGTCGCTATTCATTTCATGTCAATGCATTGAAAATTTACCTCGAACGCTATTCCGGTGGCCTTTTTCGCAATTGTCATATACTCGGCTACAGTCGATTAGCATTGCTTCATTGTGATCGAGGTAAGCGCAATTTCAATCCTAGTTGAAGGCAGTTTTGCGACTGGCACGCGAACCCAAATAACTTATAACATTCCAATAAGACATTCAAGATACGTGGTATTCCCCAAATAATTTTTTGGCGCACAACCTTAACGCCTGCTTCGTCATAACGTCAGTTTAATGCAATGATGCATTCTCAAAGGCACCAATAAAGCCCTTATGATGACGGAAAACAAACAATGTTTACTGCTTGAAAAAAGACTGAATTATGCCACAAAGCTTGTACTCTGCTGTAACATCCATCGATGCGAATTCGCTGATGAGTTTGTCAAGAGCGACCGTCTTCATCATGGTTGCTGCCTGCTTGATTTTGGTTGCTGCCTGGGTAACGGCGTTTACGTTTTCGAGCGACGCGCCGAAGTCGCCTACATCGCTGTTGTTCGATGCGGTGTCACACTCGCGAAGGCTCGGTTCAATGCGAGCGCTTTTCACTGCACCAACATCGCGTGCATCATTAGATGACGCTAGCCTCGAAATTTTATTGCCCCTGGCAATGCGTTCGTTTTTTGCAGGGCTCGAGCCTGCCTTCCTTTTCTTCTTGCTCATCACACACTACGCGAAGCGTCCAATTTATGACGCGGAAAGAAAAACACAGTTTACGAATAACGCGAAAAACGAACAGAAAACCCATACGTCGATATCCAAATTGGATTACCACTGGTGGGGTCCAATCTTAGATCGAAGCGCAGCGAAAGCAAAGTGAACTGGATTGCTCAACAGTCCGATGCCGAATGAAAGTTTGCCTCAGCGAGATCCACTGTTTATACTCAAGGCAACTATTCTCCTTCATTCTTCTACTTTTCCTTTGCTCACGGCGACTTCAAATCCTACGATTTCCCCTTCGTTGGTCGTCGATAAGTTGCTCGTTATTGACTGCTCTGTTCGGGAAAGCACACAAATGGACAGAACAAATGTATGGAAAAATGGGAACGCTTAAAGTTTTCATG
Organism: Toxorhynchites rutilus septentrionalis; assembly: GCF_029784135.1. Lineage (NCBI taxonomy): Eukaryota > Metazoa > Arthropoda > Insecta > Diptera > Culicidae > Toxorhynchites > Toxorhynchites rutilus. The sequence continues at coordinate 196,456,537 of NC_073744.1, forward strand.
AATTTTAACCATTTACAAACCAGGGGATCCTAATGTCTAGCATATTAGACAAATCTTAGGGAATTTCCGATTCGTTTGGTATGTTAATCGCCAAAATCCGTTCGCGGCAAAAGTAGTTATTAACGTAAACTTTATTTCATAAAAACGTGACCTGTTTTCTGATGAAAGACGTAGTTCTACGTCAAAAAATTATCTGTGGTGATATTTCTTCAACAGTTCACATAATTGCTTGGTAGATTCAATACTACAAATTCGCTCAATGGTATCCCTGATGGCCTAAGATCATCTTTGCCTAAGTAGAGGAAGTCATTTATAAGGTGTTAACTCTCCACGTCTACAGCTAATCATAATTTGATTCCGAAGTTGTTCGATTTATTTGCCATATACTGCAAAAATCTGCATCTTGCCTTTGCAGGAAATAGTTGTTCGTCTATTGTTTTATTTTGATCAGGTTTGTAACAAGCTTGGCTGTTCTCAATGAATGATTTCCACGTTTCAGAAACTAATCCAAATTTATCAGTTTGTAATCGAGCATTCTGTTCGCTTTTTTTTTCGAAGCGAATGAATCTCACGATTTCTGAAAATCGATTCCTGCACATTCTTTCATGAAAAAAAGAAGGTCCCCATTTTTTGGACACAAAAATACATGTTATAACAATGGAATAAAATTCCAATTTTTTTAAATCTCTTGGTTTTGCAAACTCGAAGAGAAAAGAGTCTGTCTTTTACACTCAGTTAGACTCCTATTCAATAGCATCCTGTGGAGAAGCATTATTTCTCTATTGTTTACAGTCTAAATTTCCTAACTACTCCGAACTCCAAACATATCGGACAACTATTGTGCGTATACTGCACGAACTTGCATGTCTAATTGAATGCAAACACGCATTGATGTCCACCATTCCATGGATGATGCATATATTGTTATAAACTTTGAGATTGCCAGAAAACCTAAGAAACGTGAATTTGAAAACATGAAATATAAAATCGAGAAATGGACCTGCGATTCAAAAGTAACAAATTTTCGAAAAAATATATATTCGGTCAAATTGACAATGTTTCAGACCATCCAATATTAGAATGGCACAGCAAAGAGTAAAAAAAAAAACAGTCCGATGAGGAATAAATACGCGGTTTGAGTTTTTTCGATGGATACTTTTTGTGAGAAATTGTTGATGTGAATGAAAAACCAGCATTTTCACATCACCTTCCGGAGAGTTTCGCAAGTCAATCTGATATGCAACTTTTGATATAAAATTTTTTGACGTGGGACTACGTCTAACCGGAATATATGGAGGGTAAAATGAAAACCTAAACACAGAACATGCAGGAAAAAATGAAAGATTTCGAATGCTTATAGCTCGAACATTTCGTACTGGATAGGAGAGATGTTTGCATCACTTGATAGGGAATAGTTCTACGCATCTATCGCAACTAACATGTTGTTTTTCATTAGATAAACAATTGAATAACTGTAAAATATTAGGCGTTATCTAAACGCCCTAACTGCATCGTTTTGATTGGCCCGATTTACGGTTTCCCTAACACAGCCATCAAAACCAAGCAGCCTTGGGGAAATCGGCATTGCAAATACATGAAAGTAGGGGGACTTTTGTTCTCATCGAAAAATGTTCCCTCACACAGACTTTAAAACCAAGCAGCGAAATCGGCATTGCAAACACACGAAAGAGCCTAGAGGCGAGTGAACTGAAAAGTTTAAACCCTCTTAAAGCCAAAAAGAAGAAAAAGAACACACGAAAGTAGGGGGAGCTTTTGTTCCCACCGAAATGTGTTCCCTAATAGAGATTTCTAAACCAAGGTGCCTGGAGAAATCGGTATTTCAAATTCATGCAAGTCGGGGGTATTTTTGTTCCGATTGAAATGTGTTTCCCTAACACAGACTTCAAAACCGAGGTTTCTGGGGAAATTGGCTCTGCAAATAAATGCAAACTGCGAGTACTTTTGTCCTCGCTTGCCTTTGTGCAGAGTGGAATATGTCTGTCCTAACATGATCTTCTAAACTTAGGAACCTGGGAAAATCGTGCAGCCACTAGAATGAACTTCCCAGTTTCAAGCAAATTCGAGATCCGAGAAGTATGTACACTTTTGGGATGTATACTTCAGAGGGAAATGTAAAATAAAATAATCGTTTGATATTTTTTTTTTCTTTATTGGATAGATTTTCAGCCTCAGGCTGGTTCATCAAACGTTTGATAATTCTTCCGTACATATATTTTGTTCTAGTCATCATACCAAACGTAAAAGGTCCGTCATTAAATTTACTTGTAACGAAGAACAATCAATCACAATAAATGAATTGACTTTACACGGCATTTGTTCATTTTTTTCACTCACAGAGCAAATATATTGAACTCAATTGAATTTGGAAACTGTTTCATTCAATCATGAATTTAATCAATACAAACGAATGATTGCTAAGCTAAGGTAGTTCCACGTGAACCTTGCGGTTATATCATAGATATAACCCACTCATTTTTTTTTAGATACAATTTGTGAACCAATTACATTTTTATGACAATCATTGTTATCTTTTATTCAACAAATGACCTTCCCAGTACTTTTTGTAATCTATTATGAAACTTTTCGAGACAATGGAATGTTACATCGTCCAAATTAAGGCCATCCAAGTGTATCTTTACGTGCGAAGATCAAAGCGAGTCTCCGGCCGCAGTGGGGAGCAATTCTCAACAAGTGGCCATAAATTCCTGGCGCCCTTATCATCGAGAGCGTAACACTACACAAATAACCCTATTATTGATCGGAGATTCGCCCCAAAGCGATATCCAGCGTACGTGCTTGTGCGATCGATGACAACCGGAAGTGTGTTAGACTGCTTAGCGATAAGCCACCGAGAGAGCCCTTCTCGTCCAGGCGTTATGTTTGATTAGTCTGCAGAGAGCGATGGGCAAACAAACAAACCGTTATATTTGGGAGACCAAAATTTATGACCAGAGCCAAAAGTTTAAACAAACCAAGAAGGTTTTGAATTGTTTGCTTGCTAAGAAGCGAGAAAAAAAAAACTTCTGTTTAAACAATGATAAGCCGTTCTTTCGCCGTTGATAGTCTATCTCCGTGTAGAGTTGACAACGTCCAAACGCGACGGTCAGGACTAAATTAGTTTTTTTTTCCGTTTCTATTAGTTTTGTTGGCTTCTCTCTTACAACCAAGGAGTTCAAACTCTAACCAACAACCACCAACCACGGCAAGGTGCAGCAATTAATCATCCCGGCCTTCTCTTGTTGATCTATGAAAGTCGAGGCCAAACCACCCGCGGAGTCGTCTACTTTTACCTTCGCTTCTCCGCCATTATCTTCGTTTATCTAATTTTGCACTTTCATCCTTCTCAGAGTGCGAATTCCGACTGACCAAAGCATCGATTCCGGGTCCGACCGGTGCGGTTTGGTTTTCTGTTGTGTAAATGGAGATAGTCATTCATGGGCTCCCTCCCCGAAGCCTAACCCAGTCGTTCAAGAAATCAGGAGGCCCACCAAAAAGAGAGAGGGACGATTAATTTTTGCACACCAGATTGGAAAGACATGTGGCCGTTCCGCTCGCGCGCGCCCCTGTTTGTGTCCGTCCAGTCTAATTCCACATATCTAATGGTTTTCGGGGCCGCTTTTGATGCGAACGAAGGAAACATTGTGTAAACCCATCCCCGGGAACACTGGGGAACGAATTTGACAAATGGATAGTTTTTGCAACAAAACGGTATTCTCTCCCCCCGGAAGACGCGATCATGTGGTGCCATTGTAGGTAATTAATCGCAGGGTTTAGTTTTCTGTGGGTCATTTGTCACCCTGGCGGTAGTGCATTCCACCTGGAAGGATTCGAATAGCGACTCATCACTGTCGGAGTGGTGAGCAGTGGCCAACTTGATTAATGAGTGATGCCTTTGGCTTGCATTTTTGTTTAGAACCCGGAGGAGGGATAGTAATCTTGTGCCATTCACACTTTTTTTCTATTCAAAAAGTCACATTAACAAATGAGGGTAACACAATGTGTTTGAACATTCATTCGGTGCGGTGCTTCCGAAAAAAATCTTTGGATGTTGCCAGGTAACCTAATTTCTGGCCAACTTTTGTGTTTCTCTTCTTCATCTCTAATCAGCTTGTGCCCCGTGATGGAAGCAATGTTTATAAACACATAAGTCACGGAAATACTCGAAATGGAGGTGATTTTTAACCTCCGATAAGAGCAGATTGTGTGCACACCGAGAGTTCGGTGCTGAGATGCCATCGAAATGTACAAGGCTGAACGTTGCACTCCATTGGAGCGCATTACATCAGCCAATCAGCCACGCCACTATCGGCCAAAGCGGACGTTTGCGGTTTTTTTTTGTCGGACGACCCCGGAGGTGTTAATTAAATGTTACTATGTTCCACTTTTCGAAATGGTGGAGGGAGGTAATCCGTGAATGTCGTAATAAACCTCTTCACTATGGAATGGTTTATCTGGCAATTAGTTATAACGCGTCAAACTTATATTCCAATGTGTCAGATTTTATGGTGGATCCCATCATTTGGGACACAATATGCACTTCACAGCGCAGTAAATGCTTATCATTTCATACCTGTAATGTTTCAATCGCATGCCTGATTTCGTCAATGTGATGTGATGATACACGAAAAAAATGGGAACACTATTTTGTTAGAATGGTTGGGTCCAACTATCAAACAATCAAAATTTGTTCTGTAATTTTCATTTATTTAGTTTCCTGAAAAACCACTAACCCAAGAGGTAAGAATGAGAATATTCAATTTTCCGTGAACATAAAACTTCGAATCCACAACCTTCAATCAGACTGAATCTATGATCTTTTCTACATGATAAATTTTTGTCCACAATCTTGGAAGTAGAATCTGAGATCTGAATGCAAAGCCCCAAAATAAGGAATGTTTTTGGATTTCAAATCCAAAGCCGGGAATCAAACTCCAAAGCAGCGAACTTTGCTCCGGAATTTCCCAGACATACAATCTGTATCCAACCATAAATTGTTAATTCCGAAAATAAATTAAACTAATCAATTAATTAAAATTTCACCCTGATTAAAAAATATCCGAAAAAAAGGAAATCTAAAAAAAATAATTCAATTAAGCGTAAGAAGAGTTCAGAAATGAAATTTAAAAAAAACACAAAAAAAGCTCGAAACTTTTTTTCGGAATTTTTGTTCTCTAAAATTTTTCAATAAAAAAATATTCAAAAATAAAATTAAAAAACGTCTTTCAGAAAAACATTAAATTGAAAAAAAAGATTTTTAGGAACAAGTGAAAAAGAAAAAAAAAATAAAAGGAAAAAAAAAATCTGAAAACACGTTTTTTTATTTTTTTTTGTTTTTCAGAATTTTCTCTTGTGTTTTTTTTTTCTATGGAATTTCTTTAGAATGTTTTTGAATAAAAAAAATCGAATTTAGAAAGAAAAATGAAAATATTCGGGAAGAAACGAAATTCTGAAAAAAAACGAATTCAGAAAACAAAATCAGGAAGAAAGAAATTTAGGAAAAAAAAATTAAGGAGAAAAATTACAAGCAACCGAAAAATCAGGAAGAGATTTCAGAAAATTGAAATTCGGAAAAACAAAAAACGCTTAATTTAAAAAAACACAAAAAATAGAAATGCTCAAAACTATTTGTCGGATTTTTATTTTGCTGATTTTTTTCTTAGTTTCTTCTGAAATATTCTCAAAAGGAAAATTCAGAAAAAAATTAGTCAACAATAAAAATTAAAAGAAAAATAAACAAAAAAGAAATTTAAAAAAGTAGAATTTGCATTCATGAATTTACAAATTTACATAATTAAAATCTGAAAAATAGAATTTTTCAATTCAGAAAAACATACATTAAAAAAAAGATAATTCTGGAAATCAATAAATGCAGGAAAAAGTGAATTGAGAAATAAAATTCAAACACGTCACTCAGAAAGAAATTAAACTAAAAACAATTAATTTCAGGAACAACTGAAAAAAAAAGAAAAAAAAATCTTAAAATTCGAAAATTTTAATTTTGTTTTTTTTCAGAATTTTTTTCTTAATTGTTATTATGGAGTTTCTTTAAAACATTCTCGAAATTCTCTCTGAAAAACAACGAAAACAAGATCAGAAAAAAAGGAAATTTAGAAAAAAATTGAGAAGACAAATAACAAGCAAACGAAAAATCAGGAAGATATTTCAGAAAAATGAAATTTGAGAAAACAAGGAAAAAAATTCTTTCCGATTGAAAAATATCTGAAAAAAGGAAATTCGGAAAATTTATAAAATAAGGATAATTCATAAATAAAATTTTAAAAAATAACACAAAAACGAAATGTTTGAAACTTTTTTTCGGATTTTTTTTTTCTAAAATTTTGTCTAAACTTTTTCACAAGGAAAATTCAGAAAAAAATCAGTCTGCAAGAAAAATATTAAAAAACAACCAAAAAAAGGAATAAAACAAAAACCCATTTAATAAATTTGTGAATGATTAACAAAACGAACAGCCATAAGAAAAATCTGAAAAATGAAATTTAAGAACCAAAATTGAATAGCATTGAGACCTTTTTGTAGCGATACAGTCTATGGAATTGATGAACAATTCGAGACGGTGATAAAAAAAATAAATTCAGAAAAACGTACAACAGAAAAGAAAATTCTGGAAATCAATAAATGCAGAAAAAAGAGAATTCAGAAATACAATTCAAAAACGTCGTTAAGAAAAAAAATTTAATTGAAAAAATTGAATTTCAGGAACAAGTGAAAAAGAGAAAAATCTCAAATTAGAAAATTTTAATTTTTTATTTCTGCATTGTTTTTCGGAAGTTTTTTTCTTGATTCTTGGATTTCTATGGAATTTCATTCATTGTGTTTTTTAATAAAAAAAAGCGAGTTTAGAAAAGAATAAAAAATATTCTAAAAGAAACGAAATTCTGAAAAAATAAACGAAATATGAAAACAAAATCAGAAACAAGTAAATTTAGAAAAAAATAAGGAGAAAAATTAAAAGCAAGAAAATCAAGAAGAGAATTCAGAAAAACGAAATTTGAAAACCTAACGGAAATTTTAAATTTCAATTGTTTTTTCTTGTCTTGTTGTCTGAAAGAATGTTTTTTTCTTGATTTTTTTATATGGATTGCTTCAGAATGTTTTTGAATTAAAAAAAAGCGCATTTAGAAAAAAAATGAAAAACCTTCAGAAAGAAACGAAATCCTGAAAAAAACAAAATTTGAAAACAAAATCAGAAAAAAATAAGGAGAAATTACAAGCAGACGAAAAATTAGGAAGAGAATTTAGAAAAATGAATGAATACAAAATCTAAAAAAAGCAATTAAGAAAAAGGAATTTGAAGAATAAAATACAGGAAAAAAACAAAAAAAAAATAAATTCGAGATTTAAAAACGAAACTCAAAAATAAAGAAAACTCAGAAATGAATTAACGAGAGAAAATCAAAATAAAAGAGAGAGATTTCAACAAAACATGCTCAGAAAATAGAAAAGGAGAATAATTCAGAGAAAAAAAAATTAGGAAAGCATATAACCAAAAAAACAAAAATTTAAATAATTAAAACAAAATCAGGAAAAAAAAATTCTCAAATGTAAATTCAGTAAATTCAGAAAAAAAACAAAGAAAAAACTAAAAAAAACAGAAATTCTTTCTTTATGATACTTTCTTGCAATGAAATTGAAATTTGTTATCTGAATTAGTCAGATTTCAAGCTGAAAGATTCCAATTTCAGGTAAAACTCAGAAAAGTAAAAAAAAATCATAAAATCTAAAATTTTAAAACACAAAATAAGTTGGTAAACTTCAAAAAAATGAAGATTTAGACAAGAATGAGAAACTTTAGAGAATTAATTGAACGTATAAAACCCATGAAATCCATTAACTCATAGAATTCATTAAATTTATGAAATTCAACAGAATCATCAGCAGGTAATTAACACTAGATTGCCCCAGCAATTAATTTTGACTGCTTTTCAATTTCAATTAGAAAAATTGTGTCATAATTCTTTATGAAACAATTTCTTAAAAAGTTGTGACGGTAAGTATTAACTTATTAATACTTTTATTAACACTGAATTGCCCAAGCAAGTCATTTTGACTGCTTTTCAATCCCAATTAGAAAACAATAATGGCACATTATGACACAATTTCTTTAAAAGTTTTGCTTATTGATAAACGTATTAATACATTGTACAAAAATCCACATCTTCTTAAGAAATTGTGTTATAATTTTTTTTTTCTAATGGAGAATGAAAAGCAGTCAAAATGAAGAAATTTAAAACGCAGTAAATTCAGAAAATTAATCGACTCAGAAAAATCAAGAAGAATCTGCGAAAAATCTAATAGCCAGTAAATTCTAAATTCCCAAAATGAAATGAATCAGAACGCTGAAAATTATAGAGTTTTAAAAACAGAAAATATTAAAAAACTGTTTTTTTTTTATTTTTTAGTTCAAAATTCAGAAAATTGAAATAAAACCTGCAAATTTAGGAAATTCACTATCGAAAAATGAAGAATAATGAATGAGTTCTAAATTCTAAAAATGTAAAATTCAGAAAATTGAAAATACAGCAGATTGAATATTCCGAAAATTAAAGAATCAGAAAACTTAACATTTATTAAACTGAACACATCCAGCCAAATTCATTATTAAGACAAAATTTGAAATTCAAGAAATTGGTACTTCAAAACATTCAGAAAACTAAAAATTGAAAGATTTCTGATAATAGACGTTCAATTAGACAACTGTAAATTAAGAAAATTTGAAATTTCTTCAAAATAAAAATTCATGAAATTGATAATTTCAAAATTGAGAAAAATAGGAAATCATAGATTCAAGAGATTCATACAAATGATACTACGTTGAGACGACGAAGTTTCTCTAGGAACGTTAGCGCCAATAAAGAAGAAGTAGAAGCGAATAAAAAAAAGGAAAATAAAGAAACTTATAGAAATTGCAAATTCAAAAAATCAAATTATTATAAATAATTATTGAAATACAAAAAAAATAAAATTAAAAAAAAAAATTTCACAAAATTGAAAATTAGAAATATCGAAATATTGAAATATTGAAATATTGAAAGTACAGAAAATCGAACATCAGTGAATAAAAATTCAGAAAATTCATTCATTCAAATTCAGACAATTTCAAATTTCAGAAAATTGATTTTTTTCAACTGAACATTCAGAAAATCTATGAATTTTGAAAATTCAGAAATTCTAGAAAAAATCATAATGTTTTAAAAATTAGGAAAATTTGAGATTGAAGAAAATTGAAAATTTTTTCTAGACGCCTCACAATTTGAAGTTCAAAATGTATTAAATTCAAAATATTGAAATTAAGCAAATTTCAATCTAAGGGTTAGAAACTGAAAAAATTAAGAAAATTAAAAATTTTACAAAATTCAAAGCTTAGAAAATTGAGAATTCAAGAAGCTCAGAAAAATGAAAATTTTAAATTTAGGAAGCAGAAAATTTGGAAATTTAAAAGTTTTTAAAATTGAATATTTGGAAAATTGAATTCAAAGATTTCAATTTTCCAAATATGGAAAAAAAAACAGAGAAAAAAATTGTAATAAGTCAATATCTCCCTACTTTCGCGTGCCCACTCCAACCGAAATCAATCAAAATGTGAATGAATTCGCTCAGGGTCATCATCGGGAGCCACTAATGGTTTAGCTGCCCGCCGATGACATCGTTGCATAATGCTTCGCTGATAAGCAGCGCGTCGTGTCTATCGGCCTATCGGTCGCACCAAATTTTCTGTACAATTGTATCACACGGAAGTTTATACATTCATAGCAACAAGCTTCTACAATTTGCGGAAAAAGTCAACATCTATTACTGTTTCTCGAGTGCCGTTGAAACGAGTGCATCGTGTTTCTATAGCGGAAGCACTTACCTCATGGAATAGATCGATTAATGTCTGTATGCGCGTGAGTGCCACCTTGAGGTTCTCGAGGACGCCAACAAGGAAAGGTGTAGATCGTGATCCCTGGGTTGTATCACTTGCGCAGTTGATCAGTCTCGGTCAAATGCGGAATACTAATCCCGGATAAGCAGCTACCCATTATCCCAAACCCCATTTGTGTGTCCCTATCTCATGAAACAATTTGGACGGAGCAGCGCAATACCATAAATTTGAAACGGAGCGGCGGCGATTGCTTGAAAGAGAACAAAACATTTTGACGGGGAAGCGAGACCCTCGGGGAGTTACGTCCGACAGGTGCGCGGCTCGAAGCTCTCAAGACTGTTCTCCACAACACAGTCGGATCAATTGATCGGCGCGCTGTTTTTGTTGGATTGTGGCGCGTGCGTAAGTCTGATCGACCGAGGGACATCTGTTGGGGAGTAATGAATTGTATTCAGAGGGGAGAATAGTATCCAACGGATGAGCAGCGGTAACTGCTGTTGCTACAGCATCCAGATCACAGTTTCCGATCCCGAAACAGATGAGCGGTGTTTGACTTTGATCAGGTGTTTTGAAAGCGGAAGAAGCTGTTTTCACATACTATCGGCGATCATTACACAGTAATATCCGACAATAATTAGGTTCAGCGATTGCATCGCAATAAGAATCTTTGCTTTTTCCGACAAATGGATCTTCATGAGATGCATTTCTGTGCTTTGTGCACAGAATTCTGCTTTCGATTGTTCTCATTGCGACGGTAGAAATGGTTGAGAGCAAGTGAAAGCACTTGCAATAAATAACCAACCAGACGACGGCAGAGAAGAACACATTTCAATCCCTTCCTTTCATTCTCACCGACAGAATATTATCCACCACCCTTCGGCAAGGGATCAAAAATGCTTGCTCTGTGGGAGATTTCCGGCTGTCGCTTAGCGCACTTTGTGTGTTTTCACGATCGGCTGATCACATTTCAAGAGCCAGCCATAGCTCTTACTTTCAGGATTTGCTCCGCCTGTCAACCTGGCCAATTATCGGCACTAGTCGACTGTGATATCTGAAGTAAACGACGATGAGAACAGTGCGTTTTTTCCCGACTCTCTCCATGAAATAGTTTATAAATTATGAACGGTCAATTTGGACGCAGCGGTTGGCGTTGAGTGTTACACAACAGAGGATTGGAAGCCAAGTGATCCTGTTTTTTTTTTGTTGCTCACCGTTAAGAAACATATACTGTGGGAAAAAACGAGTCACCGACTAATTAAATGAGACCAATCAGCAGCTTTAGATTCTATGGTTCAATAGATTTTTGTTTAAATGTAGCATCGGCGGAAACATTACTCAATAATTTCATGCTGAAGAATAAGCTCTTCGAGAGCAGGTATCGAACTATTTTCTGTGAAAAAAAAATCTATGATTATTCCATCTTATTCAGTTGGTGGCCGCTGCGTCAAGCCGTCAAACATTTTTTTCGGTAACCCATCCTTTGTTTCGAAATCGATTCACAACAAAACATTATCCATCAAAGATGCCATTCATATAGCAGCAAGCCTTGGGAATAAGGTGACGTATATTTCAAATCATCACGAATAAAAACGTATTTTCCGTTCCTTTTTTTTCTCTGTGATTTTCAGTTATATTCAAGACTATTTTTGACGGTATTTCGAAAGAAGCCGGGACGATATACTGAGAAGAAAGGAATTTTCTTGAAGTCGGAATTATTTTTCAAGTGTTTTTTTTTGGAGTGTGAAGTTGCCATTGGACCCGCTTCAAGGATTTTAGAAGTTCTCTATCATTCATCTAGATACATTTAAGATAAGTTTTCGTTTTATTTTTCTTTCACGCATACGTATACATATATATATATACATACACATATTTCATTTTATGAATTTTTTTTTAAATTTTATCATTTAATATTTACGTGTTCTAAAGAATCTTCTCTCTCATTTTTACGACTCTTTCGACTCTTTTTTTTTTTTAAATGGAGGGTAATGAACCCTTCGATGCTGAAATGAGGGTCTTAGACCCTCCTCCAGATAATTTTATGGTTTCTTCAGGAAAAAAACAAAAACAATCGCAGTCAAACTCTTCGTCTGTACCAAATAGTGACTCTGCTCTTCGCTCTTCGACACAATCTCTGCCTGATTCTGCTCAACTTCCACGTATTAGACAATACCAGAATGCCCCGGCATCATCGAAAAACCGTTGGGTGTAATTCTTTCGTCCGAAAGGGAAACCTCTAAGAGTATCTCAAATTTGCAAAGACCTGACGTCTAACTACTCAGGGGTCTTAGAAATGACGAAAGTCAATAAAGATAAACTTCGTGTTGTGCTCTCAAATTACAAAGACGCTAACGCGATAGTGAAAAACTCTTTGTTCACTAATGAATATAGAGTTTATATTCCGGCTCACATTGTTGAAATCGATGGTGTAGTTACGGAAAAATCTCTTCAACTTCAAGATTTTGTAAAAGCTAAGGGTATCTTCCACAATGCAAATATTCCACATGCTAAAGTTTTGGAGGTGAGATCTCTGAACTCTTTGAAATCTGAGGGTACAGAAAAAAAGTATTATCCTTCTGGCTTATTTATTATTACAAATTATGTGCTTATTGACTTCGTCTTCCAGTTCGGTTATATATCCCTAAAATAATGACTTGCTTAAATTGCAATCAGTTAGGTCACACTAAAACCTTCTGTTGTAATAAAACGAAATGCTCAAAATGTGGAGACGACCATGACGAAGTCACTTGTGACAAAGATGTTGATAAATGTATTTTTTGTGGAGATGTTCCTCATACAATTAAGGATTGTCCGAAATACAAATTACGTTCGATGAAACTCAAGCAATCACTTAAGGATCGTTCTAATCGATCCTTCGCTGATATGCTCAAGGCAGCTTCACCTCAGGTACCCGAGGCTTCAGAAAATCCTTTCTCTGTTTTATCAGAGGATGATGATTCGGATTCTCAATTTGATCCAGTAATCACAGGAAGAGTCAGGAAGAGGAAAATTGCTTCTTCCTCTAAGCCATATAAAAAAAGAGGATTGATCTCTAATAATCCAGAATCTTCTAATTATTCTGCTCCACCCAAGAATAACCCTCCTGGTTGGAGATCTTCAAATTATGACGTTCATTTCCCTGAATTGTCAAGCCATTCTCAATTTACTTCTCAATCGGTTCCTGAATCCTCTTCTTTTTCAGGAGGTATATCCTTTTCATCAATTGTTCAATGGATTCTTGATTTTTTCGGAATTTCAGATTCAATGATATGTCTCATTTCTGCTTGGCTCCCTACTATCAGTCAGTTAGCTAAGCAAATGGTTTCAAAGTGGCCCCTCCTCTCCTTCATTAATTTCGATGTCTAATTTATTGGATGAGTCAGGAAAATCCTCTATTTTGCAGTGGAATTGTAGAAGTATTCTTCCTAAACTTGATTCTTACAAGCAAATGCTCCATTTTTTGAATTGTGATGCATTTGCTCTTTCTGAGACATGGCTTCGTTCGGACAATGTGTTAAACATCCATAATTTCAATATTATCCGTTTAGACCGCGATGATTCCTATGGAGGAGTTCTCATAGGTATTAGAAATTGCTACCCATTTTACAGGATTCCCCTGCCTTTAGTCACAGGAATAGAAATTCTTGCGTGTCAGGCACGTATCAAGGGTAAAGATTTATGCATTGCTTCTATTTATATTCCTCCAAGAACTATGCTTAATTATAGAAATCTTGTGAATATAGTTGATCTTTTACCGCAACCTAATCTTATTTTGGGAGATTTCAACTCTCATGGTATTGGATGGGGTGAGTCTTTTGATGATCGAAGGGCCAATTTGATTTATGATCTTTGCGAGGACTTCAACATGGCAATTTTGAATACAGGTGATGTAACAAGAATTGCTCCATCTTCAGGCCGCACTAGTTGCTTAGATTTGTCCCTGTGTTCTTCCTCTTTTTCTTTAGATTGTAATTGGAATGTCATCCAAGATCCACATGGAAGTGATCATTTGCCAATCACTATTTCCATTTCAAATAATTCAAAATCGTCTGAAACAACAAATATTCAGCATGATTTATCTAGAAACATTGATTGGAAGAGATTTTCTTCAATTATTTCAGAATCGGTGACATTAGTTCATGAGTTACCCCCGCTGGAAGAATATAATTTTCTAACTGGTTTAATTCTTGACAGTGCTATTGATGCTCAGACGAAGCGCTTTCCTGGTAATTCGTTTCGTAGACGTCCTCCTAATCTATGGTGGGACCAAGAATGTACAAATCTCTATAAAGATAAATCGAATGCGTTCAAGGATTGGCGAAAATTGGGCCCGTGAACGTTATGATAACTACATTTATCTGGAGCGTAAATTCAAAAGCTTCATTAAAGCTAAAAAGAGAGGCTATTGGCGTCATTTTGTAAATGGGCTTTCACGAGAGACTTCCTTGAGCACTCTTTGGAGAGTTGCCAGACAAATGAGAAATTCATCTCATTCAAATGAAGAAGTTGAATATTCAGAAAGGTGGATTTTTGACTTTGCCAAGAAGATATGTCCAGACTCTGCCCTCGCACCTTCTCCCTTCTTAGAGACATCTGATGATGTTGAGCCTCCGTTCAGTATGACTGAATTTTCTCTTGCCCTTCTTTCTTGCAACAACACGGCTCCAGGGTCAGATAGGATCAAATTTAATTTGTTGAAAAATCTACCTGATAATGCGAAGAGACGTTTGTTGAAACTTTTCAATGCTTTCCTTGAGCAGACTATTGTTCCGCATGAGTGGCGACAAATTAAAGTTATAGCTATTCTGAAACCTGGTAAACCTGCGTCTGATTATAATTCTTATAGACAAATTGCAATGCTATCTTACATTCGCAAATTACTAGAAAAAATGATTCTCCATCGTTTAGACTGCTGGGTTGAATCTAATAATCTTCTCTCGCCTTCGCAGTTCGGGTTTCGTAGAGGCAAAGGAACCAATGATTGTCTTGCGCTTCTTTCATCAGAGGTTGACTTTGCCTTGTGTAGTAAGCAACAAATGGCATCAGTGTTCCTAGATATCAAAGGTGCGTTTGATTCTGTTTCCATTGAAGTTCTTTTTCAAAAACTTCGTCGAAATGGGTTTTCCCAGAAATTAAATAGTTTTCTGTTTAACCTAATGCGTGAAAAACATATGAGTTTTTCTCATGGTTCTTCGTCAGTTTTACGCATTAGCTACATGGGTCTTCCTCAAGGCTCATGTCTTAGTCCAATTCTTTACAACTTCTATGTAAATGATATTGATGTTTGTTTATCGGGAAATTGTACTTTGAGACAGTTTGCAGATGATTGTGTAGTATCGGTACTGGGCAAAGACAGCACCGATCTTCATAATCCTTTGCAAGATTTTCTTAACAATTTGGTTGATTGGGCCCGTAGATTGGGTATTGAATTTTCTACTGAGAAGACAGAGATGGTTGTATTCTCAAGAAAACATCATCCTGCACAAATACAGCTTAAACTTTTGGATAGACCTATTCGTCACTCGATGTCATTCAAATATTTAGGTGTTGTGTTTGACACCAAAGGAACATGGGGTAAACACATAGGCTACTTGAAACAAAAATGTCAGAAAAGAATAAATTTTCTTCGATCCATAACAGGAACTTGGTGGGGAGCTCATCCTGAGGATTTGATTAGGTTGTATAAAACAACCATTTTATCTGTTATGGAGTATGGTAGTTTTTGCTTCAAGTCCGCTGCCTGTTCCCATATTTTGCATCTGGAAAGGATTCAATATCGCTGTTTGAGTATTGCTCTAGGATGTATGCAGTCAACACATACAATGAGCCTAGAAATTCTAGCTGGCATACTTCCTCTTTCCGTACGTTTTTTTGAGTTATCATTCCGTTTTTTAATACGGTGTGAAACACTTAATCCGAAGGTAATAGCAAACTTTGAAAAAATGTTGAACTCAGGCTTCCGATCTAGGCGAATGTCTCTATATCATTAATTTATGACTTTGGAAAGTCCATCTGCTTTATCTGGTTCCCAGATCATTCCTTCAATTTTGTTCAATTCCTCTATTACTATTGACCTGTCAATGAAGGATTATGTGCATAATATTTCAGATGATCTCCGCCATTTAGTTATACCTGCGATATTCCTGTCAAGGTATAAACATATTGACCCAACCAAAACTTTTTTTACTGATGGATCTAGTCTTAATGGATCCACAGGCTTTGGTATATTCAATATCAACTTCTTCACTTTCCGTAAGCTTAGTTTACCTTGTTCGGTGTTTGTTGCAGAATTGGCTGCAATATACATGGCCTTACTCCATATTCAAACCTTGACCCCAGATCACTTTTTCATTTTTTCTGATAGTCTCAGCTCTTTAGAGGCACTTTGTTCAGTGAGAACTAGATATGCGTCGTATTTCTTATCTGAAATCCTTCAACTTTTAAGTGCTCTGATAGCTAGTTTATTTAATATCACTTTTGTATGGATTCCGTCTCATTGTTCGATACCAGGAAATGAGAAAGCAGACTTTCTTGCTAAGAAGGGCGCTATGGAAGGAGACTTATTCTATAGGCCTCTTACTTTCGATGAATATCTTCATTTTCCTCGTGAACGGGCACTTGTATCTTGGCAGTCAAGTTGGAATAGTAGTGATAAAGGCCGATGGCTATATTCTATCATTTCTAGGGTTTCTCTCAAACCATGGTTTAAAGGGTATAATTTTTCTCGTGATTTTATACGGGTAGTGTGCAGACTCATGTCTAACCATTATTCTTCGAATGCACATCTTTTTCGAATTAACATCAGTGATAGTAACCTATGCGTGTGTGGTATAGAATATCAGGATATTGATCATATTGTGTGGTTTTGTTCTGAGTTTTAAAATGACAGGTTATCTTTAATAGAAAATTTTCGCAATAAGGGAATGCCACTCAATTTTCCGATTCGCGACGTTCTGGCTACTCGTAATATTGATGCTATTTCTTTAATTTATGATTTTCTCAAATCCATACACTTTCAAATATGAATATATATGTTTAGTTTTCCTTTATTGTTTTGATTTTTATTATTAGCGTTTCCTTTTCTCTATTGCAACTTTCTTCTTCAGAATTCGAAAAGTGAGCAGATTTTCATCCCTTCCTCAGTCCCAAGGAGATAGCATGTTCCTAGGAGATGGACATCTCTGTAACTAGAAGCTTAAACAAGAAGCCTATAATATTATGTTATTGTGAATTTTGTCATTATCCATATTGTAACATTTTACGAACAGATAATAGGGTTTTTATGCCTTTTTGAGAAAGAGCATTGGCATTGTTCTACTCAAATAGGGTTTTCCCTATTCATTAACTCGGCTCATTGTTACTTAATGTTGCTGAGCCATTTGAAAATAAATTTAGTACAAAAAAAAGATGCCATTCAGAAAACTGCGCTAAATAATCAGACTTATGTTTCAAAATTTTATTTTCATTGGATAAATCTCGAATACGCGACAATCACTATTTCACTCTGCCAACAATTGGGCAATAGCTTGCCACCATTGTCGAAAACATGTTCAATCACATCTGACAAATCGACGAATGACAAAAAAAAGAGTATTTTTGTTTCGAATGTAAGTTTGTATTCCGTTTGGGTTGGAGTAAATATGAGTTTTCCACAGCAATTGGGATTTTTTTTTTACTCAAGCGTAACTTTTGAAAAGGGCGTATCGATTTTAGTAAGAGAAATCTTTGATAATTTAAATATACACTAAGAAAAAAAAATAGTACTTTGCAATGTCTAAAATACGTATTTTTAATATATTGTGATGTGATTTTCATGTAGAAAATTTAAAAAATAAATCCGAGATGGTAAAACTATTTTCGACGAACTCTGTGGAACATCGAATTTTTATGAATTTTAGAAACTTCGAATTTTTGTATGTTAACAATCATTTTTAGGCACAAATTGTGCATCCTGATGTGATTAAAAACAAAAAAAAACTCATTATCGATCTCCTTCTAAATAGATCCATTCTCGAGTTATGAAGAAAATATTTCTCATTTATTGTCTTTCTTATAATAAATAGGCCCTTTTTATGTGTTTGTCGTGTTATGCCATCATGTTCATGATTTTTTATGAATTTGCTTAAGATTTCAAAATGATCCGCAAATTTTTAAAGATCCCATCCCATGAACGTAATCACTGACACGGTTAAGAAACGTTTTTCAGATGAACATTTCTTAACGTTTTTTCGGAAACGGTCTACAACACGAGACAATTTTATTGCAGTCCATTGTGGTATACTGTTATTCACTCCACAAAGAAGATTGTTCGACTGATGAACGATGTTCGTATCCCCATATACATATACAGAGGTACCCTCAAGATACCCGACTTCAGGTACAATGTAGGCATAACGTAAACAAGTTAATTATTTTTGTACCCATAACGTCCGGTTGAATCAAAGATTTTCTACATAACTTCTATTTGATATGAAAGAATAAAAAAAATAAAAATATATATATTACTAGCTAACCCGGCAAACTTCGTCCCGCCCATTTACTTGATTAATTCTCGAGTAATGCAGAAATTGGTGTTTTATTTGTATGGCAGCCACCCCTAGGAGAGGGGGGAGGGGTATCTAACCACCATAGAAACATTCATTGCACCCTAAAGTTTCCATATGCCTAATTTGGTTTAATTTGCTTGATTAATTCTCGGGTAATGCAAAAATTTGTGTTTCATTTGTACGGCAGCCCCCTCTAAGAGAGGGGGAAGGAGTATCTTATCACCATAGAAACATTTATTGCATCCTAAAACCTCCACATGCCAAATTTGGTTTCATTTGCTTGATTAATTCTCGAGTAATGCAGAAATTTGTGTTTCATTTGTATGGCAGCCCCCCCTTAGAGAGGGGGGAGGGGTCTCAAAATATCACGAAAACCTTCCCCGGCCCCAAAAACCCCTACATACCAATTTTCATGTCGATTGGTTCAGTAGTTTCCGAGTCTATAAGAATCAGACAGACAGACAGACATCACTCCATTTTTATATATATAGATAGATAGATAGATATTGCAAAATAATTTTTTTTTGTAAATAAAAAAGGAGCACTATTTTTTTTCTCAGTGTATTTATTCACAGTTAGCATCAATAATCTATAATTCTTTCTAGGACACTATTTCGGTACCACCCATAGTTTTTGACATATAAATTATCAAAGATTTCTCATACTAAAATCGATATGCCCTTTACAAAAGTTACATTTGAGTAAAAAAAATCCCAATTGCTGCGGAAAACTCATATTTACTCCAACCCAAACGGAATACAAACTTTCATTCGAATCAAGAATACGCTCATGTTTTGTAATTTGTCGATTTCATTTGGAAATGCTCAAAATCACAGGGCCAAAAATTCACAAATCAATAAATTTAAAAAATCCAAATTTTCAATAATCCATATTTTGAAATCTCCAAAATTTAAGCATTTAAAAATTCAAAATGCAAAAATCCGAGAAATCTATTTAAATTCGAGCAAATAAAATTCACAGATATAAAAACATAAATTTCGATTTATGTGTTTAATTATATTTGTTTTATTTATATATAGATGTTTAGATGATTTATGTAGATGAATATATATAGAATATATATATATATATATATATATATATATATATATATATATATATATATATATATATAGATTTATTTATTTAGATATAGATGTGTTAGAATATCCGAAAATACAAATGTAAAGGGAAAAATGCAAAAATACTAAAGTCAAAAATATGAAAACCAAAAAGCCAAAAAAACCACAAAGTTCAGGAAAAGTATAAACGAAAGGTCCCAACACAAAAATGCAAAGATCTGTGAAATAAAAAATCTTAAAAACCCAATTATTTTGAAAATCTAAACATCCAAAAACTAAACTAAAAAGACCAATATAAGCAAATGAAAAATACAAAGATTTAAAAAATCCAAAATAAAGAGACCATCGGAATAGGAAATTTGTAAATCCAAAGATCTAAAGATCGATAAATTCCTGAATCGAAGTATACAGAATATCAAAACTGCAAAAAAAAAGCAAAAATCAAATCCATATAAAAGATTAATTTAGCAACTTAGTGACAAAAATCCAAATATGATACCCTAAAAATTACAAAGATATAGTATAAGTATGGATGCAGAAATGCAAAGATCGGAAAATTCAAAAATAAAAAACGAGAGAACCTGTGAAAGTTTCTGCTTTCGAGGATTCAGAGATTTGAACGGTCAAAAGATTCAGTAAGTCTAAGTTCTAAAAATCCAATAAGTTAATTTGTTTGATTTGAATAAATTTAGCAAAAGAACTATATACATAAAAAAATCCAGATTTAAAAAATTTAAAACGTAAAACTCTTCGGGGGGAGGTGAATCTAAAAAAGAGTAAATGAAAACAATCTGAAAGTCGATAAATTCCTAAATTCAAAAATAAAAAAAATATACAGAAATTCAAATAATCGAAGGTTCGAACACCCAAAAGTTGGAATCTATAAAAAAGAGTTTTAAAAAAATAATAGAAGAATCAAATCAAAGACTCAAAATTACAATGATTGGCAAAAATATGAATTCAGAAATGGTAGGTCTGAGAATTCCAAAAATTCGGGAACCAAAATATTTTAAAACAAAATAAAACTATAGAAATTCGATTGGATCTAAAAAATCCAAAAGCAAATAATGCAAAAAATCTGTGTAAACAATAACCCAAAAGTATCCAAAAATCTTCAAAATAAAAACAAATCCAATAAGAAAAATGTCCAAAATGTCCAATATCCGTTCCAATATAGTATTTACTAAATTTTTGAATCGAAAAAATCCAAAAAGTAAAAGAAATCTATTATTTGGAAACCTATTAATTCAAAGGCTGAAGGTCGGAAATTCTAGAGTTATATATTTAATTATGATTCCAGGAATACAAACATTCCAAACCCAGAAAAAAAAAATTCAAAATCCAAAACCACAGAAATTTGGAGAAGCCAAAAAATTCAAACAATAGCATCACGTGGTTATTTAAAATAGAAGATATACCATGCTGTTGGAACTATTCAAGCAAAAAGTTCACTTGCCAATTTCAGACCCTGATATTGAGATAAAACTTGGGTTTTTCTTAGAGTTTTGATAATTATTTCCTAATTTTACATAAAGCATATCGCTAATAATGTTCATTTAACCAATTTCACTGAATCATGGAATACATGTTTGATAAAATTTTAAAATTTTAACCATAACCATAACATTGATCTACAGGAAGAGACGAATACAACAAAATAAAAACGGCTCAAATCGGACCATCCCTTCCTCGGGTTTTTTGCTTACCAACACATTTGACCTCCCATTTTTATTTATATATATACTAGCTAACCCGGCAAACTTCGTCCCGCCCAAAAGTTGTTTTTTGTTATCAATACCTTCAAACATTCACGTTTTCATACTATGAGCAAGTTCATGGGTCCAATCGCAGAGCTGTTCATTGATTGATCTTCTAATCTACCCCGTTGAATTTTGTATGGCAGCTCCCCCTTAGAGAGGGGGGTAAAGTGTCTAACCACCGCAAAAACATTTATTGCACCCTAATACCTCCGCATGCCAAATTTGGTTTCATTTGCTTGATTAATTGTCGAGTTATGCCGAAATTTGTGTCTCATTTGTATGGTAGCCCCACCTAAGAGAAGGGGAGTAGTATCTAACCACCATAGAATCATTTATTGCACCCTAAAACCTCCACATGCCAAATTTGGTTTCATTTTCTTGATTAGTTCTCGAGTTATGCCGAAATTTGAGTTTCATTTGTATGGCAGCCCTCCTTTAGAGGGGGAGGGGGGGCGGTGGAGAGTCTAACCACCATAAAAACATTTATAGCACCCTAAAACCTCCATATGCCTAATTTGCAAAACAAAAAATGCAAAGATCTGTGAAATAAAAAATCTTAAAAACCCAATTATTTTGAAAATCTAAACATCCAAAAACTAAACTAAAAAGACCAATATAAGCAAATGAAAAATACAAAGATTTAAAAAATCCAAAATAAAGAGACCATCGGAATAGGAAATTTGTAAATCCAAAGATTTAAAGATCGATAAATTCCTGAATCGAAGTATACAGAATATCAAAACTGCAAAAAAAAAGCAAAAATCAAATCCATATAAAAGATTAATTTAGCAACTTAGTGACAAATTTGGTTACATTTGCTTGATACCGTAAAAACATTGCTTGCACCCTAAAACCTCCACATGCCAAATTTGGTTACATTTTCTTGATTAATTCTCGAGTAATGCAGACATTTGTGTTTCATTTGTATGGCAGCCAATGCCGGATTTTCAAGAAGTTTGTTTCATTCGTTTTTTGTGGCATGCTGCAACAGCTGCGTTTACCCTCGGTATGGGGAAACCACTCAGGTAAAGAAAAAGAGTTTGATTGATTTTTTTCTATTACACTTTTATATAGACTTCAAGATTTATTCATCTCATCAGCCTTGAAAAAGGCCATTCAGAAGAACAATCAGTGAAGGATCCTGTGATGGCACTCAAAATCATTCGCTTCGTGAGCGGACCAACTATCATTTAGCTAAGATGACTCCAATAAATTGTTACTTACAATTTACAATTTCGGTGCCTGTGTTTGGCTAGAGCCTATAAGGGGCTGTCCACATACCACGTGGACAGAAAAAACATGATTTTAGACACCTCCTACCCCTCCGTGGACAAGCGTGGACATTCCTTATACCCCTCCCCCTGTTGTCCACGTGGACATTCCTCCGGTTTTGAGGGAAAAATAAAAAAAATATATATTTTTTTCGCTTAAATTTCATTTCAAGTTTGTTTCTATTTTCTATTCCATATTTTTATTGATAAAAATTATAGCCTTACCCATGGTAACGATTTGTCTTGAAATCTTCGATTTTTTTCAACATTGTCCGGGAGCTCATTATTTTCTTCCGAATTCCATTTACGTTATCTCCATATCCATTTTAAAATATCGATTGTGAACTTTTTCTAAAGTATTTTTATTAAAGCTGGCTGGCTGTTTGAGTTTTCAAAAAATTAGACAATTAAATCAAGCACTTTGTTTGAAAACAGAATTTTCTCGTCTAAACATCAATGACATTTGCTTTTACAGGTTCGGTGGTGCATGATGGCTCTAATGAACCTAGTAAAAACAAAACATCTGCAGTATCATCGTGATCGATGATTCCGTTGACCTACAACCCTTAATTGTTAAATCATGCTAAATATTGTCCTGAAAAATTCGTGCCGATTCTAAGGAAACAACCAAAAGCATATTTTTGTAGACATCTTTTCGATTATAGATGTACCGTTTTTTCCTGAATATTTCAGCATCCTTCATGTAACTTGAGAATTCCATCCTCTCAGAACTTATGCTATGCAGTAAGTTGAAGTTCTTACAAGAAACAGTTAATAATCTGAAGCAATATGTGGTAAGTAAGGCGGGTGGAGTTTTAGAAGTGCCCTAGAAGCGTTCTGGATCGTTGATTTAAATACGTTCAGCCGTTAGCAGTACTTGTTGGAATTCATCGAAGCTACAGATTTTCTTCCGATCCTACCAGACCCAGCCATAACTTTCTTCAAGCGAAAACCTGCTTCGAGTTTCATTCACTTGCTAAGATTTTTTTTCAACTCAACATTCTTGTGAATGATTTCCCCTTTACAATTCGCTACAAATATGTATTTTCGTCGCGTTTATGAAACGAATCGCAGTATGAGATAAGTCCCTTCAAGTGTTTTTCGGCAAAATAAAACCCTTATTCCGGAATCTGGTCGGATTTGAAATTAGCACAATGTTGCGTTCTTTAAGAGGGAATTCTAGTCTAGAAATTTGAAAAAAAAAATAATTTTTTTCTTCATATTTCTCTAATTTAGACATTTAAGAATATACCATAGAAGAGACTTTTCGAAAATCTCATTATTTACCAAGCCATTTTAGTGATGCGATATCCTATCTAAAGGGTGTGTCACATCAAATTGCATCACGGAAAATACGCTGTAGAAATTTATTTTTTAGGAATTATATCTTCAGCTTCCGCTTATAATCAGATGAGAGTGTATAGATCACGTTGGCCATGCTTCACTGTCAATTTTTCGTAAATTTGGAAAAATGTCGTCGAACGAAAAAGAGCGTCGTGAATTAATCCTGTGCACTCATTTCGAGAATCCGGAGTTGTCACATCGGGACATCGGTAAGATGCTGGGAATCGTCCAATCCACGGTCAGCAGAGTACTAAAACGATACTTCGAGAACCTAACCATCGACCGGAACCTAAGAACGGCAAAAATGGACGCTTCGTCAGTGAAAAAGATCACAAGCGCGTAGTTAAGCAGTTTAGACGTGATCCGAGAAGTTCGGTCCGGGATGTCGCCAATAAGCTGAATTTGTCAAGTTCATTCGTCCAGCGGAGGGCGGGAGCGGGAGGGCCTGCGTACATACAAGGTTCAGAAGGCTCCTAACCGCGACGAAAGGCAAAACATGGTGGGGAAGACGCGAGCCCGGAAGCTGTACACCGAAATGCTGACGAAGCCGCATTGCCTGGTAATGGACGACGAAACCTACGTCAAAGCGGACTTTCGTCAGCTGCCGGGCCTGTTGTTCTTCTCCGCAGAGGACAAATTCAGCGTTCCGGAGGAGATTCGCAAGCAGAAACTATCCAAGTTTGCCAAAAAGTACATGGTGTGGCAAGCGATCTGCTCTTGCGGAAAGCGGAGCGCTCCCTTCGTGATGACCGGCACAGTAAACGGGCAGGTTTACCTGAAGGAGTGCCTACAGAAGCGCTTACTACCACTATTGAAGCAGCACGAGGGCCCGACCATCTTCTGGCCGGATCTCGCTTCGTGCCACTATTCAGAGGACGTATTGGAGTGGTACGAAGCCAACGGGGTCACCTTCGTGCCAAAGGAAATGAACCCGCCCAACACGCCGGAGCTTCGCCCAATAGAGAAATATTGGGCGATTATGAAGCAGGCCCTTCGAAAGAACCCAAAAGTTGTCAAATCGGAGGCGGACTTCAAGAGAAAACGGATTTCTGTTAAAAAAAAACTACAACCTGACGTTGTACAGAACCTTATGGACGGGGTAAAGAGGAAGGTGCGAGTTGCTTAGAGGCGAATGAACTGCAAAGTTTAAAGCCTCTTAAAAATCAAAGAAAGAAAGAAAGGAAAGTGCGAGCATACGGGCTTGGGCTCGAAATATGAATAAAAAGAAAATGCCAAAATTTTCTACAGCGTATTTTCCGTGATGCAATTTGATGTGACACACCCTTTAGTACGGCCATAACAATTAGCTTCAAACGCGTTTTTCTCGAAACATGTTTTTTCAAACTGGCTTACACGATATCTCAAGTACTACTTATCCGATCTATGTTTATATGAATACAATCTGTATGCATCTCTCTATCACATGAACCTATAAAAAATCATAATTTCGTAACTTTACTTTTTTTTTTAAATAAGAAACTTGAAAAAAATGTTTTAAATAGCATTTTTTTCTTCAAATTTCCGCAATTTTGTCTAAAAACACGTTTTTGACTTGTCCGAGGTTCATACGATAGTGGCATCTTTACTGATTCAGAATCTGTTCGATTTGTTTGTTTCAGATAACCAGAAGGGCTGAAATCATGTACGCCATGGCACATCTTTTTTTTTGAACCCCCTTACTTGATCAGCTTCTAGTTATGAATATATTTTTTTCCGTTCAACTTTTGTTTTATTGTTGAAAGATAGATAAACAAATAGTGATATAATGGATCGTCAAAATATTCTTTGTTTTACTTTTTCGGAGCTCTAAGAAACGTCCGAAATTCGTGTCTCTATCCCCCTTAATCTGGTCGAGTCAAATCCTATTAAATTGTGCAAATGTTGCAACCTTGAAATGCAGAATGCAAAGGTTTAGTTCGTTCGGTTTGCAATATGTCAAATCCGACCGGGTTCCGTAATATGGGTTAATATGTAGTTGCATTATTGCATGTTTGCATGTTGTATGCATGTTTTTCGTGATGTTTCGTTTCACATGAACTGTGATTTTCGACATCTGTAGCGAATCTACTAATTCATGTGCATCAAAGATTAATCTTTTCTTTTTATTAATCAGCAGTAGCAGCATGAACTTTCCAGACAACTCAAAAGAAGCGTATTACAAAAATTACCAGACATCAATGAACAACATCGTTGCAAGAAATAGATCTCCAGAGATACACTCATGGAAGAATTTGTTGTTCGTTTCAATGTTCAGAAATCCTTGAGAATTCTCGAGAAAAAAACCAAACAGTTTTGTCATCAAGAGCAAAAGCTGAATTCAACCCGCACTTAAGTCGTGATTTTTAATACTACAAAAAATCCAACATTCTTTGTGTTATTGGGTGTCTTTATCCTGACGGATTTAATGGCCTTCTATTACCGATTGGAATTAATTGATGGATCCTAGTTCATGTGCGTTACCTTCAGCATATAAATTTCAGGAAAGAGGTTCAGTCATATGAAAAAATATGGATGTTTGACCGAGCAGCACTCTCAGGCAGTTCAGTCTTTTTATTGATGAATACTGAGTACTCAGGGCGGGCGTGAAGTTAAAAAAAATCGTGTAAATACAAAACAGATCTCATTCAAATTTGACTATTAACTTGAATGTTTTACTTTACAAAATACTTAACGTGTCCACGTGGACATTATCAAAAACCCCTCCCCCCTCACCGTGGACAAGCGTGGACATTTTCGTAAAACCCCCCCCCCACCCCTAAAGTTATGCACGTGGTATGTGGACAGCCCCTAAAGGGATGAAAGAATTTTAGTTTCAGAAATATTTTATATTTGAAAATTGGGGAGAATTCTTCAGAGTGGCTTCAGCGAGTGAGCAGTCACAGATAGCCACAGACAAGAACTCCTCGGCGGCTTTCATAACGTCAAGTAAATGTAGTCCTCATCAAAAACAATCTTTCACCAGAGACATGTTCGCAATAATGTTTGGGATTCCGTCGTATTTCAGCCAAAAACCGACCGGCCTGGATTACCTGCAAAGAAAAAAAAGAAAAGGAAAACGCGTCAGCATCACAGTTAAACACATGATTTCCAAAGCTCAATCACACCCGAAAACTCATCAGACGTATTAAAGGGTGTGTCACATCAAATTGGATCACGGAAAAAACGCTGTAGAAATTCGCCCAGTAGACCGATCCTTTTGAAAATTTTAGACAGTAAAATAAAAACTATTAAACAACTTTTGGCATTTTCCATTTTTCATACTTCGAGCCCAAGCCCGTATGCTCGTACCTTCCTCTTTACCCCGTCCATAAGGTTCTGTACAACGTCAGGTTGTAGTTTTTTTTGAACAGAAATCCATTTTCTCTTGAAGTCCGCCTCCGATTTGACAACTTTTGGGTTCTTCCGGAGGGCCTGCTTCATAATCGCCCAATATTTCTCTATTGGGCGAAGCTCCGACGCGTTGGGCGGGTTCATTTCCTTTGGCACGAAGGTGACCCCGTTGGCTTCGTACCACTCCAACACGTCCTTTGAATAGTGGCACGAAGCGAGATCCGGCCAGAAGATGGTCGGGCCCTCGTGCTGCTTCAATAGTGGTAGTAAGCGCTTCTGTAGGCACTCCTTAAGGTAAACCTGCCCGTTTACCGTGCCGGTCATCACGAAGGGGGCGCTCCGCTTTCCGCAAGAGCAGATCGCTTGCCACACCATGTACTTTTTGGCAAACTTGAATAGTTTCTGCTTGCGATCTCCTCCGGAACGCTGAATTTGTCCTCTGCGGAGAAGAAAAACAGGCCTGGCAGCTGACGAAAGTCCGCTTTGACGTAGGTTTCGTCGTCCATTACCAGGCAATGCGGCTTCGTCAGCATTTCGGTGTACAGCTTCCGGGCTCGCGTCTTCCCCACCATGTTTTGCCTTTCGTCGCGGTTAGGAGCCTTCTGAACCTTGTATGTACGCAGGCCCTCCCGCTCCCGCCCTCCGCTGGACGAATGAACTTGACAAATTCAGCTTATTGGCGACATCCCGGACCGAACTTCTCGGATCACGTCTAAACTGCTTAACTACGCGCTTGTGCTCTTTTCCACTGACGGAGCATCCATTTTTGCCGTTCTTCACCTTCCGGTCGATGGTTAAGTTCTCGAAGTATCGTTTTAGTACTCTGCTGACCGTGAATTGGACGATTCCCAGCATCTTACCGATGTCCCGATGTGACAACTCCGGATTCTCGAAATGAGTGCACAGGATTAATTCACGACGCTCTTTTTCGTTCGACGACATTTTTCCAAATTCACGAAAAATTGACAGTGAAGCATGGCCAACGTGATCTATACACTCTTATCTGATTATAAGCGAAAGCTGAAGATATAATTCCTAAAAATTAAATTTCTACAGCGTTTTTTCCGTGATGCAATTTGATGTGACACACCCTTTATTACTGGAGACGTGACGAGGGTTTATGGATACGACACGCAATCCGCTCATCAGGCGAACAAACGACGATGGTCCAATGACTCAAGAGCGTAAAAATCATGCCATTTTTAGTGATGAATGGAATGTGAGACGGCGAAATTGTTTTTGAACATTTATAGTTGACAAGTAGTTGACGATACAGGCCAGACAGAATTAAATATCATTTTAGATTAGATACAGTGACTCAAATCCGTAATCGTACTCCACAATGTAGATCTCTTTTCCCTTCTTTTGAAAGTCGAAAACTATAACTAAAACTAGCTTTCGGAACATTCTATTTAGATAAAGTTATAGTGTCATATGAGAGTTAAAAGGTTTGCTATCTGTTTTCAGAATAATGGTTTTTGTATCTCTAAAAATGGCGAATATATGTGCTAATGTATGAAAATTGACTCAAACTCATAATCGTACGCTGGTTGAAATATCTACTCGATTTCGAAGCCGTTGGTCAATTTTTGAATTCCATCATTAGTATGGTATCCATTGTTCTATCTTTAGTTGTCTTTGGCCTTATCTACGAGTGTTTTGGTGTATTCGGAAGGAAAATTTATGTTTTTTTTTTTTTTTTTTTTTTTTACTGTATTATAGTGACTTTCAACTCATTTGGCTGGTTCGTCACTTTTACTTCCATTTTTGGAAGAATGTCGGGAGTGAGAATTGAACTCGTGACCTTTAGCGTGAGAGGCATGGATGTTACCACTACGCCAGATCGCCTCCTCGAGTAATTGTAATGTAACCATGTGCGAACTTTATATCTCTTGAGCTCTGAGTCATTGTCCTGGCAAAACTTTAATCCTCGATTCCATCTCATTTTGTTGGCACTTTGCTTCATCTTTTCCTTCAGGATGATCAGGTAAACATTCTGATCCAATACACCATCGATAAAAATCAAATTGCCCCTACATGCACCCTCATACCATCCCTCCACCACCACCATGTTTAAACGTTGCTTTCAGATTTTTTTTTACGTTTAATTCATCGTTGGCTTCCTCCATACGAACCGATAACCATCGGAGCCAAAAATATTAAATTAGGACCCATCTACGGAAATAATATCTTACCAGTAAAACATTGATGTGTTTCATGCTGTTTGGAATAATCAAATTGGAGTTACTGATTTTTTTTTTTTGCTGAGGAACGGTTTGTCCCTCTGTGCTCGGGCATTCAAGTTGCCCTTCCTAGGCACATTACAAACTTTATGTTTGCTCAATTTTGTTTTTATCGATGGTGTGATGGATCAGAATGTTTCATTGAACATCCTGAATGAAATATGAAGCAAAGTGTCAACAAAATGTGATGGAATCGAGGATTCGAGTTTTGCCAAGACAATGACCAAGAGCTAAAGACATATAAAGTTCGCACATGGTTACATTACAATTACTCAAAAGTTATTGATATTCCTCCACAATCTTCTGACATCAATCCCAGTAATCTGTCTAGGAAATTCAGAAACCATTAAATTTCTAAAAATAACGATTTTAAAAACCACTTGATGAAAAAACTTATAAATATTCCTTCCGAATACACCAAAACACTCGTAGATAAGGCCAAAGACAACTAAAGATAGTTACAATGAACAAGGGATACCATACTAATGATGGAATTCAAAAATTGACCAACAGCTTCGAAATCGAGTAGATATTTCAACCAGCGTACGATTATGAGTTTGAGTCAATTTTCATACATGTAAGACGGAAAGGGTGAATTGCCAAGGAAATATACAAAAACCACTTTTATTGAACATTAATTTATTCAACCACGAAAACGCGATGCGCTCTACATGATGTGTAATCCGAAACTGAGTTTTTTCTCCACACTTCATCGAGGGGTCTCTCAACTATCCTACACGGCCTTTCCTGACATCATTCTTGATCCGGAAATGTCCACGGTTTGATATGATCTCTAGCCGTCGATGTTGATTTTGGTCCTTCTGCTTCTTCATCTAGCTTACTTACCTCGTACCGATCGTTATTCAAAACCTTCACAACTTCATATGGTCCAAAATATTTAGGTTTCACTTTTTGACCTACGCCGAATTGTGTCTTCGGTATGGCTACGATATCGCCAAGTTTATATCGGTGCATCGGTTTTCTACGAAGATTGTAGAACTTTTTATTCTCCTCTTGTATTTTAGAAATACTTGCATGCGCCATATTCCGCAAAACATTTCGTTCCCGTTCAAAATCCTCTCGCATTTCTCGTTCCAGTATCGCGTGAAGTACTTCGTCTTGTCTCGTACGCATTTTAACTCCAACTAGCAGTTGAAAAGGTGTTGTTTCTATGGCACGTTGCCAACTGTTGTTGATGAACTTTTGTACGTCACCCACATGTTTGAACCATTCGTCAGGCCTTTCATTTGACAGCTTTGTTAGCATCGGGATTATTATGCGATGGACACGCTCCACCTGTCCATTTCCGCGAGGTACACCGGTCACAATTGTATGCAATTCTATGCCCTCGTCATTGCAATACTTGGTGAATATTCCAGAAGTGAAAGCTGATCCACGGTCGCTTATAATTCTTCTCGGATTCCCAAAATGATCGGAAATTAATTTGAGTTTTTTCAATGCCTCGTCTGCCGTAGTTGTTTTCGTCGGAAATAGCCAAACATACTTCGTAAAGGCATCAATCACCGTTAAGATATAATTGTACGATTTTCTCGTAGATGGCATCGGTCCTAAATGATCTACGTGAAAGGTGTCTAATGGGATGTCACCTTTTGGGATTGGATGAAGTTCACCCTCAGGTTTGCCGCGTTTCCTTTCGCCGATAATGCAAGCAACACATGTATCGATGCATCGTTTAATTTTCTTTTCAACTTCAGGAATGAAATAATCTGCACATATCCTTTCTTTGGTTTTTTTTCACGCCAAAGTGCCCCTTATCATGGGCTGATCGAATTATTGCTGTCTCCATTGATTCCGGTACGTATAATCGTCGTGTTTCGCCATCGCCTTCGTACAGTATGCCATCACTAATCGTGTAACCCTTGAGTGAATCGCTTTGTCCAACAGCTGCCATAATCGCCTTCACTTTTTCGTCATTTTCTTGAGCAGAACGCAACTGAGCACAAACAGCAGTCGATATAGTCAACCCATTTGCACGAGATAGAGCATCAACATGTGGCATTTTAATTCCTGGACGATGTTCAACTTCGTACTCAAATTCTGCAAGAGCGATAACCCATCGGGCCACGCGTACGTTCATCTTGCGCTTCATCATAGTGTCCTTGAATGCACGGCAATCTGTTACAATTTTGAATTTGCAACCTAGCAAATAACACCTGAACTTTTTTAGAGATTCGACCACTGCTAACGTTTCCAACTCGTAAGAATGGTAGTTCTGTTCTGCAGTATTCGTGAGTCTGTTATAATAATAACAGGGATGAAATTTCCCATCATCTTCGGCACGCTGCATCAGGATTCCAGCTAACGCGATTTTACTGGCATCTGTGTGTACTTCGGTATCGCCATCGGGTCGAAAATCACAGGATCGGGTAGCACAGGATATTTTGTTAACATATCTTTAATCCGATTGAACGCACCA
This sequence comes from Toxorhynchites rutilus septentrionalis, assembly GCF_029784135.1. NCBI lineage: Eukaryota > Metazoa > Arthropoda > Insecta > Diptera > Culicidae > Toxorhynchites > Toxorhynchites rutilus. Next base: position 196,488,454 of record NC_073744.1, read on the forward strand.
ACAGCTTCCTCAGTGAATTCAAAATATCCTCCTCCTTTCAACGTGTTTGATAACGGACGTGTGATCTCAGCAAACGATGGTATAAATTTTCTGAAATAACTAGCCAGTCCATAGAAGCGCTGTAGTTGTTTCACCGTTGTCGGTTGCGGGAACTGTTTCAGCTTTTCTATTTTAGCTGGTGCTGGTTCAACTCGACCCTCGTACACGGTGTAGCCAAGATATTCTACACGACGCTGCAGAAAAACACATTTGTTCCAATTAAAATGTAATCCAGCTGCTTCAGATACCTTCAACACTGTCGTTAGCACTTCCAATCCTTCTTCTTCATCTTTGGATGGAATGATGATATCGTCCACAAATACAATCACTTTCCCTTCTTTGATCAAATCGTTCAACACTGTATTGATAAATCGGCCAAAACAATTTCCACTGGTGCAAAGACCAAACGGTGCACGTAAAAACTCATACTGGCCCTCACTGGTTACGAATGACGTATACTTCTGGCTTTTTTGCTCCACAGGCACGTGAAAATATGAATTTTTCAGGTCAAGCGTGGTAAATACACGGGCTCCAGATAGTTGATCTATCTGTTCCTCCAGGTTAGGCATCGGAAATTTGTCACGTATCATTCTTTTATTAATTTCACGATAATCAACGCATACAGGTCGCGAACCATCTTTCTTCGGTACCACGACAACTGCACTAGAATATTTGCTGGTAGACGGCTGAATTATTCCATTTTTGAGCCACTCGTCTATTTGCCTCTTCACGACTTCTTTTTCAACTGGCGCGAGACGACGCGGATTCTCACAGACTATATCATTATCCATCAGTCTTATTGTCAGTTCATTGGCCGCCCTTACGTTCGTTGCTGGGGTATAGTTCTCAATAAGTTCCATAACCTGACCGCGATATTTATACGGTACGATAACTTCTTTCACATCGACATACTCCTCGATACGACGAATCCATTTCACGTCGTTAATATCTGGATCGGATTCTTCTGTCGTCCACTTTTCTATGCGAACACCACTCGGCGTGATAGCATAATCAACACTCCCAAGATAATCCATGCCAATCAACATTTGCATATCGATAGCACTGAGCGGCACGATGTAAATACGAATTTCATACTCATTATTGCCGAGGAACATTTTCAAAACAGCTTCACCACAAACAACGTGTACATTACCGCCGTAACCACGCACTTTCAGTGTAGATTTCTGTAACTGTAATCCTTTTTTTGATAATTTTGACCACAAATCTTCTCTTATCAAAGAAACTTCACTACCAGTGTCAACAATAGCACAAATTTCTAAGTCATTCACCTTAATATGCACACTTGGTTTGGCGTTGTTTACAGTTTTCACCACATTAACTTCTGCTGCGCTCTTTTTCTCCGCCTTTCTCTCACCTTTTTTCGTGCACTCTCTCGATAGATGACCGAATGTGTTACAACTAAAACATTTTGGTCCGCTATTCTTCTGTGGGCATTCACTAGCAACGTGCGATGACTCTCCGCAGTTGAAACAGTGCCGTTTCGTGTCGACCTTCTCGCTCTCTTTTTTCGGTTCCATTTTTCGATGTTCCTTTCGCCTCGTGCATGTATCGTCTGATCGAGATTTCTTATAAGATTTCCTTTGCACCTTCTCGTAGTTCAGTAGCTTCTCTTTCAACTGCTCAATGGATTGCGCTTCGTACAAGAGAGATCGGTGGAATTCGTCCTCTGTTATCCCGTCTACTACATACTCACATATGCTCGGTTGATCAAGATCTATTTGAAGGGCAATTCGCTGCATTTCGTAAATGTAGTCTCTCACTGATTCCGTCGGGTGTTTTTTTCGTGCTGCCAGCTTACGATGTACATCGCTTGCACGCACAAATGGGGCAAACTCTTTTAACAGTGCGCTTTTTAACTCGACGAATGAACTAACATCTCGTTGGGCGAACATGAACCGTTTTGCAGTGCCCGACTCACAGACTCACATCGTTTACAGCCACATTCGTGTCGTGAGATATAATTCTCTTCGCCATCGCTTTTTTCTCTCCATCCGTGGAGATTCCTCGTTTCTCACACTCTCTCACCAAACCGACTTTCGTAAAATTTTCACACAACTCGATAATGCGATCCGCCATCTTGATTTGAATCGCTTCACATTATAATTTCAACAGTTTTTCACGCTTTTTCCACTTGACTGATAATTTCCTAGCAACTCGATTATCCTGGTTGAGCCCCCATGTAAGACGGAAAGGGTGAATTGCCAAGGAAATATACAAAAACCACTTTTATTGAACATTAATTTATTCAACCACGAAAACGCGATGCGCTCTACATGATGTGTAATCCGAAACTGAGTTTTTTCTCCACACTTCATCGAGGGGTCTCTCAACTATCCTACATACATTAGCACATATTTTCGCCATTTTTAGAGATATAAAACCATTATTCTGTAAACAGATAGAAAACCTTTTAACTTTCATATGACACTATAACTTTATCTAAATAGAATGTTCCAAAAACTTATTTTCGACTTTCAAAAGAAGGGAAAAGAGATCTGCATTGTGGAGTACGATTTCGGATTTGAGTCACTGTATATCGACTAAATGTATATCTTTCATATATCAAATATGATTCATTTTGAACAAAAATTGAATATTTGAACGTTAACCCCTTCCCGTACGATTTAATTTTCAAAAGAGCGGACCAAATGCAATCTTTTCGATGGGTTACATATCGAGTAATTTCACTACTCTGCTGAGTGTCTTAGCGCCTTGTGGTATGCTAGCGCACCACGAGAGAGACTCGATGTTGTACGTTTTGGCACAATCATTTCACACCGAGTGAGACTCGGTGTTGTACGTGAAAGGGTTAAGGCGAATGTTATTATTGACTGTTTTTGGTACAGCGGAGTAAAAATTGTGATTTTTGAGGAATTTGATTGAAGATTTATCAGGAAGTGTTTAAAATGGTATTGTAGCGAAATTCGGAATTTGGTATCAAAGAACGAATTTCTGAGCAATAAGAGAGCTTCAATGTGGTTGATAGAAACAAAAAGGTTTATCATGGATTTTTGGGAATAAGTTCAAAAGAACGCCCCTAACTTTCCAGCTTTTTACTTCTAAAATGTTACCTAATTCCACTGATTTAAATGACACACAAACGTCTGACGCTGCGCGACATTGCCCAAAAATCACCCTTCACGTTTTTGATTACTTTTTTGTGTTCCTGACGCGTGCAGTATGCGTTTTTGAATAGATTTTTTTTGTCCCCTTTTTCACCGGCTGCATTGTTTCTACCGATGTGACACAATGCGCCTCTGCGATTCCATAGCTGGATTGCAGCAACTAGCCGCGCCGCACATAAGGACCGTTCGGAAGCAAAAGGGTGCTTTGGGTGCATTCTATCAGGTTCGCCTGGTGGCGCCCCTCAATGTCTGCCTGTTTAGCGTAGGTCGGAACCTACCGATGCGTTCAGGCGACGGTGGCAGCTGGAGCGGGAACGGGATTTGTGCAACTAATAGATAGCGCGCAAAAGCAGCAGAGCCGATGCATTTCTGCTGCAGACAGAGAGCCAAAAAGGGTCAACCAATGGGAAACGAAGGGTGGTGGGTTCTAGCAGGGCGAAGGCGCGTTCGGTCGTAAGGTTTCGCAGCCAACTGTGAAAGGATCGGCGAGTTGTGTTGCGGCGGCGAGGTATACCACTCCAAGAAAGTTCAAATAGAATCCGATTTGGTTTGCTCTATTTTCTCGCACCACTCCGTTAATTATTTCATCTATCAACGCGCGCGCACAGCCGGCCCTCTCGGGAGGTTTTCTCGATTGGTCGGTCTTGGGAGTCTTCTATTTTCAGACAACTCTGCGCCAAGAACTGTAACGCTCTGCCGCCGCCACCACCATCGACCAGCACTTGGATTCTGATTGCGTGTGCAACACGCAAGCGAACCGCTGCGATGCTTCTTTTGCTTTCCCAAAATAACGCATTTGTGGAATGTATGGGAAAGAGAGGGAAAAAGAGGGGGGGGGGGAGAAGCCTCAGTTGGAGCCAAAGTTTCTATTTAATCTTATTATCAGCGCCACATAGACAACGGGTCGAACGAATTTTCGGCGGCAAGTGCAATGCGTGCGGCTAATTGTAACACTTGGTTGCAAGCAAGCGTTGGTCTGTTAGGTTTATTTTTGGTGTCGGATGACTTTCTCCTGTCCATCTCTGTGGCTAGCGTTAATCTTTTGACGGATAAATTTACCATATTTGCTCATCTAACAAAAATCGATTTGAATTTGATGATATTCGAAAATTGAGGAAAGGTACCTTTCAATAAAAACAAAGGATGACACAAAGATGGCGTCACTTTCAACGGATCTGAGTTTTGGGATCATAAGTTCCAAAGGGCCTGGCCGGGTGAGGAAGTAAAAAGTGTCCCCAAACCAAATCACCAGCGGTATGGAAAATATTCACCCCTATTCTGCATTCTGTCGGATTTGCATTTCGTTCGAAACTGCGATCTCGAACGAGTTATAATTTTGCTTTCCCTATTTCGAACGTATTGCTCATTTCGATCGAATTATTTCAAACTGTTCGAAAGAAATTCGAACAGTTCGCGTTGACGACTCACCGATGCTGCCACCTGCAATCAATTGCTCTGTTTGTGGGATTGCTGTGAACTATTTAAATTACTATGGCAAAAGACTGTTTTCAATTCAAAAGTGGTCAGTGAAAACTGTTACCATATGTGTTTTAAATGATTGCAATATGCATTGCCATTCCTTTACATCTATTTCATATACAATATAATCGAAATGAAAAGAAAAGATTATATTAATATTAGGAACCATCATAAATCGCTATTTATGCAAAATTTTATTCCACTAGTTCGTAGAGAACTTGTCAAACTATAGTGTAAAATACATTTTTAATACAGCCAACTCAATTTTCTTTCATAATTTTTGTTTCGATAATTTATATTCATTACGAATGCATCATTTTGTTCAGCATAAAAATGGTCACCTTACGCAACTATCCTATATGTTTTGACATAATTAGCATTGGAGAAGATTACCCTTTCGTTTGATACTTACTTTTATTATTTGTATCACCAAAATCATACAAAACTGCACGATACAAAAGTATCGATTTTCATATATGTTTTCCTCACAAATACCAAACGTCAAAACTCAATGTCGTCGAATGGCAAAATAAGCAAAATAAACCTAAAAGACAGTTGTGCCGGGTGCTGAAATTTAAATTTATTTGAATTGTTCTTCGGTGTGAATAGAAAATAAGTGAGAAAATAAATTAGCCAAATGGATTCCGCCTTATTGTCGGTATTGGCAGTGTATGAAGAAATCGGAATACTTCGTTATAAACGACGGAATCTGCGCACATCCGGTAATTTAATGGTGCTTTCAGACGATGCGTAAAGGGTGTGTCACATCAAATTGCATCACGGAAAAAACGCTGTAGAAATTCGCCCAGGAAACCAATCCTTTTGAAAATTTTAGACAGTAAAATAAAAACTATTAAACAACTTTTGGCATTTTATTTTTATTCATACTTCGAGCCCAAGCTCGTATGCTAGAACCTTCCTCTTTACCCCGTCCATAAGGTTCTGTACAACGTCAGGTTGTAGTTTTTTTTGAACAGAAATCCATTTTCTCTTGAAGTCCGCCTCCGATTTGACAACTTTTGGGTTCTTCCGGAGGGCCTGCTTCATAATCGCCCAATATTTCTCTATTGGGCGAAGCTCCGACGCGTTGGGCGGGTTCATTTCCTTTGGCACGAAGGTGACCCCGTTGGCTTCGTACCACTCCAACACGTCCTTTGAATAGTGGCACGAAGCGAGATCCGGCCAGAAGATGGTCGGGCCCTCGTGCTGCTTCAATAGTGGTAGTAAGCGCTTCTGTAGGCACTCCTTAAGGTAAACCTGCCCGTTTACCGTGCCGGTCATCACGAAGGGGGCGCTCCGCTTTCCGCAAGAGCAGATCGCTTGCCACACCATGTACTTTTTGGCAAACTTGGATAGTTTCTGCTTGCGAATCTCCTCCGGAACGCTGAATTTGTCCTCTGCGGAGAAGAACAACAGGCCCGGCAGCTGACGAAAGTCCGCTTTGACGTAGGTTTCGTCGTCCATTACCAGGCAATGCGGCTTCGTCAGCATTTCGGTGTACAGCTTCCGGGCTCGCGTCTTCCCCACCATGTTTTGCCTTTCGTCGCGGTTAGGAGTCTTCTGAACCTTGTATGTACGCAGGCCCTCCCGCTGCTTGGTCCGCTGGACGAATGAACTTGACAAATTGGTGATCTAATGTCTAAATCTTGTGTTTATTTTTATAATGCAATATTTGAATGTTCGGAAAAATGTTCTATTTGCATTTCTAATATTCATTTTTTAACCTCCAGCTTCTCTCGAGCGATTTTTTCCATTTCGCGGTTATGTCGATTTTGTTCTTTCAACATTTCTTTGAGACCAGTATCTATTGAGTTGATTGCTTTGGCGAATTGGCGTTGGTAATGTACCATATCATTGAGGTTTTTGTTTGAGGTACCCAACAGCGATTCCATTTCCGAGTGAAATTTCTGTTGTTGTTCAATTTATATTTGAACTAAATTGAGGGCAGATAGCCTAGGTCTCTTTGGTTGGGAGCATTGAGGAATAGCCGTATCACTCGCATCGTCGGACTCGTCAATTGAATCGCAACTTACATCTGCATTAACCTCGTTGTTTTTTCCCTTAGGTGTTCCTTGTGAAGAACAACCTAGTATTCCTTCTACGGTTTCCAACAGTCCAGTTAGCTGAACCGCTTGCTCCTCTAGCTCAGACAAATGTATCGTTCTGTTGGGTCCTCCTCCAGTTGCCCTTTGCTCTCTTTTGTTGTGAGAGAGTTTGCGCTTCAACGCTGATTTATAATCCGCCCACACCTGCCGGACATTAAAAGTGAAATACATATGTATTATTTCGGAATAGTTTCAGTAAATACCTTTTTCCATCCAGACCCGTCACGGATGGGTGGTCCCAAACTGTTTAATTCAGCAGCACAATCGTTCGAAAATGGTCCGGAGTTACCACGTATAAATCCTTTTGCGATGTCGGGGTTCTTCTCCAGAAGCTGCACCAGCCGCTCAAACTGTTTCTTTGTTGTTGTTATGTTTTTGGTTTTATCCCTGTGAATAGAAATTTGATTAAAAAATCAATTAAAAGCAACCGATGTAAAACTTTACTTACATTTTTTTAGCAATCCGCAGTAAAAAAATATCGGGAGAAATTCGACTGCAAACCACCACTCGAACGAAATAAAGAAAGGGTTTGACATTCGAGTAGCGTCGTAGCGTTATACAATTCAAACGGAATACAGAATGAAATTTTTCAAGTCGTTCGAAATATTTCGAATCGTTCGGAATACAGAATCGGGGTGATTGTATAGGGGTTCTTATATGGTACAACATAGGATCTATGGCGAAAAATGCACCTTTTCGTTTTTTCAAGCCCTTCTAAGTAGCTTTGAGACGAAAATATGAGAAAAAAATACTGAAAGTACATCTTACTAAGGTGTATCAATCAATATTTCCAAACAATTTCTTCATCAAAAAATCAAATACTAAAAAAAATTTAAATTAATTTTTATTGTAATTCAAATTATTTATTTTTTTTTTGATTTGGGATTCAGTACTACTCTAGTTTGTATTCGAATTTCTTCCTACTTCAGGTATATGTTATTATTTTCATAATTTTTAAAGTGTTTTTCACGGTACAAAAAAAAAATTATATATATTTTCAGGCATTTCGAAAATTTGAAAAAAAATATTACTTTGAGACCCACTTTTGCTCTAAATTTTATTTAAATGCGTTCGTATGTTTTGTTTTTTCCACATGTAGCATTTTTTTTTTTTGAATTTTTAAGTGGATTGCGCGAAAAAAAAACTTTGTTGGCCCTTGAGCATTTTTAATTTATTTTGAATTTAGAGACCCAGTACTGCTCTAATATTTATTTAAATTTTCTCGGTATATTTAGAGCATTGCGCTGTACAAAGATTTGTTTTGTCGTATCTCAAAATATATTAGATTATCATTTTTTGTCTTTTTTGTCTTTTTTTAGAGGGTTTACCAAATTCATAGGTGTCAGCAGTACGATAGATCTCTGTAAGAAAAAACCACATGTAGAAAAAAAACCTACGAACGCATTTGAATAAAAATTAGAGCAGAAGTGGGTTCCAAAGTTATATTTTTTTCAAAATTTCGAAATGCCAGAAATTATATTAATTTTTTTTGCACCGCGTTTTTAATTTTTTTTTTTATTACAGTCAACTCTCCCTAACTCGATATCCAAGGGACCATCGAGTTAGGGAGGTATCGAGATACAGAAATTTTTTTCATATTTTTTTTATGCCACAAATTGCAAATATATGATGTTAGGGTAAGTGTCCCAATATTTAAAAATATGACCCAATTAGGAATAAACCAATTATGGTACATGGGGTTTACTATAATTGGTACCATTGCGTATACAGGATATTACTATAATTGATTTGTTTTTGTGCATTAGTACATTTACCCTATATGTACTAATGCGCATGTACTATTATACATTCTTTTCTCAAATTTTAATATAAATTTAAAATACATAGGATGTTTGTTTAGTAGGCCAATTTTATTGTAAAATGGAATTGGAAATGGAAAAGGAACTAGGTTAACAAAGAAAATATTAATTATGTATGTAATTCAAACTAAATTGTAACGATCACGCAGGAACTGTTCAATCGCAAAGAAATGTTCAAATAGTTTCACGGGAACATTTTCAGTTGATTGTAATATTTCGGACATATTCTTTAGGTTCGATTTAACGTTCGAAGGTGTAATTTCAAAACAATCAGCTGAAACTTTCTGAACCTCCTCTAACTCCATAGGACTACTATTTTCAACGTTTTTTTCAGCTTCTTCAACACTTTCCAGTATATCGGTATCAGTCATTAGATCACAGCAAATCACGTTTTGAACCATTTCGCAATATTCATCAAATGACGATGAACAATCGAATGGTACTGCACTGTCGACAGCAGCAAGCTCACGACGCATTAATTCTGCCAGCGGAATATCATCATGGAAAATCCGGCTTTCCTGAAGCAATTTTGAACAGTCTCAGATTTAACCTTGTTTATCCAAGAGCGTGAAAGTATTTCAATTGCATCCAATACCGATATATCTGAAGGGTCCTAGAGTATATTTGAATACAGTATGAGTGCTGAATAACATGAATGTAAAAAGGAAAAAAATACCGTTGTATCCTCCATTTCTAGCAGTCTTCGTTTTACTAATTCATGGCGATAGTACTGTTTCAGGTTCTTGATTATGCCCAAGTCCAGCGGCTGAACTACTGAAGTAGAGTTTGGTGGAAAAAACTGCAAATTTACGGTTTAAGCTTTGGTTGGAGAGATTTTGGGTGCGCTGTACAATTATCAACGAACATGACCACCTTTGAGGAGAAAGAGATATAAGTATGATACATTCCCATTACACATAATTCCCGAATCAATACCTTTCTATTTTCTTTGGAAAATCTTTCGTCAAGTTGCATAATCCATTTCTCAAAAAGAATAGAGGTCATCCAGGCCTTGGTGTTACTCTCGTATATCACTGGTAATGATTTCTTCTTTTTGAAACACCGTGGGTTTTTACTCTTTCCAATGACCAGCAAGGGTAGTTTATCGATTCCGTCCATGTTGGTTGCACACATGACTGTCAGACGTTGTTTCGGATATTTTCCTCCGTGGCAAGTTTCTGATCGAAATGCAAATGTTTTGTCTGGCAAACATTTGTAGAAAAGTCCTGTTTCGTCTGCATTGTAGATATCACGTGCATCATACTCGGCGATTATACTGGGTAGGGTTTGCGAAATCCAGTTGTCCGTTACACTGAGATCTACACTGGCACTCTCGCCACATAGCTTCCGAAATGTCATCTTTTGCCGTTTTAAAAATTTACTTAGCCATCCAGAACTTCCTTTAAAATTGGGAATTCCCAGTTTCTGGGCAAATTCGCAAGCCTTCTCCCGAAGAATAGAACCTGAGAGAGGTAAATTATTCTCTCTGGCTTGATTGACAAAAATTTCCATTGACCGTTCCAGCTTCTCGTTCCCAACCAACCTTATACGCTTTTTGTCCACATTAAATTTTCCCATCCGATGCCATTTTTCCTTTTGCTTGAATAGTGTTGACACCGTACTTTGTGCAATACTGAAATCTTTTGCAACTTCAGACACCTTTCGCCCATACTTTTCGACCTGCTCGATGATGCTCAAATGTTGCGCTATGGTTAGCGTTTTAATCGTTCGCTTGAAAGGTTTTTCCTGGTTTTCCATACTTGAAAAAAAAATCCTTGATAATACGAACACTTCGTCTTCACTTTCAAGAGCAATTGAAATGACAACTAGAAACGCACAAAAACAAGTACGCGAAAATCAATCGAGTTGGCGAGGTAAAAATCCATGGAAAAATGAAACAAAACCCATCGAGTAAGAGAGGCATCGAGTAAGGGAAGTATCGAGTTAGGGAGAGAAGAATGCATGTAAAATCAAAGGTGCCATGAAATTCATCGAGTTAGGGAAAATATCGAGTTACAGAACATCGAGTAAGGGAGAGTTGACTGTATTACATTTTTTGATGAAAAAATTGTTTGAAGGTATTTATCGATATACCTTAGTAATATGTACTTTCAGTATTTTTTCTTATTTTTGTCTCAAAGTTATTGAGAATGTCGTAAAAAAAAGAAAAGGTGCATTTTTGACCATCCTATGGTGCATCATATAAGGACTCAAATATATGGTACTACTGCCAAAATGTTTTATTTAGTACCCTTTACAATATTTTCCATACAGCTGGTGATTTGGTTTGGGGGCACTTTTTACTCCCTTAACCAGCCAGACCATTTGGAAATATAAAAAAAATATTTTTTGTGCCGCACAACACTGAAAAAAATCACACATATCTAGAAAAGCCATAGGAACACATTTAAATATGAATTAGAGTAGTACTGAATCTCTAAATTCAAAAAAAAATTCAAAATTTCAATGTTTTTTTGTACTTCAATTTTTGAGAATTTTTTTTTTTTGATAATTTTTCTTGATACACCATAGTAAGATGCACATTCAGTATTTTTTTCAAATTTTCATCTCGAAGCTTTTGAGGATGCCGTGAAATAAACGAAAAAGTACATTTGGCACTATAGATCCTACGTCAAACCACATAGGGGTTCAAAAAAACCGCCAAAATTTATTATTTGATATCCTATACAATATTTGCCATCAGTCTTTAGAATGCAACTCGGTGCTGATGCCCAACAAGATTTATGTACCCAGTTGAGCTCCCACTCCTTGTGTACACATCCGCTCTTGCGAATGAGCGGATGAAAAAACACAGATGAAATGTTTTGTTGTCAGAACCGTTTCTGCGCCCAGTTTTGCGCTGAGTTTACGTTGAATTCTGCGCCGTGCTTGCGCCGTATTTCTACACTGCCCGCTTGAATCCGACTTGCTCTCTCTCTCTCTCTCTCTCTCTCTCTCTCTCTCTCTCTCTCTCTCTCTCTCTCTCTCTCTCTGTTGGTTGTATGTGTGTGTATAGAATGAGGCGCGCATCACACAAGTGAGAAGAGATGTTTAGTATCTGAGTTCTGCGCCAGGTACATTTTGCACTGTTGTGTTTATGACTGTTGTGCACTTCGCACAAAGAGAGAATACGAGTTTGCTTTGAACGCTTGCTGATGAAAATTGAACTCAAGCGCAGCGCTGAGTATGTTTTCTGAAGACTGTTTGCCATACAGCTGGTGATTTGGTTTGGGGGCACTTTTTACTCTCTTACTCGACCAGGCCCTTTCTTGACAATCCTTTTTTGTGTCCAGAAGAAGACGAGCATCACGTGGATTGGCAACAAGAACAAAAAATGTCAACAGCTTGTGTATTGTTTTCGCGAGTTCAGCTCCTTTCCAGAGCCACATATGCGTTTTCAAATATACATTTTCGAAATTGAAAAAAAAATGCGATCAAAGTATTATCTTTTTTTCACGATATACTCTAACTCAGGGGTCTTCAAATGGTTCTCCGCGGGAAATGTGTGCTCCGCTCCCACTTTAAAACCCACCTTGAAGAAAAAACCATTCTTTAATTTAATTTCACTGGGCATATAATGATTTATCTTGTTTGTTCCGGGTCAGATGTCGTGTAACTGAAACATGCAACCGAAACACATTTGTTCCCAGTTGGGCAATGTCAATGCAAATAGGATTTGTATTATTGATTAAAAAATGCAGAATAAAAAATCTGGGAACCCCAGTTCTAACTTATAACAAAATCAAAGGTGTTCAACGATTGACAAACATAATTTATCCGAAATGAAATCCTAGAAGAAAACTTTTGAAACATTTTTCAAATTTTATATCGTGTTCAGATTTCAGGTGACAGGATAACCCTGTCAGGATTGCTGTGAAACTATTTTCAACTGACAATACAGGGTATTCATAAAATCTATCAACACGTTGAGCTCGAATTGTCCTTGCTACGAGTTCCATTTCGCCCGCACCAAGAGCATTTGCGCAACATCAGTGTCGGTCCTCACTCCCAAAAATATGTATTGTATAAAAAGAAAATAGTTACAAATTTTACTAGAAAGTAGTCACAAATCGTAAAACATTCGAAAACAAACTTTTTTTTTTAATTTACTTATTTTGAAACTGTCAGTCTCAGTGACGTTTTAGAATCAGTACTACTCAAATTTTTTATCTCAATGTGTTCAAACGTGTATTTTGATAATAACTGTTTTCTTTCCAATATTTAATCCGCATCCAAAATTTGTTGTACCGCGCAATGTTTATCAGTAAAAATTATAGCAGAACTGGATCTCGAAATTCTAACGATATAAAAAAAATCAAAATTCCCAAAACCCAAAAATATATTTTTTTGTACCGTGCAATGTTCTAATAATTCTGAGAACAAATAAAAGAAGATAGAATTTCGAGCTCATTTAACCCATTAACAACAAAGCTGTAAAAATTATTTTTTCCACGGAAGTCATGGGTGTAATTTGAACTATTGGTGTTACATAAACCCCAATCTTCAAGAATTATTTTTCCGCTCTTCCGTTTTCCGGAAAATGACAAAAAAAAACCCCAAAAACGCCAAACAATAACATTGGCCAAAAGCTACATTTTTGTCAAGGTAATACTGTAGAAAAGTTCACATATTATTGCATTTTAATTGGTTTTGTGTTTTGTTATGTTATGTTAGGTTATGTACTTTCCGCACATAGTTGCTTTAAACTGAATTTATTGCCGAATAAAGTTATACAAAATTGAGTGAAATTGATAGTAAGTGGTAGCTAATAATCCAAGCTGTCGTTTGATGCCAAAACCTAACCATATGATGGCTTTCCAAAGCCATGAAAAAAATATCAAAGTTGCTGTTCGTTTTATCGAACGCTTGGCCATTTTGGGGTGGTACAAAAAATATTTTTTTCTCATTTTTTCCAAAAATGAGTTTATTCAAAGTTCATAACGTTTGAACTACTAGGCCGATTTAAATGATCGATACATCAAATTAAATCCAATGTGCGAGACTGAGCTTCTATGGAAAAATATTACATTTGCGAAGAAAATGAATTTTGTTTTCGTGATTATTGATTGTATCTATTTTTTATAGTTTACATAGTTTCGGGACCAAGGGTGGTATATTTTTTTATATTTTTCCAAAAATCAGTGAATCAGAGTGTTCTTTCTCGTTTTTAAGTTATAATTTTTCAAAGTTAACATGTTTTAGTCTTCGTTCAATATTTCTATTCAACTATACTGGATCTAGGCAACTAGAATCCAATTTAAGTTAGTTAGGAATTTATGAAAAAAGTCATTTTTGGGATGACGGCATGCCAACTCGACTGATCGTTGGCAGCACCATCTCAGATAGCAGCGAAACGTTGTGGATATGAACACATGGGTCTTTTAAGCAACTTTGCACACTTGAAATATTTAAGAAAGAATTAGACTACTTTTTTGAAAGGGCCAAAATTTTGTTCTTGAATTTTTACAACAAATTATAACTCAAAAACTATAATACCTACAAAATTCAAGTCAAAGGATGAAATGTAGGAGATTATTTAAATTTTCATAAAAAATATCAAATATTTTTCGAATAAAAATTTCGCTGAAAATAAAATATTTTAGAAAATTAAAAATCATTTTCCTCAAAATTGTTTTTTTTTAATTCTCAAAAAAAATTATATGAATAGTGTTTGAGATGTGTAATGTAAAAAATTCTCAGCTTCCTATGAAAAATATAAAAAAATATGGCGCCCTTGGTACCGAGACTGTGAAAACCATAAAAAACCAATACAACCAAAAATAACGGAAACAAAATTTAAATTTTCCTAAAAAGACGAGTTATTTTTCCCAAAAAGACGAGGTGATTGGTTTTAATTTGATATGTCGATCATTAGAATCGGTCGACTAGTGCAAAAGTTATGAATTTTTGAAAAAAATCGTTTTAGGAAAGAACTGATTTTTCGGATCGCCCTAAAACTGAAATGGGTGACCATTTGGGTGACCATGGGTGACCTAACGAAAAAAAAAAAGATTACGGGTCAAAATTTTTGCGATAAAGAACAAATCTACCACTTTTCAAGAAAATCTGAGAACCACTATATCGGTTTGACATGGAATGGCTGTATACAAATGAATTTCTTTCTTTCTGATTCTTATGGACTCGGGAATTACTGAACTGATCAACGTGAAAATTTGCATATAGGGGTTTTTGGGCCGGGGAAGATTTTTATGATAGTTTGAGACCCCTCCCCCTCTCTAAGCGGAGGCTGCCATACAAAGGAAACACAAATTTTTGTATAACTCGAGAACTAATCTAGCAAACGGAACCAAAGGGCCTGGCCGTTTAAGGGAGTAAAAAGTGCCCCCAAACCAAATCACCAGCTGTATGGCAAATATTGTATAGGATATTAAATAAGAAATTTTGTCGGTTTTTTTGAACCCCTATGTGTTTCGACGTAGGATCTATAGTGAAAAACGTACTTTTTCGTTTATTTCACGCCATCATCAAAAGCTTCGAGATAAAAATTTGAAAAAAAAAACTGAATGTGCATCGTACTATACGGTGTATTAATAAAAATTATCAAAAAAAAAATTATCAAAAATTTAAGTACTAAAAAATATTGAAATTAAGAAAAAAAATTTGGGATTTAGAGATTCAGTACTACTCTAATTCATATTTAAATGTATTCCTACGGCTTTTCTAAATATGTGTGATTTTTTTAGATTTTTTTCAGTGTTGCGCGGTACCAAATTTTTTTTTTATATTTCCAAAGGGTCTGGCTGGGTAAGGGAGTAAAAAGTGCCCTCAAACCAAATCACCAGCTGTATGGAAAATATGCACCTTTTCGTTTTTTTCACGCCATTCTCAATAGCTTTGAGACACTGAGTATAACTCGACAAATAATCAAGCAAATTGAACCAAATCTGGCATAAGGAGGTTTTAGAGAGCAATAAATGTTCAAACAAAAATATCAAAAAAGCTCGTCTGAACAAAGCCAAATAAAAAGAATAGTTATGGTTCTAAAATTCAAGCAAAAAACTCGAAACTTCGAAATACACGAAAAAAATGTATACTCAAAATGCTCTACGACTTAAAAACCACAAATATCGAAAACACGTACAAATACATTTATATGAAAAAAAATATAACTTAAAAAAACTAAATTTCGGGAGTCAAAAATATGCATTCTTTGCATCTTGTTGGGGTGAAAATCAATCGTGTTTCGGGACGTTGAATAACGTGACCTTAATAGCAGTTCAAAATTGAACAGGTCTAAAGCTGAATTTGCTCAAAAATATAATTTTATGTACAGCTCAACGTTCCTAAAATCACTGAAAAAATCCACAAACATAAAAAATACGCACGAACACATTCGATACAAATTATGGCAGTATCAGGTCTTAATTTTTTGACGTAGAATTACGTCTTTCATTAAGGGTGTCAAATCAGAAAACAGGTCACGTTTTTATGAAATAAAGTTAACGTTAATAACTATTTTTGCCGCGAACGGATTTCGGCGATTTACATACTAAACGAATCCGAAATTCCGTAAGATTTGTTTAATATGCCATACAATAGAATCCCGTGGTTAGTAAATGGTTAAAATTTATGAAAACTTTAAGTGTTTCTATTTTCCCATACATTTGTTCTGTCCATTTGAGTGCTTTCCCGAACAGAGATATCAATAACGAGCAACTTATCGACGACCAACGGAGGGGAAATCGTAGGATTTAAAGTCTCCGTGAACAAAGGAAAAGAAGAAGAATGAAGGGGAATACTTGCCTAGAGTATAAACAGTGGATCTCGCTGAGGCAAACTTTCATTCGGCATCGGACTGTTAAGTAATCCAGTTCACTTCGCTTTCACTGCGCTTCGATCTAAGATTGGACCCCACCAGTTCCAAGTAATACAACTTGGAAATCGTCGCTTGATTTTTCTGTTCGTTTTTCGCGTTATTCGTTTCGTGTGTTCTTCTTTCCGCGTCATAAATTGGACGCTTCGAGTAGTGTGCGATGAGCAAGAAGAAGAGGAAGACAGGCTCGAGCCCTGCAAAAAACGAACGCATTGCCAGGGGCAATAAAATTTCGAGGTAAGCGTCATCTAATGATGCACGCGGTGTTGGTGCAGTGAAAAGCGCTCGCACTGAACCAAGCCTTCGCAAATGTGACACCGCACTGAACAACAGCGAAGTAGGCGATTTCGGTGCGTCGGTCGAAAATATAAACGCCCAGGCAGCAACCAAAATCAAGCTCCCCCCGCTGGTGGTGAAGGCGGTCGCTCTTGACAAACTCATCAGCGAATTCGCATCGATGGGTGTTACGGCAGAGTACAAGCTGTGTGGCATAATTTAGTCTTTTTCCAAGCAGTTAACATTGTTTATTTTCCGTCTTCATAAGGGCTTCGTTGGTGCCTTTGAGAATGCATCAATGCATTAAACTGACGTTATGGCGAAGCAGACGTTAAGGTTGTGCACCAAAAAAATATTTGGGAATACCGAGCATCTTGAATGTCTTACTGGAATGTTATAAGTTATTTGGGTTCGCGTGCCAGTCGCAAAACTGCCTTCAACTAGGACTGCATTTGCGCTAATATTGATCATAATGAAGCATTGCTACTGTTTTCGAGGTTGTTATTAACAAAAAGAGTTTATTGCTCTTGTTTAGTCATCAAGAAAGTAAATGTTCTGGAATTTTGTATGTGATTAGGTTTTGCTTGCCAGTAGCAAAACTTCCTCCACTAAGGGTGACAGCTGCGCTTCTCTCGAGCATGAGAAAGTAATGCAACTTTTTTCGAGGCCAGTAATATTAACAGAAGCGTTTATTTTGAGAATAGCGCAAAATGATGAGAAATGTTTATATTGCTAGTAGTTTCAAGCCACCAATGTATGGTTCTGTATGCATGCTATGGTGAACGCTTGTTTGGCGCTTGGTTTACGCTTAGTTTGTACGAACGATATCTAGAGGTGCGATTCCTTTGAGGCAATACTAAATAACATGTAGCATGATATTTGATACTTGCAAGTGTTGTCATTGTTGTTGTTTACATGCGGTGCCAAAGATATATTGATGTAGTTATGAGATATGGAATAATGGTGCTGGTGCAACATGTATATAATCGACTGTCGAGCCGAGTCTATGTCAATTTCGAAAAAGGCCACCGGAATAGCCTTCGAGGTAAATTTTCAATGCATTGACATGAAATAAATTGCGACATACGATTGTTTTGCGAGGGCAAGAATGAATCATCAATCAATTATCGTCAACTGATTCTACAATGAAAAAATCGTTTCAGAGATTATTCTACTAAGCAATTGTTTCTAAAATATCACAGCATTAAAGAATAATATCCGAAGTTATAAACAAGCGACTTATATAAAATAACAGCGTAGTTCTACGTCAACAATGCGGTCGTATCTTGGACACAACCTCCTATAATTTTTTTTCAAAATTTGGAAATACGCCCAGGTTTTTTACGCGGGGGATACGTACTTCATAAAAAAACGCGTTAATTGCGTAAAAAAACCGCGTTGATTCGAAAAAACCGCGTAAAAAACCTGGGTGTACCGCAAAATTGAATTTTCCAATGACAATTTTCTGACGATTACTGATTACTGAACACTACAGAAAGATGCATGCTGTGTAAATTTTTCTATGTTTTGCATATTTTTGACGAAAGTGCACTGTTAGCAGGGAAAAGACTACTTTGCGAACAGTTATTCGTCATCCAAACACGAGTATTTATTGAGCGGACTCTCAACTGCGCCGCTTTCCAGCTTTGATGTTATGAATTATGTTGTAATTGGAGTTTTTTTACTTTGTTGTTTATCACACAACCCGAAGATATCACGTACGAATGAGCGGAGAAAAAAAAATATTCCATGTTCGTCTTGTATTTATGAAACATTGCGCGCTTCTGGCTAGCTAGCTACACAACGTGGACTGTAGTTTGGCATCATGGCTTGTGGAAATGACAGAACCCTCGAATAACTGCTCGTCCCAATTCGACAGGTTAATTGACGCACGTGTGCGAGACTCATCAATTCCCGACGTGAGACGTCGCTCATATGTTCGCGAAAATAATGTGAGGAGTCCTAACCGGAGCCGATTATTGAACTAGCTAAATGAGAGCCCCTCAAGACATAAACAAGCCAACAGGCTAATCTTCTTCAGTCGTTCAGAAGTTGCTTAACCTCATTAGCTGCGCATCAACCCCTGTCGGACAAAAAGGCGATGTTCTCGGAAATGTTTCTCGAGTAAAAAGGGTTCCTTCTCCAGCAGGGCTCCTATAATCACCGTCGATGATGTTGTGTGGTTTGTTTGGAGTTTTTCTTTGACCACCAGCACCCTCCAGCTGCCTTTTCTTCGCCGTCCATCGATCAGCAGCAACAAATCGTCGAAAACATACGATATTGGCGGTGGCGGCAGGTGTTGTTTACATCCTTTTTTTTCCTCCATCACGCTTTCGCTGCGGGTGAGTCCAAGATAACGACTTGAAGACGAAGGGCACCCATTAATCGAAAAGAGAGGGTCACTAATTCATTACGAGGCCCCGCGCTGCTGCAACAGGTTCGATTTAAAGGGGTGGGAGCGGAGAGAGCTCTGCATATCGTTATTTGGGGAATATGCAACACATTTTAATGAAAATAATTCGCTTTCCGGACCACAACGTAATCGGAAGTCGTCCCCACCGAAGAGCAGCTGGTACCCGTTTCACAACTGTTTTTTTTTCTCTTCGGAGCAAGAAGCTGATTTCTGAAGAAAATTAAAATTCAGTTCCTCGCGTTGTGTTTTCTTTTTTTTTTTGTGGGCTCGGAGCCATATTTTTTTTGCATCTTCCCGCGATTGTTTACATGTTTTTGTTTTGCTCCAAAAAGGCAGGTGGTTAATCGGAGGGAAGCCGTGGCCCTTTTAAACGGGTTTTTGGGCCTTCTGCGCCACACTTCACAGGTGCACCACATATAGCGATGCGAAACATCGCATCGCGAGATTTAAATTCATCGTTGAATTCACATTGAAGCGAAGAGAGGAGTACTATCGAACGAAACGAGATCGACACTTGGTAACGATCTTGTTTCTGGTGCTTTGTTTACGAAACACGACCTCAGCACCACCGCTGGGGTTATCACTAAATGGAATTTGCTGACACCCCAGCGTGTAACATTGTAAGCGGTGGCGCTGCTACTTAGAAGCGTCGTAATTGAAATTATTTCAGTGTCACATTTTGCAACGCTCATCGAATTCCTGCCGACTCCGCGCTGCCACAAACGCGAGTGGGGTTATTGTCACCCCTTCAAGCTTTTTTTCAATCAACTGTACACAAATAATAAACCATATTGACTTCGAAAAATATTGATGAATTGCAGGATTTTGGAAGTTGATAATTCATGGCCTTAAATGCCATAAATTAAACATTCCTCTGTAACCCGATCTCCACCCTATTTTTTTCTTCCCCCGTTTCGGATGAGACTGCGAATAAATCGCAATTATTACCGCTTCAATAATGCAGTCGTTGCTGTCGCTTCTCCACTTTCAATTTTAATTTTTCCGTTTTTTTCGGCAGAAAAAAAGGGTAAATAACTGATTTTAAACACGTTTTTTTCCTGGGGGATCTGCCCCGGAAAACGTTTGTGCATTGAAAGTCGCGTCCTGTGCGCGTCCTGCAGTGGAAAACAAGTAGAACGAATTGCTGAATCACGTCACGTCGGGATCGTTTGAAGAATAAAAAAAATTGCGCCCCTGCGACATTTCAAATATTTGTTTATTACTTTTCAATAATACTCTTATTTATGTCATTCTCTGCGCCAAACAATCTCCAAACCTTAGAAGCGGAAAAATCTGCGGAAGGATGCGGAAGATCGATGACCGGAACGTGTGAGAAGGGTTTTCCAGTGGCCATAAACCGCCTTAAAGGGAGACATTTTGTTACGAAAGAAAATCATTGCTATTCTGTGCAACCGTTTCAATTATCGGAAATTGATTAATTTTCAAATAAGTATATTCGATTCAAAAATCGCTTCCACTCCGATATAGATTATCGCATGTTCATCTTCATGAACATCCTTTCAACAATCTTACTATAAATAAAATCTTACTATAAATAAAATCGCTAAAAAATAAAGCGCGGTCGTCGTGAACAGTCGTAAACGGTCGTAAATGGGCGTATTCTTGACGTAAACACAAACATAGTGAGAAAGTGAGCAGTGAGCAGCTGCGATGCGTTTTTTGTGTGATAGAGTGTGTGCGTCTGCGTGTGTTCGTTTGCGTGTACATTTGCGTGTATGTGTTTGTGTGTGCGTGTGTGTGTTTGCGTGTACGTGGGCGTGTGCGTTTGCGGGAGTGTGAGTTTTGGTTAGTTGGTTGGTTGATGTAATCAAAAACAGTGTGAGAGAGTGAGCAGTCAGCCGCTGCGATGCGTTTTTTTTGTGTGTGAGACTGTGCGCGTCTGCGTGTGTACATGTGTTCATTTGTGCGTGCATGTGCGTGTATGTGTTTGTGTGTGCGTTTTTTTAGAGCAGCGAGTAGAGAGTAGAGAGAGTGGAAAGGAGAGAGTAGAAAGGAGAGAGAGGAGAGAGTAGAGAGAGTAGAGAGTAGAGAGTAGAGAGTAGAGAGTAGAAAGAGTAGAGAGTAGGGAGAGTATGAGGAGTGAAGAGAGAGTAGAGAGTAAGGAGAGTAGAATGAGTAGAAAGTAGAGAGAATAGAGAGTAGAGAGAGTAGAAAATAGGGAGAGTAGAGAGAGTAGGGAGAGTAGAGAGAGCACAGAGTAGAGAGTAGAGATAGTAGAGAGTAGAAAGTAAAGAGAGTAGAGAGAGTGGAGAGTAGAGAGAGTAGAGAGTAGAGAGAGTAGAGAGAGTAGAGAGTAGAGAGTAGAGAGTAGAGAGAGTAGAGAGTAGAGAGTAGAGAGTAGAGAGTAGAGAAAGTAGAGAGAGTAGAGAAAGTAGAGAGAGTAGAGAAAGTAGAGAGAGTAGAGAGTAGAGAGAGTAGAGAGTAGGGAGAGTATGAGGAGTGAAGAGAGAGTAGAGAGTAAGGAGAGTAGAATGAGTAGAAAGTAGAGAGAATAGAGAGTAGAGAGAGCAGAAAATAGGGAGAGTAGAGGGAGTAGAGAGATTAGAGAGTAGGGAGAGTAGAGAGAGCACAGAGTAGAGAGTAGAGATAGTAGAGAGTAGAAAGTAAAGAGAGTAGAGAGAGTGGAGAGTAGAGAGAGTAGAGAGTAGAGAGAGTAGAGAGAGTAGAGAGTAGAGAGAGTAGAGAGTAGAGAGTAGAGAGTAGAGAGTAGAGAAAGTAGAGAGAGTAGAGAAAGTAGAGAGAGTAGAGAAAGTAGAGAGAGTAGAGAAAGTAGAGAGAGTAGAGACTAGGGAGAGTATGAGGAGTGAAGAGAGAGTAGAGAGAGTGGAGAGAGTAGAGAGTAAGGAGAGTAGAATGAGTAGAAAGTAGAGAGAATGGAGAGTAGAGAGAGTAGAAAATAGGGAGAGTAGAGAGATTAGAGAGATGAGAGAGTAGGGAGAGTAGAGAGAGCACAGAGTAGAGAGTAGAGATAGTAGAGAGTAGAAAGTAAAGAGAGTAGAGAGAGTGGAGAGTAGAGAGAGTAGAGAGTAGAGAGTAGAGAGTAGAGAGTAGAGAGAGTAGAGAGTAGAGAGAGTAGAGAGTAGAGAGTATAGAGAATAGAGAGTAGGGAGAGTATGAAGAGTGAAGAGAGAGTAGAGAGAGTGGAGAGAGTAGAGTAATGAGAGTAGAATGAGTAGGAAGTAGAGAGAATAGAGAGTAGAGAGAGTAGAAAATAGGGAGAGTAGAGAGAGTAGAGAGATGAGAGAGTAGGGAGAGTAGAGAGAGCACAGAGTAGAGAGTAGAGATAGTAGAGAGTTGAAAGTAAAGAGAGTAGAGAGAGAGTGGAGAGTAGAGAGAGTAGAGAGTAGAGAGTAGAGAGAGTAGAGAGAGTAGAGAGTAGAGAGAGTAGAGAGAGTAGAGAGAGTAGAGAGAGTACAGAGAGTAGAGAGTAGAGAGTAGAGAGTATAGAGAGTAGAGAGAGTAGAGAGTAGGGAGAGTATGAGGAGTGAAGAGAGAGTAGAGAGTAGGGAGAGTATGAGGAGTGAAGAGAGAGTAGAGAGAGTGGAGAGAGTAGAGAGTAAGGAGAGTAGAATGAGTAGAAAGTAGAGAGAATAGAGAGTAGAGAGAGTAAAGAGATGAGAGAGTAGGGAGAGTAGAGAGAGCACAGAGTAGAGAGTAGAGATACTAGAGAGTAGAAAGTAAAGAGAGTAGAGAGAGAGTGGAGAGTAGAGAGAGTAGAGAGTAGAGAGTAGAGAGTAGAGAGAGTAGAGAGTAGAGAGTAGAGAGTATAGAGAGTAGAGAGAGTAGAGAGTAGGGAGAGTATGAGGAGTGAAGAGAGAGTAGAGAGAGTGGAGAGAGTAGAGAGTAAGGAGAGTAGAATGAGTAGAAAGTAGAGAGAATAGAGAGTAGAGAGTGTAGAAAATAGGGAGAGTAGAGAGAGTAGAGAGATCAGAGAGTAGGGAGAGTAGAGAGAGCACAGAGTAGAGAGTAGAGAGAGTAGAGAGTAGGGAGTAGAGAGAGTACAGAGTAGAGAATAGAGATAGTAAAGAATAGAGAGTAGAAAGTAGGGAGAGTAGAGAGAGTAGAGAGTAGAGAGTAGAGAGAGTAGAGGGTAGGAAGAGTAGAGAGTAGAGAGTAGAGAGTAGGGAGTAGAGAGTAGAGAGTAGGGAGTAGAGAGTAGAGAGTAGAGAGAGAGTAGAGAGAGAGTAGAGAGAGAGTAGAGAGAGAGTAGAGAGAGAGTAGAGAGAGAGTAGAGAGAGTACTGAGTAGAGAATAGAGAGAGTACTGAGTAGAGAATAGAGAGAGTAGAGAGAGTACAGAGTAGAGAATAGAGAGAGTAGAGAGTAGAGAGTAGAGAGAGTAGAAAGTAGAGAGTAGAGAGAGTGGAGAGAGTACAGAGTAGAGAGTAGAGATAGTAGAGAGTAGAGAGAGTAGAGTAGAGAGAGTAGAAAGTAGAGAGAGTAGAAAGTAGAGAGTAGAGAGAGTAGAGAGAGTACAGAGTAGAGAGTAGAGATAGAAGAGATAGTAGAGAATAGAGAGAGTAGAGAGTAGAGAGTAGAGAGAGTAGAGAGTAGAGATAGTAGAGAGTAGAGAGTGGAGAGAGTAGAGAGAGTGAAGAGTAGAGAGAGTAGAGAGTAGAGACGGTACAGAGTAGAGAGTAGAGATAGTAGAGAGTAGGGAGAGTAGAGAGAGTAGAGAGAGTAGAGAATAGAGAGAGTAGAGAGAGTAGAAAGTAGATAGAGTAGACAGTAGATAGATTAGATAGAGTAGAGAGAGTAGAGAGTAGATAATAGAGAGAGTAGAGAGTAAAGAGATTAGAGAAAGTAGAGAGTAGAAAGAGTAGAGAGTAGTGAGAGTGGAGAGAAAATGGAAAGTTTAAAATAAAGAGCAGAGAGTAGAGAAAAGAGAGAACAAAGTACAGAGTAGATAGTAGGAAATGAAGAGTAGAGAGTTGAAATTCAAAGTAAAAATTGGAAGAGCAACAATTGATCGCAGAGAAAGAGTAGATGTTCGAGACATAGAGATATTTGGACTAAAAAAGAAACATTGAATAAAAGAAAAGAAAATAAGTTGCGAGAGTCTGTTTGAGTGCAACAGCAAAGCTATTCCAATGACTTTGCGGTAAACTTATTAAAACATAGAATTGGGCCGCTATTCTATGAAGAAAAATTAACTGAAAAAATGTAAACCCGATTTTTCTATTTCGCTCTTAGGGCCCATCAATCAGAACAATGTTACATCATTTTAAGAATGTTGCGATTTTTACATAAAATTTGCAAATATCAAGAACATTTGTTCATTTAGTTTTTGGAATGCATGACGGATTCCATGTCATAGCCATCGACAGCACCATCTCAGATTGCAGTGAAACTTAGTGGAAGTAAAACAAATGGCTTTTTAAACATCTGTGCATGATAGTAATCTCAAAAAAAAAAATAGGACGAATTTCATGCCAACTCGACTGTCCAATGGTATAGGAGATGCATTTAAGTGGAAATTAGCATCTAGACCTTGACAGTTATTCTCTAGCCAAATCTGTCTTAGACAAAGATAGAGCCATGATAGACTCATGATAGAGCGCTCGTTTTATGTTGTCAGAAATAGGGTGACCTAAATTGTCGAGAAATAAAAAATCTAACTTTCTTATCTTTATAGATAGAGGTAAACATGGTTCGACAATGTTGTGATCCCAGTTATTTGAGACATCTTTGTAGAACAAAGTTTATTCTATCTCTTGAAATAACCAATATAGCGCATTTTTGAGAGTTACGTTAGGGTCATCATGAAAAAAACTGTTTTTTGCTCTGACTTTTATATTTTAAATTCTACATACAAACTGTCTTAGAAAAACTTTTAGAGCTTATACTTATATAAATATTATACGATGAAGAACTTGTCAATATCTCAACTTCACTCAAAGTTTTTGATATTTCTTCCAACAAAACATGCCCTCTTTAATTGTTTGTCGTTTACTAACTTAGTTCACTGTCGTCAACTAAGTTTATTGACGGCATTTGAAAGAGCATATTTCACTCTACAAAATGTGTCATTTTTAACACTATGTTATTTTTTGTGTTTGAGTAAATTAAAATTGAAATCATGAGTTTTTGGGTAAGAAAAAAATCAATAACTTTCAGTAGGATTGAGATACTGACAAGTTCTTCATCGCAAAATGTTGGAATTGATTAGCTTTAAAAGTCGTACGCAGACAGTTTTGATGTAGGATTTGAAATATGAAAGTTAAAGCAAAAAAACCGTTTTTCCATGGTCACCCTAATGCAACTTAGAAAAAAAGCGCTAAATCGATTATATTAAAAGATAGAAAAAAAATGTGCTACAAAGTTGTTGAAAATAACTGGGGCTACAACATTGTCGAACTATATGTATATCTCTATCTATAAAGATAAGGAAGTCAGATTTTTTATTTAATCGACAATTTTGGTCACCCTATTATTAATAACATAAAAAATGAGCGCTCTGTCATATGTAACAACTTTGTTGAAGACAGTTTTTGTCTAAAGAACAAATATCCCCCACAAAGCTGTTTTTGGCGCTTTCTATTAGGGTAACCATGAAAAAACGGGTTTTTTTGCTTTAACATTTATATTTCAAATTCTACATCAAATCTGTCTTCGTACGACTTTTAGAGTTTATCTATACCAACAGTTTGGAATGCAGAACTTGTCAATATCTTAATCGTACATAAAGTTATTTATGGTTTTTCACCCAAAAACTCACGATTTAAATTTTAATTTACTCAAACACGAAAAATAACAAAAATAACAATAACAGTTTTTAAAATCACACATTATGTAGAGTGAACTCTGCTCTTTCAAATGCCGCCAATAAACTTTGTTTATATTTGCCCCAGAAAGAATGGCGAGCGATTGAAGAGAGCGTATTTTTTGGGAAGAAATATCAATAACTTTGAGTGAAGTTGAGATATTGACAAGTTCTGCGTCGAAAAATGTTTGTACCAGTATGTTCTACAAGTCTTTCGAAGACAGTTTGTATGTAGAATTTGAAATATAAAAGTTAGAGCAAAGAAACAGGTTTTTAAAATGGTGGTCCTAAAGCAATTTAAAAAAAGGCGTTATATCGATTATTTTAAAAGATAGAAAAAAACTTTGTTCTACAAAGATGTCTCAAATAACTGGAACTACAAAATTGTCGAACTATGTTTACCTCTATCTATAGAGATAAGAAAGTTAGATTTTTTATTTCATCGAAAATTTTGGTCACCCTATTTTTGGCAACATGAAAATGAGCGCTCTATCATATGTAACAACTTTGTCGAAGACAGTTTTTGTCTAGGGAATAACTGTCGAGCTCTAAATGCTAATTTCCACTTAAATGCATCTCCTGGACCATTATGCATTGGAAGCAATATCTCAAATTACAGTGAAACGTTGTGGTTGTGAAGACATTCCTCTTCTTTTTGGCTTGAAAAGGGTTTAAACTTTTCAGTTCATTGCGACACTTACCCGAAAGAAGTATATATTCGAATGATAGGCATATTTTAATATTAGGAAGTATTGTACATCATTCCTCAGTGCTTGTTCGTCCCGGATTGTGAAATATGGCATTGTTAGCATGTGTACATGTTTGCATGTTTGTACTTGCAAGAAAAAGTGCGGGTTTAAACCAATGTTCGATTTTTCGAACAGTCATTTCCCGAAAAATGGAAGATGGGAAAGAAATAATTCTTGAACATTGGGGTTTTTTAGCGTCAATAGTCAAAATTACGCCAGTGGCTTTCATGAAAAAAATATTTTTTACGGCTTGGTCGTTAATGGGTTAATTTTTTGAATGTTTTTTTAATGAAATGTTTTTAATTTTTTTAAAAACATTATTAAATAATTTCATTACTAAATTTATAGGAGTAAGCAGTACGATAGACCTCTGTGAGAAAAAATAAAGTCCTCATGGAAAGATCATTCGGACTAATGAGAAGAACACTTAAAAAATCCAAATTATTATATTTTTTTTATTTCAATCTTACAATTGAAAACCAGGAATGCAATAAAATAATCGATTTCAAGAAAATAAAAATAATAATTCAGACGATGAAGAAAATTATTTTTGTGTCTCGCAATGCTCTTAAAAATTCAGGAAAAAATTACGCCACATGTAGAAAAAAAGACACATACGAACGCATTTAAAAAAATAAAAATTAGTAAATAAATAAATAAGTTATATTTTTTTTTCAAAATTTCGTAATGCCAGAAAATTTTTTTTTTTGCACTGTGTATTTAATTGTGTACCATATGAGGACTCAAATATATGGAACTACTGCCAAAATGTTTTATTTAGTACTCTATACAATATTTTCCATACAGCTGGTGTTTTGGTTTGGGAGACTTCTTACTCCCTTACCCAGCCAGACCCTTTGGAAATATAAAAAAATATTCGCGCAACACTGGAAAAAATCTGAAAAAATCACACATATCTAGAAAAGCCGTAGAAACACATTTAAATATGAATAAGAGTAGTAATGGATCTCTGAATCCCAAAAAAAATTTAAAAATTTCAATATTTTTTTAGTACAAAAATTTTTGATGATTTTTTTTATCATTTTTCTTGATACACCATAGTAAGATGCACATTCAGTATTTTTATCAAATTTTTATGGCGTGACATAAACGAAAAAGTACGTTTTTCACTATTGATCCTACGTCAAACCACATAGGGGTTCAAATAAACCGCCAAAATTTCTTATTTAATATCCTTTACAATATTTGCCATACAGCTAGTGATTTGGTTTGGGGGCACTTTTTACTCCCTTACCTAACCCCCTCTTAGAGAGTGAGGAAGAGTGTGAAATCACCACAGCAATATTTATTGCCCCCTAAAACCTCATCTTGCCAAATTTGGCTCCATTTGCTTGATTAGTTCTCGGATTATGCAGAAATTTGTGTTTCATTTGTATGGTAGCCCCCTCTTGAAGAGGGGAGAGGGGTTTCGAAACATCATAAGAACCATCCCCGACTCCAAAAACCCCTACATACAAATTTTCACTTTTCTACCGCAACGAAACCAGACCTACAAGTTGAACCTGTGTGCTGTGGTTGGTACGGGCATATAGCGGGGGTAAGATGAACTGACAATGTTGTAGAACTTTGTCGCTCGCGAGAGGAATCATTTTTATTCTCTCTCTCTTTCGTCACTTGTCTTTTCAGCAACTGTGTTGTAAACAACCAGGCTAGAAAAGAAAAGAACGTGCGTTGGATGTTTTTTCCCAAAATTAACTTTTCACCGCCCTTCTTAACATAATTTTTTTGAAGTTTGTTGAACATTTAAAAAATTAAAACAAAATTTTTTTTGTCTGTTTTCGATTTTTTTTAAATCTGTCGATGTTTTGATTTTTATATCTCTTTGAATTTTTGTGATCTTTATTTTTTTTAATACTTCGAATTTTCGAAAATCATGATAATTTAAAAACACAAAAACAGAAAAAAGCAAAAAATAAAAATTGTTAAATAATTTTTTTTTTCTATTTGGTGGTTTTGTTGAATTGTTGGAATTGTTAGAATTTTCATTTTTTTTTCTTGTGTTTTAAATTTAAAAAAAATGATATTTTAAATTTTTTGAGTTTCTTTATTTTAAAAATTTCTTGATGTTTTGTTTATTCGATTTTTTTCAAATTTCAAAAATTTTTAAAACTTTTTAAATTATTTTTTAATTCATTGATTTCTTTAACCCTTTCGCGTACAACATCGAACGACACTCGTGGCGATAAGACTGTGCCAGAACGTACAACATCGAACCTCACTCGTGGAAAATTCCATAAATCATAAGATAGTGCGGTAGAGAGTAGGTTAGAATAAGCAAACTCCGCTTGTGGGGTGCTGTCGGTAGGAATTGGAAGAAATAAATGAGAAATAAATTTTACTCCAAGCTGTGAGTCTGAACTCACAGCTTGGAGTAAAAAGTTGTTTTTATTTCCTAAAGAAAGTGCCTTGGACCGCTTGGGCGCTTCAGTGATATTTTAATAATAAATAAATAACAAAAAAAACACTATGTATCCGTATTTCATAACTCTCACATCTTCTGCTGAGCCTTCCAAGCCAAAACCACTCTCGAGCAGCCAGTCATCCGTTTTACCCTACTTATCGGGACAAGCCCCTCTTTCACTCAAGGCACGTACGTACGAACGCATGCGTATGTGTACGGATATGTTATTATTGTAAATTTCGCAAGCTGCAACAGCGTTTCTCATCCAGCGGCTGTTCACCATTCTTTTCCTTGTTTGATGAATTACCTCTCGGTATCGGAAACATCGTGAAAGAAAAACGAAAAAACACAACAAAACTGGATGCTAAGAGAACCCCATACATATTGTGTTACCTGATTATGCCATCTCAACATCGGGACGTCGTCCTCCTCGCGAAAATATAGACCCAACAGGCAAAATACAACACACGAGAAGAAAGGTTCACCTTTCGTACCTCCTCGCACCATAATGAAACGTGGATGGAAAACAGCACAACATCTGCTCTTGTTTCTTGTTTTTGGCTCGGTTCGATTTTGCCCTTTATGCAGACGATGCCGTCCTGTTTCTGAATTCTGGACGCAACAAATGAACCTGCTGCCCCGCACTTCGACGCACACACTTCCTTGATGCTGCCCCCTTCCGCGAAGTTTTCTTTGCTGCGTCCGTGTTTTGATCCGCAGTTTCGCTTCGGTTCCAATCCTTCCATAACAATAGCGTAAGAAGGGAGACTCTAAGAAAAAAATGGGGATGGTTAAACGGAGTTTTTTTTTCTTTTTCTGTAACCCAGAATTATTTGCAGGGTTAGTCACAATTGGTTTCGTTAGCACAATAAACTAACAAAAGCGGTATTCCAATGGTACACATTCACGTTTGTTCGCATGGGGTATTGCAGCAATAACAAACACGTGCCAGATCTGTGGCCTTGAAGAGTACTTTTGATCATTTTCGCAAAAAAATAGTCTCAAATCTCCTTTGCGATTTTTTGAATTTTGTATTCAAACTTTAACATCGAATTTTAAATTTTTTTTATTTTCAATTTTCTGAGTTTAAATTTTTTCTAAACTTTGTTTTTACAGAATTCTTTTCTTTTCTGTTTTTTTTTGTGTTTTTCGAATCTTTTTTTTCAGAATTTATTTTTCCCAGAATTTTCCGCTTTTACATTCTGTTTGTTCCGAATTTTCCTGTCTCTAAGTTTTTGTATATTTTATTCAGGCTCATTGTTTCAATTCAGTTGTTAGAGAACCGAATTATTGATTTGTGATTGTGTTATTAATAGTACCAATAGTCCGATGTGTGTATGGACAGGAAGAGGCCAGGATTCCGACCTCAACCGTCATCCGTCGGCGATATTTGTGTTGCGTGGAAGTAATTATTCTGCAATAAAACACAAATATGGCCATTTGAGGACCTTGAGTCTTTAACTCACGATCGTTAGCCTTTAACTTTGATGTTTTCAAAATTTTCCGGATTTCTGAATTCTTTGCTGGCTCTTTTGAAGTAGTCTTTTTTATTTTCCTATTTTTAATTTTTTTCATCGAAATTTCCATTTTGCAGAAAGTGTTCCTGTTTTTTTTCTTAATCTCTTTCTTTCGGATTTAGAAAACAGTTTCTGTTTTTATTATTTTTTTAAATTTCTTATTTTCTAAATTATGTTTTGTTTCTAATTTTCTCACGATTTTTTCAATTCCCTTTCATATGAATTTTGTTATTATCGATTTTTTCTGGTTTTTCTCCAAATTGCATAGTTTTATGGTTTCTAGATTTTCTTCGATTTTTTCAGAATTTCCCTTCTACATCTTTCTGTTTTTGATTTTTAATAATTTCTTTCAATAAATGTTGCTTTTTTCCTGAATTATCTTTTACTGACTTTTTTTATGAATCTTCCCTATTTTCGATATATTTTCTTATTATTTCTTATTTAATTTTTTTTTTTTGGCAGACTTATCTCACTTCTTAACTAGGCGAACCTAGCCAGAATTTTCACCTGCCCCCGGGCTTCTGAATGCCAAAGGGGGACTAGGCTCTGCGGAATGCACGTATCTGCATGCTCGTGCTGTTTTAGTCCTGACCGAGGAATTGTCGGACAATCGCGCAGGTGCTAAGGATGACCGACTTTTGGATGCCGGCCAATTCCTTCTCGATGTTCAACACCTTTAGCGCTTCCAGAAGTGTCTTCGGGATAATTCCAGTTCCAGAGAGAACGACTGGAACAATTCTTGGGACCTCCCTTAGCCCCCACAGTTCCTTGAGCTCCACGGCCAATGGTCGGTACTTGCAGATTTTGCGACCGTGGGTCTCCTCCAGATTCTGGTTCAGTGGAATAGCGACATCGATGATGGTGACTTTGCGGTCGCTCTTGTCGTAAACCATTATATCTGGGCGGTTGTGGTGGATCGAGAGGTCGGTCAGAACAGTGCGATCCCAGTACAGCTTGAAACGGTCATTTTCCAGGACAGGTGCAGGCAGGTACCGGTAGTTTGGTACGTTGTCTTCCAGTAGAGCACATTGGAGCGCCAGTTGTCGATGAACAATACGGGCCACGTTGTTGTGGCGCTCGGTGTAGGCTGCGTTGGCCAAAACGGGACAGCCTCCCATAATGTGCTCTATGTTTTCACCTGGTTGATGGCACATCCGGCAAATGTCATCAACGTCTTGATGCTGTCCTGGATGGCTATCATGTCGGCTTCTACTACTGAAGAGAGTTCACCACGCGTTAGCCACAGATTAGATGCGGCCTTGTCGACGTGTGGCCGGTCCAGTTGATGGGGGTGGGCACCATGCACTGCCTTCTGCTTCCAAGCTGCAATCTTCTCCTCCACTGTCTGCAGATTGCAGTTGAGTTGGTACTCCGCTTGCGCCAAGTGCAGAGCGCTGTATCCTCTGTCGGCGGCGCAGACAGCCCGGTATAGCGCGTTTTGGTTGGCGCGTTCTGCGAAGTACTCGCGCAGTTGTCGTACCTGGGCAACACACAGTGCAGAAATGTCGACGATTCCAAGTCCCCCTTCTTTGCGTGGTAGTGAAACTCTCTCCAGTGCCGATTGAGGATGGTGCATTCCGGCCTCTTTGAATGCTTTCCTCATCCTCCTCTCAAGGTCCTCTAGGTTAGTTTTGCTCCATTTGACTACACCAAAACTGAAGGTCAGCAGGGGAACCGCGAATGTGTTGATCGCGCGTACCTTGTTCCCCGCGTTGAGGAAAGTCCTCAGGACACAGTTCACTCGACTCAAGAACTTGTCTCGCAGCTCCGTCTTGATGTCGGAGTGGCGAATCCCGGTGAGCTGTCGGAATCCAAGATATTTATAGGATTCGCCACGAACCATGTCTCTTATAAACTCGCCGTCATAGACCTCGTAGCCTCCGGATTCGGTAAGTTGTCCTTTCAGCAGGTGGACACAGCGACACTTGTCGAGGCCGAACTCCATACAGATGTCCCTGCTTATGTCTTCGACAACCCGGATAGCTACACCTAGACGCTGACGTGAATCAGCGTAGACCTTGAGATCGTCCATGTAAAAGGTATGGGTCACTTCTTCGTGGGCGCCGTCGCCATACCTTATTTTATAGCCATGACCGTTTCTATTGAGCGTCCTACTGAGGGGGTTCAGTGCCAGACAAAACCAAAGCGGGCTGAAAGAGTCGCCTTGGAATATCCCACTCTTTATCTGCAGCGTTCTAGACTGCAACACATTTTCCCCATCACTGAGGTGCAGAGACGTACTCCACTGCCTCATCGCATGCTGCAGGAACCTAACGACGACGGGATCAATTTTGTAGAGTTCCAATACCCGGACGAGAAACGAGTGAGGTATGGAGTCATAAGCCTTCCTGTAATCGATGTAGGCCATACTTAGGTTCCGCTGGTTATATACCGCCTGGCCGACTATGGCTGCGTCGATGATGGCCTGGTCTTTGCAGCCATGCGTATTTTTCCTGCATCCTTTCTGCTCTTCTGCGATGATGTGATGCTGTTCGCAGTGAGCAGAAACTTTGGCGGTAATTATGCTGCTCAGTATTTTGTACAGACTCGATAGGCACGTTATCGGTCTGTACTTTGATGGGTTCAATGTGTTGCTGTCTTTCGGGAGGAGGAAGGTGACGCCACGGGTGGCGAATTCAGGAAGGTTGTGTGGGTCACGTAGCACCTTGTTGAAACACTCAGCTATCTTTGGATGTGCGACGGTCAGCTTCTTGTGCCAAAAGTTCTGGACACCATCGGGGCCCGGTGCTGCCCAGTTCCTCAGGTACCGCGAGGCTTCGCGGACATCGTTCTCTCCGACGATGATAGCTGGCATCTCTCCAATCTCCTCCTCCCGTCTTAACCACATTTGTCCGTCGCGATGTTCTACTGGGGTCTCCCAAATACCAGCCCAGAAGTTCGTCACATCGCTAATATCTGGCAAACCTTCGCGGTAGTCGGGCTTCTCGTCGCTAATGTGGTCGTAGAACGCTTTTTCGTTATCTCTGAACATCCGATTTTGTTCCTGGCGCTTTGCAGAGTCAGAGTAACGTTTCAGCCGTTTAGTTAGGACGCTCAATTGCTGTACCAGTGTGTCGAGTTTTTCCGTCAGCTGGTGAGCTCCCAGCTGGCGAAGTTCAGTAGGCCGCACCACAGCAACTTGGCGACATAATTTCGCCGATCTGCTGCCTCTTTTGTACGCCATCAGTCTTCCAATTGCGGCGCGCTTGTTTAGGATCCGTTGCTCCAATCTCCTTCGCCATGGAGGCTCACGCCTTTCACGGAGATGTTGGAGCAGTCCGCCTCTTGGCCTAATACGGTATCCTAAACTTTTGGCGGTCGCCACAGCAGCACAGTAAACTTTCAGTTGCAGCTCCTCCATGTTCTCAGCATCAACCAAGTGCAGCGGAAGAACGTGCTCGTTCATGAGCTTTACTGCACTTGTCAGCCTGCGGGAATGCTGCAACTTCGGGATCCTGGGGCGCGACAAAGGGTCCGTGTCGCGGAACTGTGAGATCGCCTCGTCGTAATGGAAGACCAGATCGCGTAGTAGTTGTTGATCTGGCTGTGGATCTTCCGGCTCAGGGGGTTGTTGTACTGTGGCCTCCACTGGTGCTGATTCGCGTGCCCCACTCGCGAATGAATTGCTCAGCCGTACTGAACTTCGTCTCGACACATCGCTTGCTCTGCTTGTTCTGGAGCTTAGTTCTCTCTGCACCTGCTGCTTGATCTCGTCGACTTGCGTTTGGGAGAGCATATTGTTGCGTACAATCGCTCTACGCCTCGCGTTCATCGCGTTTTGGTCAAGCCTCCCGACGAACTCTGGATACGCTTCCTCGAACATTGCGAGTATTCGAGGGCGACCGCTCATGTCCGTCTCCAAAGCAGTGCAGATGTAATAGGCGCGGATCACGAATTCATTCATTTCATGTGTCCACATGATCCGTCGCCTAGTAGTACCCACAAGTGTGGACGACTGTCGTCTGACAGTCGCAACACGCCTCGTAGGCGCAGCGTTTCGTTGGTGATGTCGATGGCTGCTGTTTCCGTGTGGCGGTAGCTCTTCGGGTTGAACCCGGCTGGTGGCCCGCTCTTGCACATCGCCCTCCAGCCGCTGGCCGCTCGCTCTTACGCCCGTTCCAGGACCAGCTCCAGTTCGGGGACCCTCCTCGGGCGATCGCATTCTGAGTATTCTTCGTGAACGTAGCTCCATTTTCTGGGTGTATCTCCTTTGCCCGGGAGACAGCGGGTTGGCAAGGCCTCCATGACCCGGGAGGCCTTCCCCGGGAGAGATATAGCGCTCTGACTCGCTCGCACCCCCTCACTTAGCCACTTTCGACACCCGTTCTCGGAGCCAAGACCAGGTGTGTGTTTCCAGTTCACGCCCGATCTAAAAATGTCGTCATATGATCTTCGTGGAGGCGTGAGATAGGAACATTTGAGACCAACAGGTAGGCTCCTACCCTAGTGTTGATCCCCATTTGTTTTTTTTGTTTTTTTATTGGCAGACTTATCTCACTTCTTAACTAGGCGAACCTAGCCAGAATTTTCACCTGCCCCCGGGCTTCTGAATGCCAAAGGGGGACTAGGCTCTGCGGAATGCACGTATCTGCATGCTCGTGCTGTTTTAGTCCTGACCGAGGAATTGTCGGACAATCGCGCAGGTGCTAAGGATGACCGACTTTTGGATGCCGGCCAATTCCTTCTCGATGTTCAACACCTTTAGCGCTTCCAGAAGTGTCTTCGGGATAATTCCAGTTCCAGAGAGAACGACTGGAACAATTCTTGGGACCTCCCTTAGCCCCCACAGTTCCTTGAGCTCCACGGCCAATGGTCGGTACTTGCAGATTTTGCGACCGTGGGTCTCCTCCAGATTCTGGTTCAGTGGAATAGCGACATCGATGATGGTGAC
This sequence comes from Toxorhynchites rutilus septentrionalis, assembly GCF_029784135.1. Classification (NCBI taxonomy): domain Eukaryota; kingdom Metazoa; phylum Arthropoda; class Insecta; order Diptera; family Culicidae; genus Toxorhynchites; species Toxorhynchites rutilus. Next base: position 196,523,928 of record NC_073744.1, read on the forward strand.
TTTGCGGTCGCTCTTGTCGTAAACCATTATATCTGGGCGGTTGTGGTGGATCGAGAGGTCGGTCAGAACAGTGCGATCCCAGTACAGCTTGAAACGGTCATTTTCCAGGACAGGTGCAGGCAGGTACCGGTAGTTTGGTACGTTGTCTTCCAGTAGAGCACATTGGAGCGCCAGTTGTCGATGAACAATACGGGCCACGTTGTTGTGGCGCTCGGTGTAGGCTGCGTTGGCCAAAACGGGACAGCCTCCCATAATGTGCTCTATGTTTTCACCTGGTTGATGGCACATCCGGCAAATGTCATCAACGTCTTGATGCCAGACGTATCGCCTGCAGTTTCTCGTCGGCATTATCCTGTCCTGGATGGCTATCATGTCGGCTTCTACTACTGAAGAGAGTTCACCACGCGTTAGCCACAGATTAGATGCGGCCTTGTCGACGTGTGGCCGGTCCAGTTGATGGGGGTGGGCACCATGCACTGCCTTCTGCTTCCAAGCTGCAATCTTCTCCTCCACTGTCTGCAGATTGCAGTTGAGTTGGTACTCCGCTTGCGCCAAGTGCAGAGCGCTGTATCCTCTGTCGGCGGCGCAGACAGCCCGGTATAGCGCGTTTTGGTTGGCGCGTTCTGCGAAGTACTCGCGCAGTTGTCGTACCTGGGCAACACACAGTGCAGAAATGTCGACGATTCCAAGTCCCCCTTCTTTGCGTGGTAGTGAAACTCTCTCCAGTGCCGATTGAGGATGGTGCATTCCGGCCTCTTTGAATGCTTTCCTCATCCTCCTCTCAAGGTCCTCTAGGTTAGTTTTGCTCCATTTGACTACACCAAAACTGAAGGTCAGCAGGGGAACCGCGAATGTGTTGATCGCGCGTACCTTGTTCCCCGCGTTGAGGAAAGTCCTCAGGACACAGTTCACTCGACTCAAGAACTTGTCTCGCAGCTCCGTCTTGATGTCGGAGTGGCGAATCCCGGTGAGCTGTCGGAATCCAAGATATTTATAGGATTCGCCACGAACCATGTCTCTTATAAACTCGCCGTCATAGACCTCGTAGCCTCCGGATTCGGTAAGTTGTCCTTTCAGCAGGTGGACACACCTTTGTTTTTTTTCTTATTTGTTTTTTTTTGTTTTTTTTCTTATTTTTTCGTTTCTGATTTTTATCTTAATTTCGCTTTTTGTATTCCCTTTTTAATCTGTTCTTTCCCTGAATTTTTTACTTTTATTTTTTTAAATAATTAATTTTCACTTTATTTAATTTTTTAGAATATTCTTTTTTTTCTTGATTGTTTCATTAATTCTGAAATTTTCCTTTCTTCTGATTCTCATATTTTTTTCTTATTTTTTTCTTATTTTTTCGTTTCTGGTTTTTATCTTAATTTCGCTTTTTTTATTCCCTTTTTAATCTGTTCTTTCCCTGAATTTTTTAGTATTATTTTTTAAATTAATTAATTTTCACTTTATTTAATTTTTGAGAACATTCCTTTTTTTCTTGATTGTTTCATTAATTCTGAAATTTTCCTTTCTTTTGATTCTCATATTTTCTTTCAATTTCTCCTTCTGTTGATTTTTTTTCCTCTGTTTTTAAATATTGTTGTTTCGATTTGTTTTTATATTTCCGTTTTAATATTCTTTCAGAATTTTTCTTCCTCATTTCTACTTTTCCAATGTTTCTTTTTGTTATTCCTTTTTTTTCTCATTTCTACTATTCTTCTGATTTTTTAAATTTACTTTTTACCTGCATTTTAGATTTATTTAAAATAATTTTTCTGTTATTATTTTACTTTATATGAGTTTGGTTTTTTTGATATTTTCTTCAACTGATTTATTATTTTATTTTTTCAAATTCTCTTTTTCTACACTCTAAAAAATTAGGAAATTAAAAAAAAAAGAAAATTCTGAAAATAAAAATGATGATTTTCGTAATTTTCCAGTTAGATTTTAAATTTTCTTCTTCTTGAATAGCGTTAACGTTCCCTATGGAACTTTTGCCGTCTCAACGTATGCCTTAACTAGCGTCATTTATTAATACTTAGTTGAGATTTCTTAAGCCAAATAACACGCCTTGAATGTATTCCGAGGGGCAAGCTCTAGAATACGCGTGACCACAGTGCAAGTCGAAAGAAATTTTTTTGACGAAAAATCCCCCGGCCAGGACGGGAGTCCAACCCGAACACCCGGCATGATAATGTGAGACGCTAACCACTCGGTCACGGGTGCACTGTTCAATTTTCTTATTTTTTTTTCAATTTCCTTTTTTGTGAGCTTTCTAATTTTCAATTTTTTTTTTTAAATTTATTTTTTTTTATTTTGAAAAATTTCGATTTTTTCTATTTTGAAATATTGAACTTCCAATTCTGAATATTCAAAATACTGACTGGAATACTCTTAATTGTTTTTTATTTATTTTATGAATTTTCAATTTCTGAATATATTCAAATTTTCAAAATTTTAATTTTCTAAGTGTTTATTTTTTTCAATTTTTAATTTTATTTTTATCTGAAGCTTAAATATTCTAATTCAGGAAGCTCAAATCCAACAATTGAACGTTCACTGATTTCTTATTTTTAAATTTTTCGAATTTCCGAATTTTATATTTTCTTAAATTCTCAATTTCCTTTTTTGTGAGCTTTCTAATTTTCAATTTTTTTTTTTGAAAATTTAATTTTTTTATTTTGAAAAATTTTGATTTTTTCCATTTTGAAATATTGAACTTCCAATTCTGAATATTCAAAATACTGACTGGAATACTCTTAATTGTTTTTTATTTATTTTCTGAATTTTCAATTTCTGAATATATTCAAATTTTCAAAATTTTAATTTTCTAAGTGTTTATTTTCTTCAATTTTTAATTTTCTTTTTATCTGAAGCTTAAATATTCTAATTCAGGAAGCTCAAATCCAAAAATTAAACGTTCACTGATTTCTTATTTTTAAATTTTTCGAATTTCCGAATTTTATATTTTCTTAAATTCTCAATTCTCTAAATGTTTAATTTTCAATATTCTATTTTTTTTAACTATATTCAAATGTTCTAAAATTCTCTGAGAAGAATTTCAGACAACGTACGAATTCTGAAACATCAAAAAATAAGACTATTACTCTAATGTGTATAATTCAAAAACTAAAATATTGAAAATTAAACACCAGTTTTGAACTCTTTGAATGTTGAATTTTCTGTTCTTCAATTCAAATGTTTTTCAATTTTCGATTCTCGGAATTTTTATTTTTCTGATTTTTTTTTGTATTTCCAAGCTCTATATGTTCAATTTTCTTGATTCGACATTTTTCGAATTTTATTCTTCCAATTTATTTTTTTGCTAAATTTCGGATTTCTCCAATTTTATAAAATAAGCAACTTGATTTTCTTCTGAATTTTGTAATTTTTGAATGATCAATTTTCTGAATTGCAAATTTTATTATGTAAATTTAGTTATGTAAATTTTCGAATTATGATTTTTATTCCTGAATGTTTAATCTAAAACTTTCTGATTCCTAAGTATTTTGAATTTTTAATGAATAATCAATTTAAATTTTTAATATACTTGGTAACGACTTGGTGTGATTTTATCACTTCGAGATCACTTCTTTCGAGAATACTAAAAAATACATCCGATTACTTCGACGTGGTTTATTGGAATGAACATTTGTGACAATTCAATTTGACGTTATTGCGGAAGTGTGATTTGACAATTATAGCAGGCTTTTATAGCCTTTTCGTGTAGATCAGGGTAGGTATAAGTTTGGTAAGTATTTGTGTTATTTTTGCTTATGTACATTTTATAATTCATTTTATATTTATATTTTCTTCTCTTTTTCAGGTTTTATTTTAGCGTCAACAATCCTTTTTTTAATTTTTTTATTTCCTATATTTTTAATTATTTGAACGTCTAATTTTCTACATTTTACAATTCTTCATGTTCTTCAACACATACACAACCCTGAAAATTTTGATTTTTTTTATTTAATCAAATTTAAGAAACATTTAACTTTCAAATTTCTATTTTCTGAATTTTGAATTTTTATTCTCTGATTGAAAAATGTTGCGATTCTTCAATTTTCTGCATTTTGTGCAACGTTCAATTTTTTTCCAAATTTTGCAGAATTGATTTTTGATTCTTGGAATGGAATTTTGAATGTTTAATTTTTTATTTTCTGAATATACAAGTTTTTCAAAATTGGTATACTTTAAAATTTAATAAATTTTAAAATTTTGCATCTACAGGGAAGCTTCGATATAACGTATCCTTGATATAACGTCACTCGATAGAACACATTTCCAAAATGTTAAGGAAAAAAAATTTCATATTTTTTTTTTCCTCATAGAACAATAAATTATCTGTATTGTGATGCTAAAACAAGTTTTGTACCTTCAATCAATCCCGAAATACAGATGGTTTTGTGATTCTGGATTCTAAATGAATCAAGCTTCAATTAACAGTACGAACGGAAACATCATGAGAAAGACTGGCTTTGTCTTCTGATTGAAGTTATTCATTAACTTTACTAAAACAGCAACACAATAATGCATTATAGACTACGTTTGTATGTACTTTATTATGCTTCGATATAACGTACAATTCGAAACAACGTACAATTTTGAAAGTGAAATGTACGTTATATCGAAGTTAACCTGTATATTTTTTAATTTTTTTTTTCAAGTTTTAAATTTTTCTTCATTCTGTTTACGATTTTTGTTTTTTTGACGTAGGATTACGTCTTTCGGGAACATATTGGGGTACAAATTGAAAAATGAAAATCGATCGCATCGTGAAAAATGTCCAATTTCAAATGCTTGTTACTCATTCATTTCATGATGGATTGATGAGATTTTTGCATCAAACGATTACGGCACACCATAACAATTTTTCACATTGAATAAAATAGTATATATCATATAATTAACTATCGAACAATTGAAAAAATTCAACCCCTATCCAAACAGAGATACCCAGTCCTGATTGGTCGAAATTGACGTCATTTCTTTTTCGCGCCTGATTCGTTCTCTCACCGGCAAGCTGCTGGCAATCGAGTAGGAGGCGCCTACTTCACACATACCAAATGATATAAAAGGAAGGAGCATTCGTGGATCTCATTCATTCTTACAACGGACGTGGAATGGACAACAACAAGTGGAGAGCAGCAGCAGTGAAAGCGGCTAATATATAGGCGAGCATAGAAGTTGAGCGGTCAAAATGCGAGCTGTGTCTCACATCGAGCTTCTATGGCAGCATAAGCAGCGGCAAACAGTAGCAACGGTTGTTGAAACCGGTCTACTACTAGTGGCAGCAGCAAGCATCACGAGCGGATCGTTTAAGGCACGCTCTCTCCGTCAGAAGTGCGAGAACGTTTCTTGGCATCGTGAAAGTGCAGTATCGAATCTGAGCGGCCAACAATTGAGCTGTGTCTCACATAAGTGGCAGTAGCAGCAACAGCGGTGGTAAACATCGAGGCTGAACCTCAACAATCGAGCTGTGTCTCGCATCGGTCCACTACTGTTGGCAACAACAAACATCATGAGTAGAGAGTTTCAGGCATGCTCTCTTTCTCTACTGCTGCTGCTGCTGCTGCTGCTACTCAGTCAGATTTCTCATTCTTGTTGGACGCTCAGATCGATAAACATTTGTGCTTCTAGTGTGCATTGCTGGTAATCCTGTTCACATCAACCAATACAATTGGATGCGGTTATGGAGGTAAAGGAGACAAAGGATCCGGTTGAGGAAGAGTGTATCGCAAGGTTCCACATGACAACATCCAGTGTATCAAACCCGCTATCCGTTGTTTAGCTCACCGTGATGTTGTCAACGAAACCCTTGCAAACCGATGCACAGAAGCCGAAGATGCCAAAACCAAGGAAAGCAGCAGCGACTCCGAAAAAACTACCGCTGCCAAAAAGTTAACTGCTACATCCGACTGAAACCTCACATTAGCACGCAGCAGATTCCGTACAACCCATTTAACCATTCCAGTCCTTTTCAGGACTTTCGATATTGCTTTGAAACGAAAGAGTTTAATTTATTGTTTTCCACTTATCACAAAAATGATATAAAACTACGATCAAAAATACTGTTTACTTTTACATTTTCTTTGATCATGTGCAACTAACAGGAAACTTATCACATCAGAAACATACTTTCCATCAACCAACCTGACTGGATGCGGTAAGGGAGGCGAATGACATATGTATGCATGTATATATATATATATATATATATATATATATATATATATATATATATATATATATATATATATATATATATATATATATATATATATATATATATATATATATATATATATATATATATATATATATATATATATATATATATATATATATATATAGCTCCGGTCATGCCTCAAGGAATTTTCTAAAATAATATTTTGCCGATGCCTTTGCGCGAACTACACGGGCGAGTAGCACCATAATAGCAATTCAAATGCCGAAGTTCGTGATATGGGTGCGTTCATCGCTGTTCGGTTCGGCGTCGGTTTAACCCTTTCATTATGGCAGTGTGCTCCGCCGAAGTGCTACCCTTGTACGGAGCACTGCGCCGAAAAGTATGCACATCGCGCTGGTGTGATCGAAGAGCAGTATGAATTTCATGTCGTCTAAAGACGACGCTCGTACACACAGCTCGTCGCGCGGATGTCGTCTATAGACGACGCTCGTAACGGAAGGGTTAACCATCAATAACTACGCTTGGCAACATTGACATCTGGCAATTTTCATATAAGATTTTTCCCCCGCATGTTAAAAGTGGTTTTTTATGTACATAAAAGCGCAGTGTAGTATATCAGCTGCTTCCCGGTTAGAAAATAAATGAACGACCCGTCCAATTTCAAACGTTTATTGCTCATTCATTTCATGATGGATTGATGAGATGTTTGAATCATACGTTGTCGGCATGATTTTTCACATTGAATAAAATAATATATATCATGTAACTAACAATCGAACAATTAAAAAATCTCAACCACTATCCAAACAGAAGATACCTAGGCCTGATTGATCGAAATTGACGTCATTTCTTTTTCGCCCCCGATTGGTTCGTTCACCGGCAAGCTGCATGACAATCGAGTAGGAGGCGTCTACTTCACACATACCAAATGATATAAAAGGATGGAGCGTTCGTGGATTTTATTCATTTTTACAACGGACGTGGAACGGACAACAGTGGAGAGCAGCAGCAGTGGACGCGGCTAATATATAGACGAGCATCGAAGCTGTGTGGTCAATAGGCTAGCTGTGCCTCACATCAAGCTTCTATGGCAGTATAAGCAGCGGCAAACTACTACTACTCTACTAGTGGCAGCAGCAAGCATCGCGAGCGGAGCATTTCGGGCACGCTCTCTCCATCAGAAGTGCGAGCACACGCTTCTTGGAATCGTGAAAGTGCAGCAGTGAACTTCAAGACGAGCATCGAATCTGAGCGGCCAACAATTGAGCTGTGTCTCATATCGAACTTAAGTGGCAGTAGCAGCAGCAGCGGCGGTAAACATCGAGGCCTAACATCAACCATCGAGCTGTGTCCCGCATCGGTCCAGTACTAATGGCAACAGCAAGCATCATGAGCAGAAAGTTTCAGGCATGCTCTCTCTTTCTGCTGCTGCTGCTACTCAGTCAGATTTCTCATTTTGTTCGATGCTCAGATCGGTAAACATATATGTTTTTAGTGTTTTAAGTGTGGTCACATCAGATCAACATCAACCAACATGACTTCATGCGGCAAGGAAGGCAAAGGAGGATCGAAGCGTATCGCAAGGTTCTACATGACAATATCCAGTGTATCAAACTCGCTATTCGCCGTTTAGCTCGACGTGATGGTGTCAACGAAAACAACCAAAATGAAAACAGAAATAAGCAGCAGCGGCTCCGAAAAAGCTACCGCTGCCAAAAAAAAACAACAGAAGTGAATTGTTGTTTTTGTTGCTCCATAAAGTTTTACGCGAGTAAATATGTCGGAATATATGTTACGCAATATGAGCGCCAATCTCGTAAACGTGCCTCGGAGCTGAAACAACTTTCTATCACTGATACCGAAAGCTCGATTGTAACACTGGTGAAATGAACAAAAAATACCCAACAACCAAACCAAACGGCCCTTTTCAGGGCCATCAGATCATTATCAAAGAGTTTAACAATTTATTTTTTCAAACATCCAAAATCAGCCTGCGACAGATAGCCTAACGTAATCCTACGTCAACTATGCGGTCGTGTCTCGGACACAACCTTCTGTGACTTTTTATGTTTCATCTTTCTCAATGTAAATTTTTTTTTTTTCAAATTTCTCAATTTTTGAATCGTGAGTTGAATGGTCAACTTTGTGAATTTTCAATTTTGTGATTTTGAATTTAATAAATTTTACGTTTTCGTTTTTTTTTCAGATTTTTCAAAAATTTTTGAATTTGAAATCATAAATTTTGAATTTTTATACTTTTATATTTTTCTATTTTCCCAACATTTGTTCTTATTTTCTATTTTTTTTACGTTCTAATCTTCCAAATGTTGAACTTTTTCAAATCTCACATTTTTTGCATTACTTTTATTTAAAGATATGATTTTTGATTCTTCCAAACTCAAACACTTTTAATGTTTCATTTTTATTTCCTAAATATAAAATTTTCCAAGTTTTTCAAAATCTGTATACTTTGAAATTTTTTAAATTTTAAAAATTTGCCTCTATATTTTTTAAAGTTTCTTTCGAGTTTTAGTTTTTTCTTCAATTTTCTATTTTGTTTACGATTTTTTTTTCTAATTTTTAATTTTTTCTCAATGTTCTAGTTTTTTTTTCAAGTTTCTCATTTTGAATTGTGAATTGAATGGTCAACTTTGTGAATTTTCAATTTTGTGAATTTTTTTTTTTTTTGTTAAATCGTTTATTTTTACAGGCTCAGTTACATAAGTTTAAAGGAGCCAAACTCCTATCTGTATAGTTACAAGTATATATAAACATTTTTCGTTAATTCTAATGTTAATGAAGTAGAGAACCGATTACTCGCGGTTTGCTCGAGTTTAGAAGGGTGACATTTTTTCTTCAGGAAAAGGATGGGATATAAGGATGTGTTGACAATGTTCACACTCACATTCGCAATCACATTCATCATACTCAACTCTTAAGCCTATCTTATATCTAATATGTATTTACATTTCACCTAATTCTATTGTTAGTAAGAAGGGATTTGATTTCTCGTGAAGGAAAAGGAAAAGGAGAATATAAGGACAATCACACACGAAGATCGATAGCTTCTACGAAGACGTATATTTGGGGCATGCAATCAAGTTCTAACTGAGCCAACACATCTCTCACCGGCACATTGGGCTGCCTTCCTCTAGCCCGAAGAGAGTTTTCTAAATTCGATCTGGCAACAAGATACTCTTCGCACGACCCAACAACGTGTTCGATGTTGTGGTAACCTTGGCCACAAGCAGATATTGCCATCGGCAAGATTAAAACAAAAGAGTAGCGCGTCTAACGAGCAGTGATTGGACATGAGTCGAGAGAAGGTGCGAATAAAGTCCCGACTCAAGTCCATTTTTTTTGTGAATTTGAAGTTAACAAATTTTACACTTTCGTTTTTTTCGGATTTAAAAAAAAATGTCATGAAACTTTTGATGTTTTTTTTTATTTTTTGAATATACAATTTTTAAGGTTTTCAAAATTTTTATGTTTTAAAATTAAATTTTTTAATCTACATTTTAAAAATTTTCTTTCAAGTTTTTTTTGACGTAGGACTACGTCTTTCATTTCTATACCGGGGTATAAAATCAAAGTTTCGAAAACGAAAGCGTTACGCCGGAGACCGAGATTTTGAGCGTTAATAGCTCCTAAACAACTGAACGAAATGGTATGATAAACACTTCATTCGAAAGATAAAATGTCTACGCGTTATATACTTGTTACTTTTTGATCCAAAAACTTGTTTCAATAGTCTTAAAATTGCTTTCAAAACAGGCTATTGAAATCACCAATCGGTATATAAGCGAGCGGCGCTCGGGAATCCACTCAGTTCTAATTGAACAGCGATTGGAGCATGTTGTCGCTGTTGCGGTGAAGCTCTTTATTTATCATGAAAGCGCGGATGAACGGTGTCACCAAGAGCCTGTTTGTGCACCCTAGGCCAGAAGGGAATCTATCAGGAGGAGAGTGATGCCACAAACGGTTCCCTGGGAAGACATCGCTACACACACATACACGCGCGGCTATTAACAGGTGGTTATCGAGTTGGCATTAACCACTGGTGGGCTTCCAGTATCGAGGAAAATGTGGAAATATCTAATCGTTACTGAAAATAATCTGCCAGTTCCTTTGGGAATTTTCAAAATATATTCATGTGAAAGAGTTTAATTGAATGTTTTCTATCCATGTTACACTGTGACCAAATATGTTTCAACCAAGTGCTATTAACAGGTGGTTATCGAGTTGGCATTAACCACTGGTGGGCTTCCAGTATCGAGGAAAATGTGGAAATATCTAATCGTTACTGAAAATAATCTGCCAGTTCCTTTGGGAATTTTCAAAATATATTTATGTGAAAGAGTTTAATTGAATGTTTTCTATCCATGTAACACTGTGACCAAATACATTTGGTTTTGTGGTTTTTCAATCAATCGCAATTAACAGGATAGCTTCAGAAGATTATTCTTCCCCATCAGTAGGATATTTCCGTATCCAATATTGTATGCGCCCGCAATCGATTATTGCTCAGTCGCCGAAAGTTCCGAGCTCAGAGAGTTCATTCCCCTCTAGTTTGCCTTCCAAATTGCCATCGTAAACCACACCTTCTCTCGATTCAATCACACACAAAAAGCATACTTAAGCGATATTCTGGTGGTGAGACACATTCATTTTTCGTGAGGACATCGACAAGACAACATCGTTGCCTAACGTGCTGGAGGAGGTGGATGGCGAAGGATCGACACATACACGCGCAGAACTCTTTCCGTTAGGATGCCATTCAGCATCGAGAAAGTTCCGGAAAGATCTAATCATTGCTGGAAAATAATCTGCCAGTTCCTTTGGGAATTTTCAAAATATATTCATGTGAAAGAGTTTATTTTAATGTTTTCTATCCATGTAACACTGTGACCAAATACATTTGGTTTTGTGGTTTTTCAATCAATCGCAATTAACAGGATAGCTTCAGAAGATTATTCTTCCCCATCAGTAGGATATTTCCGTATCCAATATTGTATGCGCCCGCAATCGATTATTGCTCAGTCGCCGAAAGTTCCGAGCTCAGAGAGTTCATTCCCCTCTAGTTTGCCTTCCAAATTGCCATCGTAAACCACACCTTCTCTCGATTCAATCACACACAAAAAGCATACTTAAGCGATATTCTGGTGGTGGGACACATTCATTTTTCGTGAGGACATCGACAAGACAACATCGTTGCCTAACGTGCTGGAGGAGGTGGATGGCGAAGGATCGACACATACACGCGCAGAACTCTTTCCGTTAGGATGCCATTCAGCATCGAGAAAGTTCCGGAAAGATCTAATCATTGCTGGAAAATAATCTGCCAGTTCCTTTGGGAATTTTCAAAATATATTCATGTGAAAGAGTTTATTTTAATGTTTTCTATCCATGTAACACTGTGACCAAATACATTAGGTTTTGTAATTTTTCAATCAATCGCAATCAACAGGATAGCTTCTGAAGATTATTCTTCCCCATCAGTAGGATATTTCCGTATCCAATATTGGATGCATAAAACCTTGTGCCTCCAACGTAACGCTCTCGTTTTCGAAGTTCTCCAAATATTCATTCATTCAGAATGAATTCAGATTCAACTTCATACAAATGATCTCTAAATCAACGATAGTCCTACGTCACCCTTGCGGTTATACCATAGATATAACCCACTTCCTGTTTTTCTCTCAATTTTCCATTTTGTATACGATTTACGTTTTTTCATTTTCTAATTTTTATTTTTTCCCCACTTATTTTCTATTTTTATATATTCCTGACTTTTTTAGTTTCTTAATATTTCAATCTTCTGAATTCATTCCTGTATTCCTTTTTCAAGCATCTGATTTTGTTTTATTTCTACAATTTCAAGGAATTTCTAATTTTGTTCTTTTCCCTTTTTTCCTATTTTCTGAACACATAATTCTCCTTTTTAAATTTTGAAAATTTATAAATTTTTGAACAATTTTCTAAGTCTTTGTGAATTTCCAATTGTTTTAAGTTTTCATTTCCTGTATATATGATTTTCAAATTTTTTATCGTTCAATTTGCAGAAATTTGCATGTTTAAATTATTTTTTTTCTAAATATTTTTTTTTATTTTTATAATTTTGACAATATTTAATTCTCAAGGTTTTCAAATTATTTGGATTTCGCGCTATCAAGTTCTCAATTGTTTTGAATCTTCAGAATAGAATTGATTTCGCTTATTTTTCGCATTCTTCGAAGTATTCTAAATGTTCTAGATTTTCCGATTTTTTTCATTTTTTCTAAATTTACAGATCACATAAATGATGCGAAATAAAATGTATGACACCATTTCCAAAGAATGCGTGTCTCTAAGGTCTGAATTTAAATGTTAATGAATGGCAAAAATCTTGAACGAGGGACAACAAGCTTCAATCTACTGACATTAGGGTTTCTGGAGGCCGAGAAAAAACATAAATGTAGCCATTAATCATGCGGCAAAAATTCGAAACACGATTTAGCCACTCATAAATGTCATCCAGGTAACAAAAGCCAACAAACCGATCGCAACAACTAATACCGCCCATCGAGAGGTGAATCTTTTTGCCATCGTCATCTCCACCTCCGGTGGTGACACACTTGATGATTCGCAAAGAGAACTTTCTTCCCGCATTCTGCGCATTCATTCAGAGGGAAATGCAGCATTTTTCCTAGAAGGCACACACACACACACACACATCATGCATCACGGACCCGAGAGTCCATGAATCCGCAACTCTCCAGCTGCGCTGAGCCAAGGCAAGGCGACCCGCACCGGTATGGAGTGTGCAGTAATGTCACTCTGTTGCACAATGCACCATCGCCGCCGACCGGGATATGGATAAGGGGTGACAACAGCAGGGAAGCTTTCCATTTCATCACCTCTTTTCGTGAGCGGGAATTCTGTGGGGGATTGAATTGTCTGCATTTCTGGATGATTTGGCCTCGTCATCATCAAACGACGGAGATGTGTCAAAAGTGAATTAGATCGACCGCAAATGAAGATGGAAGCCAAGTTTCTTTTTTCGGCTTGCCCAAATTGAGAAATGATGCGTCATTTCAGGAGCAGATGGCTCCTGTTTGTTCTTGACTATTATTTGTAATGTCAAGAAAATCTAAATGATAAATGTAAATGAAGCACAAAGGCTCATGAAACAGACGCACATCCAATCTCTGGAGAAAAAAATATTGAACAATTTAATTTGTTTTTTTTTTCATAGCAATGATGACACAAGTTTTTACAAAAATTGTTCGTTGATTCATTAACTCACAGTTTTGGTTCGAGAATTCTCACTCCAATAAAGAATACAGTCAATTATTTTTCTTAATAATTCAACTATTTTTAGAAAGAATAATTACAAAATTACATCAAACAGTATCCTTTACCTATATTTAGTTAAAATTAGATTTTTTTTTTATTTAAATCGTTTATTTTTACAGGCTCAGTTACATAGGTTTAAAGGAGCCGAACTCCTTACTGTATTGTTACTAGTATATATACATTTTTCCTTAATTCTGATATTAATAATATAGGAAACCGATTACTCGCGGTCGACTCGAGTTTAGAACGGTGACATATTTTCTTCAGGAAAAGGAGGGGATATGAGGATATATTGACAATGATCACACTCACACTCTCAATCACACTCATCACACTCAATTCTTAAACCTATCTTATATCTAATATGTATTTACATTTCATCTTATTCTTAAGAAGGGATCCGATCTCTCACAAAGGAAAAGGAAAAGGAAAAACTAAGGGTGTAAGGACAATCACACACGAAGATCGATAGCTTTAAGGAATACATATATTTGGGACATGTAATCAAGGTCTAACCGAGCCAACACGTCTCTCACCGGCACATTGGGCTGCCTTCCTCGGGCCCGAAGGGTGACTACTAAATTCGATCTGGCGACAAGATACAGCTCGCACGACCAAACAACGTGCTCGATGTCGTGGTAACCTTGGCCACAAACACAAAGATTGTTGTCGGCAAGATTAATACGAAAGAGTAGCGCATCTAACGAACAGTGATTGGACATGAGTCGGGAGAAGGTGCGAATAAAGTCCCGACTCAAGTCCAGACTTTTGAACCATGGTTTGAGGCTAACCTTAGGGATAATCGAGTGGAGCCACCGGCCCAATTCATCTTCGTTCCATTTGCGTTGCCAGTTAACTATGGTATTTTTGCGGACTAAAGAATAAAATTCATTGAAGGCGATTTGACGCTGATAAATATCGCCTTCAATTGCACCTACCTTTGCTAATGAGTCAGCCCTCTCATTACCCGGAATTGAGCAATGTGAAGGGACCCAGACAAAGGTATTGTCGCCACAGCACTATCTTGGAATTCGTTCGTCAGTTCAACGAACGAAATTTCCAACGAACGACATGTCAAATAACCAACCGATGTCATGAGCAGCAGGCCAGTCGATGTGCTGATATTCAGTTTGTTTTTGTTTACTTTCTTAAAAAGCAAAATATTCCGAAGTAGTTTGCGATTAGAAGCATTTTCGGTTAGTTTTGCTCTACAATCTGTTCCAAAAGTCATTATTGAAGACGTAATTGAAGGTAAAATTTGTCTGCTTAGTTGGATGCTGAAATTATTGAACCATTCAAATTACACACATTTCAGATGGCCGATATAATCATTCTTTCCGTTCGCCAACAACAGGCCAGTCCTGGAACCGTATACCACGCCCTTTATGGACACTACTTTTTGGGTATTTCCCAAAAGAATTTGGCGATCATTTACGGAAAAAGCCTGTCCACTATTTATGGTTGGATTCAAAAGTTTGAAAGCGAGGGACTTTACCGAAGGAAAAAACGAGCTCAGGTCTTCAATAAGTTCCAGTCGGAAATGCGACAATGGTTGGTGGAGCTTTATTGCAAGCATCCTCTTTTATTTTTGGACGAAGCCAAGGAGATGTTCCAGGCACATTTCCAGATGACAATAAGTACTTCATCCGTCTGTACTATTCTGCACGAGGCAGGCCTGTCGTGGAAAACCATTGAGAGAAGAGCTATTCAAATTCGTATGGAAGAAATAGTGCGGTTTGTGAATGAGCTCCTCGCCATACCATGGGATATTTTCAATTTAGTTTTCCTCGATGAGGTGAGTATTGACAATAGGGGCACATTACGTCAGAAGGGATATGGTGTCGTAGGAAAAAAGTTAATTTTCAGAGGAGAATTTTGTCGCCGTGCTCGTTCATCGTTCTTATGTTTCCTTGGCGCTGATGGAATCCTGGATAGATTCTGGACTGAAGGCACTTTTAACAGGCTAAAGTTTTTCGAATGCTGCCGAGAGTTTGCCTTGCGGAATCCTAAGGTTCAAAGATATCCAGGATTCCATTCAGTATGGATCATGGACGGTGCGAGGATTCATTGCGACGCTAATCTCATTCGCTATCTTCGATCCATTGGGATCATACCCATATTCCTTCCGGCGTACTGCCCCTTTTTCAATCCCATCGAGGTGATCTTTGGCCTCGTGAAAAAACGTCTTCAGAGAGTACACCGGGAAGGTGAACAAATTCTGGCTGAAGTATGTGAAGCTATGAACTACTTCAAAGTTTATCCTTGCCAGAAACTGTTTGAACACTGTGGATACTTCCCTGGAGGATTTTTCAGCCCTGAGAAAGGCTTAACGCAAGATCCAAATGAGGTCGATTTGAATATTGTTCCCAATTAATATAAGAGCAAGTTTTGAAACGTTTACTGTTAACAATAATGAACTATCTGAAACAAATAAATAAAAACTCATGAAGACCGTGAAACTATTGCAAATAAAACTTATTTTATTTATTCAAAACCGTAAAATCAAAACAAGAAAAACACTTTAAGAGTGATCAACATCGGGACAATCAGTTACTTTCTCCGCCAACACTTGGCTCACTTCGGACTCTTCTGGTCGGATTGCTGATTGCACTGCGGTGATAAAATCTCCAGCGGCTAATCCTTTTGTTATCATTGCTTCGAGCTTGCGGGAAACGTTGTTAAGTATTCCAAGTGCTGCTGAAATTTCTTCCCTTATTTCAGCCGCTTCTTTCACCCAACCAGCATTCACAGTATGAGCCACTGTGACACCCCGATGTACTGACTGCAGGCGGGCTGCTTCTGACACATTTGTCCATCGGAAGTATTTGGCGAGCTCCAAAGGCGGTGCGGGATCAATTTTCAATTGCTCTTGCTTGTGAGCAGGCGAAGAGTGGATGAAGTTGGCCCACAACATCCACGAGCTTTGATGTCCCTCTAAATCCAAGTGAGTTTCCTTAAGCTCTTTAGCCAAAGCAGCACAATCACGGGTCGAGTGGGCTCCGGCTCGGTCTGAGTTTGTTGGCGTAATGAGCGTCTTCAGTACCATTTGGTGCGGATGCACCACTTTCTTCGTTTTCAGCTTCCTCCGTCGTATTATCGGGCAACAATGAGAATTCGACATTCCTCGAGTTCCCATCGTCAGAGACCTGGGTCGTATCCAACAAGGATTTCGAGAATCTGAAAGTTCCCGACGATCCAGCCACCGGAGATCCCGCTGTTTCCTGCTCCAGGAACTCTATTCCGTCGTAGCTGCAAATAGTTCAATTATGTTGAAGATCATCCTATTTTTTTAATAGTTTGTTACTTACTTGTCCTTGTTATTATCCATGTTAAACTGGAACTGGAGGATTAATGTTCTTCAAGCATTTTTTTTTATTTACCACAACGAGGTGAAACAACGAAAATGTAAACAACAACAATAACGTTGAGGTAAACAACTAACCATGGTGCACCAATCCATGCAGGTTGTTTTGTTTGTGGTAGTCGTCTTTTTATTGTACAAGATCAATAAATGTCAACAGATGAGCATTTCGCATAAACATTCATAGTGTAAAAAGTAGATTTTGCTACGTTTTTTTAGCTGCATGAGTTTTGATTAAAAAAATCTTAATTCCGTTGCTTAAAAGCAAAATTTGAGAGTAATCAAAAATAATTGCCGTTTTTCATGCTTGAAAGAAGGACTACCATGCATCTAGAAACTATGGAACTTCGTTAGTCAAACGAACGATGTTCGCTTCCAATTTTTCTCCGGATGGCCGATACAAGATCAATAAATGTCAACAGATGAGCATTTCGCATAAACATTCATAGTGTAAAAAGAAGATTTTGCTACGTTTTTTTAGCTGCATGAGTTTTGATTAAAAAAATCTTAATTCCGTTGCTTAAAAGCAAAATTTGAGAGTAATCAAAAATAATTGCCGTTTTTCATGCTTGAAAGAAGGACTACCATGCATCTAGAAACTATGGAACATCGTTAGTCAAACGAACGATGTTCGCTTCCAATTTTTCTCCGGATGGCCGATACATTGTCGGAACAAGTGCTCATCGCAGGCTTTATACTCTGCGATTAATCGTTGGTAGCAATCACTCACGATAAAGCTTGCATAGTAGAAGCATTACGCTGGAGAGTACAGGCATCAGCGAATTACTGCTCATACTGCTCTCTTGAGATCTTGGTAGCTCACCGTTCAAAATATACTCTCTGTGGGAGATTGACGAGTGAAAGAGTGTCGCCTGCTGATGGGGATGTCAATAAATCCGATAAGAGAAATATACCTATTCATTGATCGCATGATGCGATTTTTTACCATCACTGGTCCGCTTACCCGGTAGCAGACTCATTAAAATTTCATTAATCTTTTGACGATTTCATTAATCTCCTCTCCTGTTTGAGGAGAAAGAAATTTTCCTCGATCTTTAATGCGAAGCCGATAAACAGAACAAAACAAAATAGAGTTACCAATGTTCTACGATTTAGTTGGGAGAAATTTCAATCAACCATAATCTTTGCTAAAGCTGCCGGAAAGGTGTGCCCCTTGAAGGTTCCGCCGACAGAAGAATAGGGACCCTTCTCTGTCTCAAGTGGAACGCCATTTTCTCCCTCTCTCTTTTTCAAAAGAAAGATTAGATTAAATTTCGCAAATCTTCCAACTCCCCGGCGAAAGTTTCTCAACCGGGAGTGGGAAAAAGAAAGGCAATGAAATGTCATGTTGGGTTTTCGCATTTCTTTCTTTACCTTTTGCCTCAAGAAAACATCTGTTCTAAGAGGAATTATCCATGTAATGTACGTTACTTTCTTCGTGTTTTTCCGTTACCTGCGCCCATTTTGGGCATTTGCAAAAATTTCTGCTTGTGTACAGTCCCACAACACACGAGAATGTGCATCCACAAATGGATGTGGGCTGATGAAACGAATTCGAAATTATGTTGCACACGAACGCGGGCAGGATAAATTTGTATCGCGTTTCGAACACCAGAACAAAAGAGAAATTAATTAGGAGCGAAAGTAGTAAAAGCCATCGTAAAAGTCACAATATTTCATCTCTCGAAAGAGAACCATCCGTCGAGGGCTCTCGCCATATTTTTTTTAATGGTATGCACATCGTTTGTGTGTACAAACGATTATTATTGCCGGTCTCGTTCCGGACGGTCGGGCGTTGGTTTTGACACATTTTACACGGCCCGGTTGGGTGATGAATTCGATAGTCACGCCCAAGTCCCGGTATCGTAGACAGTTCCCTAAACCATCAAGGCCAAGGGGAAAATCAATCAGCAGGGGTAGCAAAAAGTACATCTTTTCACCTATCAGTCTGTGTGTTGTTGGCTAGATTCACCCTAATTTCAGTCTAACTTATTGGGATACATATAACCCAGAACAAGGGACTCGGCAGTGCTCAATAATGTTTTTAGAAAATTCTTCGTGGATCGAATTATTCAAATACTGATTCGTGCAAACGTTTTAAAATTCCCGCTACAATTTGAATTTTTACGCATCGTGTGGACAAATGTCATTTCACATACTTTTTCTATTTGTTTCTCATCTGTCATCCATAATTTTCCTATTGTAATTTTTTATCTATCTTCCGTCTTTCTTCGTTTTTCGTCTCCCGCTCGCATCCGTCAGTTTGTGTTTCCTTTGGCTCTCCTTCATTTTGGCACATGCTTGTAATTTGCAAAAGTCTATTCGATTGGATGTTCAACTATATCTACTCAAAGTTGTTTGTCCTTTCCCGCAGGACCTGTACACTAATGATAAACCAGGGAAATTGATACCTCGAACATTCTTAGCGGAAGCTTTTTAGCTCGAAGGAGATCCGTCAATCGATCGGGACAACGTTCGGAATGAGAAGTAAATGCAATATCTGTTTTTCAAGTATCTTTGTTGGCTAGACCACTGTTGAAACGGAGAAAAGAGCTGAAGATAGTCGTATTTCAATCAACGCCTGCAGTCGGGTTTTCAAAAGCCAGTAAAAGATCTAAGTGAAATTAGCGATCTTATGACATTTGTCCTTATGCTTGTAAATATTATAGGGTGCGCATGCAGAGCTCTCTCTTATGTTAATTGTGTATAATTCTTCTATTCATACGTCGCAAAAAATATGGAGGAATAGGAAAATATATGAATAACAAAT